>NC_045956.1:89771230-90971230 GCF_010909765.2 Amblyraja radiata | reverse complement strand
AGGAGGTCAGTGAGATATGGGGGGGCCAGATGGTGGAGGGCTTTGTAGGTGAGGACCAGGATTTTGTAGGTGATCCGGTGGGAGATGGGAAGCCAGTGAAGGTTTTTGAGGACTGGAGTGATGTGATGCCAGGATTTTGTGTGGGTGATGAGTCGGGCGGCTGCTTTCTGGGTTATGAACATTGAATTCTCAAATTTCAAGTAATACCTCTCTCTTTCTCTGCAATCCCCTCCTGACACCAGAGCACACACATTTCTTCCACCGTCTCCCACCATCCTAATAATTCTTCTCCTTTCCCCTCTTGTGATTGAATAAGCCCTGTAACAGTGCTCCCTCCCTCCGAATGCCGCTCTGATACCCATCACCGGCAGACAGGCCAGTGGAGGTCGGCTGTGGGAGGCACCCAAGGGCACGGTGGCTGAGCGGTGGCTGCGGGAGGCGAGTGGATAGTGTGTCCGTGGGTCGACGTGTTCAAGCGGTGGGCCGCTGGAAGCCCTGCAGCAGCCGGAAGAATCGTGGGGATCGGGCAGTGCTGGAGGCATCACATAGGTCAGCGTTTAGATCAGCACGGAGAGGCAGAGCAGCAGATAATATCACCAGGCTAGGACAACTCCCACACAGTGCTAACACCAGGACAACACACCTTTAAGGCCTAGATGAAGCAGAGCAGCAGATAACATCGCCAGGCCAGGCCAGGCCAGGCCAACCACCCCAGTGCTGACATCAGGACAACACACCTTCAAGGCCAAGATAAGACTCTGTACTCTTAAGAACTTTGAAACTTGAAGAGCACAGATTGGCACCAGAAAAGGGGCAACTCTTCTGTACTGCCTCGGTGAAGTCCACTGTTCTTACTCTGCAATTGTTGCACTTTTGCACATCCTTGATGTGCTTATATATACTGTAGTATGATTTTACCAGATTGGATGCAAAAACTAAGAGTTTCATTGTGCCTAGGTACATGTGACAAAGTATGATTGCCATTGCCAACAGAAATCAACTAAAATTAGACTGGCACACTTGAAACGGGTTAGCCTTCTCCTTATAAATCCAGCCAGTGGGAAGAAGAGGCAGAGGTGCTTTACTGCTGGGTGTATTCCCCTGTGGCAGGTTCGAGGAAGACTGAGGCACTGGGCCAAAATGAAACCATCTGAGACTTTGTCATAGTCATAGAATGATACAGTGTGGTAACAGGCCCTTTGGTCCAACTTGCCCACACCGACCAACATGTCCCAACTACACTAGTCCCACCTGCCAGCATTTTGTCGATATCCCTCCAAACCTGTCCTATCCATGTACCTGTCTAACTGCTTTTTAAATGTTGGGATAGTCCCTGCCTCTACTACCTCCGCAGGCAGCTTGTTCCATACATCCGCCACCCTTTGTGTGAAAATGTTACCCCTCAGATTTCCAATCTATTCCCCTTCACCTTAAACTGATATCCTCTGGTCCACGATTCACCTACTCTGGGCAAGACACTCTGTGCATCTACCCGATTTGTTCCTCTCATGATCTTATACATCTCTATAAGATCACCTCTCATCCTCCTGCGCTCCAAGGAATAGAATCCCAGCCTACTCAAGCTCTCCCTATAGTTCAGACCGTCTAGTTCTGGAAACATCCTCGTAAGTCTTCTCTGTACCCTTCACAGCTTGACAACATCTTCCTTATAACACGGTGCCCAGAACTGAACACAATATTCTAAATGTGGCTTCACCAACATCTTGTACAACTGCAACATGACCTCCCAACTTCTATACCCAATACTCTGGCTAATGATGGCCGATGTGCCAAAAGCCTTTTTGACCACCAGATATACCTGTGACTCAATCTTCCGGGAACTATGCACCTGCACTCCTAGATTGGATGCAAAAACTAAGCATTTTAGAAACTAAGAAGGCTCTACAACACTACCCAGAGTCCTACTGTGTAGGTCCTGCCTGTTCTCCGTTAAGAATATTAACATATAATTTTGCATGCTAAGATAATTATATATGTTTCTATATGTCAAGCTCTTTGCTTCCAGTGGTAATGCGATAATTGTTATGGCAAAACATATGTGACATGCGGTATATGTTTATCTTGGCAGAGCACACTCAGGAGAAAATCACTTACCAAATATAAGTGAAACAACAAACATATAATTTAGCATCCAATCATGGTAACTCAACTTGATTGGGTCCAAACTCCTCCATGGGGCAGCTACCACATGAAGTGACCTACTCTGAGATTTAATGAAAATCAGGGAGGGCACAGCTTCTTATTCTGTATAATTTCTTGTTATCGTAAACACATCAGACTTGGATTCAGAAAAACAAACAGGAAATTACAGTACGGTTTTCATTCCTTTATAGTGAATATGATGTTATTCATGCATTCCCCAATCTTCTACTTTGTAATATAAAGCAATTTCCACACAAGGCTGGTTATTGATTTATTTCAATTGCCAAACTCAACTCCCTTGGCCTCATTTTTAATGTAATTGCATTTTCACAATATTCTCAAGAATGATAAGGCCACTGTCCAGCTGTGTACTTGAACGGTGTGATCAAAACAACGTCAAACACTTTTTCAAATTTGTATTTTCATGTTGCATCTACTTGGTTTCATATCTCCACTAAATACGAATATTATATATATATCTATCTATCTATCTATCTATCTATCTTCTATTATTATATAAAACTCTCGCCCCATCCGTCCGACATCCGTCCGGCTGCCTTTCTGCCTTTCGATTCGTTCCCGCCGTGCGATGTCACAATGCCCGATGCTCGCAGACGTCCAATCGCAATGCCCGACGCTCGCAGACGTCCAATCGGAATGGATCCATTTACATGTACGGCTTCCGGCCGCATTTCTTCCTTTGATTCCCTGCAACTCCGAAACCAGACGCAGAATCGCCGACATCTTTTCCATTTCGGTAGAGATTTCACTTTTCTTCCTAAGTATCCGCTCCTCATTACATTTCGTCGTGTTTAAGTACACGTTTTTAATCAAATCCTTCACCCCCCCACCCCCCAATTTTTCAAAAATAAACTGACTTCGCACCCATAGAAGCAGCACCAGCCCCAGCCCATGGTGAACGTTCCATCGTGTGATGTCACAATGCCCGATGCTCACAGATGTCCAATCGGAATGGATTCATTTACATATGCCTTTGCAGGAGCCCCAGCCCCTGGTGAACGTTCCATCGTGTGATGTCACAATGCCCAATGCTCAAATACATTGTTGCCATAGAGGGACTACAGAGAAGGTTCACCAGACTGATTCCTGGGATGTCAGGACTTTCATATGACGAAAGACTGGATAGACTCGGCTTGTACATGCTAGAATTTAGAAGATTGAGGGGGTATCTTATAGAAACGTAAAAACTTCTTAAGGGGTTGGACAGGCTAGATGCAGGAAGATTGTTCCAGATGTTGGGGAAGTCCAGAACAAGGGGTCACAGTTTAAGGATAAGGGGTAAATCTTTTAGGACCGAGATGAGAAAAACATTTTTCACACAGAGAGTGGTGAATCTCTGGAATTCACTGGCACAGAAGGTAGTTGAGGCCAGTTCATTGGCTATATTTAAGAGGGAGTTAGATGTCGCCCTTGTGGCTAAAGGGATCAGGGGATATGGAGAGAAGGCAGATACAGGATACTGAGTTGGATGATCAGCCATGATCATATTGAATGGTGGTGCAGGCTAGAAGGGCCGAATGGCCTACTCCTGCACTTAATTTCTATTTCTATGTCTCCCTCTCCTCACCCCTCCCCCACCCCCCTTCCCTCTCTACCACCACCCCCTTACCCCTACCCCTCTGTCCCTCTTTCACCACTCCCCCTACCCCTCCCTCCCCACTCTTCCACTTTTAACCCCTTACCCGACGCCTCTCCCTCCCCCACCCCTCTCTCTTCCGCTCCCTTCCCCTCTCTCCCCCACCCCTTCCCCTACCCCTCTGTCCCTCTTCCACCACTCCCCCGTCCCTCTTCTACCAGTCCCGCTACCCCTCTACCTCTCCCTCCCTCCCCACTCTTCCACTTCTCTCCCACTCTCTCCTCCCCCTCTCCTCACCCCTCTCCCATCCCTCTCCCCCACCCCCGTTCCCTCTCTACTCCACCCCCTTCCGTCTCTCCCCCCACCCCCTTCCCCCTATCCCTCTGTCCCTCTTCCATCACTCCTGCTACCCCTTTCCTCCTCCCTCCCCACTCTTCCACTTCTCTCCCCCTTCACCTCCACTCTCCCTCCCCACTCTTTCCCCTCTCTCCCCCCACCCCTCTCCCCCTCCCTCCCTCCCTCCTCCCCTCCCTCCCCATCCCCCCTACCCCACACCTCTCTCCCCATCTCTCACCCCTACCCCGCTCTCCTTTCCCTCCCAAATCTATCCCGTTTCCTCCTCCTCCTCTCCCCCCCCTCCCCCCTTCTCACCCTCCCCCCCCCCCCCGCAAACGCCGTTGGGGAAACAGACCCAACGGGTCTGCAATTGGTCTAGTTATTATATAAAACTCTCGCCCCATTCGTCCAACATCCGTCCGGCTGCCTTTCTGCCTTTCGATTCGTTCCCGCCGTGCGATGTCACAATGCCCGATGCTCGCAGACGTCCAATCGCAATGCCCGACGCTCGCAGACGTCCAATCGGAATGGATCCATTTACATGTACGGCTTCCGGCCGCATTTCTTCCTTTGATTCCCTGCAACTCCGAAACCAGACGCAGAATCGCCGACATCTTTTCCATTTCGGTGGAGATTTCACTTTTCTTTCTAAGTATCCACACCTCATTGCATTTCGTCGTGTTTAAGTACACGTTTTTAATCAAATCCTTCCCCCCCCCCCCAATATTTCAAAACTAAACTGGCTTCTCACCCACAGAAGCTGCACCAGCCCCAGCCCCTGGTGAATGTTCCATCGTGTGATGTCACAATGCCTAATGTTCACATATGTCCAATCGGAATGGATTCATTTACATATGCCTATGCAGGAGCCCCAGCCAATGGTGAACGTTCCATCGTGTGATGTCACAATGCCCAATGCTCAAAGACATTGTTGCCATAGAGAGGGAGTACAGAGAAGGTTCACCAGACTGATTCCTGGGATGTCAGAACTTTCATATGAAGAAAGACTGGATAGACTCGCTTTATACTCGCTAGATTTTAGAAGATTAAGGGGGTATCTTATAGAAACATATAAAATTCTTAAGGGGTTGGATGGGCTAGATGCAGAAAGATTGTTCCGGATGTTGGGGAAAACCAGAACAAGGGGTCAAAGTTTAAGGATAAGGGGGAAAGCAGAATCGCCGACATCTTTTCCATTTCGGTAGAGATTTCACTTTTCTTTCAAAGTATCCGCTCCTTATTACATTTCGTCGTGTTTAAGTGCACGTTTTTAATCAAATCCATCTCCCCCCCCCCAATATTTCAAAAATAAACTGGCTTCTCACCCATAGAAACATCACCAGGCCCAGCCCCTGGTGAACGTTCCATCGTGTGATGTCACAATTCCCAATGTTTACATATGTCCAATCGGAATGGATTCATTTACATATGCCTTTGCAGGAGCACAAGCACTTGGCGAACGTTCCATTGTGTGATGTCACAATGCCCAATGTTCAAATACATTGTTGCCATAGAGGGAGTACAGAGAAGGTTCACCAGACTGATTCCTGGGATGTCAGGACTTTCATATGATGAAAGACTGGATAGACTCGGCTTGTACATGCTAGAATTTAGAAGATTGAGGGGGTATCTTATAGAAACGCACAAAATTCTTAAGGGGTTGGACAGGCTAGATGCAGGAAGATTGTTCCAGATGTTGGGAAAGTCCAGAACAAGGGGTCACAGTTTAAGGATAAGGGGTAAATCTTTTAGGACCGAGATGAGAAAAACATTTTTCACACAGAGAGTGGTGAATCTCTGGAATTCACTGGCACAGAAGGTAGTTGAGGCCAGTTCATTGGCTATATTTAAGAGGGAGTTAGATGTGGCCCTTGTGGCTAAAGGGATCAGGGGTATGGAGAGAAGGCAGATACAGGATACTGAGTTGGATGATCAGCCATGATCATATTGAATGGTGGTGCAGGCTAGAAGGGCCGAATGGCCTACTCCTGCACTTAATTTCTATTTCTATGTCTCCCTCTCCTCACCCCTCTCCCTCTCCCACCCATCCCTCTCTCCCCCACCCCCTTCCCTCTCTACCACCACCCCCTTACCCCTACCACTCTGTTCCTCTTTCACCACTCCCCCTACCCCTCCCTCCCCACTCTTCCACTTTTAACCCCTTACCCGACGCCTCTCCCTCCCCCACCCCTCTCTCTTCCGCTCCCTTCCCCTCTCTCCCCCCACCCCTTCCCCTACCCCTCTGTCCCTCTTCCACCACTCCCCCGTCCCTCTCTACCAGTCCCGCTACCCCTCTACCTCTCCCTCCCTCCCCACTCTTCCACTTCTCTCCCATTCTCTCCTCCCCCTCTCCTCACCCCTCTCCCATCCCTCTCTCCCCCACACCCCCCTTCCCTCTCTCCCCCCACCCCTTCCCCCTATCCCTCTGTCCCTCTTCCATCACTCCCGCTACCCCTCTCCTCCTCCCTCCCCACTCTACCACTTCTCTCCCCCTTCCCCTCCACTCTCCCTCCCCACTCTTTCCCCTCTACCCCACCCCTCTCCCCATCCCTCCCTCCTCCCCTCCCTCCCCATCCCCCCTCCCCCACATCTCTCTCCCCATCTCACACCCCCTACCCTGCTCTCCTTTCCCTCGAAGTTAGACATAAAAAAACCTGGATAAACTCAGCGGGTGCGGCAGCATCTATGGAGCGAAACCCGGAAGAAGAGGTTTCGGCCAAAAACGTTGCCCTTTTCATTCGGTCCATAGATGCTGCTGCACCCGCTGAGTTTATCCAGCATTTTTGTTGTTGTACCAGCCTCTCTCTCTCTCTGCCCTTCTCTCTTCTCTCGACTCATGCACGCCCGCTCCAACCCCTCCACCCCCCCCTTCACCTCTCTCCCCCATCCTCTCCTTCCCCCCCCCTCCCCTCCCCCTCTCCCTCTCCACCCTCCTCCTCCCCTTCCTCACACAATATTTTTTGTGGGGGCAGGCCCACAGTGTGTGTGACTGTTTGTGGAGGCAGCCACACGCTCTCCATTCAAGAAGACGCTCATCTGTTTGTGGAGGCGCGTGCTTAGTATGTGACCAAAGATCTTATAGCGGAGCACGCTCCCCCCCCTCCCCCCCCCCCTTTGGTGCAGGAGGCGCGAGCAGCATCTGAACGCTCAGCTAATATTCGAATTCTTCACTAACTGTCATTCTGACTTTGCTTGTGAAGAGAAAAGTCCTGAATTGCATTTGTCTGATGCAGGAAGATTGTTCCCGATGTTGGAGAAGTCCAGGACAAGCGGGTCACAGTTTAAGGATAAAGGGGAAATCCTTTAGTACTGAGATGAGGAAAACATTTTTCACACAGATAGTGGTGAGTCTCTGGAACTCTCTGCCGCAGAAGGTAGTTGAGGCCAGTTCATTTTTTATATTTAAGAGGGAGTTAGATGTGGCCCTTGAGACTAAAGGGATCAGGGGGTATGGAGAGAAGGCAGGTATAGGATACTGAGTTGAATGATCAGCCATGATCATATTGAATGGTGGTGCAGGCTCGAAGGGCCGAATGGCCTACTCCTGCACTTGATTTCTATGCTTCTATGTTTCCCTCTCTTCACCCCTCTCCCTCTCCCACCCATCCCTCTCTCCCCCACCCCCCTTCCCTCTCTACCACCACCCCCTTCCCCCTACCCCTCCCTCCCCACTCATCCACTTCTATCCCCGTACCCCACGCCTCTCCCACCCCCACCCCTCTCTCTTCCACTCCCTTCCCCTCTCTCCCCACTCCTTCCCGTACCCCTCTGTCCCTCTTCCACCACTCCCCCTTCTCACTTCAACCACTCCCGCAACCCCGCTACCCCTCCCTCCCTCCCCACTCTACCACTTCTCATCCCCTTCTCTCCTCCCTCTCCCTCTCCTCACCCCTCTCCCTCCCCTCTCTCCCCCATCCCCCTTCCCTCTCTACCCCAACCCCTTCCCTCTCCCCCCCACCCCCTTCCCCCTATCCCTCTGTCCCTCTTCCATCACTCCCCCTACCCCTCTCCTCCTCCCTCCCCACTCTTCCACTTCTCTCCCCCTTCCCCTCCACTCTCCCTCCCCACTCTTTCCCCTCTCTCCCCCACCCCTCTCCCCCTCCCTCCCTCCTCCCCTACCTCCCCATCCTCCCCCTCCCCCACATCTCTCTCCCCATCCCCCTCTCTCACCCCCTACCCCGCTCTCCTTTCCCTCCCAAATCTGTCCCGTTTCCTCCACCTCCTCTCCCCTCCCTCCCCTGTTCACATCACCCCTCCCCCCACCTGTGTGTTTGGGGGGTGGTTAATGTGAGTTTGATGCCGCAGACCCCCTCCCCCCCCCGCAAAACAGGTCTGCACTTGGTCTAGTCTATCTTTAAAACTGTGTGCCTGTCGCCTGTCGTCCGTCCGGCTGCCTGCCTGCCTTTCGATTCGTTCCCATCGTGTGATGTCACAATGCCCGATGCTCGCAGATGTCCAATCGCAATGCCCGATGCTCACAGATATCCAATCGGAATGGAACCATTTACATGTACGGCTTCCGGCCGCATTTCTTCCTTTGATTCCCTCCAACTCCGAAACCAGACGCAGAATCGCCGACATCTTTTCCATTTCGGTAGAGATTTCACTTTTCTTCCTAAGTATCCGCTCCTCATTACATTTCGTCGTGTTTAAGTACACATTTTTAATCAAATCCTTCCCCCCCCCCCCCCAATATTTCAAAAATAAACTGGCTTCGCACCCATAGAAGCTGCACCAGCCCCAGCCCCTGCTGAACGTTCCATTGTGTGATGTCACAATGCCCAATGCTCACATATGTCCAATCGGAATGGATCCATTTACATATGCCTATGCAGGAGCCGCAGCCCCTGGTGAACGTTCCATTGTGTGATGTCACAATGCCCAATGCTCAAATACATTGTTGCCATAGAGGGACAGTACAGACAAAGGTTCACCAGACTGATTCCTGGAAATGTCAGGATTTTCAAATGAAGAAAAACTGGATAGACTCGCCTTGTACTCGCTAGATTTTAGAAGATTGAGGGGGTATCTTATAGAAACGTATAACATTCTTAAGGGGTTGGACAGGCTAGATGCAGGAAGATTGTTCCGGATGTTGGGGAAGACCAGAACAAGGGGTCAAACTTTAAGGATAAGGGGGAAATCCTTTAGGACAGAGATGTGAAAAACATTTTTCACACAGAGAGTGGTGAATCTCTGAAATTCTCTGCCACAGAAGGTAGTTGAGGTCAGTTCATTGGCTATATTTAAGAGGGAGTTAGATGTGGCCCTTGTGTATGGAGAGAAGGCAGGTACAGGATACTGAGTTGGATGATCAGCCATGATCATATTGAATGGTGGTGCAGGCTAGAAGCGCCGAATGGCCTACTCCTGCACTTAATTTCTATGTTTCTATGTTTCCCTCTCATCAACCCTCTCCCTCTCCCACCCATCACTCTCTCCCCCACCCCCCCTTCCCTCTCTACCCCACCCCCTTCCCTCTCTCCCCCTGTCCCCTTCCCCTACCCCTCTGTCCCTCTTCCACCAGTCCCTCTACCCCTCCCTCCCCAATTCCACTTCTCTCCCCTTACTCCACCCCTCTCCCTCCCTCACCCCTCTCTCTTCCCCTCCCTGTCCCACCCCTTTCTCTACCCCTCTGTCCCTCTTCCACCACTCCCCCGTCCCTCTTCCACCTCTCCCGCTACCCCTCCCTCCCTCCCCACTCTACCACTTCTCTCCCCCTTCTCTCCTCCCCCTCTCCCTCTCCTCACCCCTCTTCCATCCCTCTCTCCCCCACCCCTTCCCTCTCTACCCCACCCCCTTCCCTCTCTCCCCCGCCCCCTTCCCCTCTGTCCCTCTTCCACCACTCCCCCTACACCTCCCTCTCCCACTTCTCTTCCCTTACCCCACCCCTCTCCCTCCCTCACCCCCCCTCCCTTCCCCTCTCTCCCCCACCCCTTCCCCTACCCCTCTGTCCCTCTTCCACCACTCCCCCTGTCCCTCTTCCACCACTCCTGCTACCCCTCTCCCCCCTCCCTCCTTCCCTCCCCTCTCTTCCACTTCTCTCTCCCCTCACCCCTCTCCCCCTCCAATTCCACTCTCCTCCTCCCTCCACACTCTTCCCCCTCTCCCTCCTCATTCCCTTACCGTGCACAGTCTCTGTCTTTAAGAAGGAACTACAGATGCTGGAAAATCAAAGGTAGACATTAAAAAAACTGGATAAACTCAGCGGGTGCGGCAGCATCTATGGAGCGAATTGAATGGTCAACGTTTTTGGCCGAAACACGGAAGAAGGGTTTCGGCCAAAAACGTTGCCCTTTTCCTTCGGTCCATAGATGCTGCTGCACCCGCTGAGTTTATCCAGCTTTTTTGTTGTTGTACCAGCCTCTCTCTCTCTCTCTGCCCTTTTCTCTTCTCTCGACTCATGCACGCCCGCTCCAACCCCTCCCCCCCCCTTCACCTCTCTCCCCCATCCTCTTCTCCCCCCCCTCCCCCCTCCCCCTCTCCCTCTCCACCCTCCTCCTCCCCTTCCTCACAAAATATTTTTTGTGGGGGCGGGTCCTCAGTGTGTGTGACTGTTTGTGGAGGCGGCCACGCGCTCTCCATTCAAGAAGACGCTCATCTGTTTGTGGAGGCGCGTGCTTAGTATGTGACCAAAGATCTTATAGCGGAGCTCTCCGCTACAAGATCTTTGTGTGTGACGACACACGCTCCCCCCCCCCCCACTTTGGTGCAGGAGGCGCGCGCAGCATCTGAACGCTCAGCGATTATTCGAATTCTTCACTAACCGTCATTCTGACTTTGCTTGTGAAGAGAAAAGTCCTGAATTGCATTTGTCTGATGCAGGAAGATTGTTCCCGATGTTGGAGAAGTCCAGGACAAGCGGGTCACAGTTTAAGGATAAAGGGGAAATCCTTTAGTACTGAGATGAGGAAAACATTTTTCACACAGATAGTGGTGAGTCTCTGGAACTCTCTGCCACAGAAGGTAGTTGAGGCCAGTTCATTTTTTATATTGAAGAGGGAGTTAGATGTGGCCCTTGAGACTAAAGGGATCAGGGGGTATGGAGAGAAGGCAGGTATAGGATACTGAGTTGAATGATCAGCCATGATCATATTGAATGGTGGTGCAGGCTCGAAGGGCCGAATGGCCTACTCCTGCACTTGATTTCTATGCTTCTATGTTTCCCTCTCTTCACCCCTCTCCCTCTCCCACCCATCCCTCTCTCCCCCACCCCCTCCCTCTCTACCACCACCCCCTTACCCCTACCCCTCTGTCCCTCTTTCACCACTCCCCCTACCCCTCCCTCCCCACTCTTCCACTTCTATCCTCTTACCCGATGCCTCTCCCTCCCCCACCCCTCTCTCTTCCGTCCCCTTCCCCTCTCTACCCCACCCCTTCCCCTCTGTCCCTCTTCCAACCACTCCCCCGTCCCTCTTCTACCACTCCCGCTACCCCTCCCTCCCTCCCCACTCTTCCACTTCTCTCCCACTCTCTCCTACCCCTCTCCTCACCCCTCTCCCATCCCTCTATCCCCCACCCCCCTTCCCTCTCTACCCCCCCCCCTTCCCTCTCCCCCCCCACCCCCTTCCCCCTATCCCTCTGTCCCTCTTCCATCACTCCCCCTTCCCCTCCACTCTCCCTCCCCACTTCAACTTCTCTCCCCCACCCCTCTCCCCCTCCCTCCCTCCTCCCCATCTTCCCCATCCCCCCTCCCCCACATCTCTCTCCCCATCTCTCACCCCCTACCCCGCTCTCATTTCCCTCCCAAATCTATCCCGTTTCCTCCTCCTCCTCTCCCCTCCCTCCCCTCTTCTCACCCCCCCCCCCCCCCCCCCCGCAAACGCCGTTGGGGAAACAACCCAACGGGTCTGCACTTGGTCTAGTATATATATAAAATACGAATTATACTATTAATGTCACTTCTATCAGAACATGTTTAGAACTAACCAAGGTAAGGGTAGCTTGTTGAGACAGTTATCTGATGCATGCTTGTGCAAATTCAGACTGGTGAAGTAAACTTTTCCTTTATAAGAATATTCATTGCCTCTGAGAATATTCAGAGAGGATGATATCAGAGCAAAAGTTTCAATGGAAACTTGAAACCATTTACTTAAAGCATTCAGCAGCACATGTTGAAAATCTGAAATAAAACACCAAATTCTGGAAATAGTCAGGAAATAAGACTGCATCGGTAGAGAGAGACACTGTGTTAAAGTTTCAGGCACTGAATTTTTATCAGAATTCGGAAAACTTTTCGAGAAAGTTTGATTTAGCTCTTAGGGCTAACGGAATCAAGGGGTATGGGGGAGAAAAGCAGATTTTAGATGATCAGCCATGATCATATTGAATGGCGGTGCTGTCTCAAAGGGTCGAACGGCCTACTCCTGCATCTATTTTTCTATGTTTCTATGGGGTTTTTTCTAAGTCAGAAAGGAAACATGTTTTAAATTGCAGAGAAGGGTAATGGAGTGGAAAATTCAGAGGGAGTGTCCATGATAGAGCAGAGCCTAGCTCCAGCTGACTGACAAAAGTGGCACACATGGAGAAAGAAAAATATTGGCAGCAAAGTGGCACAGCTAGTAGAATTGGTTCATTCCTGACCTCTGGTTGTGTATGTGTGGAGTTTGCATATTCTCTCTGTGGCTGCATGGACTTCTTCCAGATTCTCCATATCCCAAAGACATGCAGTTAGATTGATAACTTGACCATTGCAAATTGCCTCCTTTGGCATAGGTGAGTAGTAGAACTGAGGGGACTTCTGGGCCTGTCCCACTTAGGCGATTTTTCAGGCGACTGCTGGCAGCCTGAAAAACCGTCAACTGGAACGGCGACTGTCAGAGTGGAACACACACACACATTGCTTCCTTCACCAGCCCGTTATGTAGGCAGGGAACAGGGCAAGCGGGGGGAGCACTGTCTGAGTGAAATTCACACGGTACAAAGCCAAGGTGATACAGACACACATGGCTGCAACCTTAAAAGAGGGGGGAAGAAGGAGGAGGGAGAAGGAGTGGGGAGAAGGAGGGGGAGAAGGAGGGGGGAGAAGGAGGGGGGAGGAGGAGGGGGGAGGAGGAGGGGGGAGAAGGAGGGGGAGAAGGAGGAGGAGAAGGAGGGGGAGGAGGAGGGGGGAGAAGGAGGGGGAGGAGGAGGGGGAGAAGGGAGAAGGAGTGGGAACAACTTTTAAGAAGCCAGACAACTTTTAAGAAGTCAGAGATACACGGCTGTGAAGCTCAGCGGACATTTAACATTACCGGTTGGTTATCCTTGGTTCTGAAAACTACTGCTTCATTTTTTTTCAATGAGCCAATGAAATTCACCGGTCAGCACCGGCTACAACCTACGAGAACCTACGAGAACTTTTGACCTCCTGTCAACCCAATAGCACCTCCTGGCGTCCCACCTATGGCACGAAAATTCTCGCTACTCTCCATGGCGCCTTCATTCCAGTCGCCGCTAATTTTTCAACATGTTGAAAAATTCGAGGTGACCATAATGAGGCCACGGCTAGTTCCCAGAATGCGGGAACTCCTCGCGACCATGAAGGCGACTCCCCAGCAACCCCCCGAGAACATGTGGCGACCATTTGACGACTGCATAGTCTCCTGCAGTCACCTAAAAAGTCGTCTAAGTGGGACAGGCCCATGAGAATGGGGAAGAATAGGTTTAACAGAAAATTATTGGGGGAATGTGATTGCTAAGTACTAAATATCCTCCCTCTAAGTTCACAAGGAAATAGGGGAATAAAAAACTGAGTTAACAATACAGGTTGATAGTCTTTCATTAGGACTGGCCATTTCTGATGCAAATTGGAACAGCTGTACCTTAGTTTGTTGAATTCAACGTTAACTCCTCAACAGCTGAAATGTGTATAGTTAGAGGATGAGATGCTGTTTCTCAACTTTACATTTGGCTTTGCGAGAACTAAGTCTACTGCTCACCTATGCCAAAGGGGGAAATTTGCAATGGTCAAGTAATCGATCTAACTGCATGTCTTTGGGATATGGGAGAATCTGGAAGAAATCCATGCAGCCACAGAGAGAATATGCAAATGCCACACGTACACAACCGGAGGTCAGGAATGAACCCAGTTCTACTAGCTGTGCCACTGTGCAGCCAAAAACAGAGAGGTCAGATAGTCAGTGGGAAAGAGAATAAAGTGACGGGGAATTCGAAGGATGTACTGTATGTGTAGGAAAGAACTGCAGATGCTGGTTTAAATCAAAGGTAGTTTTTTTGGAGGGATCAGTCTGAAGCAGGGTCACCCATTCCTTCTCTCCAGAGATGCTGCCTGTCCTGGTGAGTTACTCCAGCATGTTGTGTCTACCCTCAACTGGAAGACATAGTATGCTTTGCTAATTGAAAGGGGATATACTGCAGGCAACAAATCCCCATTTAATTTATTCAATGTAGATGAATCCACACCATGAGCACCAATTAAAGTACACTGAATTGGAAGAAATATAAGTAAATTTTGTGGATTTGCCTGGCTTTCTGATGGCAGGAAGGGATAAGATAAAAGGAGAGGTGTTGCATCCGCAGTTGGAAAGTGAATTAAGAAGGGGAATGAGTATTGGTGACATTGGAAGAAAGAACCAGACAGGGAGGCGCTGAGGGTAAGATCTCTATGAAATGCTAAAAAAAAAGTGGTGGGAAATGTGCATGGATGTGGTATCACATTGAAGATTATCAAAATTACAGTCTGAAGAAGAACCTCAACTCGAAACTTCACCCATTCCTTCTCTCCAGAGATGCTGCTAGTCCCGCTGAGTTACTTGTGTCTATCTTCGGTCTGTTGAAGACTTGAGGTGGAGGTTCAATAGTTCAATGGTACTTTTTGTCATGTGCCAAGGTACCATTAAATTCCTTTTTTTGCATGCAGTTCAGTAGACTATACGTAGGCATAATTATACTGAAGTACAAGAGTGTAGAAAGTGTAGATGTCTCTGTGACAGTACACATTAGAGTCACCATGTTTCCAGTGCCATTTTGTATGATTGGTTCCTTCTGTCACCATCATCAACATTCACTCCCCATCTCAATTCACCTTCCTATACATCTGGGCGGCCATGGTGGTGCAGCAGTAGAGCTGCTGCCTTACAGTGCTGGCAGCGCCGGAGACCTGGGTTCGATCCTGACTACGGGTGCGGTCACAATGGGTTTTCTCCGAGATCTTTGGTTTCCTCCCAGACTCCAAAGACGTACAGGTATGTAGGTTAATTGGCTTGGTGTATGTGTAAATTGTCTCTAGTGTGTGTAGGATAGTGTAATGTGCAGGGATTGCTGGTTGGTGTGGACTCGGTGGCCCGAAGGGCCTGTTTCCATGCTGTATATTTAAACTAAACTAAAACTAAACTGCAGGAGATGCATCGCCTCTCCTTTTACCTTTTCCCTTCCCACTATCAGAGACTCAGGTGAAACCATGAATTGGCTTCTATTTCTTCCAATTCAGTGTACTTTAATTGGTGCTCACAGTGTGGACTCCGCTACATTGAAGGAATCAAATGCAAGTTTGCTGACTGCACGTTAGGGCAAGGGAGAACCTCATCATTGCTCTGGGTAGGATGAGAGAAAGTAAGAACAACAGTACAAGAAATAGAGATTCAAGTCACGTATGCTGAAGGAGAAGCCGTACTTAACAAGAAATAAATATATCCCGGATGCTCCACTTTGTGGTTTTGCTGTCTTTGAACACTATTGCTCGAGGGACTTTTATCAGGCACATAAAGCACTTTGACTCTTTGAAGGAGCAACCATGCAGGGAATGACTGACAATATATTTGTCACAAAAAATTGCACCACTTACTATCATCTGATGTTTTACTTTGTTTCTGGACTGGAACTATCTCTCAGACATTTTAACAACATGTGATAACTGTAGGGGTAGCTAGACAGAAATGGACAGAAATCTCCAGAATTTATTTTCAGTATCAAATCCCAGCACAAATGGGCTTGTCCAGAATTTATTTTCAGTATCAAATCCCAGCACAAATGGGCTTGTCAACTTAGGCAGGATTGCTTCATTATTTAAGCTACAGAAAAGTCCATCTGGTGGTGGGACTTTCCATGCAACGCAGTCGTATAACCCCATGAATTTTTCCTTCCTAAGGAGCTTTTTCAACATCCAAATAGAATTTCAATTTCACCTGTCCTTTGATTCCTTCTGCTGGAGTTACAGTTTTATCAAATGGACATGGGATGAAAATCTTTCAGTTTCTGTATCATTCTGTCAAGGGAGCATCTTAGTCATTTATGTGGGCTATCAATTATCAAATTAACAACGTTCGGCACAGGCGTTGCGGGCCAAAGAGCCTATTCCTGTGATGTACTATATGTTCAATGTACACAATAGATCACCAAACCATTCACAATTAACAAAACAGTTAATTTTCTTGCTCTTTTACTCATTCTCAATGTGATCTTCTGCCTCGGGAATACTGATAACTATTAAAAACATTTCCATTATTTCCATGTAGGCTCCAAATGACTCATTGACTCAACTATACAATCTTCTTTCGTGTCCATCTTCCATGTTTCAAATGTTGACATCGCTGTCATCGTCCGTCCTGAAAAGGACGCAAGCTTCTGGCGACAATCAGTGGGAGCCATCACTTGTTGCAATAGATGATGGTGGTAGCAGAATTAGCCATGATCATATTGAATGGCGGTGCAGGCTCGAAGGGCCGAATGGCCTACTCCTGCACCTAATTTCTATGTTTCTATGTTTCTATGTTTGCTTCGGCAGCCTTACTGAGCCCATGTCACATTTTGTCCCATCTCCTGCTGAAACAATGATGATGCTGTACTCAAGTCTCCTGTCAGTTTATTTCTCCAATGCTGCAAACCACCAGTTGTGTTTGTTGTTTAATTCACACAGTGTAGATTAATAAACTCGTCAAATTCTCGGAAAAACCTTTGTCATTGTTATATCTGTCCTCCGTGAAGATTTGAGCTCCCATGCTAAATGCTGATCAGTAATAATCAGTAGTTGGATCAAAATGTTTCTTCAAAGTGATGCGATTTGTACTGAAAGAAGAACCTTCTTCATCGACGATTGTAATATTTTTGGAATAGGGTTATGAACCAATTTCGGGTGCAAAATAAGTTCTTCCTATAATATTCTGTGAACGACATTAGGAATTTCCACAAAAGCAAACGCAGAAAACTTTAATGAAGATTAACAACTAATATATGCTTGCAATGCATGTATGGCATTATTATTATCTCACATATATACAAATTTATTGATCTATTTACATGGAAATAGCCAAGAATGTTCTAAATAAATGCACATCAATATTCTTCTTTCTTTAATAGGATACAGACCACCTCCAGGTTATTTCCTAAGGCCAGAAATGATGTACGATGTATGTTGTTCAAAGTATATTTTTCAAAACACAGTTGTAAAAAATCAGTCCTAGATTGATACCTTCAGTTGCTAATAATAAACACTACATTGAATCAAACTAGAAAAAAATAACACTGAATTTAATAGCATAGACAACAGGTGCAGGAGTAGGCAGTGGTGGACTGGGTCTAAAAATATTGGTTGCCAGGAGACAAAGGGGGCCCACTTCATCAGGGGCCCACTTGCAATCGGGCAAGCTGACACCCTGGCCAGTCCGCCACTGGGAGTAGGCCATTTGGCCCTTTGAGCCAGAATATTTGATAAGGCAAAAATAACATCTCTATAATGTCGGGAAAGGCAGCTTTCTACAGCTCCTCAAAAAAGTGTTCAATACTGATCAAATACAGATCCTGTCCCATTATTGTTTGAAATGTTCTGGTTCTATATGGGAGTGCCAATTGAAATGCTAATAGAATAGGAATCTGCCCAGAAGATAGACACAACATGCTGGAGTAACCCAGTGGGTCAAGCAGCATCTCAGGTTGAGACCCATCTTCAGAAACCTGCTCAGCATCCATATCGCATGAAGACACAGTATAGTTCTGCGGATTTATTTAATTTGCAATCAAATGCCAGAGATAGCACCTAATCAAGCAGGCAATTAGAAGAAGATTTAGGATAATTGTGAGCAATTATGAAATATGTCATATTTCATTAACCAACTAAAGTGCTTACATTTTATTCTAATTACTGGTAGGACAGTGTAAAAACTCAGCATCCTTAAACATTGTCATATTGAGACATAGGAAGGCAAAACTAATACAGAGGTTGTTATTAATCTCCTTAACACCAATTATTTGTATGCATGTCTGGAAAGGACAGGTGGAAGGAGGGAGGAGATCCTTTTTAATTTATTTTAAATTTACTTGAACTTCCCCCAAGGGGCAAAATAGAATCTGTAATCTACCCAAATCCAATGATGTGGCAAGTTCCTGGTCTTCTCAGATCAGTTTCTCCTTAAGATTGGGAATCCCACCCATTGACTAGGAATTCTGAGGAAGCCAATCCTAAAGTCAGAGGTAGATTGCATTTCTTTTGCAGGTAAAGATTGATTCAAGACTAATGGTGAAACCGAGATTGCAGATCCCAACGTTTGGTATCTTGTCTAATTGGCTTACTAGGTTCACGCACTAGGCAGAAGAATGTCAAAACACTATTGGATCCCGTTGCTAATGGTGCAGGATTGTCGTTTCAGTATTGTGTGATGCAATACTATGTGAGACTATAAAGTATTTATTGTACTCACATATAAAGACTATATGTGAGTACAATAAAATTCATTAATCCAGCAAGCTCTGGATATTGGTGGTGACACACAGGTAGATTTTGCAGACCCAGGCAGGAAACAGGACCAGATGAGTTAAGGGAGCATGGAACCAGGCCCTTGATATGTTAAAGAAGACACCAGAGTGGGCATGATGCCAAACTGAAAAGATTTTGACTAGCCAGGTGGTGAATCATTGGAGTATTACCATAAATCACTTAGTGTGAAGTGGGAAATACATTGAATGGTTGATAGGAAGATTAAGGAGGGCATCAATTGTGATGTTAGAATCTTAATTGGTTGCATGCTCAAAAGGACTTAGAGGTATTGATGTGCACATCATTACAATCAGCAATACAGATTAATAAAGGATTGAGATTGGTGATCAACCCCTTATGTTTAATTTCTAAAGGAACATGATTCAATAGCAGAGTAGATTTTTAAGATTGGATTCTTATTTTTATATAAAGCCTTTGATGTGCCACATCAAGAGCCAGTCATTTTCTGGATTCATTTACCAAAAATGAAAACGGGCAAAATGGAAAAAAAAAATGCAAGGATGATAACAGAACCATCCTGCAGAACCAAATTGCACGGATCTGCAGCAATTATCAAGAAAAGTCAAACAGGCTCTGATTCTTGGATTAGAAACAGAGACATCGGGAATAGAAAAACATTTATGGCCCTTGAATTCTTTTCACCATCTAATAAGATTATGACTGATCTCTAATCTAACTCCATTTACATCTTCAGCTTTCTATCGTTTAATAATTTTGCTTTGCAAATATCTATCAATCTTGGATTTCAAACTACCAATTGAGCTGTTGTCTATTGCTTTTCATGGAAGCATTCCACATTTATACAAATCTGAGCAAACAAATATTTCCCAATTTCTTTCCAGAATGCACTGGCTCTTGATCTTGAGAATGTTCTTTTTCTTAGACTTCCTCACTTGCTCAATGTAATTCTATATACATTGTATAGCTTTAGAGTAAAAATGAATGAACATTATTTTAAAAAGCCAGAGCTATATTTATCTGGCAATGTATCCTGACCCAAAACATCACCCATCTATTCTCTCTACAGATGCTGCCTGACCCTCTAATTTACTCTGACACGTTGTGTCTTGCTCAAGATTCCACCACTTGCAGTCCCTTGTTTCTCTGGCAGTGTATGTTCATAAGATTCATAGACTGAACTGAAAAAGGATGGAGACACATTTCATTTTAATGTTCATACTATCTTTAAAAAAAAGCTAAATTCTGAAACCAATTGATTGTCCAATGATTAATTGATAAACGATTATAATTTAAGTAATCTAATTTAATTATTATATGTCAACATCTGAGAGAATGAGAGTCAGGATTCATTCAGTGAGGGTTAAATAAGAGAAAATTAAGACAGGGAGCTTGGCGTATGAGAAAGAATAGCTGTAGTTAGAAATTAATATTGTTAATCTAATTCGATTGAGCTTCTAAATCATAAATAAATGTGGTTCTGTGGGCCGACATTAATCACTTCATTCCAGTCAAATACATATATTTTACCCTTATGCTCCATCCTAAATTAATATTGTATTATTTTAAATAGCTTGTAAAATCATAAAGCTATTTAATTATTTCTCCTTGTTGACAAAAATGAATCAATGTTAATTATATTTATGAATGTTTCTAATTTCATGCATCTATAATTAGGAGAGAGGAGCACACACCTACAAAGAGAGAAAGGCAGTGAGATATTCTCTTTCTCTCGGTCTAAACAGATCATTTTAAAGAATACATTTTAAAAGTAAGGTTGGACAAAAGATTGGAAAATGAAGGCAAGAATCATTTCTGCACTGATCTGTTTAGAGATTTACTGATATTTACTTCTGAGTAAGTGGATATCTGCAAGTAGTGCATGGAAGGTTAAAGATGGGGGCATTACAGAGAAGAGATGCGGAAGTGAAGTGTAAATCAAAACGTCAGGATTTCTGAATGCACTGAAGAACAAGGTGGGAAGGACAATAATTAGATTAAAGGTGCAAAGACGGCAAATGGTACGGGAATAATGGAACTTCAGAAGGGAATGGGATAGAAGTCAATTAGGTGTATACGTTTTGGATATAATTAACATACCATCATCCCCATTGAAAGTGGGTAGCAATAAGCAAAGAAATATTATGTATTGGAATAACAAAGTGGAGGAGGAGGCACAGAAACAGTAATGCAAAATAGTCAGAGCCAGATGCTAGAGCCATGTTGTTGGGTCTATCCTCTATCATTAATTACATGAAGAAATGCATACATGAGATTATGCCAAACCACTTAAGAAACTTCATGACCTTGATTTTCTTTGGTTATTGCACTAATCTAAAGGCACCAGAAGATTACTGTCTTGATGTTCATTATTTGCTATATAATAAATAAATAACCGGAAGGAAGAACATTATAAGCATTATTATCTAAATTTATCCCCTTCCCCATTTGTTGCACTCTGATTGTATTACGAATGGAGCTATCTCATATATTATTTTAATTATGCATTCTGAGAGCATAATTTCCTCAGTCAGCTACAATTATATTAACACAACCAGACAGATTTCGTACACTGAGAATGCTCCAGGAAGTGACTTCAGGACTTATTTTTAGTAAAAAAATTAAGTTTCTTAACTGTTGGTTTTAAATGCATGGAACGGTGTTGTTGCAGATTTTAGACGGAAATTTTTTTTTTTAAGGCTGCAATAATCTCATCCTTCCTGCCCACCATTTCCCCACCACTCTAATTACACTTCACTCACCACTCCCAACATCCAACCCCATCACCATGATCCCAGATTAAATGCCTCTGCCAAGAGCAGCTATTGGAGAATATTATAGAACAGTACACCACAAGAAGTCTGAAGAAGGGTTTCGGCCCGAAACGTTGACTATTTCCTTCACTCCATAGATGCTGCTGCACCCGCTGAGTTTCTCCAGCATTTTTGTGTACCCACCACAAGAACAAGCCCTTCGGACCACAATTACTTAAGAGGATAATTCAAAATAACTCAGATTTTAGGGGGAAACTAGACCAAGTGCAGACCCATTGGGTCTGCTCCCCCAACACAATATTCCAGCACTCACCCGTTCCCCCAATGCAACCTGTACCCCAACGCAACATGGGCGGGGGGGGAGGGGGGTGGTGGGGGGAGGAGGGGGGGTGGAAGGGATAACTTTATAGCTTTGCAATTTGGGTCCTTCTCTTGCTCAGAGCAAATTTCAGAACTATGTGCATTGAAGTCTCTATGGTTTCTAAGTTGTTGTCCGGAATGTGAAGTCGGAGAATGACGTTGAATAACTTTAGAAGCTGGTCTGTAAGTGGAATTGAATTCCTTTACCACGGCGTTGAGAGTTGGCCGTATTACTTTCAAATCATTTTTGGTCTGCGATGAGAAGTGTGTGAGAGGGAGGAGTGGTGAGGAGGGAGCACCGCGCTGTGGGAGAGAGGGAGGAATGCCGTGGGCGGGCGTGGACCCGAGCGAGTCTGCGGGCGGGTATGGACCCAAGTGAGGCCGCGTGCTTGCGAGCGAGGCTGCGGGCAGGCGTGGACCCGATGACCTGAGTGAGGCCGTGGGTGGGCGTGAAACGGACGCCGATCCGAGCCATGGTGCCCACCCACCTCATTGTGATGTCATTAGTCGAAGCTGGTTGAAGAATCAGTGTGTGAAAGGCAGTTAAAAAATCAGTTTTGTCTTTTTTTAAATTTTATTCACCAATAACGTGAACTATAGGTTCAAATGTTAAGTAAACCTGATCACTGCATGGAGGGGGGAAATCTGAGTCAGAATATGTAAAAATTTAAGCGCTACTGTGTAGCATTTTGTTGAAACTACAAAAACACATACACACATACAAAATTAGACTTTTATAGGTAGAGAGATGTGCTATATATACACAATTTAGTTGAGATTGTCAGGAAGAAAGAGTGAGAGATATGCCAATGGAGAAGTGTGACAGAAGAAATGGTAAGTTTTCCTGCTGTGCAATGGAACCAGCCTCATCCTTGAAGTGAAGAAGATAGAAAGAGACCCTGTCAATCTAGGGACAAGCTCCTCACTTACTGGGAGCATCATGCTTCACTCACTTCAGGAGTTCATTGGAATCTGCAGATGTCAGTAATATCCAGATCCAGAGGGCGCTGTCCTGTATGGGTCTGGCTGCCCAGCCTGCAGCTGTCCGTTTTTTCATCTCTTTTTTTAATTTTTAGTTAGTGAGTTTTTGTTTTTCGGAGTTCTAATCCTTTTTATGTGGGGGGGGGGGGGGGGGGGAATTGATTTTCAGGGTCCCTACCTGGTCGGCGAGGCGGCTTTTCTCCGGGCAGCACCTTTGACCCGCCCTCGTGGCCTACCAGCGGGCCTTCAGCGGCGTTTCCTGAGGGGACCGGCCAGAACCTCGGCTTCGGCGACAGCGCAGTGCTGGGGGGCTATCACGGAGCAGGCGATGCCTTGCCCGGGTCGCCACGCTGGAACTCCGGTGAGCTGAAGACCGCCGATGAAACATCGCGGAGCTGTGGTCTGTGGAGCGGCCAGCTGTGGGCGGCGGCGCTGAACTTTACTTCGGGAGCCTGGGATCTCTCGCCAAGATCGCCAGCGGTGGAGCTCCATCCAGCGCGGCCTGTTGGCTTCGGAAGCCGCGGTCTCCGGTAAGGAAGCGGCCATTCCAGGTTTCCCATGCCACTGTGAGGAATCGCCGGAGCACCATCATCCGGCGAGAACGGCCTGGGACATCGGGCCTCCGTAAAGGCAACTGTGGAGGCCTCAATAGGCCCGACTATGGGTGGACATGGGGATGGGGACTGGACTTTGTGACTTCCCTCATAATGGGAACCATTGTAGGGGGATGATTTTTATGTTAAATCTCTTTACTATTGTTATGTTGTTTCTTTTTTTTTTTTTTTTTATATTTTATTTTTATTAGAAGTACAGTAAATTACAGTAATACACATCACATATATCTTATTACATTTTGTTGTACCACTTCGTTTTTCGAGCTTTAAAAAAGATAGAAATAAAAGAAGTAAGGAAAGTGAGCAAGAATCGTGAAGGTGCAGGAAAGTGTTGGGAAAAGAAAGCCCCTTAGGGAAGAAGTTAGAGAAGGAAGTAAAGAAAGGAAATAAGACCCTAGAAAGAAAAGAAAAAAAAAGGAAAAACAATCGCTCTATTGTAACACAAAACTCCGCAAAAAAGGATATACCAACCGTGATTTTTTAAAATTTATTTTATACTCCTCGTTACCAGATCCTGGTACCATTTATATTTTAAATTACTATTGCACCTTATGCTTGTAATAGTTCCGTAAATGCAGACCATGTCTTTTGGAAGTGGTCTGCTTTGCCTGCTAGGAGGAGTCTCATCTCTTCCAAGTGTAGTGTTTCGAACCTGTTTGAAATCATCATTTTTATTGTTGGTATTGGAGCATTTTTCCAAAATTTGAGTATAAGCTTTTTTCCCATTATTAGCCCGTAATTAAGTAAGTTCTTTTGAAACACATTTAATTCGAGGTTACCTTCCGATATTCCAAAAATGATCCATTCTGCTTTTGGTGCAAGTTTTATTTTAAATAATTTTGTGAAGATTTCAAATATTTCGTTCCAGAATTTTTGAATTTTTATACAGAAAACAAAAGAGTGCGCTATGGTAGCTTCTTGTGACTGACATTTATCACAAATGGGTGAGACATTGGGGAAAAGTTTATTTGTTTTAGTTTTTGAATAATATAGTCTATGTAATGTTTTATATTGAATTAGAGTATGTCGTACGTTGATCGAGCATTTATGCACATATAGTAAGTGTTTATCCCAGCTCTCCCAGCTGAAATTTTTATAGCTAGTTCTTGTTCCCAGTCTCTTTTAATACCATCGGTTGTAGGTATTTCTATATTTAAAATAATGTTGTATAAGTATGATATTAGATTTGCTGATTCAGCCTTTGTCTTCATGGCTTCATCCAATAAGTCTGGGGGCATGTTATGATAGTCTTTTGTGTATTTTTTCAGATAGTCACGGATTTCAAGATATTTAAAATATTGATTATTTTTCAAATTATATTTCAGTTGTAATTGTTGAAATGATAATAATTTTCCTAATTCATACAAGTCTCCGAGCGTTTTGATTCCCATTCTTTCCCATTGTTTAAATGATTTATCTATAATTGAGGGTTTAAACGACGGGTTATTGACTATTGGCATTAAAAGAGATAGGTTTCTTAATTTTAGATTCTGTTTTATTTGTTTCCAAGTTCTAATTGTGCTATGTATCATTGGATTTTTATTATAATTTTTGTTATTCAGATTCATTGGTGAGAGGAGAGTCGCTCCTGTATTACACGAAGAGCAGTCCTCTCTCTCCATTACAATCCAGTCCACCTGCTGGGCAGAGTTGTCCAGCAGGTGAATCATATTTTTAATATTTACTGCCCAATTATAGTACATAAAGTTAGGGAGCACTAGACCACCCATCTCTTTTGGTTTACTAAGGTGTGCTCTTTGTATTCTGTGGGATTTATAATCCCATATAAAATTTGTAATGTCTGAGTCTAGTTTTTTGAAAAACTTTTTGGAAGGTATATTGGAATTGATTGAAATAAATATAGGATTTGTGGTAAAAATATCATTTTTATAGCATTTATTCGACCTATTAAAGACATCGGGAGCGTTTTCCAGAATTTGATTAGATTATTTAGTTTCTTAAGTAAGGGGCTATAATTGGCATTAGACATAGCGTGATAATTTCTAGTGATTTCAATTCCTAAATATTTAAATTTTTCTGTGGCTATTTTAAAGGGGAATTTCAAGAGATGTGTTGTCTTTCGGTTTTATCGAAATAATTTCACTTTTGTTCCAGTTTATTCTGTATCCTGAGAAAGATCCAAAGTCCTCAATTAGATTTAATATGTTTGGTATACTGATTTGGGGTTTTGTGATATACAGTAATACATCGTCTGCGTATAAGGATATTTTGTTATTTGAATATTTTGTATTATAACCGTAAATATCCAGGTGTGTTCTAATTTTTTCAGCTAAAGGTTCAATTACCAGAGCAAATAACAGCGGTGATAATGAACATCCTTGTCTATTGCCCCTTGTTAATTGGAATTTCGTAGATAGTATATTATTAGTTAATATTCTAGCCGTGGGTTTGTTATATAATAATTTTATCCATGCGATGAAGTTCTCTCCCATTTGAAATTTTTGCAATACTCTAATCATATAATCCCATTCTACTTGATCAAACGCTTTTTCTGCGTCCAATGAAATGATAGATAACTCTTGTTCTTGAGGTTTGTGAGAGTGCATTATGTTAAGCAGACGTCTCAGGTTATTAAATGAATGTCTCTTAGGTATAAATCCCGTTTGATCCTCATTTATTAATTTACTAACATATTGACTTAGTCTTCTAGCTAGTGTTTTCGCTAATATTTTTTGATCCGTATTTAACAAAGCAATAGCTCTATATGAGCCTGGTTCTTCTATATCTTTATCTTTTTTATCTTTTTTAAGTATTAATGTGATCGTTGATTCTGCTAGTGTTTCAGGTAAGGTTTGTTCTTTAAAAGCGTATGTATACATTTTCTGTAGACGTGGTGTAACTATGTCGATAAAACATTTATGTGATCGTTGATTCTGCTAGTGTTTCAGGTAAGATTTGTTCTTTAAAAGCGTATGTATACATTTTCTGTAGACGTGGTGTAACTATGTCGTAAAAACATTTATAAAATTCATTACTGAATCCGTCTGGTCCTGGTGTTTTTCCATTTTTAAGTGTGTTTATTGTGTCTTCTATTTCCTTAGATGTAATTTGTGCTCCCAGTTCCTGTTGTTCCTTCAGTTCTAGTTTTGGAAGGTTACAATTGTCCAAAAATTCTGAAACTTTATTATTGTCTATTAGCGTTTTCGATGTGTATAAATTCTTGTAAAATTGAGCAAATCTTTTATTGATATCATTAGGTAGTGTTAATAATTCCCCTCTATCTAATTTAATCTTTAAAATTGCATGATCTTTTTCCCGTTTTTTCAGTTGGCGTGCCAAAAGTTTATGGCGTTTATCCCCAAATTCGAAATGTTCTTGTTTTGTAATTACGAATAATCTTATAATCTTCTCTGATAATAATTTATTTAGCTTAAATTTCAGTATTAAGCTAAATAAATTATTATTATTACCCCGGAGATAGTGGTCTCCCTCGACGCCGAAAAAGCTTTCGACAGGGTCGAGTGGAGGTACCTATATGAGGCGATGGAC
Organism: Amblyraja radiata; assembly: GCF_010909765.2. NCBI lineage: Eukaryota > Metazoa > Chordata > Chondrichthyes > Rajiformes > Rajidae > Amblyraja > Amblyraja radiata. The sequence goes on along the minus strand of NC_045956.1, from coordinate 90,944,227 downwards.
AGGTTTGGCCTCGGTAACAGTTTTATTCTTTGGGTCAGTCTATTATACTCGTCCCCGGTGACCTCAGTACAAACAAACGGCACACTATCGCCCCACTTCCCCCTTCAGAGAGGTACCAGACAGGGTTGCCCGTTATCACCACTTCTGTTTGCTGTCGCGATAGAACGCTTGGCGGTCTGGTTACGCTCAGAGAAGGGCTTTAAAGGTATTACACGGTTCGACACAACTCATAAAGTCTCATTGTATGCGGATGACCTGCTCCTGTACATCTCGAACCCAGTCAGCTTTCTCCCTGTGATTACGAATATTTTAGAACGGTTTGGCGCGTATTCTGGTTATAAACTTAACTACCAAAAGAGTGAGCTATTACCGATTAACTCATTGGCTAAGCAGCTCTCTCGCTCTTTAACCACATTCAAATGGGCAGAGGACGGGTTTCGCTACCTCGGCGTTTTTATCACAATACCTATATTTGATATGTTCCGCACAAACTTCCTGCCTCTGGTTGAGAAAGCTGAAAGAGATTTTGACCGCTGGTCAGTTTTACCGCTATCCCTCGTGGGCCAGATAAATCTAGTCAAGATGGTCGTCCTACCCAAATTCCTGTATCTTTTCCAGCACGTCCCTATACTTATCACTAAATCTTTTTTTGATAAATTAGAAAGGACAATATCTAAATTTTTATGGGGTAGCAAACCGGCTAGAATCCGAAACGTGATACTGCAGTCTCCTAAGAGTGACGGCGGTTTGGCACTTCCTGACTTTAGGCGATACTATTGGGCAGCTAACTTGCAAAAACTCCTGTATTGGATGAATGATGATTGCGACCACCTACCGACCTGGGTACACATGGAAAAGGCGAGTTCACATCTCCCGTTGCGGTCTGTCCTATGCTCCCAACTCTCCCTTCCTATAACATCTGTGGGTGCAGGCCCAATTGCATCCCTCTCGCTCAAGATATGGAGTCAACTCAGGAAAAACTTCGGTTTACAAGGCCCTTCCATCTTGACCCCACTGCTTAAAAACCACATCTTTAAACCTTCAAGTACAGACCACGCATTCAAAACCTGGCATAGCAACGGTATCAGTAGTATCAAAAACCTATACAAGGATGGCATCTTTTCGTCTTTTGCGGAGCTCTCGTACAACTATAGCTTCCCAAACTCCCACCTTTTTCGTTTTTTCCAGATTAGGGATTTTGTGAAGAAGACATTCCCCCATTTCCCAAATCGCCCCCCTGAAACCCTGACTGATACCATCCTAGCGCTAGACCCCAACCGGAAGAAATGCATCTCTGTTTTGTATAACTTGTTAGGGTCGGTTATATTGAAACCTCATACCTCATTAAAAGCTGCGTGGGAGGGTGAGCTGAATACGAAACTAACAGACCAGCAATGGGACTCTGCCTTGGATTTGATCCATTCTTCCTCCATATGTGCCCGTCATGGCCTAATCCAATGCAAAGTCCTTCACAAAGTCCACTACACAAATGCAAGATTATCTAGAATTTACCCCGCTGTTAGAGACACCTGCAACAGATGTAACCAATCTCCTGCCAACCATAGCCATATGTTTTGGTTTTGCCCTTAGCTAGCAGCCTTTTGGAGGAGTGCTTTCGACTTGATAAGCAGAGCCTACGGCCAGACTTTTCCTCCAAACCCACTGTCAGCCATTTTCGGTACCCCTCCCAACACCAACCTCTCTGTTGCGGTGAAACGGGTTCTAGCTTTTACAACCTTGTTAGCCCGGAGACTGATCTTGCTTAACTGGAGGCTCACCTGTCCCCCGACACACACCCGCTGGATTAAGGAGGTGCTTTACAATTTAAAGCTTGAAAAACTTAGGTTCTCTCTCAAAGCATCTACCAAGACATTCCTAGATACATGGAACCCTTTCTTGGAACTTGTTAACTCTCTCAACTTGTCCCCGGACTCGGAAGAGGACTGAGTGCTCTCCACCATTGTTCTGCTCTACTGCAGCTGCTCTCCCCTTAACCCCCCCCCCTCCCCACCCCACACTTATTTATTTAATTACTTACTTATTTACTGTTATTAGTGACCCCCTTTTTTTCTTCTTTTTTTTTTAGTACTTTTTGTTTTGTTTATCTTACCATATTTGTGTGGATGTGTATGTATGTGAGTGTTGTTTGTCCCCGTTTGGTTCCGACCTGATTCGGGTGGGTTGAAGGTGGGTAAGGGTAAGGGCTTTGAGGGTCGCTTACATACTGTTGCACAATTATGCCTTGACTGTCACTGTCTGTTATCATTGTATGTATGCAAATTGCTGTGAAATTCAAATAAAAAGATTTAAATCAAATTTCAGTATTAAAATTTTATTATGTTTATCCATAGTTGGGTCTTTAGCATTATCTATATCTAGTTGTCTGATTTGTTCTTCTAATTGTCTTTGTTCATTCTTATTCTTTTTGTTTTGAAAAGCTTGATACGAGATAATGACTCCTCTAATAAATGCTTTGAAGGATTCCCATAATAAAGTGGGCGATATATATCTGGTGTATCGTTTGTCTCAAAAAATAGGTACATCTGTTTTTATGATATATACTCCCTTGTGGGTCTTTCAGAATTTGCGAGTTAAACCTCCAGAACGATTTGTTCGTAGACATTCCTTCTAATTTTAAAACGAAAGTTAGCGGGGAGTGATGTGAAATCGTATTGGTGTGATATTTAGGGTTCATAGTATAATGGATTAGTTTTGTATCCACTAGGAAGTAGTCTATACGTGAGTATGTTTTGTGTACCATTGAATAAAACGAGTATTCCCTTCCAGTCGGATTCGCGATCCTCCAGACGTCTGCTATATTTGTATTTTTTATATATGTATTTAATGTTCACTAGTTTTAGATTTCATATTACCTCTTTGTTTTTGCATCGATTTATCTAAGTACGGATCTAAAACACAGTTGAAGTCTCCTCCAATTATAACATTTTGGTAGTTAAATTCTGCGATTGTATTCAGAATTTTATTATAAAATTGAGGATTATCAAAATTGGGCGCATATATGTTTACCAAAGTGATTGGCGGAGCATGGATCTCTCCTGTAACTATAAGATATCTCCCTTCCTTATCTGATATAATGTTCTTTGATTTGAATGGTATTCCTTTGCGAATAATAATTGCGGTGCCTCAGGATTTCGAAGTATATGAGGAGTGAAATGTTTGGCCTATCCAATTCGCCCTCAATCTCATCTGATCTTGATGTTTAAGGTGCGTTTCTTGTAGAAAAGTAATGTCCGTGTTATATGATTTCAACTGAGCTAGTATTTTGCCCCTTTTAATTGGTTCATTAATACCCCTTATATTCCAGCTACACAGTGTGATTCCTCCCATTTTCTTTTGTTTATCATCTTGCATTTTCTCTGATTTTAATACCCTTATTTATTACGGTGCATCCATACCTCAGGACTCTGGATATTTGGGGGGAGTTTATATTATTAACTTCCTTGGTAGATCCCTTTTGCGATTTTCCTTGAAAAAAAAACACATAGTAGTGACATATTGTGATTAAAAAAAATTAGTAAAATTACAGTGTCTGAAGTATTCGGCACTGTAGTGCGTGTCCCACGCATCTGTGGGATTCGACATCTATTCGACTTCCTAAGTTGATGTTGTACAATTAGCTCCGCTCCTTTTATTACTCTAAACCTAGGAAGGCGGTGCCATTTTAAAATCAATTATATTTCACCCAATTACACTATATATATATATATATATATATATATATATTTCATTCAGACTTATCAGATCTGTGTTCAGCTACTGTGAAATTTATTTATCTAACACTTTCATCTACTAATTATTTATAATTAGTTATACCTTTGATAATAGTAAGCTGTTAGCTGTAAGGGTTAACCAGAAACAGGCTCCTGGAATTATGCCAGGTGCCCGAGTCTCCTCCCTTCTCCACACGAACTACATAACACTTAACCTTTCAGTATTATCTACTTTAATTCTAAAATTTGTTATCTCTATATACGAGCTAGTCAGTCTTATTAGCACATTATTACATTTTGCCCATTATATAGTTCAGGTTAGTTTCCATTTATATTTCTATATTAGTATTGTTAATTATTATTAATTCTCTATATTTTGTAAAGCTGTTTTAAGATCTTAAACCGCCATTTGTCCTTGTGGTGTTTTCCACATTCGGCTCTGCTGTTCATCTCTGCGTTGCTTATCAGTCTTTCTTTCATTTTGAACAAAGAATGTCCTTGAGTTGAATTCCAAAGCGTCCAAAGGAGATAAGGTGTCTAGACCAGCGCACGTGGAAATGCTCTTCCATTTTAAACTTTTAGAGAATGGTGTTTCTTCCCTTATCTTCAGGTGTTCTCTGTGAAGTAATAAAAGGAAAGAAATTGTCCATATCGTCCCGCTGCCTTGATTAATCTTCTGTTTCTGCCACAATCTCTTGGGCATATTTATATGATGCGTCCGAATTAGTGAAAGTTTTCTCTTTTCCCTTGAAAGTAATGCGCATCCTGGCCGGATAAAAAACGACACATCTGACATCTTTAACTCCATGGAGAATCTGTCTTGTCTGTGAGAACTTTCTTCTCTTTTGCACGATCTCATAGGGATAATCCCGGAGGAGTTTGATAGAGTCGTTTCCAAAGGTCATCTTCACTCCGTATTTGATTTTTTTCATCAGCTCTTCAAGTGCTGAAATGTCCCGAAGTTTGACTATGATCTGTCGTGGGTGGGCTGGATCTGCTTGTGATCTTGGCTTAAATCTAGATATTCGATGTGCCACTTCAATTTCCGGTTCCACAGGTAAATTGAGTACATGTTTGATTAAGTTGGCAGTGAACTCACGGGCGTTGTTCCCCTCTGCCCCTTCTGATACTCCCAGTATTCGTAAATGTTGGCGTCGTGAGCAAGCTTCGAGATCAAGACATTTATCTGAGACTTTCGCCAGTTGACTCTTAAGGCTGTCTAGTTCTAGCTTCATTCCCTGCATATCTTCAGCCATTTGATCAACAATTGTTTCCATGTCTTTCATTTCAGTTACATGTGAAGAAACAATTACATGCACAGCCTCAAACTTCTTCTTAGATTCTTCTTCCCCTTTATTAATTCTCCCCATTAGCTCTTCATGCACATCCTCAATTCGTTTTTGTATAATGCCAATGCAGTCAATAACTTTTTGATTACCAGCATTGATGTTCGACATATTTTCCATCAATTTAACATTCATATTTTCCATCTTTTTTGAGTTTCCAGCCTCAATATCCTTTCTCAGTTCTCTTACCGAGTTCTTTATCTCCTCCATTTCATTTTTCTCCTTAGTAGCCATCTCAGTCTTGGCCCTTGTAGCCATTCCAGAATCCACTTCAGAGGTCTGTTCTTCAGTTTTCTGTGTTTTCAGCAGTTTTGAGATTGTTCTCTGAGGGCTCTGAGCTGAAGACGGTTTTTTCATTTAAAATCCTTTATCCTCCGTTTTAAATCACAGCGCTTAATGATGACATCATCAGCGCGACGTCCCGGGGCTCCGGTGAGTTTTTGAATTGGTCCCGACCTCCAGACCCGATTTTAACGCGAAAAATCACGATTTTACAGGAGTGGAGCTAAAAGTTGCGACTGCTAGTCCAGCATGGCGCCACCGGTTGTTTCTTTTTTATGTGCTGCAATGGCAGTATGCATTTCAATTGGTGTATGTGACATAAAGAACCTTTGAACCTTTGAATATAGAGAACCTTTATCTTATACAAGCTCTGTCCTGAGCATGCCTTTAAAGTAAATACACAACATTTAATTCAATTATTTTTATAAGCAGAAGTTTTATCAACAAAATCAAGTGGAAGTAATCCAATCCAATCCAACTTTATTTATTAAGCACTTTAAAACAACCAATGTTGACCAAAGTGCTGTACAGAAGAATAAACAAGACATCATAAACAGACAACATAACAGCAAAGTGCTTTACATAAATTAAATAATAAGTTCCATTACAAACCATAGAAAAAGGTTAAAACAAAAATGAATAAAATGGACACAACACATTTTAGAGTTCAACACAAACGTCCCCCACAGCAGAATCAAAACTTTCCACTGTGGGGAAAGGCACCAGAAAGTCAAGTCCTCTTCCTCTGTGAGACACCCGAGGTCGGGGCCCATTTGTGGCCTTGCAGCCAGTCCGATGATTTTCAGGGCCCTCTTGCCGTGAAGATGGAACTTCGGCGTCGGGTGAAACATTCCTCAGCGGCTTGGAGAAGTCAACACCTAAATAGAATGATGTAAAGCACCACCACATTTCAGGATGTTTTTGGCTAATTTTCCAGTTTTTTATTTGGTCTTGGGGTGGGAACAAAGCTGTTCAAGGCAGTGTTTATTCCCCATCTTGGTAAACTGAGACAGTTTTGGGGTGATTATTCACATTATTGTCCTTCCAGGTGAGACAAGGGTTCACCTGCACATTCTGCAACCTCATCTACTACATTCAGTGTTCCCAATGTGCTGCTTTACATTGACGATACCAAGAGTAGACTCAGCAACCGTTTCACCGAACACTTGCACTCGGAACCAAGACATGCTGGATCTCCCACTTGCTAACCATACGGCCCACGGGCCAGATCCGGCCCGTAATCCGAAATCATATCATAGGGGGGTTTTTTTTCTATTTGTTTTCGCGGCCTGGGCACTACAGCCAGTCCCAGGGCAGGCGAGCTGGCCTGGGCGAGCAGGCGACCTGGGAACTGCAGGTTCTTTGGCCCACCATGTCCGCGGCAACCAGCAATCACCCCGTACACTCGCACCATCCGACACACTAGGGACAATTTACAATTTACCGAAGCACTTAACCTACAAACCTGCACGTCTTTGGAGTGTGGGGCAGGCGAGCTGACCGGGGCACTACAGACAGTCCCGGGGCACGCAGACGACCTGGGTGCTACAGTCAGATCTGGGGCAAGCGAGCCGACCTGGGCGCTACAGCCATTCCCAGGCAGTTTTGCTGCAATGTGTTTCACCAAACATGGGAGGGGGGGGGGGGGGGGGGGGGGGGGGGGGGGGGATCGTCCCCCACCTCTCAAAACATTGCGGGGTCAGGCCGCCGGCACCCCCCAGGGTTTCTGCTCATGTGTTCCCACCCTTTTGGGAGATGTCGGGGCAGGCGACACTTCCAGTCTAAGCAGCGGACAGGACGGTGGCTCCAATCCTTGCGATGAGACTCGACTGGCGAAACCGACGTCGGGCAGAGCTATAGTGGTGGGTGACTCCATTGTCCAAGGTGCGGACAGGAGATTCTGTGGCGGCAGGCAAGACTCGAGGATGGTCAGTTACCTCCCTGGCACCAGGGTTCAAGATATCACAAACCGACTTCAGTACATCCTCGGGATGGAAGGTGAACAGCCGGAAGTAGTTGTGCACGTGGGCACAAAAGACGTCGGGAAGAAGAGGAAGGAGGTACTGCAACGCGAGTTTAGAGTTACGAAGAAGATTGAAAAGCAGGACTTCTAGGGTGGTTATCTCTGGATTGCTTCCTGTACCTCGTGCTAGTGCGGGCAGGTACAGGGAGATAGGGGATCTGAATGTGTGGCTGGGGGGATGGTGCAGGGAGCAAGAATTTAAATTTATAGACCACTGGGATCTCTTCAGGTGAAGGGTTTCGACCTGAAACATTGCCTATTTCCTGTCCCTCATAGATGCTGCCTCACCCGCTGAGTTTCTCCAGCATTTTTGTCTACCTTCTCTTCTGGTGACTTGTACAAAAGGGATGGGTTACACTTTAACTGGAGGGGGACCAACGTTCTGGCAGGCTGGTTTGCTAGGGCTACACGTGTGGGTTTAAACTAAATAGTGGGGGGGTGGGGGGGGGAGTGGTTGACAAATTGGGAGTATAAAGATGGAGTTGAAGGGGAAGTCAGTACAGAAAAAGTTACAAAAGACTCCCGAATTAATGGGAAGGAAAGTTCGAGAAGGGATAAGAGAGTAAGGTCAGGGCCAATAGTGACCAGTGTGAGAGGGGAGGTGAATACTGACGTTAAAGAGTTGTATATTAATGCATGAAGTATAAGAAATAAAGTGGATGAGATTGAGGCTCAGTTAGAAATTGGCAAGTATAATGTTGACGGAATTACAGAGACATGGCTGCAAGAGGGCCAGTATTGGGAACTGAATATTCAAGGGTATACGTCCTATCGAAAAGACAGACTGGTATAATTCCAGGAGCTTGACTCCGGTTAACCCTTTCAGCGAACAGCTCACTTTTAACAATACTAAAACCAATTACAAATAGTTAAGAGATAAAGAGTGAGGAATATATGTAACTGAATACATGATTAGATTTGATAAGTCGGAATGAAACATATATATATACTGCAACTGGGTGAAATAGAACTGATTTGGAAACGGTACCGACCCCCTAGGTTTTGGGTAATAAAGGCAGCGGGGCTAACCTCATAACATCTCCGCCGGAAGCGATATCGATGTCGTACCCCACAGACGAGTGGGCCACTCACTACGGTGTCCGAAACTCAGACACCGTAAATTTATTTGATATACTTTTTTTTTTAATCACAATATGTCACATCTATGTGTTTTTTTTTCAAGGACAATCGCAGAGGGGAACTACCAAGGAAGTCTATAATATAAATGCCCCCAAAATAACCAGAGTCCTGAGGTATGAATGCACCATAATAAATAAGGTCATTAAAATAGGTAAAAATGTATGACGACAATCAAAAGAAAATGGGAGGAATCACACTATGTAGTTGGAATATAAGGGGTATTAATGAACCTATTAAAAGGGGCAAGATACTAGCTCAGTTGAAATCATACAACACGGACATTTCGTTTCTACAGGAAACGCATCTTAAACATCAAGATCAGACGAGACTGAGGGCGAACTGGATAGGCCAAACATTTCACTCTTCATTCACCTCCAAATCTAGAGGTACTGCAATCATTATTCGTAAAGGAATTCCATTTAAATCAAAGAATACTATTTCAGATAAGGAAGGGAGATACCTTATAGTAGCAGGAGAGATCAATAATACGCCAATTGCGCTGGTAAACATATATGCGCCCAATTTTGATAACCCTCAATTTTTTAATAAAATTCTGAATATAATTGCAGAATTTAATTATCAAAATGTTATAATTGGAGGAGACTTTAACTGTGTTTTAGACCCTTATCTAGATAAATCGATGCAAAAACAAAAAGGCAATATGAAATCGAAAACCAGTGAACTTTTACATACATATATGGAAAACACAAATATAGTAGATGTGTGGAGGATTGCAAACCCGACGGGAAGGGATTATTCGTTTTATTCAACGGTGCATAAAACATACTCACGGATAGACTATTTTCTTGTGGATACAAAATTAATTCCGCCATCTATGAACCCTAAATACCACACTAATGCGATCTCAGACCACTCCCCGTTAACTTTTGTTTTAAAACTAGAAGGAATGTCTATGAATAAATCGTTCTGGAAGTTTAACTCGCAAATTTTAAAAGACCCACAAGGGAGTATATATCTAAAAAAACAGATGGACCTATTTTTTGAGATAAATGATACACCAGATATATCCCCCACGCTATTATGGGAATCCTTCAAAGCATTTATTAGAGGAGTCATTATTTCATTTCAAGCTTATCAAAATAAAAAGAATAAGAATGAACAAAGACATTTAGAAGAACAAATAAAACAATTAGATACAGATAATGCTAAAGATCCAACTATGGATAAACATAATAAAATCCTACTATTGAAATTTAAGCTAAATAAATTACTGTCAGAGAAAGTTATAACATTATTTCAAATCACAAAACAAGAACACTTCGAATTCGGGGACAAACCCCACAAACTTCTAGCACGCCAACTGAAAAAACGGGAAAAAGAGAATGCAATATTAAAGATTAAATCAGACAGAGGGGAATTATTACATTACCCAAGGATATCAATAAAAGATTTGCTCAATTTTACCAGAATCTATACACATCTAAAACGTTAATAGACAATAATAACATTTCAGAATTTCTAGATAACTGTAACCTACCACAATTAGAACTGAGGGAACAAGAGGAACTGGGAGCACAAATTACTTCTAAGGAGATAGAAGACACAATAAAAACACTAAAGAATGGAAAAACACCAGGACCAGACGGATTCAGTAATGAATTTTATAAATCTTTTTACGACATAGTTACTCCACGATTACAAAAAATGTATACATATGCTTTTAAAGAGCAAAGCTTACCTGAAACATTAGCAGAATCAACGATCATATTAATACTTAAAAAAGATAAAAATATAGAAGAACCAGGATCATATAGAGCTATCGCTTTGTTAAATACGGATCAAAAAATAATAGCGAAAACACTAGCCAGTAGACTAAGCAGGTATGTTAGTAGACTAATAAATGAGGATCAAACAGGATTTATACCTAAGAGACATTCATTCAATAACTTGAGACGTTTGCTTAACATAATGCACTCACATAAATCTCATGACCAAGAGTTATCTATCATCTCACTGGACGCAGAAAAAGCGTTTGATCAAGTAGAATGGGATTATATGATTAAAGTATTGCAAAAATTCCAATTGGGCGAGAACTTCATTGCATGGATAAAACTATTATATAACAAACCTACGGCTAGAATATTAACTAATAATATATTATCCTCGAAATTTGAACTATCAAGGGGCAATAGACAAGGTTGTTCATTATCTCCGCTGTTATTTGCTTTGGTAATTGAACCCCTTGCTGAAAAAATAAGAACACGCCTGGATATTTACGGTTATAATACAAAATATTCAAATAACAAAATATCCCTATATGCCGATGATGTACTACTGTACATCACAAAACCACAAATTAGTATACCGAATATATTAAATTTAATTGAGGACTTTGGATCCTTCTCAGGATATAGAATAAATTGGAACAAAAGTGAAATTATGTCGATAAAACCAAAAGACTCAACACACCTCAGGAAATTCCCCTTTAAAATAGCTACAGAAAAATTTGGGAATTGAAATTACCAGAAATTACCAGGATATGTTTAAAGCCAATTATAATCCCTTACTTAAGAAATTAAATAATTTGATTAAATTCTGGAAAACACTTCCGATGTCCTTAATAGGCAGAATAAACGCTATAAAAATGATTTTCTTACCACAAATTCTATACCTATTTCAATCAATACCTATATATCTCCCAAAAAAGTTTTTCAAAAAATTGGACTCAGACATTACAAATTTTATATGGGATTATAAATCCCATAGAATACAAAGAACACACCTTAATAAACGAAAAGAGTTGGGGGGTCTAGCGCTCCCTAACTTTATGTATTATAATTGGGCAGTAAATATAAAAAATATGATTCACCTGCTGGACAACTCTGCCCAGCAGGCGGACTGGATTGTAATGGAAAAAGGGGACTGCTCCCCGAGTAATATAGGAGCGATTATCCTCTCACCAATAAATTTGAATAATAAAAATAATAATAAAAACCCAATTATACATAGCACAATTAGAACATGGAAACGAATAAAACAGAATCTAAAATTAAGAAACCTATCTCTCTCAATACCAATAGTCAATAACCCATCGTTTAAACCATCAATCATAGACAAATCATTTATACAATAGTAAAGAATGGGAATCAAAACGCTCGAAGATCTGTATGAATTGGGATAATTACTATCATTTCAACAACTACAACTGAAATATAATTTGAAAAATAACCAATATTTTAAATATCTTCAAATTCGTGATTATCTGAAAAAATACACAAAAGACTATCATAATATGCCTTCCGACGTACTGGATGAAGCAATGAAGACAAAGGCGGAATCAGCTAATCTAATATCGTACTTATATAATATCATTTTAAACATAGAAATACCCACAACAGATGGAATTAGAAGAGACTGGGAACAAGAATTAGCTATAAAAATTTCAAAAGAGAGCTGGGATAATCATTTACTACAGGTGCATAAATGTTCGATCAACGTACGACATACGCTTATCCAATTCAAAACATTACATAGACTATATTATTCAAAAACTAAATTAAATAAAATCTTTCCTAATGTTTCACCAATCTGTGATAAATGTCTGTGTCAAGAAGCTACCATAGCGCATTCTTTTGTCTTTTGTACAAAAATCCAAAAATTCTGGTATGGAATATTTGATATTTTTTCAAAATTAATTAAAATAAAACTGGTACCAAAACCAGAATGGATAATTTTTGGAATATCGGAAGGTATCCCTGATTTAAACGTGTATCAGAAGAATTTATTCAATTACGGGCTAATAATGGGAAAAAAGCTCATACTTAAATTTTGGAAAAATGCGCCCACACCAACAATAAAAATGTGGACATCAAATATGTTTGAAACATTACATCTGGAAGAGATGAGATTCCTCTTAGCAGGTAAAGCAGACCAATTCCAAAAGACGTGGTCTACGTTTATGGACCTATTACAAGCATGAGGTGCAATAGTAATTTAAAAAATAAATAAATAAATATATGGTATCAGGACCTGGCAATGGGAGGTAAAACAACAAAAACAGACTTGGTTGGTAGTCCCCTTTCTGCGGAGTTTAATGTTATAATAGAGCGATTGTCCCTACTTTATTTTTCTTTCTTTTCTAGGGTCTACTTTCTTACTTTACTTCCTTCTCTAACTTCTTTTCTAAGGGGCTTTCTTTTCCCAACACTCTCTTGCACTTCATGACTCTTGCGCACTTTCTTTACTTTCCTTACTTCTACCTTTTTCTTAAAGCTTAAAAAAATGAAGCGGTACAAAAAATGTATTAAGATATATGTGTTGTGTATTATTGTAATTTACCGTACTTCTAATTTTAAAAAAAAAGAAAAAAGAAAAATAAAAAAAAGAAAATAAAAAAAAGAAATGGCAAGTATAATGTTGACGGAATTACAGAGACATGGCTGCAAGAGGGCCAGTATTGGGAACTGAATATTCAAAGGTATACGTCCTATCGAAAAGACAGACTGGTGGGCAGAGGGGGTGGGGTATCTCTGTTGGTGAGGAATGAAATTCAGTTCTTTGAGAGGGGTCACATAGAATCAGGAGATGTAGAGAGTATGGATAGAACTAAGGAATTGTAAGGGCAAAAAGACCCTAATGGGAGTTATCTACAGGCCCCCAAATAGTAGCCTGGATATAGGATGCAAGTTGAATCAAGAGTTAAAATTGGCATGTCGCAAAGGTAATGCCACGGCTGTTATGGGAGATTTCAACATGCAGGTAGACTGGGAAAATCAGGTTGGTACTGGAGCCCGAGAAAGGAAGTTTGTGGAGTGCCCCCATGATGGATTTTTGAGCAGCTTGTACTGGAGCCTACCAGGGGGAAGGCAATTCTGGATTTAGTGTTGTGTAATGAACCGGATTTGATAAGGGAACTCGAGGTAAAGGAGCCATTAGGAGGTAGTGACCACAATATGATAAGTTTTAATCTACAATTTGAGAGGGAGAAGTTAGAATCGGAAGTGTCAGTATTACAGTTGAACAAAGGGGACTATGGAGCCATGAAGGAGGAGCTGGCCAAAGTTGACTGGAAAGATACACTAGCAGGGATGACAGTGGAACAACAATGCCAGGTATCTCTGTGAATAATACAGAAAGTGCAGGATCAGTTCATTCCAAAGAGGAAGAAAGATTCCAAGGAGGGTAAGGGGCGACCGTGGCTGGCAAGGGAAGTCAGGGACAGTATAAAAATAAAAGGGAAGAAGCAGTATAACATAGCAAAGATGAGTGGGATGCCAGCAGATTGGGAAACTTTTAAAGAGCAACAGAAGATAACTAAAAAGGCAATATGGGGAGAAAAGATGAGGTACGAAGGTAAGATGGCCAAGAATATAAAGGAGGATAGTAAAAGCTTCTTTAGGTATGTGAAGAGGAAAATAATAGTTAAGACCAAAGTGGGAACCTTGAAGACTGAATCAGGTGAATTTATTATGGGGAACAAGGAATTGGCAGACAAGTTGAACAGATGTCCTCGAAATGTCCTCGTTCTTCAGGGAACGGGGATTCCCCTCCGCCACCATAGATGAAGCTCACACCAGGGTCTCATCCATACCTCGTAACACTGCTCTCTCTCCCCATCCCCGCACTCGCAACAAGGGCAGAGTCCCTCTGGTCCTCACCTTTCACCCCACCAGCTGGCAAATACAACACATAATCCTCCGCCATTTCCGCCACCTCCAACGTGACCCCACCACTCGCCACATCTTCCCATCTCCCCCCATGTCTGCCTTCCGCAAAGACCGCTCCCTCCGCAACTTCCTCGTCAATTCTTCCCTTCCCTCCCGCACCACCCCCTCCCCGGGCACTTTCCGTTGCAACCGCAAGAAATGCAACACCTGTCCCTTCACCTCCCCCCTCGACTCCATTCAAGGACCCAAGCAGTCGTTCCAGGTGCGACAAAGGTTCACCTGTATCTCCTCCAACCTCATCTACTGCATCCGCTGCTCTAGATGTCAGCTGATTTACATCGGGGAGACTAAGCGGAGGTTGGGCGATCGTTTCGCCGAACACCTCCGCTCAGTCCGCAATAACCTACCTGAACTCCCGGTGGCTCAGCACTTCAACTCCCCCTCCCATTCCCAATCCGACCTCTCTGTCCTGGGTCTCCTCCATTGTCAGAGTGAGCAACAGCGGAAATTGGAGGAACAGCACCTCATATTCCGCCTGGGGACCTTGCGTCCGGATGGCATTAACATTGAATTCTCCCAATTTTGCTAGCCCCTGCTGTCTCCTCCCCTTCCTTAACCCTCTAGCTGTCTCCTCCCACCCTCCCATCCGCCCGCCCTTGGGCTCCTCCTCCTCCTCCCCTTTTACTTCCTTCTCCCCCCCACCCCCCATCAGTCTGAAGAAGGGTTTCGGCCCGAAACGTCGCCTATTTCCTTCGCTCCATAGATGCTGCTGCACCCGCTGAGTTTCTCCAGCAATTTTGTGTACCTTCGATCTTCCAGCATCTGCAGTTCCTTCTTGAACAAGTTGAACAGATACTTTGGATCTGTCTTCACTAAGGAGGACACAAACAATCTTCATATTGTAAAGGGTCACCATCATACTTATGGGCCTGTCGCATTTAGGCGACTTTTTAGGCGACTGCAGGAGACTCTGTGGTCACCACATGTTAGCGGGTGGTTGCCGGGGAGTAGCCTTCATGGTCGTGAGGATTTTCCGCATTCTGGGAACTAGTCGCGGCCTCCTTATGGTCACCGCAAATTTCTCAACATGTTGAAAAACTAGCAGTGACCAGAATGAAGCCGCCATGGAGAGTAGCAAGAATTCTCGTGCCGTAGGTGGGTTGCCAGGAGGTCGAAGGTTCTCGTAGGTTCTTGTAGGTTGTAGCCAGTGCTGACCGGTGAATTTCATTGGTTCATTGGGGGGAAAAAACGTAAGCAGTAGTTTTCAGAACCAAGGATAACCGACCGGAAATGTTAATGTCTGCCGAGATTCACAGGCTTCTTAAAAGTTGTCCCTCCTTCTCCCTCCTCCCTCCTCCCTCCCCCTCCCCCCTCCCCCCTCCCCCCTCCCCCCTCCCCCCTCCCCCCTCCCCCCTCCTCCCTCCTCCCTCCTCCCTCCTCCCTCCCCCCTCCTCTCTCCCCCCTCTTTTAAAGGACTTACTGTACACTGTGCTTTAGCTGTCTTAATTACAGCACGGTGTGTGTCTGTTTCACATTGGCTTTGCACCATGTGACTTTCACTCAGACAGCGCTCCCCCCGCTTTCCCTGTCCCCCACCTGCATAACGGGATGATGAAGAAAGCGGTGTGTGTGTGTGTGTGTTCCACTCTGACAGTCGCCGTTCCAGTTGCCGGTTTTTCAGGCGACTGCCGGCAACTTGACACTCGCCGGCTGTCACCTGAAAAATCACCTAACTGGGACAGGCCCATGAGGAAGACGCAAACAATCTCCCTGAGGTACTAGTGACCAGAGGATCTAGGATGACGGAGGAACTGAAAGAAATTCACATTCAGCAGGAAATGGTGTTGGGTACACTGATGGGACTGAAAGCTGATAAATCCCTAGGGCCTGATGGTCTGCATCCCAGGGTACTTAAGGAAGTGGCTCGAGAAATTGTGGACGCATTGGTGATCATTTTCCAATGTTCTATAAATTCAGGATCAGTTCCTATGGATTAGAGGGTAGCTAATGCCATCCACCTTTTTAAGAAAGACGGGAGAGAGAAAACAGGGAATTATAGACCAGTTAGCCTGACATCAGTGTCGGGGAAGATGCTGGAGTCAATTATAAAAGATGAAATAGCGGCACATTTGGATAGCAGCAACAGGATCGGTCTGAGTCAGCATGGATTTACGAAGGGGAAATCATGCTTGACTAATATTCTGGAATTCTTTGAGAAACTAGGAAAATGGACAAGGGAGAGCCGTAGTGTACCTGGACTTTCAGAAAGCATTTGATAAGGTCCCACATAAGAGATTAGTGGGCAAAATTAGAGCACATGGTATTGGGGGTAGAGGACTGACATGGATAGAAAATTGGTTGGTAGACAGGAAACTAAGTGTAGGGATTAATGGGTCCCTTTCAGCATGGCAGGCAGTGACTAGTGGGGTACCGCAAGGCTTGGTACCGGGACCGCAGCTATTTACAATATACATTCATGATTTAGATGAAGGGATTAAAGCCATCCTTAGAGTTTGTCTGTGAGCACCACTCCTTTAAGAACTTCAAGGATGTCCTCAATCGTTGCCATTGTAAAGCTTCTCACTGCTAAGTGGAACAGACACTCGGATGCTGCCCTAGAAATCCCTGTTGAAGATGTCACACTCAGCCACACTTACTCATCTGCATCCTCATGAAACCCTCGGATCAGAGGTAGAAACATAGAAATTAGGTGTAGGAGTAGGCCATTCGGCCCTTCGAGCCTGCACCGCCATTCAATATGATCATGGCTGATCATCCAACTCAGTATCCCGTACCTGCCTTCTCTCCATACCCTCTGATCCCCTTAGCCACAAGGGCCACATCTAACTGCCTCTTAAATATAGCCAATGAACTGGCCTCGACTACCCTCTGTGGCAGGGAGTTCCAGAGATTCACCACTCTCTGTGTGAAAAAAGTTCTTCTCATCTCGGTTTTAAAGGATTTTCCCCTTATCCTTAAGCTGTGACCCCTTGTCCTGGACTTCCCCAACATCGGGAGCAATCTTCCTGCATCTAGCCTGTCCAACCCCTTAAGAATTTTGTAAGTTTCTATAAGATCCCCTCTCAATCTCCTAAATTCTAGAGAGTATAAACCAAGTCTATCCAGTCTTTCTTCATAAGACAGTCCTGACATCCCAGGAATCAGTCTGGTGAACCTTCTCTGCACTCCCTCTATGGCAATAATGTCCTTCCTCAGATTTGGAGACCAAAACTGTACGCAATACTCCAGGTGTGGTCTCACCAAGACCCTGTACAACTGCAGTAGAACCTCCCTGCTCCTATACTCAAATCCTTTTGCTATGAAAGCTAACATACCATTCGCTTTCTTCACTGCCTGCTGCACCTGCATGCCCACTTTCAATGACTGGTGTACCATGACACCCAGGTCTCGCTGCATCTCCCCTTTTCCTAGTCGGCCACCATTTAGATAATAGTCTGCTTTCCTGTTTTTGCCACCAAAATGGATAACCTCACATTTATCCACATTATACTGCATCTGCCAAACATTTGCCCACTCACCCAGCCTATCCAAGTCACCTTGCAGTCTCCTAGCATCCTCCTCACAGCTAACACTGCCCCCCAGCTTAGTGTCATCCGCAAACTTGGAGATATTGCCTTCAATTCCCTCATCGAGATGAACGACCATGAGTAAGTACTGCCAGGGAGATCAATGCCAGAAATGGGCAATGCCTTAAACGTGTTGTGTCACAATAAGTTTTATGTTATGCCATGAGTGGTCAAGGTCAGTGACACATCCATAACCATCTACAACTGTGAACACACACTGCTTACACACATCACCAACAACCATTTAAATGTCACCTCTGTCAATCGGCTACCTAGCATTCAATGCCCCATTACACACTTACACATTATCACTAGTCCACACTCACATTTACAAGTCACAATCATACTTCCAACTATTGAACAAAGGCAGGCAAATCACATACGCACGACAACACACACACATCACAATGCATACTCACTAAAATGCACACTCACTACAATGCACACTCACTACAACACACACTCAGTGCAACACACTCAGTGCAACACACACACACTACAGCACACTTTTGGTAAGACAGACCACGGCAGGATGTACACAGTAAATGGTAGGTCCCTGGGGAATATTGTTAAACAGAGAAACTGATGTGCAGGTGCATAGTACCATGAAAGTGGTGACACAGGTGGCCGTGGTGGTGAAGAAGACATTTGATGTGTTTGCCTTCATCAGCCAGGGTAATAAGTACAGGAGTAGGGACATCATGATACAGCTGTATTAGACATTGGTAAGGCAACACTGGCCTTCTTCCACCACCTTGCTCATTGACACTGAGCAAGTGTTGTGGTATTACAAGCAGAAGACGGGGAAAAGAAACACTATTGGAACTGCCATTGTTCAGCCATTTTCATGTCAGTTAGTTTCAGACATACATAAGCATGCACGGACAAACTTGGATGTCCAATATGTACCTCATGGCATATAGTCTTACATCTGTCTCTATGGTTGGTCAGTATTTAGTTTGCAGGGAGGTTGTTGCAGGATTTGTAGCCAGCAACAATGTTCAAGAAGATGTTTCACCAGTACCTTATCCACAATATTTAGAAATTATGTGCCGGCCTTCTGAATTACATCCACATCCTGGGAGTAAATAAAAATAAAATTTCATTTTATACCCCGAGCCAAATTACAAATAATAATGGCAATTCAGACTGTCAGTTCTCTGCATTACTTTATTTCTCGTAATATGGTTGTATTAAAGCGTAAATCACAGTAACAACTAAAAATGCTCCTTTCACCTTCCTCTCATTAATCTAGATCAACTACAACATAATCTTCTTTCAGCAGGATAAGTTATTGTCAAGGATTGAAAATATTTAATAACAAAGTATTTATATAACTACTAATCATATCTTGTTTCAGACTTGCCGTTGTATCAATTTTTCTTTTCTGTTCAATTAGTGAGAGCGGAAATGTGACTTGGTTTTGTGCTGTCAGTTTAATTTTGGACCCAATAATTGGAGATGTTTTTCCACAATCTCACATCAGGGAGAAACAGAAAATAATCTTTTGATCTCAGCAGTGATTTGCAAAATAGTGTGTAATAAGTTGTTTGATTTTTCTTTCCTCTCCAGTAAATGAAAAATGCGTGGAAGAAAAATGAAAGGAAATTGAAAAGATTGATCTTTTTGATGTAAAATAATTGAAGGCATGCTTGGTCATTAACAACAAGGAAGCTTTGCAAAGTAGTAAGACAGGCAAAAGATGTAGAAAGAAAGTACGATTACAATTGTCATAATTCAGCCACTGGATGTAAAATATTGAAGGCATGCTATTCACATTTGTCATGCATTTCGATTTTGATCAATTGAAAGTTACAACATGGAAACAGGCCCTTCGGCCCATTGAGTCCATGCTGGCTATCAATGACCCCTTTGCCGTAGTTCTATGTTATCCCACTTTCGCCTCCACTCCCTACACACTAGGGGGAATTCACAGAGGCCAATCACCCTACAAACCCATACATGTTTACAATATGGGAGGAAACTGGAGCACCTGGAGAAAACCCATGTGGTCATAGGGAGAACGTGCAAACTGCATATAGACAGCACCCAAGGTCATGATCAATCCCGGATCTCTATCTTTACCAGCTGTGCAACTGTGCCCCCCCTCCCCCCCCCCCCCCAACTCCCCTTGGGTCAGGTTTCAGACAATGAAGATATGTCTATGATATAATTGAACATGTATGTATTAATTAGAAATATTCCCAGCTGTCATCAGGCAACTGAACGATCCTATCACCAACTAGAGAGCAGACCTACCTTCTACCTCATTGGATACCTTCAGACTATCTTCAATTGGACTTTAATGGACTTTATCTTGCACTAAACATTGTTCCCTTTATCCTGCATCTGTACACTGTGAACAGCTCGATTGAAATCATGTATAGTCTTTTCATTGACAAAATCCTTTTCATTGTACCTCGGTACACATGACAATATATAACCATATAACCATATAACAATTACAGCACGGAAACAGGCCATCTCGACCCTTCTAGTCCGTGCCGAACACATAATCTCCCCTAGTCCCATATACCTGCGCTCAGACCATAACCCTCCATTCCTTTCCTTATTAAACTAAACTAAACTGAACTCTGTTTCTGAGTCATGCATAGCATTTGTAATCGGTATCATGTGGTTCAATGAAATACACTGGACAATATTTACCAGAGGAAACATTGGCAGTCAAACATCATCATAGAAAGAATGCTTATAACAACAATATCACTAAGAACTACAGAATTTAGAAGTTATATTGGATATAAGAACTGAAAGTTCGACCAATTATGGATGATCTAGGCAGTGATGCAGTTGGCACTGAAGCTGGGAAAATGGAAGTTGAACCTATAATAAAGACGAGTGAATGAACGCATTAGCTTGAGGTCTTTATTTCTGTATTAATATTGTTGAATCACACATTGTATCCATTAGAATACACTCATCAGCATGAGGTCTTTTTTTCAATATTAATTCTCTTGAATCACACACCGTATCCATTAGTGCACAGTTCTGTGGATAAACATTTCTAAGTGTTATTGTAAGTAAATATTTTTGCTCTGTTTTTCTCCCTATTGACATTAAAAAGCACTTTCACCACACTGACGTGTTTTCAAGGGTCATTGCCTAGAATATATCACTTGCAAAGCCTTATTCCGTGCACCACATGTAGACAATAAATATTTCTGTTGTTACAACCATGTCTTATCTTTTACACTACTTTTGTTTTACTTCTACGTTCTATTAAACTTTACAGAAACTTAAATACATGATTGTTAATTGATAGAGTTATATTTTCCTGTGGGCAACTATAATGTCATGCATTTCTACTGAATACTGTCTTAAATACTTCAGGAGCCACATTTATACTCCTTGCTTCAGCTCAGTCTCTTCCTTAGAGTTCTCAATATAACCTTTGGTTCTTTTTATCCAGTGCAGCATTTCAACTTTGTACTTTAACTTTGTTAATTTTTGCTGCATTCCCTACATCATATAATTCACCAGAAAAGAAAGGAAGCATGGTTCAAGTCCAAGAAGCTAGAATCAAGTGAATCCTAAGTGCAGTATAAGGGATTTAGGAGTATACTTAGGATGAAAATCAGGAGAGCAGAAAGGGAGCATGAGATAGCGTTGACAGAGATAAGGAGAGTCCAAAGAGACTTTATAAATATATTAATGGAAAAACAGTGACTCGGAAGAGAATAGGGCTCCTGAAAGACCGAAGTAATAATAATAATAATGGATGGTATTTATATAGCGCCTTTCTAATACTCAAGGCGCTTTACATCGCATTATTCATTCGCTCCTCAGTCACATTCGGTGGTGGTAAGCTACTTCTGTAGCCACAGCTGCCCTGGGGCAGACTGACGGAAGCGTGGCTGCCAATCTGCGCCTACGGCCCCTCCGACCACCACCAATCACTCACAGACATTCACACACATTCACACACAGGCAAAGGTGTGTGAAGTGTCTTGCCCAAGGACACAACGACAGTATGCACTCCAAGCGGGATTCGAACCGGCAGAAAGACATGAGGACCAAATAACTTATGAAGTTAAATAGGGTGTCATTAGGACATAACACCAGAAGAGGTGCTGAATATCTTAAAACATGGATCATCTCCAGGACATGATCGGGGATATCCAAGAACTAGAAGCTAATAAATAAATTCCAGAGCCCTGGATGAGATATGCATCACTGTTAGCCATGGGGGGAACTCCCAGAAGACTGAAGGGCGGCTAATGTTGAGCCTTTATATAAGAAGGGCTGCAAAGAAAAACCTGGGAACTATAGATCAATAAGTCTTGCATCTGAGGTTGGTAAGTTGCTGGAGGGGATTCTGATGGATAACAAATGCAAACATTCGGAAAGACAGGGATTGATTTTGCATAGGCTTTGTGCATGGGAGCTTATGTCTCATGAATTTGATTGAGTTTTTAAAAAAGTAACCATGAAGGTCGACAAGGACATGGAAATAGGTATAGTAAACATCTGCAAGGCCTTTGATAAGATCCCACATGGTAGCCTATTTGAAAGGTTACATTATATGAGATCCAGGGAGAGCTAACTATTAGGATTCATAATTGGCTTGATGGTAGGAAGAAGAAGGTGATGGTGGAAGGATGTTTATTGGACTGGAGACCTGTAACTCATGGAATGCTTCAGGGATTGGTACTGGCCATCATGTTATTTGTTACCTCTATTAACTTTTTTAACGTGCAAAAAAACTTGGTACGTCAGTTTGCAGATGACATTAAAGTGGGTTATATTGTAGATAGTAAAGATTAGTGTCAAAAATTACAACATATCTCGATATGCTCAGTAAGTGGGCTGAAGAAAGGCAAATGGAGTTTAATTCAGATACGTACGAGGTGTGACATTTTTCCTCTCCCTCTCAAATTGGGCTAGGACTTTCATAGTGAACAGAAGGGTTCTGTGGAGTGTTGTAAAGCAGAGGTACCTGGGAGTACAAATACTTGTACTTGGATATGGCTTGATAATACACTCATGTATTGTATGATTTCACTGAGAAGCACGCAAATAAAACTTTTCACTGTATCTTGGTACATGTGACAGTAAAAACCTATACCAATTCCAATAGTTCCCTTAAAGGGCATCTATTGCAAAGGGTAGGTGATAAAGAAGACTTTTGGTACGCATGCATTCATTGATTAGGGCATTCGATATAGAAGTTGGGGGCGTTATGTTGCAGTTGTACAAGCAGGAGGTGTGGGGCCCAATTGGGGACAATTTTGGTGAGCCCCAGTTTCCCAGCCAAGGTCTGTAGAATCATAGAAATAGAAATAATGTCTACTGTAGACTTTATATCTCTATGGTAGAATGGAAAGTAATCAAAATGTGCGCTTAAAAAGTACATGCGACTTAATGGACCAAACAGATCTAAGCTACATTTTAATATAAAATTGCACACATGGAAGCCTATTAGTAACAAACAAAATGTGTAGATCACCTCTGAAAAGTACATAGTTACAATGCCAATTGTTTTAGTGACTATGAAATGAAATTAAAAAGTAATTTAATTAACTAGATCCAGGAAAACCAATAACCAATAACCAGGGAATCAAGAACTAGAGAGCATACTGTATGTTTAAGGTGAGATGGGAAATAGTTAATAGGAACCTGGGTGCAATGTATTCACACAGGGTGGTGAGTATATGGAATGAGTTGCCAGAGGAAATGATTGACAAAGGTATAATAACAATATTTAAAAGACATTGGATAGGTACATGGATAGGAAACGTTTTGAGGGTTGTGGATCAAATGTGGGTGAATGAAACTAGCAAAGATAGACATCTTGGGCAGCAGGGAGGAACTGGTCCCCAGGGCCTGTTTCTGTGCTGTATGACTCTATCACCTCAATATTTTTGTTTCGGTACGATTATAACATCATAGAAGGAGGCCATATGGCCATCAAGTCAGTTACCAGGGAACAATGACTTTCCCTTCTCCATATTTCTCTGGCACCATGCAATTTATTCTCTCTCACATATTCCCATCAACTAACTCTCATGATTTTCTTTGTCATTAATCTACTAAGAAGTCATTTGAATTAATATACCGGCATATCTGTGTCATTTGGAAGGGGGAAAACTGGCTCACACCCAGACAGTCATGGAGAAAGCTTGCAAACTCCACACTAGCAGCTCCTGAGGTCAAGACATTGGTGTATGAGCAGCACCAACACTAAGCTAAATTTAATCTTTAAAGTATTTTTTGACAATGCAGTCTTTCCCAATAACTGGAACAGAGGGAAAAATATGCTTCACTCCCAGTGATTTACAGTGGATATTATCTCAGTGGCTGATAATCCAAGCATTCCTCCTCATTTTATTCAGGATGTACATTATCATGTACATTTAAGTATGTGTAAGGTGTGATTATGGCAGCAGCAATACATGTTAGTGCAAATGCACCAGGTAAATTTGCTAGAAACTAAATTATAACAAGAGATAGAAAGCTCAAAGCTTTCACGTGAGGGTAGAGATGAGTGAGGCTGAAAATGAAACTACAGGCATAATATTAACTTCAACCTTCTAGCATGAAATGGGTCAAAACAAGTCTGATACCTTTGTTTAAGAAAGAACTGCAGATGTTAGAATAATCGAAGGTAGGCAAAAAATGTTGGAGAATCTCAACAGGTGAGCCAGCATCTATAGAGAGAAGGAATAGGCGACTTTTCGGGTCAAGTCCCTTCTTCAGGCTGATGATGAGGGGGGGGGGGGGGGGGGGCAGGAAAAAGAAAGGAAGAGGCAGAGACAGTAGGCTTTGTGGGAGAGCTGGGAAGGGGAGGGAAAGGAGGGAGACAGCAGGGACTATCTAAAATGAGAAGTCAATGTTCATACCACTGGGGTGTAAACGACCTAAGCAAAATATGAGGTGCTGTTCCGCCAATTTGCACTGGGCCTCACTCTGGCCTCTGACAGAAAGGTCGGATTGGGAATGATAAGGGGAGTTGAAGTGCTGAGCAACCGGGAGATCAGGTTGGTTAATGCGAACTGAGCGGAGGTGTTGGGCGGAGCGACCGCCGAGCCTATGCTTGGTCTCGCCGATGTAGCACCTGGAACAGCGGATGCAGTAAATGAGGATGGAGGAGTTGCACCTGGAAAGACTGATTGTGTCCTTGGATGGAGTCGAGGGAGAGGTAAAGTGACAAGTGTAGCATTTCCTGCGGTTGCAGGGGAAAGTACCAGGGGAGGGGGTGGTTTGGGTAGAAAGGGATGAATTGACCAGGGAGTGACGGAGGGAACAGTCTCTGCGGAAAGCAGAAAGGGGAAGAGATGGGAAGATGGTAGGATCCCATTGGAGGTGGTGAAAATGTCAGATGGTTATATGGTGCATGCGACGGCTGATGGGGCGGAAGATGAGGACAAGGGGCACTCCGTCTTTGTTACGAGTAGGAGGATGGGGAGCAAGAGCAGAGCTGCGGGATATAGAGGAGACCCTGGTGTGAGCCTCATCCATAATAGAAGAGGGGAACCCCTATTCCCTAAAGAATGAGGACATCTCCGATGCCCTGGCATGGAACACTTCATCCTGGGTGCAGATGTGGCATAGATAGAGGAATTGGGAGTTGGGGATAGAGTCCTTACAGGAAGCAGGGTGGGAAGAAGTGTAGTCAAGATAGCCATGGGAGTCAGTGGGTTTGTAGTAGATGTCAGTCAGTAGTCTGCTGCCTGCGATGGAGATCCTGAGATCTAGAAACAGTAGGAGGATGTCGGAAATGGTCCAGGTGAATTTGAGTGCTGGATGGGAATTAGTGGTGAAATGGATAGTCTGCATTGGAGGTAACACCAATGCAGTCTTCAATGTCTTCAATGTAGCGGAGGTAGAGTTCGGGGATAGGGCCAAGTTACGCCTCGAACAGGGATTGTTCGACATACGCTACTAAGAGGCAGGCATAGCTAGGGCCCATGTGCGTGCCCATAACTACGCCTTGGATTTGGAGGTTGACGGGTAAAGTGCACTATCTATTCAACCCATCACCATGCAGTATTGCTTCATCATATTAGCACGTCAAGAGTAAAATTTGAATCACTTAACTTACTATTCATCAGATGAGTCTGGAAATTGGATTACACAGCACTTGCTTTTGAATCAGGTACTTGGAAGGTCCAAGGTGGTGTGTAACAGACTTTCATTTACTAAGACCTAACTGAAAGTAAGTACAGCACTCCTTACAGGATACTTCCGTAAAATGAAGTCCCTTTCTTGCATGCACTGCCTGAAAGAAAACATTGAAACTATGGATCATTGCCAGTTTAAATTGCCCTTACACTCAATTCCTCCCCAAGCTGCAATGTACTCTAATGTGCTAATAATCTAAGCGCTGAGGCTCATCCTCTTTGTGTTTCCTCCTCAGATCTGGCAGATATTGTGAGCGGATCGATGCAGGAGAACTTTAGTTATGTGGCCTTTAGCACATCATCCTTCAGCTCCCATTCCTCACTTAAAAATCAACCATGATGCAATCCAATTTCTGCCTCGGGGTGTGATCTGTCCAATTAAAATATTGGATTTTGCATTTGCTTTGAATTATAAACTGCAGAGATAAAACAGATCCCAATTCTGTCTTGGCTAATAAAAATTAATGTTGGAATTATTGTGCTGAAGTGCTTTCAGATCGTTTTCAATATCCCCGTGTATTGTTGTTTGGCCTAAGACAGGACTTGTGAGCTCAAACAATATAAACCTACCAATGTTTTAAAGTTCTATTCTCCTCTTGTAAATCAAATTACAGAATACAATAGCCAACAAAACTTTATTTCTGCATACTTGAAATAAATATTGCTTGAAATTGAAATGAAATACACTCTTTAATGTTCACAGTAACTTGCCAACAACACTTAAAAAAACCTATCAATATATGTACAACCAATATATAATAGCGTGTAGGAAAAAACTGCAGATGCTGGTTTAAATCGAAGATAGACACAAACTACTGGAGTAATTCAGCGGGCCAGGCAGTATATCTGGAGAGACGGAATTGGTGACGTTTCGGGTCGAGACCCTTCTACTAATAGCCATTGGTTGAAGCAGACATTTGGAGATCTGGATTTTCACTTTGCTTTCATAAATCTGATTTTATAAATGTGTGAGGTCCTTCTAAATTGTAAATTGTCACAGGCATGGTACATAACTTATCGTTGCCACTGCAGTTTGAGAACTACATGTTGCGAGAAATTTTCATTAGCAACGCTAAATTGCTTTTCTCCTAATGTTAATCATTTCTGCCCTTGAATTTTTCAAGCTTTTGGCTGGAAGATTGATTCAAATAACAGAAGGAAGCGTTTAGCAACAGTTTTGGTAACATACTTACGTGAACAGTTGGTATATTTAATTTCTTCGAATAAAAGCTAACAATGGCTTTGCGTGTTTCATGTGTACTTTCAATTATATTTCAATACCCACCTATGAAATTATGAAACTGGATGAGGTCTCATGATAAAAATGGTACTAAATGTTGGGAAGTAGCAGTCATCATCAGAGGTTATGCAGAACAGTAACAATTTATTTCATAAATCCAATTCCAAACTTTCAAACTATCTCCAAAGATAACTTACAAGCAGGAAGCAGTTTTACTCAATCTGAAGAAGGGTCTCGACCCGAAACGTCAACTATTCCTTTTTTCTCCAGAGATGCTGCCTGACCTCCCTGAGTTACTCCAGCATGTAACTTGCCACTTACACATTAAACATGGTCACGTTCATGTGTTCTATCAATGAATACTTAGGATGCTGGTGGTTCTAAGGAACAACATCTAAATGCTCTGGTAAAAGAAGGCTTTAGATGTACGGATTTTGTTCTCAGAAGTTTTCAGAAAGGTATTCGTTGATTAAGTCACTGAACATGTGCTCCCATTCCATGTGGAGACACAAGGAACTGCAGATGCTGATTTACAAAGGAAAAGACGCAAAGTACTAGAGTAGCTCAGCGGGTCAGGCAGCATGGATAGGCAACATTTTGGATCAGATCTAAAGAATGGTCTGAAGAGAGATCTGACCTGAAATGTCAGCTATCCATGTCCTCCTGAGATGCTGCCTGACCTGCCGAGTTACTCCAATGCTTTTCCACATTTCTTCTCCCATTCTATATGCTTGATTCTATCAAATCCTTCGCTCAAGCCCAAAATATTGAAATAATTTATGCAATGTCACTTTTGGAATAGCATTTAGTCTCCTGCTATTGTCCTTGTACCCCAGCAGAATAAAAAACTTGGTGTGTTTTCAGTTTCAGGAAACTCTTCCGTCACTCTTCCGTTAGGGTGGCACAGAGGTGCAGCGGTGGAGTTACTGCCCTATGGTGCAATAAACTCACGTTCGATCCTGACTACGGGTGCTGTCTGTATGGATTTTGTACATTCTCCCTGTGCCATGGGCGGAAATCCTGGGGTGGACGGGGACACACGTCCCCCCCATGCTTTGAGAGATAGGGGACAATCCCCCCCCCCCCCCATGTTTTGTAATCCGGACTTTATAAGACGCTTTCTAAGGGCTGAATTGGCCCATTCGCGGGGCCTTTCAGCACCCGGCGCGGCTTTAAATCAAACTGCTACATCGAGGCGATCGAGGCTCCCAATGTTGAAGCCCCCGCCGGCCAATGAAAGGCCCCGTAAACGGGCCGATTCAAGCCCCACGATTCGGGGTGGAAGAAGCTGCTGTTGCTGGAGTTCGGAGTCGGTCACCAGTCAGGTCAGCTTCCGATGTTACCGTCCACAGGGCCCACGGCTGAAGCCTCGCATGTGTGCGCATGCGCGCGTGCGGCCGCCAAGAAATTGTGTCTCCCCCATGTTTTGATAGTGATTTCCGTGCCTGCCTGTGACCGCATGGGTTTTCACAAGGAGCTCCGGTTTCTTCCTACCAAAGGCGACAGGTCTGCAGGTTAATTGGCTTCAGTAAGTTGTAAAATGGTCCCTAGTGTGTTAGTGTTTGGGGTGCGGACTTGGCGGGTCGAAGGGCCTGCTTCCGTGTGGTATCTCTAAAGTCTCCCCTGCATACTTGCTATTGCTGAATAAAGATCTATTTTACATCGGAGTCACGTGAGTGATTCCGTGAAGAACCCTGCCAGTCTGCATGCGCGTCATTACGTCTGACGCATGACGCAGCAACAGGCTGGGAGGTGCATCACTCCTCCAGCGGTAAGTTTTAAAAAGCCTCAGGTAAGTGTGAAACTTAGTCGGAGGTCGTTTTCTGCGCTTGATAATTCTTGTTTCAGGAGGCAAGTCCAAGTATGGAGAAAGCGTCGAGAGCAAGGCGAGCTGTCGCGAAAGTAGCTAGAGAAGACCGCGGGAGTGCGGGTAGCGGGCGGCCGCCTAGTTCACCTACTGAGTCGCTAGCGTTACAACCCGCGCCTGCAGACTTGGTGTCTGAGAGCACCATGGCTGCACCTTTGGGGCGCAAAGCCACTAGAAAGTCTGCACGGCCGATAGATTCGGACGAGTCGGGCCGGGAGGGTTCCCCTCCGGTAATGGATAACGTATTTGGTCGGCTATCCAGGATGGAGCTCCTAATGGAGAGCATGCTCCACCAAGATACACTCCAGCAGGAGGAGTTGTGTCAGCGCTTGCCTCTTCGAGAGCCTGCGCCAGCGGCACCTGCTACAGGGCTGCTTAATGTCTCCCTCTTGGAGGAGGAGAGCATAACGGGTCAGTATGATTCTGACGTTGAGTCTGTGGGTTTAGCAGTGGAGGCTACCCCAAGGGATGAAGGGCATGAGTCAGAGGTACCATTCCTGGCAGCAAGATTTGCCATCCCAACACTCAGGAGAACTGCTGGGTGAAGAGTTGGCTACAAGTAGTAATTACTTGGCCTCACACCAGCTTCAAGAGCTGACCATGGATGAAACGGCCAAAAAGTACAACACCCCGGCTAATCGTATCCTTCTTAAAGTGCCGGCAGTGAACCATGCCATCTGGGGTCATATGGGAGTAGGCATCAGGGCACAGGAAATGAGGCTGCAGAGGGTGCTGAAGCTGTTCGCTTTGTGCATTACGGCGTTCACCAGGTCGGTGGATGGTGGGCACCTGACTGATGTACAGCAGGATGCCCTGCCCTCATGTGCAATGCGCACTTCGAGATAAACTGCCTGAGAAAGAGCGCCATCTGCCTACCATCAACCCGAAGTTCGCTGCTCTGTGTAAGCCCAGCAATATCCAGCCACCGAATCTGCTGTTTTGTGAAGACCTCGCAAAAAGGGTGAAGGAGCTGGACGACGAGGCAAGAACGGTCGGGCTCATTAAGGCACCAATGACCAGCAAAACTCTTTGGAGGCAGTACCCCTACAAGCGGTTTGCTGAAACCGGGTCCAGTCAAGGACCAAGCCGGCCATTCAATGTGCGCTGCTGGCGCGCTCCAGCAGGAGCACGGGCAAACATGCCTTTTCCCACCAGAACCAGGCGACAAAAAATTCCTCCGGTAACCATGGAGGTAGGTGGGTCTGGTTCTTGTCGAAACATAAGTGAGAGTCACCTACCAGTTGGGGGGAGATTACACTTGTTTCTGAGGGAATGGTATGGGATAACATCAGATTTGTTTATACTGCACAGTATACAAGGGTTTCGAATTGAATTCCTTCCCAATTTGTGTCCACCCACACAGCATACACAAAGTCGGGCACTCATTTTCCCACAATAAGAGAATTTGGAGATTCAAGCTGATATTAAAAAGTTATATAAAAAGGGGGTAATTGAGAAGGCAGTTTATCAACCTCACCAATTCATGTCAAATATTTTTCCTAGGCCAAAGAAGGATGGTGGGAGTCGAATTATCCTGGACCTGACAAGCCTTAATCCTTTTGTGCAGTATAAACATTTCAAAATGGAAACACTTGTTACTGCCAAGCAATTGGTTTCCAGAGGATGTTATATGGCATGTATAGATCTAAAGGATGCATATTACTCAGTGCCTGTTCATAAGGATCATCGGAGATATTTGAAATTTAGCTGGATGAGGCAATAATGGCAATTTAAAGCTCTGCCTAATGAATTAACCTCAGCCCCTAGATTATTTATAAAACTGCTAAAACCAGTACTGGGGTTACTCTGGGTTCAGGGTCATATTGTAATGGCTTATTTGGATGATATCTTAATTTATAGGGATGACTCAGGAAGCAGCTGAATTATCTGTTTCAGCTGTTAAACTCATGTTTGAGAGATTGAGGTTTCTCATTCATCCAGTTAAATCCAATTGACACCAGTTAGTTATTGATTACTTGGGATTCACTATTAACTCAACTCACATGTCAGTGACTCTGCCCAGGGGCAAGAGATTAGACTTAATTGAAGGCTGTAACAAGCTCATGGGGGAGCAACAACCTTTAATTAGACATGTGGCCAGCTTGATTGGCAAATTAGTGGCTACCTTTCCAGCTGCACATTATGGACCTTTGCATTACCAAAATTTACAACGTGCAAAGGTACAGGCACTCAGGATACATGCAGGTCATTTCGACAGGCCCATGCAATTACCAGCTGAAGCTATTGCTGAAGTGCAGTGGTGGATAAGGAACATTTCAAGTTGCTCCAGCAAAATTCTGGTTGAGGAACCTTCAGTTGTTTTACAGACTGATGTTAGTGCCCTAGGTTGGGGTGCTACTGATACCATTTCTAGCTGTGGAGGCAGATGGAATATGCATGAGGCATTTATTCTTCAATCACATGGGATTACCTATTTAGAGCTATTGGGAGCATTTTATGGGTTTAAGGCTTATTGTACCACTAAGCATCACTTAGATGTTCAGCTTCAGATTGACAACACCACTGCAGTGGCGTATGTTAATCACATGGGTGGAATCAAGTCAGAATCTTGTGATAGATTGGCTAATCTTATTTGGCACTGGTGCATTACAAGAAACATTTGGGTTTCAGCTGTCTACATGCCAGGTAGATTCAACATGGTGGCAGAACCAGGTCACGCAAAATTCAATGACAACACAGAATGGATGTTGAATCATGATGTATTTAATGATATTGTTCAGTATGGGATGCCGGATATCGATTTGTTTGCATCCAGACTCAATCACCAGTTACCAAAGTATGTTTCATGGGAACCAGACCCAGGGGCAGTAGTGGTAGATGCGTTCTCGCTACACTGGGGCGGAGTGTTTTTATATGCATTTCCCCCTTTCTGCCTCATCAGTCGGTGCTTGCTCAAGATCAAGCAGGACTCCACCTCAGGAATTTTGGTGGTACCCGACTGGCCTACACAGCCATGGTTCCCTCTCATTTTGGAGATAATAACACAGCCTCTTATGGCGGTCCCGAAACATAGTGACCTATTGGTGCTCCCTGTGACTGGGGATCAACACCCGTTGTATGATCGTATTAATCTGTTAATTTGCAGATTCTGAGGAGACCATACCTGGGTCTTGGACTATCCGATCGTACCGTGGACGTGATCACAGCGGCCTGGAGGGATAGTACCAAAAAGTAGTACATCTGTGTCAGGAAATGGGAGATGTTCTGTTTACGGGGGAACATATCATATCACATAACACGCATCTCAGATGTGCTAGAATTTCTGTCTTCGCTGTATTTTGATGAAGGGTTGAGCTATAGTGCCATCAATAGTGCCAGGAGTGCCCTGTCATCATACTTATGGCTGGGGTCGGAACAACATTCTGTGGGATCTCATCCGTTAATATCCCGGTTTATGAAGGGTATTTTCAATTACAATCACCCCAGGCCCAGATACTCTGAAATCTGGGATGGGAGCGTGGTACTCACGCTGCTTCATCAGTGGGGTCCAGCCACATCCCTGTCTTTGGTCAAAATTACCCTTAAGGTGGTCATGCTCATGGCGTTGGTTTCAGCGCAACAGGTCCAGACTTTGCAGAAGCTGCGACTGGACAGGATGGTATCATCTGGGAATTACATTATGTTTTACATCTATGATTTAACTAAACAGAGCAGACCAGGGGTGTCAGGATTCAAGCTTGTTTTTCAGCATATCCCACGGATTTACGACTGTGTGTAGTGTCGCACTTGCAATATTATATCAAGGTCACCAAGAGCCTCAGAGGTTCGGAAGTAGCATTATTTATTAGCCACAAAAAGCCGCATATGAAAGTGTCGGTTCAGACCATTTCAAGATGGCTGAAACAAGTGCTGGTTTGTGCAGGAGTAAATACTGACAATTTAAATCTCACTCCACCAGGGCGGGATCAACGTCAGCAGCGAGGGCAATGGACGTCCCTCTAGACCATATCCTCGCAGCCGCAGGATGGTCAAATTAACTGACTTTTCAAAGGTTTTATAACAAACTGCTTATCGAACCCGGGGTATTCGCCCATTCCATTTTAAGTTCTGTTTCATAGCTTCCCCCTGGGAGAGAGGGGTCACTGTTGTGTTTTCTTTTTTTGTGAATTAAAGCATCAACTTGTTAATCTGTACCATGTTTCAATGCATTGCTCATTATTCACTCATCCTGATCAACTGATGCAGTGTGAGATGCCTGGATTCGTATCTACGGCATGAAATCACAGAGCTTTGAAATCTTCACGGAATCACTCACGTGACTCCGAAGTAAAATAGTAAGATTAAACGAGAACTTACCAGTTTGAAGTTTGATCTTTATTTTATGAAGAGTTACGATGAGCGATTACGTGCCCACCGCTCCCGGCCCTCATATCATAAAGGTAATCTGGTAGGTCTGGTTTATAATCTTACTATGTTACGTCAGTTACTGTTATCTGTGATTTCACACTGCTGCTTTGAAGATTGACGAGCATGCGGACTGGCGGGGTTCTTCACGTAATCGCTCATCGTAACTCCTCATAAAATAAAGATCAAACTTCAAATTGGTAAGTTCTCATTTAATCTTACTATTACATCTGCAGTTCCAGGCACTGTGTAGCTTAGTAGGTCAATGAACATCTGATCTAGATATTTAACTGGAAATGTTTGTGTAGGTTCTAATCAGTCACTGTGACACCAGTGGAAGCTCTGTGGAGCCCCACAGGAAGCCCTTGCAAGGGGATTCCTGTGCTTGTTTCACAACCCTGGAGGACATTATTGACCCTGTCTGTATCATTATCCTATGAGCGGTGGCAGAGTGTTATAAAGCTGCAGAGATTCTGCAGAGAAAACAATCTTCTTTGTTTCCTGCATCTAACAGAGTGAGGATACTCGAGGAAACAAAGGGGAGTGATCAAACCCGGAGAGGTGTGCCGGGGCCGTTAAATAGTCTGTAATTGGCACGAGGTTTTTAAGAAACATTAAGTTCAAGTTCAAGTTCAAGTTCAAGTGTCCCTGTATACGACAATGAAATTCTTGCTTTGCTTAAGCACACAGAAAATAGTAGGCATTTACTACAAAACAGATAAATGTGTCCATATACCATGATATAAATATATACACACATGAATAAATAAACTGGTAGTGCAATTAACAGAAAGTGGTTGCTAATAATCAGAGTTTTGTCCGAGCCAGGTTTAATAGCCTGATGGCTGAGGGGAAGTAGCTATTCCTGAACCTGGTTGTTGCAGTCTTCAGGCTCCTGTACCTTCTACCTGAAGGTAGCAGGGAGATGAGTGTGTGGCCAGGATGGTGTGGGTCTTTGATGATACTGCCAGCCTTTTTGAGGCAGCGACTGCGATAAATCCCCTCGATGGAAGGAAGGCCAGAGCCGATGATGGACTGGGCAGTGTTTACTACTTAGAGAAACATAGAAACATAGAAATTAGGTGCAGGAGTAGGCCATTCGGCCCTTCGAGCCTGCACCGCCATTCAATATGATCATGGCTGATCATCCAACTCAGTATCCTGTACCTGCCTTCTCTCCATACCATAATACTTGTACAAAAAGTCCAAAGTCCTTAATGCAACCAAAGACAGTCCATAGTTTGGCTAGTGTTGTGTCCAAGAGCCTGATGATGGTCGGGAAGAAGCTAAACTTGAAACTTGTGGTCAGTTTTCAGACTCCTACACCTTCTTCCCAACAAGAGTGAAATGAGAGTGTGGTCATGATGGTGTGGGTCTTTGATGATGATGACTGCCTTTGAGAAAGAAGAAAAAAGTATTTGGAGACGATTTTGGCAGGCGTCAAAAATGGCAGGCAGAAACAATGAGTCTGCCAGGGCTGCATGTGGACGTTTGGAAGGAGGTGCAGGGTTGGAGATCGCTGGAGGTGGTGAGATGGCTTGGGAGTTGGTGGCTTATCCATGGGGTCACTGTCAAGGGGTAGATACGAGGAAGTGACAATGGCACGCACCTTCCTTGTCAACAGATTTGATGACAATATTGGGATTGTTATTGAGTGCATGTTCAGAGGGGTTGACACAGGCGTGGATTAGGGGAGTGGAGAAGTCAAGATGGGTGAAGGGAGTGGAGACTCAAGATGGTTGATGTCATGCCAGCAGTTGGAAATTGAAGTGTCCAGAGTGGGTAGAAGACCAGAAGGAGCAGTGAAAATGTTCAGGGATCATCACTGAGGGGCGGTGAGTGCAATGAGGCCTCTTTGCCAGAGACCAGGGGGGCAAAGACGTTAGAAGAGTTCAATATCATGGTGAACTCGCAAGTCATTTAGTTGTAAACGCTGGGGTCCCCTGCTGAGGACAGACCCTTCCAAATTGGAGAGAGGAAGGTCAGAGAAGATGGTGAGAAAGTTACTATCGCAATCCAGCCGGATTGCGATAGTAAATGATCGGCCGACAACTCTGCGCACTTTCCCACAGGACTGCAATTGACCGAATACAACTCCAGTAACCTTTACTTTTAGAACATCACCCGATCCAAATAGGAGAGATCAACTTGTGCGAGGGGACGCGGCGGGCGTCCTGCCAGTAGCAAGTGTAACTCCGGGGCCTGCCCTCCCTCCCTCCCTCCCTCCCCAGCGGCGGTGGCTCCGACTGCCCTCACTCACCCAACAGCCGCCGCGATACTTGCCGAGCCACCACGGGCAACGGCTCGTCCGCGTCGTAGTAGGAGTTCAAGATGGCGTCGATGAGGAAGATACAGGGGACCCTGAGGGCCACGTCCAGGACCCCTCGCAGGTGACTCCCCATGGACACCCATTGCGCGGACATCGCCAACGGTCGCCCGCCGCCGCCGTCGGGTGGGGCTGGGAAGCCGCCACGCAGCCAGCCCCCCCTCCTACCTAACCCCCCTTTAGCAGGCCGGGATGTGGCCGCCGGTGAGTCAGCTGTCGTCGGCGCTGTGCTGCTGTTGCTGGTGTTGTTGTTGCCGCTGCTCGGCCGCCGCTCTGCCTCCCCTCGTCCCCCCCATGTTGCGGCCGTTGCGTGCGCTCTCTCTACTTTTTGTAGTCTTTTCCTCTCCAGGGCGCTCAAATTGCCGAACCAAGCCACGATGCAACCGGTCAGCATGCTCTCGACTGTGCACCTGTAGAAGTTAGAGAGAGTCTTCCTTGACAATCCGACTCTCCGTAATCTTCTCAGGAAGTAGAGGCCCTGATGAGCTTTTTTGATAATTGCGTTAGTGTTCTCGGACCAGGAATTAACGTCTTTGAAGTCTTTAACTGTATGATTGGAAGGTTGATAGCTTCAACTTTGGCAGTGTAACTGGAATTCTAATTTTAGTCTGTTATTTACAGTCCTGGGCTTTGGTGGAAAACCCCACTGCTATTAGACTCCACAAGCAATCACATCTTTCTCATCCCTTTCCCAGAGATGCTGCCCCATACTCCTACTCTGAACTGTACCTCATTCAGTTACTCCGTTACTACAAGTTGGTATTTTTTGTTGCACAATCTCAGATTGAGCAAGAATCTTTGCACCACCCTGTGGTTTTGCATGAGTCATTGTGTCTATTGTGGTATCTATCACTATCATGTCGACCATATTCTCTATGAGCCCTATGCAAACAAGGATTTCATTGCACCCTGGTGTAAACGACAACTAACTAATCTGAATGTGAATTTTAAATGAAGTGTTTGGGACAATCTTTGGATTTTGCAATCTGTAATGAGTGAGTGTGCTGGAAGGGTTTTAAACTGGAATTCATAGCATACCAGGGCAGAAACTGAGCAGGTCACAGGGTTGGTAAACTGGAAGGTTGGAAGTAACAAGTACTTGGGTTCTGCTTGCAGTGAAAAAGCACGAAGAATGGGGAATATCAGGTCTGACAAGAATGTGACATTCGAGCCTCAAGAGGGCTGTGTGGACATTGAATGAAATGTTTAGTGATTAGATCTTAGACCCTCCTTCCACCCTTCATCCTCCTCTTTATCTCAGTCACAATTGTCACTGATCGCCATGTTTACATTCTTCGCACACAATCTGTTATCTGTTCCACGTAGACTTTAAACCACAACTTTTTAATCGGAGGAGAAAGAAACATTGTTTCAAAGTTCATAAGTTCATATGTTACAGGAGCAGAATTAGACCAATTGGCCCATGGCGTCCACTCCGCCATTCAATCAAGGCTGATCTATCTTTCCCTCTCAATCCATTCTCCGGCATTCTCCCCATAATCTTTACACACTTACTAATCAACAACCTGTCAATCTCTGCTTTAAAAATACCAAAAGACTTGGCCTCCACAGCCTTCTGTGACAATGAATTCCACAGATTCCACAAAACTTTGACAAAAAAAAATTCCTCCTCATCTCCTTTCTAAAGGTACGTCCTTTTATTCTGAGGCTGTGCCCTCTAGTCCTAATCCACTCTATCCAAGCCTTTCGGTACATTTCAATGAGGTCTCCCCTCATCCTTCTAATCTCCAGCAAGTACAGATCCATCAAATGCTCATCCCCCGGATCATTAACCCAATCATCCCCAGGATCATTATCGTAAACCTCCTCTGGATCCTTTCCAATGCCAACACATCCCTCCTTAGATGTGGGGCCCAAACCTCCTCACGATACTCCAAATGCAATCTGACCAGTGCCTTATACAGCCTCAGCATTACATCCCTGTTTTTACTGTATATTCTAATCCTCTTGAAATAAATACAAACATTGCATTTGCCTTAGGCTGTAGTCCACGACTTTGTTGAGTGGTGTGGGCTGAATCACCTGCAGCTCAACACCGGCAAGACTAATGAGTTAGTGGTGGACTTTAGGAGGAGAGGAACACCCTTGTCCCCTGTCCACAGTCAATGGTGTAGATGTACAGTTTACCAGGTAGTACAAATACCTGGACAGTAAACTGGACTGCTCCAGGAATGCTGGGACCCTGTACAAGAAGGGACAGAGACAGCTGTACTTTTTGAGAAGACTCCGCTCCTTCAACGTCTGCAGTAAGATGCTGCAGATGTTCTACCAATCGGTGGTAGCCAGTGCCATCTTCTCTCCTGTCGTTTGCTGGGGCAGCAGGATGAAGGCTGCGGATGCCAATAGGATCAACAAACTTATCAGGAAGGCTGGCTCCATCCTGGGGACAGAGTTGGATTCATGGGAGGTGGTCTTGGAGGGGAAGATGCTCCTCAAACTGCGGAGCATCTTGGACAATACAGCTCACCCCCTCCATGACAATAGACAATAGACAATAGGTGCAGGAGTAGGCCATTCGGCCCGTACAAACCAGTACCGTCATTCACTGTGATCATGGCTGATCATCCACATTCAGTACCCCGTTCCTGCCTTCGGTACATTCTCACCATATCCCCTGACTCCGCTACCTTTAAGAGCTCCATCTAACTCTCTCTTGAAAGCATCCAGAGAATTGGCCTCCACTGCCTTCTGAGGCAGATAATTTCACAGATTCACAACTCTGGGTGAAAACGTTTTTCCTCATCTCTGTTCTAAATGGTCTTCCATTTATTCTTAAACTGTGGCCCCTGGTTCTGGGCTCCCCCAACATCGGGAACATTTTTCCTCACACTGTTGACTCACTGGTCAACCTGAGGAGTATCTTCAGCAACAGACTGGTTCCACCAAGATGCAGTAATGAACGTCACAGGAGATCCTTCTTCCCTGTGGCTATCAAACTGTACAACTCCTATCCCTTCTATCATGGGGTAGACTGACTTCCCTCGCCCCGCCCATCCCCCCCAATCTTTGCACATCTTTGCACATCCCCAATCCTTTCCACTCGTCACTTTCATTTCATGTGTCATGGATTTTGTGTTTTTATGACTGTTGGCAGATCAATTTCCATCCTGGAGTAAATAAAGTTCTATCTTATCGTATCTATCGTATTCCATCTGCCACTTCTCTGCCCACTGTCCCAAACCTGCCCAACCCTTCTGCAGACTCCCTGCTTCCTCTGCTCTCCTTGGCCCTCCACCTATCTTCGTATCATCCGCAAACTAGCGACAAAGCCTAATGAGGAAATGGGGAAAGCCCTGATCCCTCGTTCCATTCTTCTCCCTTTCCCTGCCCCTCTCTTTCTCTGGTTCTCCCTCACTCTCTATTCCAATCTGAGGGTGGTACAGTGGTGCTGCGGGTAGCACTGCTACTGCTACACAGCACCCCGGACTTGTTCCTTGCCTTGAGTGCCTGGAGTGTGTCTGGAGTTTGTATGTTTTTCCCGTGAGCGTGAGCATTCTCTCCAGGTGTTCCAGCTCCCTCCCACATCCCATAGATGTGTTAGTTGGTAGATTAGCCACTGTCAATGACCCTGGTATAGGTGGGGGCAAGAGAATCTGGGAGAGGGAATAGATCACAGTAAAAATAAATGAGGGAATGGGATTGATGAGATAATTGGCATAGATATGATGGGCTGAATGGCCTCTTTCTCCATCATGAAAAATATGGAAAAATAATCCAACAATATTTCAATGAAAATAAATGTTCCTGAGCTTCATTTGAAAATCTACATCTGAAAGTTTTCATCTGGCTTCCATTAAAATCACTTAAAATAATGTGAATATTGGAATGCCTTGATACCAAATTTAAAATTTACATGCAAAACAATAAAGTTTGAACAATATATTGAGGAGGATCGAGAGACATAGAGACAGTCATGGAGTCATACAGCACGGAAAAAGGCCCTTCGGCCAACCAAGATGCCCCATATATACTAGCCCCTCCTGCCCACGTTTGGCCCATATCCTTTTGAACCATTCCTATCGCTGTACCTGTCTAAATGTCCTTTAAATACTGCTATAGAACATGCCTCAACTACCTCCTCTGGCAGCACATTCCAGACACCAACTACCCTCTGTATGAAAAGGTTGCCCCTCAAGTTCATATTAAATATTTGCCGTCTCACCTTACACCTACGTCCCCTGGTTCTTGCTTCCCTTCTCTGTACAGACTGTGCATTTACCCTAAATATTCTCCACATCGTCTTGTACACCTCTGCAATATTACCCTTCATCTTCTTATGCTCGATGGAGAAAAGCACTAACCTACCCGACTTCTCCCTCTAGTTCAGCCCTCAGATCCTGGCAAAATCCTCATAAAACTTCGCTGCACTCTTTCCAACTTAACAACATCCTTCCTATAGCAGGGTTACCTAAACTGAACACAATACTCCAAATGCAGCCTCACCAACACCAACTACAACTGAAACAAAAGGGCGAACCATAAATGTATCAATAATTTACATATGTGAAGCTCTTGTTATTTATGATTTATGTTTCCCCCAAACAGATATTCTCTTTGTATTTGTTTTGCAACATATTGAATATAAATTTGACCTGGTTAAATGTTTCCAGTACTGCTCTCTACCTCTGATTTAACATAAAAAATGTTTTTGTTTCACTGGCACAAACGAGGTGTTGCTGAAACATCACAG
The DNA here is from genome assembly GCF_010909765.2 of Amblyraja radiata. Lineage (NCBI taxonomy): Eukaryota > Metazoa > Chordata > Chondrichthyes > Rajiformes > Rajidae > Amblyraja > Amblyraja radiata. Next base: position 90,903,841 of record NC_045956.1, on the reverse strand, counting down.
GAAACTTTGCTCCAGTTCATAATGTCACAGCCTTGGGCAAAATATCAAGTCCAAGATAAATCCCTCGGCGAGGCTCAGATTAAGGCCATAAAAGGAACATGTTATGAATAATAGTAGGAGGGATTTTGAAGGGAACATTTCAGTTTGGAAAACGGAAAACGGAACCTTTCCTGACCTCGGAATACCAGAAGTAGTTTATGCGCCACAATATACTTTTGAAGTATAGGGAATTGTGACAGCTGACTTGTTTGCAAAACGTTTGCACAAATAGTGATGAGATAAATGACCTGCTCACTTGTTTGAGTGATTGTGGTGGAAGTATACATTTTGGGAAGGATACCAGCAAAACCTGTCTGCTTTCCTTCATCAGTCACAACAGTCTTTTAAATCCACCTGTGAGTTCACAATATCTGTTTAATGTTCCATCAGGCTGAGATAACATGTTTTTTAATGTTTGCTTTTTCTCCCTGGATTGTTATGGAAGTAGCCGTAGTTCCATCTACAGCCGTCTTTGATTTTCGTTCTTGCTTCCAATTCCCTGGCATCACATTTCAAAAGCTGCAATTTGACCAGGACATGCTTGTAATTTCAAAAGTACTTGTTAAACAGGACACCACTGATAGTTTCTGGAAGGCGATTGTTTGGGAATGAGTATTAAGGGGCCTCGGATGCGAGGCTTTAGAATAAAAATACAAAGTAATGGAGCAATGGCATGGTTCGGCAACTCCAACACCCAGGAACAAAGAAGATTGCAAAAACTGGTGAACACTGCCCAGTCCATCACAGGTACTGACTTCCCCACCATCGAAGGGATATACAGGAATCGCTGCCTCAAAAAGGCAGCCAGCATCATCAAGGATCCACATCAGCCTCGTCACACTTTCATTTAGCTCCTGCCATCGTGAAGAAGGTACAGGAGCCTGAAAACTCCAGGTTTAGGAGCAGTTTCTTATCCAACAATCATCAAGCTGTTAAACACTACAACCTCCATCGATACTCTTAACCTCATTGCGTTTTGTCTTTGCACTATTATTGTTGGTTTGTTTCTTAAATACTGAACTGTTTTTGTTATTCTGGTGTTTACAATCTACAGTGAACCCATTGTTTTAACGGACACTTTATGATGGATTGTGGTTATAGAGGACGGACCTGTCGATGCCACCCCGGCTCGCAAGGTGCACCAGCGAGCCCTTCACCCACCGCACAGTCTAGGTGATGCAGCTGTTGTTGTGGCTCACGCTGTAGCCCCTGGGTAAGCGCTTTCCTCAGGTTGCGGCCACCAACAGAACACGCTCGGTCACTGTGTGGCTCTCCCCGCCCCACCATCACCTCCTCCTTCTGCCCTGGATTGCTGACTGACATACTCCACCTTGCAAGGTGTTGGCAACTGCAGGAAGAAGGTGGAGGAGCTGGCAGAGGTGTGGGGAGCGGACGGGTGAGAGGGGAGGGAGCCCCATGGAGACCAAGCACATTCTGTCAGTAAAGGCAGCCTGAAGAAAGCACTGCTGGCCAGGAGCTACAATCTGTGTCCCAACAACAGCCACGTCAATCTGTGAAGAAAGGTTCATGAAGACCAGTGGCATTGGCGCCTAGTTTTAACGTGAAATGACACAAAGTGCTGGAGTGACTCAGTAGACTCAATCAGTCTTAAGACGGGTCCCGATGTAAGCTATCCATGTTCTCTGGAGATGCTACCTGACCCACTGGGTTACTCCAGCACTTTGTGCCCTTTTGTGTATTATCCTTCATCAGCACTCTTTTGTTTTTCATACAATGATAATACCTTAGTCGGTTAGTTTGGGTTAGTATTCCTTGAGTTTAGAAGAATGTAGGATGCAGGTACACAGTTCCTTGAATGTGGCGTCACAGGTGGATGGGGTGATCAAAAAGGCTTTTGGCACATTAGCCTTCATCAGTCAGAGTATTGAAAATAGATGTTGAGAGGTCATGCTGCAGTTATATAAGACTTTGGTGAGGCCGCATTTAGAGTATTGCATTCAGTTCTGGGCACCATGTTTTAGGAAAGATTTTGTCAAGTTGGAAAGGGTGCAGAGAAAATGTACAAGGATGTTGCCAGGACTCAAGAGTCTGAGTGGGGTGGAAGAATGCAACCTTCACGTGGTCCGCCCTGTTTCGACGAATGCAATCAACCTGGTGTGCACAATCAAATAAGATCAAATAGAACAAGTTGTCCTACAACTTTAGGTTGTGCACGCCATATGCACAAAGAAGGGTCTGAGTTATAGGGAGAGATTGAATGGGCTGGGACTCTATTCCCTGGAGCACTGGAGGATGAGGGGTGATCTTATAGAGGTGTATAAAATTATGAGAGGAATAGATGGAGTAGACACACAGAATCTCTTGCCCAGAGTTGAGGAATCAAGAACCAGAGGGCATAGATTTAAGGTGAAGGGGGAATGATTTTATAAGAATCTGAGGGGTTACTTTTTCACACAAAGTATGGAATGAGCTGCCAGAGGAGGTAGTTGAGGTAGGGACTATCGCAACGTTGAGCAAGCAATTAGACAGGTACATGGATAGGGCAGTTTTAGAGGGGTATGGGCCAAATGCAGTCAAGTGGGACTACTGTAGAAGGGACATGTTGGTCGGTGTTGGCAAGTTGGGCTAAAGGGCCTGTTTCCATGCTGTTGGACTATGACTCTATGACCTTATAAGATTCCACGGAGGGTTGGCATGGTAGATCTGAGATGTTTTTATCCAGTGAAAGTTTATCCAGGAGATGTAATTACAAAATAAGCAGTCAGTCATTTAATAATGAAGTGCATAGATTTTTCTTTTCTCACAAGTTGATGAATCACTGGAACTCTGTTGGGAGCCTGATCATTATAAATATTTAAAGTGGGGATAGATAAATATGTGAAAGATCGATAATTAAGTGCAATGGGGAACCAGCAGTGAATAGACAATAGGTGCAGGAGTAGGCCATTCAGCCCTTCGAGCCAGCACCGCCATTCAATGTGATCATGGCTGATCATCCACAATCAGTACCCCATTCCTGCCTTCTCCCCATGTCTCTTGATTCCGCTATCTTTGAGTTCTATCTAACTCTCTCTTGAAAGCATCCAGAGAAGCGGCCTCCACAGCCCTCTGAGGCAGAGAATTCCACAGACTCACAACTCTCTGTGTGAAAAAGTATTTCCTCATCTCCGTTCTAAATGGTTTACACCTTATTCTTAAACTGTGGCCCCTGGTTCTGGACTCCCCCAACATCAGGAACATGTTTTATGCTTCTAGCATGTCCAGTATACAAGCCCAGCCACCCCATTCTATCAACATATGACAGTCCCGCCATCCCGGGAATTAACCTTGTGAACCTACGCTGCACTCCCTCAATGGCAAGAATGTCCTTCCTCAAATTTGGAGACCAAAACTGCACACAATCCTCCAGGTGTGATCTCTCTAGGACGCTGTACAACTGCAGAAGGACCTCTTTGCTGCTATACTCAACTCCTCTTGTTATGAAGGCCAACATGCCATTCGCTTTCTTTACTGCATGTTGTACCTGCATGCTTACTTTCAGTGACTGATGAACAAGGACCCCCAGATCCCATTGTACTTCCCCTTTTCCCAACTTGACACCATTTAGACAATAATCTGCCTTCCTGTTCTTGCCACCAATGTGGATAACCTCACATTTATCCACATTAAACTGCATCTGCCAAGCATCTGCCCGCACACCCAACCTGTCCAAGTCGCCCTGCATTCTCATAGCACCCTCCTCACAGTTCACACTGCCACCCAGCTTTATGTTATCTGCAAATTTGCTAATGTTACTTGTAATCCCTTCATCTAAATCATTAATATATATTGTAAATAGCTGCGGTCCCAGCACCGAGCCTTGCGGTACCCCACTAGTCACTGCCTGCCATTCTGAAAGGGACCCGTTAATCCCTACTCTTTGTTTCCTGTCTGCCAACCAATTTTCTATCCATGTCAGCACCCTACCCCCAATACCATGTGCCATAATTTTGCCCACTAATCTCTTATGTGGGACCTTATCAAATGCTTTCTGAATGTCCAGGTACACTACATTCAGGGAGGGTGGGAAAGGGGGGGGGTGTGGGGAAAGGGGTGTGTGTGGGGGAAGGGCGTGTGTGGGGGAAGGGGGGTGTGTGGGGGGAGGGGAGGTGTGGGGGAAGATGGGGGAGGGGTTGTGGGGGAAGGGGGGAGTGTGTGGGGGTGTGTGCGGGGAAAGAGCGAAGGGGGTGTGTGGGAAGGGGGGGGGTGGTCGTAGCAGTCGCAGCTCGCACTCTGCTCACCCCACACCTTCAGCTTTCGGCCTCACGCAGTAGCTCCCGGTCCCACTGACTTCACTCAGAGGCTTCCGGTTCAACTTAACAGCTCCCGGTTCATCGTGCTGGTCGCCGTTGATGCAGCCCACACGCTGGTCTCTGCACACACGCTGCTCATGGACTCAGCCCTGCCTCTGAGGCTTTATTCTCTTCGGGTGCCGGAAGGGGCGTTACCTTCATGGTGACTGGAGAAGACCAATCTGCTGATCTCGTGATTTTTAAAACCTTCATAACTTTTCTAATATGTCACCAATCGGAACAAAACTTGGTGCGCTTGGAGCAGAGGAGAACAGTGAGTAAGGTGGCGAAAAATCCTAGTGATATAGGGTACCATGTTAGCGCAAATTTAAAAAAAAACGCAAACTGGAAGAGGATAAGAGTTTTAGTAATAGTACTAGACTAAGTGGGACCCGTTGGGTCCCAGCATCACATGGGAGGGCTGGTCACCAACGCAATATTCCACTTCTCCACCAATTCCAACACTGCTCGCTAGTGGGGGGGGGGGGGGGGGCTGTCTGTTGCGCTAGTATGGGTGTTGTGGGCTGAAGGTACTGGTTTCCAGAGGGCTAGTATAGACAATGTGGGCCGTATGGATGCTTGGGCAGGCATCCAACTGTTGCAACGATTTTAAAAGCCAAGCCAAAGCAAACAATTGGGCTGCAGCCACCCGACAACCAAAATTCATTTTGTGAACTCTTACTTGTTAAAAAGGCGAGGCAAACAATTGGGCTGCAGACACCCGACAACCAAAATTCACTTTGTGAACACAAACTTGTTAAAAAAAAGGCGAGGCAAACAATTGGGCTGCAGACACCCGACAACCAAAATTCACTTTGTGAACACAAACTTGTTAAAAAAAGGCGAGGCAAACAATTGGGCTGCAGACACCCAACAACCAAAATTCATTTTGTGAACACAAACTTTTTTAAAAGGGCTGCAGCCACTTTACAGCCGCATCGAGGGGACTCACCGTGGAATAGACGTGCCTTCAGTGTTATTCGCAGCTCAGAGAGCCGTGACCCTCTCGCTTCCTGGTTCTGGCAGAGACTGTGAGGCACGACACTTCCTGGTTTTATAGTCCCTCCCCCTGCCGCCAGCGGGGGCAGCAGAGAGAATGGGGAATTTTGTAAAAACATTAATATCTCTCTCATTTTTAATCAACAGAAAAAATCCTCTGTACTCATACGGCGGAGAGGGGGGCTCTGAGCGAGGTGGCCATAAAATGACGGCCGTAGGTGGCGGCGTTCTCTCGGAAATCGCAGCACAGTCGGCCAAAAGCGGTCAAGATCAGAGATTTAGTAATATAGATAGATGATTTCCCCTTTGTAAATCCATGCTGACTCGACTGATCCTGCTACTGCAATCCAAATGTGCCACTATTTCATCTTTTATAATTGTGGCCAGCAGAGATCAGCCATGACCATATTGAATGGTGGGGGGTGGGGGGTGGGGGGGGGAGGAGGGGGCTTGTGCCTCCCTGTGGCCTTCTCCTGCTCCTACATACTCGTGTCCATGTGTACCAGGGGTCCTAGAGTGAAAGTTACTGGAAAACGAATCAAAAGTGCAAGATGAAAATACTTTTACACTCCGGGTGGTTAGAGTCTTGAATACATGCCTGGGTTATTGGTGGAGGAGGACTTAATTGTGGTGTTCAGAAAAAGGCTGAATAGACAGATGAAAGGAAATAATATGCAGGACCATGAGATTTTCTCAATCATTCATTTTCCCTTTTGAGGCTTTAACTTGAGCCTATCCCAAAAACTTTTTTCCGTGCTTTTTATTTGGCCCAGAATTGTGATTGTTCACCAAAGTTTCCTAGATTATATCAGCAGCACCTGATAATGATTACTGATAATGAGGGGTAATTTAATACCAAAATAGGCATAGAATTGCTTCAATAATATTTTCTACTTTAAATTCACAACCTCTTATATAACCTTGGATTTTGATTCGATATCAGTACCCCAAAGGTTTCTCTGATGATTGTGTTGGCATTAATGAAGGCTGATTGGGTGAAGGTTTCATTGAATTTCTTTAATTGGCGCTATGGTTTTGAGTTTAGTTTATTATCACGTGTATTATCAAGTGAGCTGTGAGGAGGATGTTGGGAGGTTGCAGGGTGACCTGGACAGGTTGAGTGAGTGGGCAGATGCGTGGCAGATGCAGTATAATATAGATAAATGTGAGGTTATCCACTTTGGCGGCAAAAACAAGGGGGCAGATTATTATCTCAATGGGGTTAGGTTAGGTAACGGGGAGGTGCAGCAAGACCTGGGCGTCCTTGTACACCGGTCACTGAAAGTTGGCTTACAGGTAAAGCAGGCAGTGAAGAAAGCTAATGGAATGTTGGCCTTCATAACAAGAGGATTTCAGTATAGGAGTAAAGAGGTTCTTCTGCAGTTGTATAGGGCTCTGGTGAGACCACATCTGGAGTATTGTGTACAGTTCTGGTCTCCTAATTTGAGGAAGGCCATCCTTGTGATTGAGGCAATGCAGCGTAGGTTCACGAGATTGATCTCTGGGATGGTGGGACTGTCATATGAGGAAAGATTGAAAAGACTAGGAGTTTAGAAGGATGAAGGGCAATCTTATAGAAACATATAAAATTATAAAAGGACTGAACAAGCAAGATGCAGGAAAAATGTTCCCAATGTTGGGTGAGTCCAGAACCAGGGGCCACAGTCTTAGAATAAAGGGGAGGTCATTTAAGACTGTGAGAAAAAACGTTTTCACCCAGAGAGTTGTGAATTTGTGGAATTCCCTGCCACAGAGGGCAGTGGAGGCCAAATCACTGGATGGATTTAAGAGAGAGTTAGATAAAGCTCTAGGGGCTGGTGGAGTCAAGGGATATGGGGAGAAGGCAGGCACAGGTTATTGATAGGGGACGATCAGACATGATCACAATGAATGGCGGTTCTGGCTCGAAGGGCCGAATGGCCTCCTCCTGCACCTATTTTCTATGTTTCTATGTTTCTATGTTTCTATGTTTCATCGCCATCAATGCATATCGGGGTTTGATTCCTGAAGTCGATCACTATCTCCTTTGTCTTGCTGACATTGAGTTCTGAGTCAATGCTCTGGGTTCGGCTGTGGGAGGTGCCCCGGGTACGGAAGCTGAGTGGCGACCGTGCGTGGTGAGGAACAGCGCGTTTGCAAGTCATTGTGTCCAGATCGAGGCACCGCTGGAGGTCCTGCACCAGCCTTGGGTTCGAGTGGATCGGGCATCGCTCCAAGTGGCCGAGCGCATGGATTGGATGTGGCTTACAGCAGCATGGAGCGGTGGAGCAGCAGTCGAGGATACCAACAACATCGCCCCGCCAGGCCGATCCTGCAACTCTAACCCAGCGCTGCTGCCAGGACAACACGGCTTCATGGCAAAGTCAAGACTACATTTTTAACAAATTTGGAGATGAATCATACATAACAATGCCAGAAACTGGTGTATTGTTTCAGTGTAATGTACTATGCCTACTCTCTGGAACTATTATTATGCTTATGTTTTGTAAGATATTTACTGAACTATGCAAAAAAAGGAATTTCACTGTTCCTATGTATGGACCATTGAACCATTGGACAATTGAGCTATTGCAGAAATGTCAATCACTCTGGTTATTTTACCCGCGACCTCTAACCATTACCGGTGTGTTTTAGGCATCTGTAATGCATATAATTATATTGGATACTTTTGATCATGAAATATTCTTCCAGCTGCGGGTCAAAAGTTTGTTAAAATGGTTAAGATTGGATTTTGAAATGTTTGTTCACGCACGATTGACGATTTTATAAGAAAAATGAAAGTTAGTGAGAATAGAAATAAACTAACAATTATAATTTTTTATTAGTATTCCATTAATGTTAGCTTCAAAAGCATTATTTTCTCATTATAATTGAGTTTATTTTGAAAGTTGCATTGAAAAACAGTTCATAATTATTTGTTGACAGGGTAGAAATGCAAACTACAGTATTTGTTTGGAAACTTTAGACATAAGTGGAGTCTTTTTTATCCTTTACACACCAAAGCACTGCAGTTTTCCTATTGTATCAAAATATAGGACCACCCCACTGGAAACGAAGTGCAGGCTTCTCAATCAGATCTGAATTGCAATACTCCATTGCAACCAATGTGGAGAACTGTCTCCATGAACACCGGTAACAATAATTTCTATGGGAAGTCATCAAAATAGCCTGAACAAAAAAACAAAAGTTTAGATTAATTTAGTTTAGAGATACAACGTGGAAACAAGCCCTTCGGCCCACCGAGTCCACCACGACCAGCGACCCCCGCACTCTAACAATCCTACAAACACAATTTTACATTTGTAGCAAGCCAATAAACCTACAAACCTGTATGCCTTTGGAGTGCGGTAGGAAACCGAAGATCTCGGAGAAAACCCACGCAAGTCACCGGGAGAAATTACAAACTCTGTACAGACAGCACCTGTAGTCAGGATCGAACCCAGGTCTTTGGCGCTGTAAGGCAGTAGCTCTACCGCTGCGCCACCGTGCTGCATGTAATGTTCTGCTATTGATGCTTTCGGGATTTGGTTTCAATTCAACAACATGAAATTATCACCATGGGGGATAGTGGGCGGCGCGACCGACGTCGCAGCGGCCTCTGCAGTCTGTCTGTCTGTTTTTAATTTTTTTGTCCCGTTGAGGGTATAGTTTGTAGTGGGCTTTTAAATGTGTATGTGTGGGGGGTGAGGGATGGGTGGGGGAAACTTTTAAATGTCTTCCCTGCACGGGGACCCGACCTTTTCCCTGTTGGGTCTCCGTTGTCGTTGGGGCCTAGCACCGTGGAGCGGCCTCCAACCGGAACGACCTGGGGGCTCAAGTCACGGAGCTGCGGACCTACCATCGTGGAGCTGGCCAGCTTCGGAGCGTGGAGAGTTCGGAGCGTGGAGAGCTGCGGTGGCGCGCGACTGCGACCGACTCCGGTGGATGGTAACACCGGGAGCTCGCGGGTCCCTGGTGGGAGACTGCTTTGTGGGGCACCGGCAACGGCGACTTCTACCGCCCGAATTGCGGGGTTGAAAGTGACCTGGAGCGGGGCCTTACATCGCCCGGCGCGGCTTTAAATGGCCGCGGACTTGCTAACGCCCGCCGGGGGCTTTGACTTTGACATCGGGAGAAGAATGGAGAGCAGGGGAGAGACAAGACTTTGCCTTCCATCACAGTGAGGAGGAGATTCACTGTGATGGATGTTTGTGTAAATTCTGTGAGGTTCAAATGACAAATAAATGGTATTGTATTGTATTGTATTGTATTGTAATTATGCTAAATAAATGAATATCCCTTCCCTGAACCTGCTGTATGTAGCAATGTTACAAAATGTTGAGATTTTAAAAATCAAGTCTGCAATTTATCCCATCAGATAAAGCATAAAAAGAAGTTTAAGTTGACACCTAATTCACTTTCATATCTTCAGCATTAAAAAAGTTACGGCCATTTTCATACTCGGAAATTAGCATCTTGTTCCCTATTGCTTTTCCATTGACTTAACACAAAGCTGTGATCAAGGACAGTCAAAAGCCCATAACTTTCTTAAAAATTAAGAGAACTGAATGAAATTTTCAGTTATTATAAATTGAAGCACTGAAACAAATATAAAGCATCTTACTTGGATGACCTGAAATTAAAGCATATAATTAGTTAATTACCTAATTGTAGCTAATTACAAAATTGACCGTTGTGACGGAAATAGTAATAAACACCCAGACGGCCTTGAAAATTCAAAAATGTGATATTCTCAAGATCAAAACTTTAATATTAATGTATTATATGCTGTAAGTCCGTAAGAGATAGGTAAATAAATTACAATTTCGAGCAATAGACCAAGTCTTTATGGAGAAGATCAGTTGTGAGCTGGTACATTGGCATATCATAATCAGTAGCATCATCATACTCCTCAGATTGTAACCAATAAGCAACTCTACACCTTGTTTTTCCTCAACTTTTCAATTTTGGCATTGTAAACTACAAGCTTTTGCTCTTCAAACCACACATGACATGCCTTTCTGCCCACTACTTTCCCATTAAGAATGTCCTGTAGATTCCGTTTCTTAAGAAAAGGATATATTTTTAAATAGCCTAAGTATCCAAATAACAAACTAATCCCATTCTCACAAGAATTCACAGTATAACACCCCCCCCCCCAAAGGTGCCAAAGTCGCGCACACGGCCAGTGGCAGAATTGCAGCGCCGCTGAAGGTAAGTTTTGTAACATCGCTACTGCATGTGATGTTTCAAGTAATTTTTCATGCTGAGTTCTGAATATCCTGATGACACTCCTTAATGAGAGCTGCCTTGACAATTCTGCCCTCTCAGCTACGTCATCTGTAGCAGTTCAGTAATGGTACATGGATCCACATGCTTCACTTCAATCCATTCTGCATGATCATTGATCAGAAATACCAAATGTTATTCCATTTTACGTCGACATCTATGTGCATTCTTTGAAAAGATCTGCAGCTTGAGAGCTTGGCTGCAAACGGTGGCTTTTTATGGTAACTTTGCCAAACACTGTATTTGTATATCAACAATGGGTATTTTTAAAGCAGAGGTTGACAAGTTCTTGATTAGTAAGGGTGTCAAGGATAATGGGGAGAAGACAGGAGAAAGAGGTTGGGAGGGAAAAATAGATCAGCCATGATTGAATTACGTAGTAGACTCGAGGGGACGAATGGTCTAATACTGCTCCTATGACTTATGACCAGTGAGTGGTCACTGTCCAAATTGTGCCTGTTTAACGAAGATTCTTGCAATTTCTTCCATATTTTCTATTCCAGCACGTCAACGACTATAGGTTGATTTCAGTTCCTCATCTGTACACTAGCCAAGATCTGTCCATCCTTTCACACTTATGTTCATGCTTTCATGTCCATGCAAATTCATTTTCAGCATTTGGTCTTTCTGGGCCTTTCCTCCAGCTCCAGATGCAATCACTGTGAAGCCCCACTTGACCACATTTATAGATGGCTTATACTTTCGCTTGCAATGGTGCAGTCTTATTTGGACAGACGGTTTGTCCATCATCCTGTCCTTGTAATTCATGGTCACAGATCGGAGTTGATGTTGGTTGGTTGCTTGGAATGGTTAATGACCTGTAACTCGGGTACAGTGTCTGATCAATCTGATGGAATCTCTTTATTCCAAGCCCTGTTCCATGTGCTTCCTTCTTGATTTGTGCTTGCTGCTTCCCAATATGTGAGAAGGGATAGCAATGGATTTCTCCATCACATGTCTTAACCTGCACATGGACATGAGCACTTGGCAGACCTGAGGAAGAACTCAGCTCTGCTCCACTTTCAAGCTTTGGAGCATTTCTGATGCAATTTACCATTCCCTTCACTGCTCGTAGGCCATCAGTATCATCCTTTAAATTAAGGCATACAACTTCCCATTGTAAAAGAACAAATTTACTTTGATTCTGTCAAAGAAAAGCAGCCATAATCAGAAAATATAAAGCATAAGAAGTGGTAGTCATTAATACAAAGCAGTCTCCAAAGTCTTCTCAAATGTAAATTACAAGCAGTGATCAAAATTACATTATATAAACTTTTAATAATAAACTTCACCAATTGTGAAGGGAACAGTCATTTAAAATATATACTTTTAAATTGACATAACCATGAGAAATTCTCGAAGACTTTTGCCAAACATGCAGATAATAGAGAGCCATTGGACTATGGCAAGAACTCCAGACTCAGATTAAGGGATGTTCCTGGCTGGCAGTTTTGAACTTCATACATGGTCATGTCACATATGTCCTGTCCATCAATACCAGGTGCGTCAGTGTTTCCACAGGTGTACCACACAAAATGAGGTATGAGAAGGATGTCCAAGGTATTTGGATTCCCAGGAAAGATGGCCACATATTCAGCATTGGTGTTGTTGGTTAAGCAGTAGTCCCACTGTGAATTTGTAAATTTACACACGTGAAATATTTAAAGGAGTGATGGAATTGTATCTATTCAAATTGTAGTTAATCACCTGCTTTTATCTTTGTACTTAAAGGGCATGAATCATTGACACACATTGAGTTCAGGGAGATACTCCAACATGTCTCAAAGTCCATGTAAGTTTATGTTGAATCTGTTACATCTATAGTGCTGGTCTCCTTTCAAAGGCACAATAGTTTCAACATACTGTGTCATCAAATCTCAAGGAGACTTCCGCAAAGATGAAAAGATTTTATTTTTCAGGGTTTGTGACAATCAACAGATCCTTTTGATCCCATAACCAATAATCCACTCCTTGCAGGATTTTATCCACAATGCTCTGAAAAATATTGGTTGAAGACTGAACTCCATAGAATAAATTTCCCCTAATCCTATCGCTCACCCGCACACCCAGGCCAATGGTAGCCCGTTAACCTACTAACCAGCATATCTTTCCCTTCTCCAGGGTCACGTCTGTGCCCGTGTGGTACTGGGAGATGGACTACGCCCTGTCCACGGGCGCTCTGGGGGATTTCCGGGACCGCTGGGCATGGCAGGGGGTTGAATGTATCCTCAATCAGGATTGTAACATAGTTGTATTGTAGTTTATTAAGTATATTTGTTTGTCTCGTATTATGGTGGTGGGTTCTGTTTTGTTTTATTGTATTGTAAATATTATTTTTAATAATCAAATAATTTTTTTGATAATAAAAACAAATAAATAAATAAAGCCCGCATATCTTTGACACGCAGGAGGAAACCACCCAAAAGAAACGTGTGTGGTATGAATGTTGATTTCCCTAACTTCAGGTAGTCCCGGCATTCCCTCTCTCTCTATCCCTCCCCCACCCGTCGCACTAGCTTCTCGTTTTCATCCAACAAACAGCTAACAATGGCCTGTTTCCTTTGCATATCTTTCATTCATTCTTCTATATCTATCTACATCACCTTCCATATCTCTCACTGCCCTTTCCCCTTAGTCTGAAGAAGGATCTCGACCCAAAACGTCACCCATTCCTTCTCTGCAGAGATCTTGCCTGTCCCACTGAGTTACTCCAACATGTTGTGTCTTTCTCCACTTTGTTTTACCCTATCCTGTTCCTTTTCAATGTGACTCCTCACAACATATAACATTGGTCTTTTTTTTAATCAAAATAAATTTTATTCATTGTAAAAAATATATACAAAACAGGTAATTGTGCAAAAACAAATTCTGTCTTTCTTGGAGGCTATGTATAGTCTCCAAGATATATCCATCGTAATATACATGCATTTAATGTATGTATAGCCTCCAAACCTCCATAGTAACATAGTGTTTACACATTTTATCCAACACCTTGCCACTCATGTGCCCCCTGGGGTGAATTCTCTGACGGACAGCATTCTCTGATGGACATCTCGCTCTGCTGGGAGGTCAACAAAGTTCGGGCAGACCAAAGAAATGTGTCCCTGTGAACCGTCAGTAAGTCAGAGAGTCCTCTGTTACAGAGCTGTTCAGAATAAACCGTGACAGGGACCTTTGCAAACTTCTCCAGACTCTCTTTGCAAATCCACACTCTGTGAAGAGGTGGACGGTCATTTCCTCTCCATAGCAGCCGTCCCAAGGGCAGCGTGCACAGGTAGCTAGTCTGGGCTTTTGTCTTTCAATATATTTTCATACCTTTTCAAGAAGCATCTTTGGAGCACCATTGCTGAAAATATCCTAATTTATTTGTCTAGCCTAATCTAGCTTAATTTGTCTTTGTTATTCCTTTCGCATAAAAGTTGTCGTGTTTTCAACGTTTGATGCAATGATGGGTATCATCATCTCCTTTGTTTCACTATACACTTCAGTTACTCTAATATCGACAAAATGTCACTGGAACAGGTTTCCATGCAAATTGATCCTGTTATTTCCATCAATGGTATCAGGTTGAATTTACTAGAGTGAGTATCACACTCATTATCAAGCAGACAGCTGCCGGAGCAATTCACTTGTTAATGCAATGTTTGTTAATCAACACATTTACTCCGAAATGTGTGTCCATGGTGAATTACTGCTTGTTACATATATACTGTGCACTCATGTTGTGTACTGTCTAAATAACCTTCCAAACTACGGGACCCTTCTTTCTATCATATTTTTTAATTATCGCAGAAATTGCTTTTCAACTTTAAACTTTATAGATTTAGCGAGGAAACAGGCCCTTCGGACCACCAGGTTTACGTTGACCAGCGATCACCCCGTGTACTAGCATTATCCCACACCACGAGGGACAATTAAAAATGTTACCAAAGCCAATTAACCTACAAACCTGTACGTCTTTGGAGTGTGGGAGGAAACTGGAGAAATCTCGCACATTCACAGGGAGAACATACAAACATTATACAGAGCACCCATAGTCAGGATCGAACCTGGATCTCTGGCGCTGTAAGGCAGCAACTCTACCACTGTGCCACTGTGCCACCCTTTTAATTTAGATTAGTTTCGTTTATTATTGCCATGTGTACCGAGGCACAGTGAAACACGTTTGTTTTGTGCTATCCAGTCAAAGAAAATTCTACATGATTACAATCAAAAAGCTGGAGTAACTCAGCGGGACAGGCAGTATCTTTGGAGCGAAGGAATGGGTGACGTTTCGGGTTGAGACCCTTCTAACGGTTCATCTACACTTGTCCCGCTGAGTTACTTCAGCTTTTTGTGTCTACAGTATCTTCGGCTTAAACCAGCATCTGCAGTTCCTTCTTACACGTGATTACAATCAAGTCGTCCACAGTTTACAGATAAAGGATAATGGGTACAATGCTTAGTGCAAGATAAAATCCAATTAAAGATATTCAAAGGTCTCCAATTAGGTACATGGGAGGTCAGGACCCTAGACAGTTCAGCTGCCCGTTAACAGCTGGAAAGAAACACACATGACTGCTTGCCCCATCACCTCGCAAATAGGATCATGAAATTTGCGGACGATACAACCGTGGTGGGGCTCATCTCAAATGGGAACGAGGTTGCCTATAGAGAGGAGGTGCACAGACTTTCTGAGTGGTGTGCTCACAACAATCTCTCTCTGAACACTAAAAAGACAAAGGAGATCATCACTGATTTCAGGCGACATAGAGCGGAGCTCAGGCCACTGGAGATAGGGGGCGAGGAGGTGCAGAGGGTGCCTAGTTTTAAATTTCTGGGGATCAACATCAGTGAGGATCTTAAATGGTCTGTGAACTCTGCTGTAGTTGTAAAAAAGGCGCAACAGAGACTTTACTTCCTCAGAACACTGAGGAAGGCCCATCTGTCTGCTAAACTGCTGGAGTCTTTCTACCGCTGTTCGGTAGAAAGCATACTGACTTACTGGGAACTGTTCAGCAGCTGACAGAGCAGCTCTCCAGAGGGTGATAAAAACTGCCCAGGGTATCATTGGACTCCCCCTGCCCCCTCTGGAGGACATTTACCACTCCAGATGCCGCAGCAGGACCTGTAATATCGTGAAAGACATTACACATCCTTGTCACCGCCTTTTCACACTGCTGCCCTCAGGAAAAAGGTACAGGTCGCTAAAGTCACGCACTGCCAGACTCAAGAACAGCTTTTACCCATCAGCAATCTTGGAACTGAACTCTGTCTCGGGAGCGGGTTATGGGGAAGGAGGGGCGGTGGGAGACAGTGTTAATTTATGTAAATGTGAATCCATGGGTGGGTTTGGGGAGGGAGGGAGTGTAAAAAGTATGAGTATGTGAATGTTTGAAGTTCTTTTAAATGAAGAGACACAGTAATCTCGTTGTATGTGACACATGCAATGACAATAAAGCATTCTGATTCTGATTCCCTGAATCTGGAGGTATGCATTTTCAAACTTCTGTACCTCTTGCCTGATGGGAGAGGGGAGAAGAGTGAGAGTGACCGGGGTAAGACTGGTCCGTGATTTTGCTGGTGGTCTTGCCAAGGCAACATGAAGTGTAGATTGAGTCAACGGAAGGGATTACGGTTATCAGGCTCCTTTACCATCTTTCCGATGCCAAAATGAAATGAGGACATGGCCAGGGTGGTGTGGATATGATGATGCTGGCTGCCTTTTTGAGACACTCTTGTAGATCCCTTCGATGGTGAGGAGGTCAGTACCCCTGATGGACTGGGCAATGTTTACCACTTTTGCAATCTTCTTCATTCCTGGTAATTCATATTGTCAAACCAAACCGTGATGCAACCAGTCAATATACTCTCTACTCTATACCTCTATAGGAGAGTATTCATTGACCTATTTCCTAATCCTTCTAAGGAACTAGAGGCCTGCGTGTGCTTTCTTGGCCATAGCTTTGATGCGGCTGGTTCGGGACAAATTGTTGGTGATTTTTATTCCTAAGGACTTGAAGCTTTCGATCATCTCTACATCGGCACCTTCAATGTATACAGGGAGGGGTGTGTGTTTTGCTTTGCCTTGCTGAGCCATAACCTGCAGTTTGTCAAAATACCAGCTTCCTTTTTGTAGCAAAGCAATTGGCTACTGCATTTTGGTGAGTGATGGCCATTGCAACCAGAGCAACTAACTGACGTAGTCTCATCAGTGCATCTCATGAGAGATTTGGCATCACACGCAGGGCCTTAACCTACCAGTAATCTGACTGTGCAGCTACACGAATAACTTGTTTTGAGCAAAGTTCTCTTGCAATCATGCATTTCAAATCTATTGACATAGGAATTTAAGTTTGAATGCCAAGCTTTACACATTCAGTTGCTTTGACTGAAGTTGTTAATCCACCAGCCCATAAGCAATCACAAAATGTAACGCACAATCTAAAATAGTGCCAACATGGCAATTAAAGGCAGAATTCGGCCATTCGGCCCATTGAGTCTGGTCCACCATTCAATCATGGTTGATCTATCTTTCCCTCTCCACCCCATTCTCCTGCCTTCCTCCCATAACCCTTGTCAACTCCTGATCATGCCAGTGGAGTGGGTGCCTTCATGGATAATGGAAAACACATTTTAAACTAACATTAAAATGGATCATGTTTAAGAAAGAACTGCAGATGCTGGAAAAGTCGAAGGCAGACAAAAATGCTGGAGAAACTCGGGAGAGGCAGCATCTATGGAGCGAAGGAATAGACGACGTTTCAGGTCGAGACCCTTCTTCTGACTGCTGTGCGGGTGGGGGTGGGCAGGAAGAAGAAAGGAAGAGATGGAGACAGTGGGCTGTGGGAGAGCTGGGAAGGGGAGGGGAAGGAGGGAGAAAGCAGGGACTACCTGAAATTGGAGGTCAATGTTAATACGCTGGGGTGTAAACTGCCCAAGCAAAATATGAGGTGCTGTGCCTCCAATTTGCAGTGGGACTCATTCTGGCCATGGAGGAGGCCCAGGACAGAAAGATCAGATTCGGAATGGGAGGGGGAGTTGAAGTGCTGAGCCACCGGGAGAGCAGGTTGGTTATTGTGAACTGAGCGGAGGTGTTGGGTGAAGCGATCGCCAAGCCTACGCTTGGTCTCACCAATGTAGAGCAGCTGACATCTGGAGCAGCGGATGCAATAGATGAGGTTGGAAGAGGTGCAGGTGAACCTCTGCCTCATCTGGAAAAACTGCTTGGGTCCTTGGATGGATTCAAGGGGGGAGCTAAAGCAACAAGTGTAGCATCTCTTGCGGTTGCAAGGGAAAGTACCAGGGGATGGGGTGGTTTGGGTAGGAAGGGACGAATTGACCAGGGAGTTACGGAGGGAGCAGTCTCTGCAGAAAGCTGAAAGAGGAGGAGATGGAAAGATGTGGCCAGTGGTGGGATCCCGTTGAAGGTGGCGAAAATGTTGGAGGATGATTTGCTGTATGTGACAGCTGGTGGGATGGAAGTTGACAAGGGTGATGTTCTTGTTACGAATGTGGTGATGTGGAGTGAGAGCGGAGCTATGGGATATAGAGGAAACCCTGGTGAGAGCCTCATCTATAGTCGAAGAGAGGAACCCCCATTCCCTAAAGAATGAGGACATCTCCGATGCCCTGGGTGCAGATACGGAGTAGACGGAGGAATTGAGAGTAGGGGATAGAGTCCTTACATAAAGTAGGGTGGGAATAAGTGTAGTCCAGATAGCCATGGGAGTCAGTGGGTTTGTGGTAGATGTCAGTCAGTAGTCTGTTACCTGTGATGGAGATAGTGAGGTCTAGAAATGGTAGGGAGATTTCGGAAATGGTCCAGGTGAATTTCTGTGCCGGATGGAAGTTAGTGGTGAAATGGATGAAGTCAATGAGTTCTGCATGGGTGCAGGAGGTAGCACCAATGCAGTTGTCAATGGAGCGGAGGTAGAGTTCGGGGATAAAGCCACAGTACGCCTCGAACAAGGATTGTTAGACATACCCTACAAAGAGGCAGGCATAGCTGGGGCCCATTCGCGTACCCATAGCTATGCCTTGGATTTGGAGGAAATGGAAATGGATCAAATATATTCCAGATAACCTTCTCTGTTGTTTATTGTTATAAAAACGCAATCATGTTTGTTGGAAAATTGTTGCACAATAATTATTATATCCAGCTCGTTCTGAGTTTCATTTCAATCATCAAAATACATATGCAGGCATATTTACAGTATGGTCTGACTCTTTGAGATACAATGCTGTTGTATAAATAGACCTCAGTAAACATGTATGGTTTTGTCAGTTGTAGTGTATTTTCATTGTTATTCTTATGCTGGAGTAACTCAGCGGGTCAGGCGGCATCTCTGGAGAAAAGGAATAGGCGATGTTTCTGGTTACTCAGATCTTTTAAAGTAAGTTGTAGTTTGCCATACGTTTCTTGTCCATTCTCCATCATTTGTGTATTACACTCATATTGCATTGCTTCGGGTATTACAAAATATCGCCTCCTCCAGTCGTCATGGTGTTGTTCATTGTATATGGTATTATTTTGAACTGAATGGTTCTCAAGCTCTGACATATATGTTCATGCTCCCATTCTAACTCTTTGAGGCAGCCAAGCTTGTGTTGAGTGCCCAGGCTGAACTTGATGTGTGCTTGGTGTAATGACAGGCCACTATTACTATCCTGGTGCCACTTTGGCAAGCTGCGCCGTATGCTCGCGTCAATACACTGGGAGGCCTCGGATAAATGAAACTCCATCCCGTAATATCAGGCAGACACCAGAAGAATCCGTTTCAGTGCTAAAAATTCACATCAAATCTGTCAAAAAAGAGTCGACAATGACTTCCAAAGAGAAAACATTTAATATTGACAATTGGTTAACATATTCAAAGGCATTCGACCATAATGTATGTGTAAACAATAGTTCAGTTCAACTGCAAGGCAGAACACTTCAGATCACCTGCATACTGAAAATACTGAGAGTCCAACATTCGTTGTCAGCGTTTCATTGCTGGGAAGCAGTCACGCCACCCATTTCATCTCGATCAAAGACACACCATTGAAGAAAAAAACGTACGCAATGTTATCCAAGATCAATACTTCGACCAAACTGATCACCCCTCCTAATCTTCCTCTCATCCCCTCTTTACCTGCAGATCCCACCACTGCCTTCATCCCCTTGCCCAAAGTGCCACTCAAATCCAAATTCCAGCAGCGAATCAGCAGAAAAATCCCTTGGGAAAACTGATGATATGATAAGATACAATACGATATAACTATTTATCCCAGGAAGAAAATTGATCTGTCAACAGTCATAAAAACACAAAATAAATGAAAACTAAAATTAAAGTGACGAGTGGAAAGGATTGGGATGTAAAACGATGTGCAAAGATTGGGGATGGGGGGAGGGGAGTCAGTCTACCCCACGACAGAAGGGGAGGAGTTGTACAGTTTGATAGCCACAGGGAAGAAGGATCTCCTGTGGCGTTCTGTCCTACATCTTGATGAAACACTCAGGTTGACCAGTGTGTCATGGAAGGGGGTGAGTTGTATTGTCCAGGATGCTCCCCAGTTTGAGGAGCGTCCTCCCCTCCAATGAATCCAACTCCATCCCCAGGATGAAGCCTGCCTTCCTGATGAGTTTGTTAATCCTATTGGCATCCGCGGCCTTCGCACTGCTGCCCCAGCACACGACAGCAAAGAAGATGGCACTGGCTACCACCGATTAGTAGAACATCTGTAGCATGTTACTGCAGACGTTGAAGGAGCGGAGCCTTCTCAACAAGTGCAGCCGGCTCTGTCCCTTCTTGTACAGGGCCTCTGCGTTCCTGGACCAGTCCAGTTTACTGTCCAGGTAAACTCCAAGGTATTTGTATTCCCTGGTAAACTACACATCCACACACACTGAGACAGGGGACAGGGGTGTTCCTCAATGTTCCCTCTAAGCTGTGTGCGTATGTGCGCACACAAGTTTTGAAACCAGCGCACAAAGAAAATTTATGTGCACACAAAGTATTTAGAAATATGAGGGGGGGGGGGGGGGGGGAATATCCGCTATAAAATTTCTCCGCTATAAATGATAGTGGAGAGATTTTATAGCGGAGACTTTTTTTCTGAATTTCAAAATCGGCGGCCTGATCCGGCACCGGGGACAGCTGCAACCAAAGGCTGCAACCCGCTCTGGCTCTGGGCGCTGCAACCGTACCCGCGCTTCACCCAGGGGAGGGCCAGGGCTGCCCTCCTCAAATATGGCTGCGCTGCTGGCAGTAAATGGAAAGGATTGGACCTTGGAGAAGAGGGAGACGGAGGTGGGGAGGGAGGGGGTGGGGAAAAGGGAAAGTGGGGGTGGAGAGGGAATGAGGGAAGGAGTGGGAGGGGAGATGGGGGGGAGAGGAGGTGACGGGGAGAGGGGGGCAGAAGGGAAGGGGAAGAGAGATGGGTGGAGAGGTGGAGGAGAGAGGGGAGAATAGAGAGGGGAGGAGGGGGGAGGGGAGGAGAGACGGGGAGAGGTGGAGGAGAGAGGCAGAAGAGGGAGGTGGAGGAGAGGTGAAGGAGAGAGGGGGTGAGAGGGGGAGGAGGGAGGTGGAGGAGAGAGGGGGAGGAGAGAGGAGGAAGGGACGGGGAGGACTTGTTACAGAGTTAAAATAAAGAACTGTTCATTTGAAAAACTAAAGCATTCAAGTCTGTATGTCATAGACACTACAATGTTACATAAATGAAGTAATCAATAATTATAGTATTATACAGTATATAATTTATACTTATTTGTAAAAATCTCATAATCATATTGACTTTATTGTACAGTTTACGAAGATCCATTTCAAATTCTGAAACCGGCTTATTGAGTTTTTATTGAAAAAAAATTTGATTCACCGTGTCAAATTCAAAGGATGCAAAGGATGTGAAGTGCAAAAGAACTGCAAGTTGGTTTCAAGTTGAATGGCTTAACAAAATAGTAAAATCTGCTACACCAAAAGCTCATGAGGTCATATATGTGCACAAGAATTCAGTGCGTACACACATTTGTAACAGCATAAAAATTGCACAATACAAGATTTCTGTGCACACGAACTACTAAAAATTAGAGGGAACATTGGTGTTCCTCTCCTCCTAAAGTCCACCACTAACTCCTTAGTTTTGTCAGTGTTGAGCTGCAGGTGATTCAGCCCACACCACTCAACAAAGTCGTTGACTACCCCTTTGTATTTAGCTTCCCTCCCCTCACTGATGCAGCCCACAATTGCAGAGGTATCTGAAAACTTCTGCAGGTGGCAGGAGTT
The DNA here is from genome assembly GCF_010909765.2 of Amblyraja radiata. Classification (NCBI taxonomy): domain Eukaryota; kingdom Metazoa; phylum Chordata; class Chondrichthyes; order Rajiformes; family Rajidae; genus Amblyraja; species Amblyraja radiata. The sequence continues at coordinate 90,881,997 of NC_045956.1, read as the reverse complement.
ATATCTGAAGTCCGAGGTGTAGATGGTGAACAGGAAGGAAGAGAGGACCGTCCCCTGTGGGGCCCCTGTGTTGTTCACTACCATGTCTGAGACACAGTTCTGTAGCCTGACATATTGTGGTCGTCCAGTCAGGTAGTTGGTGATCCAGGACACTAATGGAGCATCCACCCACATTTTGTCAGTTTGCTCCCCAGCAGTGCAGGCCGGATCATGTTAAAAGCACTGGAGAAGAAAAAAAAACCAAGACTCTCACAATGTTTCCTGGCTTATCCAAGTGAGCATAGGAATGATGGAGCAGGTGAATGATGGCATCCTCAACCCCCATCTTTGTTTGGTAAGCAAACTGCAGGGTGTCCAGGTAGGGTTTAATTAGGAGTTGCAAGTGAGTTAGCACCAGCCTCTCCAGGGACTTCATGATGTGTGAAGTCAGAGTCTGTAGTCATTGGAGGAGCTGGGGCGTGTCCTCTTTGGCAGGATGTCACTTCCACATCACAGGAACCCTCTCCAGGCTCAGGTTGAAGATATGCTGGAGTACGCCGCACAACTGGCTGGCACATACCGTGGGTACCCTAGGGCTGACACCATCGGGACCCGTGGCTTTGCCTGGGCGGAGTCTGCTCAGCTCTTTCCTCGCCTGCTCAGCCTTGATGGTCAGGCACGAGGGGGGCGTGGAAGCGTATGCGTGCAGTTAACGGAAAAGATAGTGTAGGCAAGGTCACGTTTCAACTAACAGGGCAGGGGGATACCCACCACCCACCAAATTCTTTAAGGATTGGACAGGCTAGATGCAGGAAAAATGTTCCTGATGTTGGGGGGCCCAGAACCATGCGTCAGAGTTTAAGAATAAAGGGTAGGCCATTTAGGACTGAGATGAGGAAAAACGTTTTCACCCAGAGAGTTGTGAATCTGTGGAATTCTCTGCCACGGAAGGCAGCGGAGGCCAATTCACTGGATGTTTTCAGGAGAGAGTTAGATTTAGCTCTTAGAGCTAGAGCAATCGTGGGATATGGGGGAAAAGTAGGAACGGGGTACTGACTTTAGATGATCAGCCATGATCATATTGACTGGCGGTGCTGGCTCGACGGGTCGAATGGCCCCTATGTTTCCCTTATCCCTAACCAGTCTAAAGAAGGATCTCGACCCGAAACGTCACCAATTCCTTCTCTCCAGAGATGAGACCTGACACGCTGATTTACTCCAGCTTTTAGTGTCTATCTTCACACATCCTTCATGTTGTTCTGGACTTTGCCAGATCTGCGGGATTCCTATTGATCTTTGCCTGGAGATCCTGTGAACCGATTAGTGCCCTACAGACCAACCCCCTCCCCTCCTACACATGATCCAGACCCCGGGAAATGGGCAACAGCGCTGGGGAGACGCCGGGAGCTAAAGGGGAATAGTGTGGGAAGGAACTGCAGATGTTGGTTTCCACCGAAGATAAACAAAAAAGGGGTAACTCCGCGGGTCAGGAAGCATCTCTGAAGAAAAGGAATATGTGGCGTTTCGGGTCGAGACCCTGCTTCTTGATTAAGGGTCTCAACCAGAAACGTCACCTATTTCTTTTCAACAGAGATACTGCCTGACCCGCTGAGTCAATAAAGAGCAACGAGCTTGTTTCGCACTAAATGTAGATAAACAAGCCTTCTTGCTAACGTCCAAAGTTTTTTTTTGTGGCGGGAAAGCAAAGCTATGTTTTGTCCTGATAGTCCCCAACATTAGAACAAATACAGATCAATAAGCTGGCATCTGCAGTTCCTCAATAAAGTGAGTGTCTTCGTTCCCCGCCGTCGCTCTGAGCGCCCGTGGGACGGGGACGGGGACGGAGGCGGAGTTGAATGTCTCCCCGGCAGGTGACTCGCTCGGTGCCGGCCTCTCCCCGCATCTTCACGTTACAGGACGCGCTTCAACACGTCCCGCCCGGAGCTCCCGATAAAACGACCCACAGCGGCGGCCACGGCTCCGGATTGGCAAATATCAAAGCGCTCGGACCATTGGTATTACACGCAGGAGGACCGCGATGTTATCTATCGGTGCCTTCACAATAAATAAGTTTTAAAGGGATAAACAGAGACATAGAACATAGCCGGGACATCCCGTATATAGAACATCCCTGCTGAGCCGATATCGCCATTGGGGTTCCTTGGAAGTCGGGAATATATTTCGGGCGATATTTATTTGAATGTATCAGTGTGTGGGTATATTGCACTGGACGGCACTGTGAGGCGGCGCTAGAAGGCAAACAGACATGGAGACGGTTACTCAGCTGCTGCTGAATCTGACGGAGATGCCGAGAGTTGCAGCGACAGCGGGGACCAGGGGCCGGAGCAGCTGCGAGGGCGACCAGTGCCGCCAGGCAGCGCGTCCCGCCAAAGGTAGGCAGCTACTGGCACTAGGGTTGCCAACTATTAGCCGGGACATCCCGTATATTGGGCTAAGTGGGTTTGTCCCATGTGGGACCGCCCTTGACTGCTCCTACCTACTGCTACTACTCGGGTCGAGGGGACTGTCGGGTCGGAGCGCCGCGTCCGGCCCCGCTGCACCCGTCCCGGGGTAGTGCAGCCCATGGAGTGCAGCAGCGGCAGCCGTGGCCCGGCCAGCTGTCCGACCCTCGCTGACCGCCGACACCACCTTCTCACAGCCGACCATCGGTTCATGAGTTGGACGGGGTGCCGGACTGACGGCGCCCGGGCCAAAACTCCTCAGCAGGCTGGGCTTTGTGTGCAGTCCAGCACCCGGGCAAACTAATCGTATGTTCACCCAGCTACGGCCGAGTCGGTCAACGAATTGCCGTCGGGAATTTGTCCCTTATTTTGACCTTTTGTCCCTTATTTGGGAGTGAGAAAGTTGGCAACCCTAACTGGCACACACCAATGCACAACCCCCCCCGGTTTTCTACTTTAAATAGTTGCCTCTTATGTCTCTCTTCACAGACCTCGATCAGACCGTGCGGATATTTCTTTACTGCCTGTTCTTCGCGTTGAGTGTGCTGGGGAATGTGCTCATCATCGCCGTCCTGCTGAAGAACAAACGGCTGCGGACTGTAACCAACACCTTCCTGCTCTCGCTGGCGGTCAGCGACCTGATGCTTTGCCTCTTCTGCATGCCCTTCACCCTCATCCCCAACCTACTCAAGAATTTCATCTTCGGGAGTGCTGTCTGCAAAGCTGTCGCCTACTTCATGGGTAACTAGACTCCAAAACAACGCGCGAAACTCCCGGCTGAGGCGTGGCATCTATTGAAAGACGGGGCAAAGCTGCCTTGCTCCAGCACTGTGTGTGTTTTTAGTTTTGCATAGCCTTTCTACCACAGCACACACACTGGCATCTCACTCAAAAAACTTGCGTTGGCTTTTATTTTGACAATGCATTTTGCATTTACACAAATTATTTCAAACAAGTGCTAAAGTCGAGACTGGGCTAAAGCGGGCATTTGGCATTTAGCTAAAGGTGCATCTCAGACATACTTTTACAGGGCTACCGTTGTAAGCATGGGATAGATACAAAAAGCAGGAGTAACTCAGCGGGTCAGGCAGCATCTCTGGAGAAACGGAATAGGTGACGTTTCGGGTCGAGACCCTTCTGAAGGTCTAAAGAAAGCTCTCGCCTATTCCCTTTCTCAAGAGATGCTGCTTGACCCGCTGAGTTACTCCAGCATTTTGTGTCTATCTTCGATTTAAACCAGCATCTGCAGTTTTTTCCTACACCGTTGTAAGCCTGCCTTTCTCCACTGTATGGACCTGTGAGAAATGCTAACGGAATGCTCCTTACTGTATCTGCGTATTTCAGCAACAGGAGGAAAGATAGTGGCCGTTTGCTTGGCTGTTAATGTTTAAACTATGTTAAATATAATCTGCATTTACTCTTATAACCCAGCCTTTGTTTTTCTACTCAGTCATGTTCATGGCTGAGATCATATATTATAATTATCAAAGGTAAAGATTTTGTTCGGTTTCCAAGGGGAAATTGTGTAATAAAATTGCATAATTGTCAAATCTCGATCTAGTTATCTTACTTACCTACTTATTTTAAAAGCACATTTCCAGAGGTCCACATACAGTACCTCAGACAGGCACGCGAACAGGTGGTGGAATGGGGGATATAGACAATGTGCAAGCAAATGGGATTAGTTTATATTGGATTTGTGGTCGGCATAGACACGGTGGACCGAAGGGCCCGTTCCAATTCTGTTCTATGCTATGATCCGGGTGCCTTAGTACGCTTCCAATCCCGAACACTAAATGCATTAAATTACAACACAATGGCTCAGATTGTTAAGATTCTAGTTGATAGAAAATATTATTGGTTTAAATTAATCAGTTGTCACCTGATAGTTAATTGGGACAGAATATGCAATCGATGTATAGACGAAACCTTCAATAAGACCGCCCTACAATCATTCATTCAAATCTGAATTGTTCTCTATTTCCTCTTATTAATAAATAAATACATATAGAATACTGGAAAAATATTGAAAGATGCATATTACATTCATTGATGCAAAACAGCTAACCCTAACAATGGCACAGATAAACAAGACCCACAAAAAACCGGAAGCAGAGCTAGTAAGGCAAAGCCCTAGCTGTGATCAAAGAAATCCATAGTTGTATTTAGATCCATAACCCAAGAAGGGTCTCGACCCGAAACGGCACCTATTCCTTCTATCCAGAGATGTTGCCTGTCCCCTGTGTTACTCCAGCATTTTGTGTCAACCCAATCCGAACCTTCGTTTTGCATTGGGAGATTGTTTTTGAATTGTGGACTATGATAGAGGAAATGCTTTTCATATTTCCAATTTGAATAATTTCTGTTTGTTTCCTAGGTATTTCTGTTAGCGTTTCCACCTTCAGTTTGGTGGCGATTTCTCTGGAGAGGTACAGTGCCATCTGCAAACCACTTAAATCCAGGGTGTGGCAAACCAGGTCTCATGCCTTCAAAGTGATTGCCGCCACTTGGTTGATCTCAGTAACCGTGATGTTACCGTATCCCATCTACAGCACGCTGGTCCCCTTCACCAGGGTCAACAATAGCACCGGTAACATGTGCCGCCTTCTCTGGCCCAACGACATCACCCAGCAGTTCTGGTAATCTCCATACTCATGATGTTCTTATTTAAACATTTATCAACACCCACCTGGGTTGAAATGAGCTTCAATCTAACGTTACATTATCTCTCACTTTAGGTATATTTTCCTGTTACTGGTTCTCTTCCTGGTCCCCGGAATAGTGATGATGATTGCATATGGATTAATATCCCGTGAGTTGTACAGCGGCATCCAGTTTGAAATGAGCCGGAGAAGGAAGAACCAAGGTAAGTGCGCAGACGGAGTTGAAAAGGTGCGGCAGTGGGTCTTCACTTCAGCTGCGCTCAGACCCTCGTCAGAGATTTCTAAAACCGAATAGAAACCTCGGCGCTCACTGTCCCATGATCTGTTAAAAACATCATTGTTAATTTAATTAAAAATTGTTGCCATATCTTGATATTTCACTGCAAATTGAAATTCCGTTCATTTAATTGGACTATAATCGGTGAAAACCTGGTGGCAGTGATGGTCAAAATGATGATTGAAAAATGAATGGCCTCAGCACATAATGAAATACACATCGTTGCAGTTTAGGTTAAAATTTCAGAGAAATTGGTAAAAGTGGACCAAACGGAAAAGCGACTGTAATCAAACTGAAAATAGCATATATTGAGATGTTGAATCAATAGATTTGACTTCCAGAGTAACTGTGACTTTTTTGGTATTGATGTTGAAATAATTTTGCTAAAAACATTTCAAGGCATTTAATTCTGATAGTTTGACCTGATATTTTACTATAAAACTGAAATTATTTTTCAGAATGAATGAGGCATTATCAAAGCTCAGCCACGGAAATGTAATGCCAAAACTAAATTCAGTTGATCTTCATTAAAAAGCTTTGGACTATAATAATTTTCTACCAAAGATGCATTTGATTTTCACTCTAAACTTTGATTCTTCTTCATGGATGTATGGAAAATTTCCACTAATAAACTGATCAGCTATTATGAATATAGAAAATACAATCAAATAATGTCCAGAGTAGTTAAATAGATTAGTACAGCAAATCACATGCCCATCGGGTCAGAATTTATGGGGAGAAAGCAGGAGAATGAGGTTAGGAGGGAGAGATAGATCAGCCATGATTGAATGGCAGAGTAGACTTGATGGGCCGAATGACCTAATTCTACTCTTATCACTTTTGATCTTATGATTTTGTTCCTGTACTATTGTCCCAGCATCTTTCACCAGTGTAAAACAACAAGTAACTCTAGTGACAACCATTAAAAGTGCAACAGTGAACTTGACATCGTCTTCACCATCTGTGGCAGTGGAATATTTTCATGACTCAATAGGTAGAAGTCAGCACCGCACATTTGTTGTGGAGATGAAGTCCCAGCCTCATACTGGCAATACCCAAACCCAGTTTGGTGCTCCACCAATCCTGACAACAAAGGTGCTAAATGGAATTTCAAATGGATTTCAAATCTGATCATCCATTAAAGCACTGTGGAATATCATCGACAGCAGAAATATACACAATGAATGAATTAATTAATTAATAAGTTTATTGGCTATGTATGTACACATACAAGGAATTTGCCTTGGTGCTCCGCTCGCAAGTAGCAACACGACATACAGTGACAATTAAGAATGACACATAAAACATTAAACATAAATAATAAAACATTCTAGTTTAAACATGTGAGTGAAATAAAATACCAGAGCAAAAGGAGTCTACAGACTTCTGGTTATTGAGTAGAGCTATTACTCGTGGAAAACAACTTTTTATGTCTGGCTGTGACGGCTTTGACAGTCCGGAATCGCCTTCCAGAGGGAAGTGCTTCAAAGAGTTTGTGGCCAGGGTGAGAGGGGTCAGAGATGATCTTACCCACTCGCTTCCTGGCCCTTGCATTGTACAGTTCGTCAATGGGGGGGAAGGTTGAAGCCAACAACCTTCTCAGCTGATCGGATGATTCGCTGCAGTCTCCGAATGTCGTGCTTGGTGGCTGAGCCAAACCAGATCATGATGGAGAAGGTGAGGACAAACACTACGATGGCCGTATAGAATTGGGCCATCATTGCCTGGGGCAGATTGTGCTTCCTCAGCTGCCGCAGGAGGTACATTCCCTGTTGGGCCTTTTTGACTGTGGAGTCGATGGTGGCCTCCCATTTCAGGTCCTTGTAGATGATGGTTCCAAGGAACTTAAAATACTCCACAGATGTGACTGTGGTGGTGTTGATGGTGAGTGAGGGGAGGGGAGGGGGAGCTCTCTGAAAGTCTACTATCAATTCCACTGTCATAAGAGCATTGAGCTCCAGGTTGTTACGAAAGCACCAGGACACTGTATAAAGTACTATTGACACTGAGTCATAAAACTTCATAAGAAGTACTTTAATAAGAATACATACAGGAACCATATACATAGGTACTGCCAGCTCGAAGTCGTAGCTTAAACTAAAAGCATGGCACCTCGCATTCCACAAGATGGCATGGTGGAAACCTGACATGGATTACGGATCGGGTCAGCAATAGCAAAACCAGACATGGAGTTGAATCAGCAATAGTGATTGATCTACATCCTCCTTTTCTTGGGAGTTTGCCTATAAGCTGAATACAAGCATGCAAAGACATAATTTATAATCTACATCTACAGCAAAGGATGGATGCAATATGAGTAATGTCAGTTTTAGTTAGTTAGTCCAGGATCTGCCTCTAGACAAAGTCTCTGTATCTTATCACAGGCTTGCAGACTCGTCCTACACTCGTTCGGTACAGCCCCACAGCAGTACTCTTTACAGGCGATGAATAAACCAGCACAGGTTTCACAGGAGACTTCTCCACAGGCCTTACAGGAGATTTTACCATCAGCACCGGCCCGACTGGCGTTCCTTCACAGGTGGAGAGACAAAATCCTGATCCCAGAACCGCTCACAGTCTGCTGTCACATGACCATCGTTTAAAGTATCGTATCCATCCTCTGTCCAAAACATATCATCTGGGTCATCTGCACAATCGTATCGAACTTGCTGCGATGGCACCGGCTCATTCACCGGTAGAACATGTCTCCGGTTAACGTCTGTAGAGAACTCCATCCGATTGAATCCTTGGTTCCGGGCACACCTCTTTGACTGTGCCCATACGGTCATATCCTTTCTGGGTCTGTAGTCGGACAGTCTGCCCCTCCGTCAGCGGTTGGAGTGGACGACTGGAATGGTCGTAATACGCCTTTTGCGTCAGTCTTTTATGTTACAACTGTGCCTGAATTACCTGAGGCTCGTAGACTTGTGGCAGAAGCAGGTGTCTTGACACGGGAAGAGTGGTTCGAGTCTGTCTGGACATTAGTCGCTGAGCTGGCGAACCGAGTGTGGGATCGCATGGAATATTGCGGAGTTTGAGAAGATCTAAAAATACGTCAGACCCGGCTCTGCTGGACCTTTCCATGACCTCCTTAGTACTGGGGACAGTCCGCTCATCCAGTCCATTCAACTGTGGATACTCCAGGCTGCTGGTGATGTGCTTAAAGTCCCAGTGTCTCGCAAAGTCCTTAAAACACTGGCTCGTGAATTGGCCACCAATATCGGACAAGGGGGAGCGAGGCGTCCCATGAACTGAGAAGTGTCTTGCAAGTTTCTTGATGACGGTCGCAGAAGAGGTTGTGCAGAGCAAGTCGATCTCGAACCACCCGGATTAAGTCTACCAGGATCAATTATCGATTGCCGCACCAGTCAAAGATGTCGGTAGCCACGTTGGACAACGGCAGGTCAGGAACAGGGCGTTGCAAAATAAGTTATTTCTGTTGATGCGGCGTCATGCTGTTGCACACAGCACAAGACGGTACCCTCTGGCTTATGTAATCCGACATAACAGGCCAGAAAAACATGCTCATTGCTCTTTGTACGGTTGCCTCAGAACCAGGATGTCCTCTGTGTATGGCGTCAAAGTACTCCTGTTGGAGCGAAGCCGGGATCACTGCCTTGTGACCCTTCTTGATGACTCAATTTTCAATGGAAAATTCGTCTCGGGCAGGAAAGTTGGGCTGAATAGTAGGCGGAAGCAAATGCTGCTTGCTAGGCCATCCGTGATTGATGACTGAGGTGAGTATCTGCAGGGTGGCATCCTCTGCCATGCGAACCACAAAAGTATCCAGACGGGAAGGACGAATAAAGTCGACTGTGATAACATAAAAAGTGTTAATTTCAGCTGTGTGCTGGGCATTTGTCCTCCTGGGAGCGCGAGATAGAGTGTCAGCCAGATACATGTGCTTACCCCATTTGTAAATGAGAGTGATGTTGTACTTCCGGAGCTGCAGCATCATTCTTTGCAGCCTCGCAGGAGCAGCGTGTATAGGCTTGTTTAAAATGGTGACCAAAGGCTGGTGGTCAGTCTCTATGGTTAGAGCCTTAGCAAAGATGTAATCGTGTGAATTTGACACATGCAAAGACCACCGCCAGCAATTCCTTCTCAATCTGAGCATACCTCGTCTCCGTGTCCGCCATCGTTCTGGAAGCATAGGCAAAAGGCTTGCCATCCTGCAGGCATGCAGCGCCGAGGCTGTACTGGGATGAGTCGCAGGTCAAAGTGACAGGCTGATTGACATCGAAATAAACCAGGGTAGGGGGGCACGACATCTGTTGTTTGAGTGTGTCACAAGCAAGTTGATGTTGTTCGTGCCACTTCCAGGCAGTGTCTTTGTGAGTAAGCTGCCATAGGGGAGCCATGAGCTCGCTGAAGTTGGGAGTGAACTTACCGAAGTAATTAACCATGCCCAGAATTCTCTGCAGGCTGGCAACATCAGTTGGCGCTGACATCTCGCTGATAGCTGCAGTCTTGGAAGGATCTGCCTTGAGGCCGTCACTTGTAGCTCACCTGGTTAGCACAGAACCGACACTTGTGGTGATTGAATTTCAAGTTCACTTCTCTGGCACACTCAAGCACTTTCTTTAAATTAGCGTCATGCTGTTCCATGTCTTTGCCAATAACAATAATGTCATCTACAATGATTGCACAAGGGAATCTATCAAAGAGCTGTTCCATAGAACGCTGAAATACCTCACTGGCCGAGCTGATACCGAACGGCATCCGCAGGAATCTGTAGTAGCCGAAAGCAGTGCTGAAGGTGGTAAGCATAGATAATGCATGATCCAGGAGGATTTGCCAGAAGGAGCTCTTGGCGTCTAGCACAGAGAATACTGCTGCCTTACCCATGTGGGCAGCTACTTCCTCCACGGTATGCATGGGGTGATGGGGCCTTTTGAGTGCGGGGTTTAGGTCCCTGGGATTGATACGAATGCGAATCTCCTGCTTGTTAGTGGCAGCTAACATTGAAGACACCTAGTCAGTGGGTTGCGAAACAGGTACAATGACTCCCAGTGCTTCCATTCTGTCCAGTTCGGCTTTGACCCGGTCCCACATGGCAATGGGTACACGGTGAGCAGGATGAACCATGGGTCTTACATCTGGGTCTATAGTCATAGAATACGTAATCGGTAGCATACCATGCTCCCTGGTGAAAAGATCATGATAGTCTGTGAGAATACGCTGTGTTGAATCAGGAGCTGGAGTTAGTTGGTGCACAGCCTTGCTGAAGGAAACCAGTCCCATAACTTTGCAGGCATCATAGCCCAAAAGTGGTACGACCTTGCTGTCGACGACATAAAACTCCAGCTTCTATGATTGATCTCCTCGATGGCCCTGCAGCTTTACACTACCGACCGGGTTGACTTCACTACCACCATATCCCAAAACGAAGACGAGAGGTTCCAGCTTTTGTAAAGCTTCAGCCATCTCTGAGAGTGTAAAAAACCCATAAAAATAGCAGCCGAAGTCGATCCGAAATTCACTTCTGACACCATGTATAAAGTACTATTGACACTGAGTCATAAAACTTCATAATAAGTACTTTAATAGGAATACATACAGGAACCATACACATAGGTACTGTAGGCTTGAAATTGTGGTTTAAACTAAAAGCATAGCTGCTCGCATTCCACAAGATGGCATGGTGGAAACCCGACATGGATTACAGATCGGCAATAGCAAAACCAGACATTGATCAATAGTAATTGATCTACAGACGCCAGCTGTGTCACTTCCTGTCTGTAGGCAGATTCCTCCCCATCCTGGATCAGTCCAATCAGCGTTGTGTCGTCCGCAAACTTGAGAAACTTGACAGAGAAGTCTGTGGAGGTGCAGTCATTGGTGTAGAGAGAGTAAAGGAGTGGAGAGAGTATGCAGCCTTGCGGTGCTCCTATGCTGAGGGTCTGCGGGTCCGAGATGTGCAAGGAATATGCTCGGGAGTGGTGTGCGTGATCCTCGTCGCCGGAGTCGGGTGAGTACTCCAGAGAGCTTCCCACAGGTCCTCCTCCGTCTCAAGACCTTGAACGCAACCACAGCCCCGCCGACGAGTATGTCCAAATAATCCAGCGAGTGAGAAATCCGGTACGATGTTTGGAGGTACCGTATGTCCGATGTTAATGAGTGCCTCTCTCGTGAAAGTAATCTTTGTTGGGTTTTCACAGACGACACAAATGAACAAACACATATAACACAACAAAGAGCAGTACACCGTGGCAGTCATCGTTAGCTCCAGCCGGAACGTGGAATTTCATCGAAGCACATTCTGTAAACTTATGGCTCAGCATCTTCCCTATGCGTCTATCAGTGTTGAACGAGAAAACCACCACTGGTTCAATGAGGAGTTTAGATTAACTTGTCGGAAGCATGACCAGCTAAAAATACTGGCGTACCAGCTTTGTGAAGCCATGGCATGGGACAATGTGCGCTGAACCAGCAGGCAATAGACTAGGGAGCTCAATGATCCCACAATCAAAACGTCAGAGCAAAGCTCTGCATTCTACCGCATTTAGTCCTGATGAACAATTAAACAGCCAAAAGGAGAAGGGAACAAGAACATTCCCATCCTCAACTAATGCAAGGCTCGGCATGTGAATACAAAAGAAAAGGACAGAATATGTACAAGCTTGATCAGCCAGAAGTGCCAGGTGGAAGATCCATTTCAGATTCCTCTTGAATCTCCTCCCATCACAGAAGCCAGGCTCCAGACAATTTGTGTCCCTTGCATTGTATCAAGGAACAGCTGAGAGCTCTGAATACAGAAAAGCCTATAGGGTCCTACAACATCCCAGCTGTGGTACTGAAAGACTGCACTCCAGAATTAGTTGCCGTCTAGACATAACACAAGCACTTCCAACATGTGGAAAATTGTCCAGATATGTAGGGTTCACAATAAACAGGATAAGTCCAGTGCGGCAAATTACTACCAAATCAATCAATTTACTCTTATTCCTGAGCAAAATGACAGAAGCCATTATTGACAGTATTCTCTTGAGGAAATTACTCCACATTAACTACCTACCAAAATCCATTATCTTTTTTACCAGAAACTTTCAACTTCCAACCTTATCAGGGCCTTCGTACAAACATGTCCCTAGAAGCTGTATTACGGAGATGGGTCAGTGACTGCCCATAACATCAAAGCAACACTTGACCCGTGCTGGAGTGACTCAGCGGGTCAGGCAGTATCTCTGGAGAAGGTGGATGTGATGTTTCGGGCCGGGACTCTTGTTCAGACGAGTTTAGTTTATGATGAGGGAGGGGGTGGGGTATTGGAAGAAAGCTGCAAGTGAGGTGGAGGGAGGACAAGGTCTGACAGGTGATAGGTAGATACAGGTGATTGGGGGGGGGGGGGGGGGGTGATTGACAGATGGTTGAACAAAGGCAAGAGATGAAAAGACAAAGGTGTGAGATAAGGAGAGGAGATGTGCGAATTGTGAAGCCCGAGGTGGAACATAGGTGGAAGGAGAGGGTGGAATGGGGAACGAAGGAGAGGGTGGAATGGGGAACGGGAGAAGTGAATGCATGTCCAGGGGGGGGGCACAGGAAGGTGGGAGGGAGGTGGGGAGGAGAGGGATGGGAGAGGGTTGTTTGTAGGTTAGTTATCTAAAATTGGAGATTTCAATGTTCATACCAACAGGTTGTAAGTGGAATATGAGGCGCTGTTCCTCCAGTTTGCGTGTGGCCTCACTCTTGCAATGGAAGAGGCCCAAGATGGAGAGATTAGTTTGGGAACGGAAAGAGCAATTTAAATGGTTAGCAACTGGGAGATCCAGCAGGTCTGGACCCGATGTGGGGGGGCTGCCGAGAACAAAGAGGGGCCCGATGTGAGGGGGCTGCCGAGAACAAAGAGGGGCCCGGGGGGTTAAGAAGAGAAGAGGGACCTTCGGGACTATATTAAATCCTTTTGTAATTTTGTTGGGGTGGTGGGGGGTGGGGGAAGGGAGTGAAAACTGTGTTTACTAAAGAAATACAACATCTCGGATGTCCTAGAATGGAAAGCCTTATTTTGGAAACAAATCCGGCGGAGATAGCGAAATTGACATTCGGGGATGGCATCGTTGCAAGAGGCAGGGTGGGAGGAGGTGCAATTCAGATAACTGTGAGAGCCAAAGAGTTTATGGTAATCAGCCATTCTCCTGTAATGGAGACAGAGATCAAGAAAGATGCCAGACAGTTCATGATTTGGAGGACAGGTTGGAAGTTAGTGGTTAAGTTAATGAAATCATTGAGTCCGACATGGGTGAAGGAGGCAGCCCTGATGCAGTCATCGATGTAGTGGAGAAAGAGTTGGGGAATGAGCCAATGTATGTTTGGAACAGCGTCTGTTCGACATAACCAACAAAAAGGCAGGCATAGCTTGGGGCCGATGCGAGTGCCAATGGCTGCACCTTCAATTTGAACAAAGTAAGAGGAGTCAAAAGAAAAGTTATTGAGGATGAGGGCAGGTTGTGTCAGGCAGAGGAGAGGGTTAGTAGAGGGGAACTGATTGTGATTCTGCCCCCACCTCTCTCGCAGCTTTCTGCCACCACAATCTTACTGGAGAAGGGTTCCGATCCCAAAGTAGCTTATCCAAGTTCTCCAGAGATGCTGCCTGACCCACTCAGTTGCTCCAGCACCTTATGTCTTTTTTGTAGACCAGCATCTGCAGTTCCTTATGGTGTAAATGTGACATGGTAAAATTGATATCAATGGGCATTAAGGTAAAGCACATTAGAACCTAGTGACCCAGAGTCAACTGTTTTTAGCAGTTTTGTCATTCCTACCATTATTAAGCTAGTAAAGGTGATGTACACTGGTGATTACACGATACTCAATTCCAATCACAACTCCCCAGTAAATGAAGTAAGCCATGCATTCTCGCAGCAAGATCGAAACAACATTGAGATGTGGGCTGATAGGTGCCATGAAAATTGCACACAAGAAAGACCTTAATCACCTACCCTTGAAATCCCTTGATAATGATAGTCTCCACCCTTTCAATGTCCTGGAGATTGCAGTTAATCCAAAGGTGAACTGCACCAGCCATATAAATGACAAGAATTGGTCAGAGGCTGGGTATCCTGCAGCAAGTGAGTCACTTATTATTTGAATGGTGGCCGATTAGGAAAGGGGGAGATGCAACGAGACCTGGGTGTCATGGTACACCAGTCATTAAAAGTAGGCATGCAGGTGCAGCAGGCAGTGAAGAAGGCGAATGGTATGTTAGCATTCATTGCAAAAGGATTTGAGTATAGGAGCAGGGAGGTTCTACTGCAGTTGTACAGGGTCTTGGTGAGACCACACCTGCAGTATTGCGTACAGTTTTGGTCTCCTAATCTGAGGAAGGACATTCTTGCCACAGAGGGAGTACAGAGAAGGTTCACCAGACTGATTCCTGGGATGTCAGGACTTTCATATGAAGAAAGACTGGATAGACTCGGTTTGTACTCGCTATAATTTAGAAGATTGAGGGGGGATCTTATAGAAACTTACAAAAAAATTCTTAAGGGGTTGGACAGGCTAGATGCAGGAAGATTGTTCCCGATGTTGGGGAAGTCCAGAACAAGGGGTCATAGTTTAAGGATAAGGGGGAAATCTTTTAGGACCGAGATGAGGAAAACATTTTTCACACAGAATCTCTGGAATTCTCTGCCACAGAAGGTAGTTGAGGCCAGTTCATTGGCTATATTTAAGAGGGAGTTAGATGTGGCCCTTGTGGCTAAAGGGATCAGGGGGTATGGAGAGAAGGCAGGTACAGGATACTGAGTTGGATGATCAGCCATGATCATATTGAATGGCGGTGCAGGCTCGAAGGGCCGAATGGCCTACTCCTGCACCTATTTTCTATGTTTCTATGTTTCCTGCCACCCCAAGGCCTTTTCACCATCTACTGGACACAAATCAGGACTACAATAAAATATTCTCCTGTTACCAGGAGGGGGACAGTGTCAACAATTCCATGGAGCTCATCACCATCCATGATGAAGCAGATTGCTTGGTTGCTTGATTGGCACCCAATCAGTCACCTCAAGCACTCATTCTTCCACTGCTTGTGCAGAGCGAATGTGTACCTTCAACAAACCATGCTGCAGTTACTCACCCAGCACTTACAACAGCACTTCCAAAACTCACAACCTCTATCACCAGGAAGGACAATGGTGGCAGGTGTCTAGAAACACCACCGCCATGCAGCTTCCCCTCCATGTCACTGACTATCCAGACTCAGAAATAGATTGCAGGCCCATCACTATTGCTGAGTCTTAATCTCAAACTCCCTGCCAATGGGGAGAATAAAATGGGATCGGTGTAACATTTGTGTAAAATGGGTGCTTGATGATCCATGAAGCCCATTCTTTCTATTCAACCGCTTCCAGAAGATCACTTTGCACAAGAGAGCTGAAATTAGGCAAACATCTCATTCCTAGCTCCAAGAAACAAAGTCCTAAACTGCCCAACATCTCCTTATAGGTCAGGCCCTCGTATCCATGTAACATCCTCGTAAATCTTCTCTGCACTCTTTCCAGTGCTTTGAGGCAAATGATGGAAAGCATTGTAGCTGAGCAATCATGTTATTATTTTCCAAATCGGTAGAATCAACATGGGTTTTTGAAAGGGAAATCCTGTTTGATAATTTAATGATGGTTGTTTGATGTTGAGAGAACCTCAAGATGGAGAGTGTTTGGATTTCCAAGCACCATGTAAAAGGTTACTGAACGCAGATATGTTTTGAAGAATGGTCTCGACCCGAAACGCCACCCATTCCTTTCATCCAGAGATGCTGCCTGTCCCGCTGAGTTACTCCAGCATTTTGGTTCTATCTTCCGTTTAAACCAGCATCTGCAGTTAAACCAGCATCCACAATAAAAGGTTACTGCATCAGGTACGAGCTCATGGCATTGGTGGTAACATACTAGCATGGCTTGAGAATTGCTTAACCAACAGAAAGCAGAGGGCTGGGACAAATTACTTATTTTTCATGTTTGCATGCTGTAACCAGGGGATCAGTGCTGGAGCCTCAATTATTTACAATCTATACTGGTGACTAAGATGAAGGGACTGAGTATATTTTAGGCAAATGTCCAATGATAGGTGGGAATGCAAACTGGGAGGAAGGATTAAAGAGTCTACCAAGGAACGTAGGAAAGTGAGCTGGCAAAAATCCGTCAGATGTGGTGTAATGGAGAAACATTACATCGATCCAAAAGGAAAGGTTACAGAGACAACGTGAATAGTGTTTAAGGACTACAGATAATGTGATCCTGGTATAAGCAAACAGTGAGTCAGCCTGCAGTTATAGCAAGTAATTGGAAAGACAAATAGTGTTGTTTTTTATTGCCAGAGGGATAGAGTGGAACATTCTGATGCATCTGTCTGCGAGCTGGTAAAATTACGCATGGCATAATGCACATAATGTTATTCTCCTTGTTTCCAGGACGGAAATACTCGCATTGCAGGCAGTTCAGGGAAGGTTCAATGGGCTGATCCCTCGAATGTAGACTCTTGCTCCTATTTCTCACATTCTTATATATTTAACAAAATTGGCCATGGTAATTTATCCCGCGTATAAATGAATGGCAGAATCTGGAGAGAAAGAAGGGGACATGGGTCTGAATGGGTCTGAAGAAGGGATCCGACCCAAAACTCCACCTATTCCTTTTCTCTCTGACCCACTAACTTAGTCCAGCATTTCATGTCTATCTTCGATGCTAACCAGCATCTGCAGTTCCTTCCTACACATTTTGTGTACTGCATAAGGTCTTCGTCTACTCTGCCATTCAATCATGGCTGATCTATCTCTCCCTCCTAAACCCATTCTCCTGCCTTCACCCCATAACCCCTGACAAGCGTACTAATCAGGAATCTATCTATCTCTGCCATAAAAATATCCATTGACAATGTAATGCGAAGCTCTATAAGGCGCTGGTCAGGCCGCATTTGGCGTATTGTGAGCATTTTTGGGCCTCATATCTGAGGAGGGAATTGCTGGCTGTGGAGAGGATGCATAGGAGGTTTACAAGAATGATCCCATGAATGAGTGGGTCAACATATCATGGACGTTTGACGACACTGTGCCTGTACTCACTGGAGTTTAGAAGAATGATGGGGGACCTGATTGAAAGGCACAAAGGGCCAAATGGCCTACTCCTGCACCTATTTTCAATGTTTCTATGAAATGTACCGAATAGTGAAAGGCTTGGATAGAGTGGATGTGGAGAAGATGTTTCCAATAGTGGGAGAGTCTAGGACTAGAGGTCATAGCCCCAGAATTAAAGAACGTTCCTTTAGGAAGGAGATGAGGAGGAATTTATTTTGTCAGAGGGTGGTGAATCTGTGGAATCATTTGCCACAGAAGGCTGTGGAAGCCAAGTCAGTGGATATTTTTAAGGCAGAGATAGATGTTTTATTAGTACGGGTGTCAGGGGAAATGGGGAGAAGGCAGGAGAATGGGGTTAGGGGGGAAAGATAGATCAGCCAGATCAGTGAATGGCTGCGTAGACTTGATGGGCCAAATGGCCTAGTTCTGCTCCTGTCATTTATGACATTATGACCTTATACTGGCCGACGGGTCACTGGAACTGGTTAAATGGGTAACGGGGAACTCCGGATCATGTGTGAATTTGTCGGTGTTTTATTCACAGAACGGAACAGCAACAGGGGCGACAGGAACTGTGAGGAGGGAGATGGGTGTTATATGCAACACGTCAAACGCAGGAGGACAATGGAGATGCAGGGATTATCAAGCAGCAGTCGCACTAAAACGAGCAGAGCAAGAAGCACCAGTTCCACTGCGAACTTAGTGGCGAAAAAGGGAGTGATTCGGATGCTGATTGTGATTGTGATCATGTTCTTCATCTGCTGGACTCCGATCTTCTGTGTCAACGCTTGGCGAGCGTTTGACAAGCTGTCCGCCGACAGATTCCTGTCCGGGACGCCCATTTCATTCATCCATCTGCTCTCTTATACATCGGCCTGTGTAAACCCCATCATCTACTGCTTCATGAATAAGCGATTCCGCGTGGCTTGCTTCGCCACTTTTGCCTGCTGTCCCCAGCAGCGTGTCCAGCTGAGAGAAGTGGAGGACGAGGGTCGGACCACCACCGCCTCCCTGTCCAAGAACACCTACACCAACGTCTCGCCCCCCTCCTGACCTGGACGCCACGACCTCAGTTATAATGTTCGCGCATTGGCCCCGTCTATTTAAACAGATATTCGCCTCGTCCAATTGACCACTATTTATTTCGTTTGCAAGCGATGCGTCGACAATGACACAAGAAGAGAAGGACCATGAAATCTGTTTCAAGAGTCAAGAGAGTTTTATTGTCATATGTCCCGAAACGAAACAATTAAGTTCTTACTTCCCGAGTACTGTAAACACCACTCTGTAAACACGTGACGACAACAAACACGCAAAAAGACACCGCTTTCCCTGGACATTATTTGCAGAGAATAAAACACACTGCACAGTCGAGATTACGTTTAATTATTCTTTCCGATGCATCTCTGTCGCCTGCTTCTTGTGGCCATTCCTCAAACATTGGCGGCAGGAAGAAGACTGATTGTAAGCAAATGATTAAAACAGTGATTACTTTGCTGGCAATGATTATGTTAGGGGATTAGGGTGTGTGGCAGCCAGTGAGCGCCACGGGCTGAAGTATTTATTTACTATACGATACACTGACTACGTTGTGTCCGCCAGTGCACCAGGAGCGGATGGTGGCATCTGTCTGCCCTGGACCCCCCTCTACCTCGCCTCCATCAGCCAGGAGAGGCAGCTGAAGACGATCTCGGCCTGAAACGTCGCCCATTCCTTCTCTCCAGAGTTGCTGGCTATCCCGCTGTTACCCCAGCATTTTGTGTCTATCTTCAGTCTCCACCACAGTCGTTACAAATGCGTCCCCGCGTTTACTTTGCCAGGATCCACAGTCCGTTGACAGAAGCGGAATCCTTGAAATACGTGTAACCAGAAGTCACGATGTCTGTAAGATCGGTGCACCCGTCCAGCCCTCAAAGTCGCCACGCTTGCCCCGCTGCTCTATGTTTGGTTTTCCAATAAACGACAAATGCACATCAGCGTATTCTTGTTTTGATTCCCGCTCACAGCTTGCTGGTGCGCTTCCTGCAGCGTCCTTATACCACACCTACAGGCACGTACCAACCGCAGCTGACCCCATCCCCATTCAGTCCCCACTTGACACCAATACCGCTCAAATGTCGACCTAAACCAAGGCCGAGTCGCAGTAAACCACAAGACAAACCATCCTGGGGTGCACGGTTCAACTAGTGGGAAACCAGTGGATAACACAGAAACGTGTTCAAAAGGGAACTGCAGATGCTGGAATATCGAAGGTACACAAAATTGCTGGGGAAACTCAGCGGGTGCAGCAGCATCTATGGAGCGAAGGAAATAGGCGACGTTTCGGGCCGAAACCCTTCTTCAGACTGAACACAGAAACAGCTGGTTTAGCACGGGGGTCCAGAGATGCTGCCTGACCTGTTGAGTTACTCAAGCACTTTGTCTATCATCCAAACGCTCTCGTTCACAAATTGCGCCGTGATATTTTTTGGACAGCAATCTAAAATGTGGAGGTTTTTGCCAGTGGAGTTAATTCACGTCCCCCCACCGCCCATCACAATCAATATGTAAAGTAAACAAAATTCATTTTATTTTGTGGAATAGACAATGAAAATGGAAAACAATATGAACACTGGCACCAGTTAGGACATGAATACAGTTTAACCGCCTCGACCAAGAGGCAATAGTGTTTAATTGCGACATGTACCGAAAACGGAACCATACAATTCTTACTAATAGCAACGTAACACAATAAACAAAATAAACGTTAATACATTTAAAAATACAATATTAGTGCAAACTAATACTATATGCCACTACTATACCTCTTGATGACAAATTCTCCTCCCCCCCTCCCCCCTCATCCGTACACGTAGAGAGCAGATAAATACAATGCCGATTGACTGATTCCTGATCAGATCTTGGGCTATACCACGAACACAATTGTGGGTCTCCCAGTGGTCCGCCCTGATCGCCGGTGCTATGTGAAGGTTGCATCTTCTCCATGTGATTTGTGGGCACAGCACACTGGATGTGACATTAGTGAGTGTTGATCTGCCGACACTGAAATGGCTTCCAGAAGTCTGCATAAGGAGCAGAACATAAAATCAATCAATTTGTAGCACTGATGTGACTTCAGCACTCTATATAATAACTGTCAATTTCACACAGTGGAAACGTCAGCAGAAAATGACCCATCGTAACCAGCATGATTTTAAGTCGTTCATGGGCCACCTCAAGCCAACAGTTGGGCAATTGGGCAAGAAACGGCAAGTGTTGGAATCTTGAGCAAACAAGTGCTGGAGGAATGAATGCAGGGTAGGCAGCATCAGCGGAGGGAATTGACAGACGACAGTTCTGTTTGGGACCCTTCTTCAGACTGATGGAGTGTGAGATGTGGGGGGGGGGGGTCGGGGAGCACACTGGAAAAGAGCATTGGGGGTGGAGCAAAGCCTGAGAATGATAGGACACGTGAGGATTAGTGAGTAGCAGATCGGTGAAATAAGTGACTACATTTAGACGTGAGAAGGAAAAGGTTGACAGCTAAGAAGTGAGGAGCGAAATGTAAAGCTGGAGGGATGGATACAAGTGGAAGGGGCTTGTTTCTATGATTCCACTGCCATTCTAAAGCCAAGATAAGCTGTATAGTTTCTAATATAATTTGGTAATAATGAGTCACGGACATGTGATAGGAGTAGAATTAGGCCATTCGGCCCATCAAGTCTACTCCGCCATTCAATCGCAGCTGATCTATCTCTCCCTCTTAGCCCCATTATCCTACCTTCTCCCCATAACTTCTGACAACTGATCAAGAATTCTAGAGTTTAATTATCTCCAGTTGACATCTCCAGCAACAAGTGGTCTTTTGTGCAAATTGGAAATTGGATTACAGTATATTGGCAGCTCGTTGAATGTAATGGTGGGTATCGAGCATTAAAAACCATCTTTCCAGTCACTATTCTTTTTCAGCTACTGCCGAAGACAAAGTTCCACCCACTAGAGTTTCTCCTATGAAAGCTAGTAAATTAAATGGATTCTTGTAACCCGTGTTCAGAGAGCAGAGACAATCAATCAATGGATTCAAATGTCTCGCACAGTGGAGATCTGCAATGAAGTTGGGTGTTTGTGGAAATTCAATCCACTGATTTAGTTGCCAACAGATAAGTGACATAGTAAGATCCCCAAAGAAAACTCAGACCAAGTGAGGCAAATCACAAATTGCTGTTGTCTTTTGAAGCAGTCCATTGTATGAGTTTGCCACCGTCCAGAATTACATCCCTTTGCATTGCAGCAGTGCTTATTCTTCAAAGTTGCTAGGCAATCGTGAAGCGTCTTTTATTTTATCTGTGGAATTCTCTGCAACAGAAGGTAGTTGAGGCCAGTTCAATAGCTGGATTTAAGAGGGAGTTAGATGTGGCCCTTGTGGCTAAAGGGATCAGGGGGTATGGAGAGAAGGCAGGTATGGGAATTGATTTAGATGATCAGCCATGATCATATTGAATGGCGGTGCAGGCTCGAAGGGCCGAATGGCCTACGCCTGCACCTATTTTCTATGTTACTATTAGTGGGGGGGGGGGGGGGGGGGGGTGGAGGCAATGGCTAAGACCCAACTTGTTTAATTGACTAGCAACTCCAAGGAAAGGGATGCCATGAATTTTATTAGCTTAATGAATTGCAGGGCGGCACAGTGGTGCAGCGGTAGAGTTGAAGCCTTACTGAGCCAGGATTATACCCTGACTGCGGGTGCTGTCTGTATGGAGTTTGTACGTTCCCCATAGGATGCGTGGGTTTCCCCTGGCGCTCCGGTTTCCTCTCACACTCCAAAGACGTGCAGGTTTGTAGGTTAATCGGCTTCCGCGAATGGTAAATCGTCCCTCGTGTGAAGATAGTTGTTGTGTATTTGGGTGCTTGGAACAGACTTTAATAAGGCTCGGACACGGGAGTAATCTAACAAGCTTCTTTATTCCAGGACGTCACCTTGAGTCTTCCCTGCACATGCGAACTTGCACAAGACATCACAAGACATCACATATACTATCAATCAATCAATCAATCATTCAATCAACCTTTATTGTCATCTTGCAAAGCAACAGTTGTACAGTGCAAAATGAGAAGACGTTTCCCAGGGAATACCAGAGCATCGCACATAAAATTTAAACCTTTCACACATAAATAAAAACAATAAAAACAATCCAGTCCCTGATAAAAACAATACGAATAGTTAAAAAGTGCAGGTAAAAAACAGCAACATTAAACTACAAGTAAAAACAGTCATAAATTGTCCAGGGTGGCTGATTTACGTGGCCAGTGCCAGAATTGTTATTACATTGTCAGTGCAAAAAAGCAGCAGAATCAGGTGGAGTGACTGTTTAGCAGCCTCACAGCCTGTGGAAGGTATCTCTTGCCTGATGGCTGGAGATCCAGATGTGTGTGGAGGGGGTGCAGTCTGTCCTTAGCTATGCTCAGTGCTTTTTTCAGGCAGTGGCTCTGGAACAGTTCTTGTACCGCGGTTAGGGAAACGCCAATGATCCTCTCTGCTCCCCTCACTAGCCTCTGCAGAGCCTTCCTGTCTGAGCAGTTACAGTTGGAGTACCACATGTTAATGCAGTACGTGAGTACAGACTCCACCGCGCCCCTGTAAAAAGTCCTGAGGACGTTGGTGGGGAGTAGGCCTGTTTGAGTTTCCTCAGGTAGTGCAGTCGCTGATGGGCCCGTTTGACAATCCCAGTGTTGTTCCTGGAGCAGGTGAGACTGTCTGTGATTTGCACTCCGAGGAACTTTATGTTCTCCACTCTCTCCACCGTGGTGCCACTGATGTTGAGGGGTGTATGTTTGGGCTGCGACCTCCTGAAGTCGACAATCATTTCCTTGGTTTTGTCAATGTTTAATTCCAAGTTTTTGTTGCCGCACCAGTCCACTAGTTGTTTCACTTCCTCCCTGTACAATTACATATGTTAATTGTCACATACCTAACACTCCTCCCCCTTTAACTTGGAGGCAGGTAACACCATTTCTACTCCTCCCCTTTTAAGTCAATTTCACCTGTACGGTATATGCTCTTGTTGTTTCATGAGATTCTGCAATGCATAACCATTTGTCCATTGCTCAGTGAAGGAGGCTCCATGCTGGACTACAGTGAAGTGTCCTAATTGCAATCGGTCCTGCATACTTTTGTCTTGACCGACACGCCTCTCTTCTTTAGACTTTTCTATTAGGAGCTTCCTACTCATTGCCACACATTTATTTAACCTTTCTTTGAATCGTTTAAGCCTTTTCTGTTGTTCATCTATTTGTCTTCTTAAGTCACCTTTCTGGTTCTTCATCACGAAGTAAGATCTATATTGTCTTTGCCATACAACAGTTGCTTTGATTTGTGCTCTGTTTAGTTTTCTTGCTTCATAAGCAAGGTAGTGAGACTGCACTAAAACTGCTATATTTAGACCGGGAGCGGGGCCGTACATCGCCCCGCGCGGCCTAAAAATGGCCGTGGGACTTATCAGCGCCTGCCTGAGGCTTCGACATCGGGAGAGAAATGAGAACAGGGGAGAGAAAAGTCTTTGCCTTCCATCACAGTGGGTTCACTGTGATGGATGTTTTTTGTAAATTGAATTGTGTGTATGTCTGTAGGAAATTGTCTTTGCTTGTATGGCTGTGGAAACGGAGTTTCATTTGAGCCTCATTGAGGTTCATTGAGCCTCATTGTAATAAATATTGATTGATATAATTCAGTTTGAGGAAGAATTTCCTATATCGTTTAAGCCTTTTGTATTGTTTCAGCCTTTTCTGTTGTGCCTCTATTTGTTTTCTTAAGTCTTTCCGATACCAACTCCTACGGAGTACTGACTGCACTTTTACAGTAGCTCTCTTTTGCTTAACCTGCTGCCTAACCACCTGGTAGGCAGCCTGAATGTTAATAGTTGCATTCCTCATTGACTGACCTTGCACAAACTGGGAATGCCTTATTTTGCATACTTTGTACCATCTCTGGATCAAAATGACTGCTTGATGCACAGATCTGTAGCGTACCCTTAATCGGTAACCACGGTATGCAGCTTGCAGAGTGACTACAGTCGCCTTTTGCATCAAGAAATGCTTTCTTGTAATGCACATCCTTATAGATAGAAACATAGAAACATAGAAAATAGGTGCAGGAGTAGGAGTAGGCCATTTAGCCCTTCAAGCCTGCACCGCCATTCAATATGATCATGGCTGATCATCCAACTCAGTATCCTGTACCTGCCTTCTCTCCACAACCCCTGATCCTTTAGCCACAAGGGCCATATCTAACTCCCTCTTAAATATAGCCAATGAACTGGCCTCAACTACCTTCTGTGGCAGAGAATTCCAGAGATTCACCACTCTCTGTGTGAAAAATGTTTTCCTCATCTCGGTCCTAAAAGATTTACCCCTTATCCTTAAACTGTGACCCCTTGTTCTGGACTTCCCCAACATCGGGAACAATCTTCCTACATCTAGCCTGTCCAACCCCTTAAGAATTTTGTACGTTTCTATAAGATCCCCCCTCAATCTTCTAAATTCTAGCGAGTACAAGCCGAGTCTATCCAGTCTTTCTTCATATGAAAGTGCTGACATCCCAGGAATCAGTCTGGTGAACCTTCTCTGTACTCCCTCTATGGCAAGAATGTCTTTCCTCAGATTACGAGACCAAAACTGTACGCAATACTCCAGGTATGGTCTCACCACGACCCTGTACAACTTATGAATGACTTAATATGGCGTGCTGCCTTGATTTTCTCAACCAATACTCTGGCTTTGGCCCCGCGGTATAAGGCCTGAATACAAACCACTGCTTTGCTCAAACTATCACTTGGACATTTCTTATCTGGCATGCTCTGTATCGTTGCTGTACTGCAATGGCAGACCAGCATAGTTTCTTGAAATACTGACGCTGTTTATGCATCTGATAATTAGTCTGTATGACCTTGGCAGATTTGTGCATGCACCGCAATTGCCTTCGAACAAGCATTCCTCGGTAGGCAGCCTGAAGCAGCACAACGCTGCTGCATACCTTCATGTAAGTCTTGCGATCACTTTCCATTTGAAGGTGTGCCCTATAATGGATTTGTACTATTATAGCTGCCAATCTCATTGCCTTGTATTGACGGTATACTCTGTGCATTCTAAATGCTGCTTGTATTACCGTTGCTGCCTTCTGTTTGTTCCAGATCTCTCTCCGTACCTTCATACCACTGAATGCAGCATGAATAGTTAGGGTTGCCCTCTGGATGGCAATTTCCATTTGCATTTGACTTCTATCCTTTTGCACTTGACCTTTGTCCCTTTGCACTTGACCTTTGTCCCTTTGCACTTGACCTTTGTCCCTTTGCACTTGACCTTTGTCCCTTTGAGGGACTTCCTGCCCTCTTTAGTTCAGGCTCCTTGCCTCTGGATGCCCTTGGCGAGAAATTAGCCATTAATGCCTCCTTACACTCCTCGTACGTTTTATCAGTGGGCTTTGCTGGCCGCAGTAACATATGTAAGGTGTGATACTCCTCTCTTCCTAAGCCTAATATGAACCATGCTCTCTTCTCCTCTGCAGTGATATTATTGGAAATGAACGAAGCCTCCAAGACATCAGGCCATTTCTCAAAATTGCACCCAGAATCTAACTGGGGCCACTTTTCTACCCTTTAAATAGCTATGCTACCTGTTGCTATTCAGATGCACTATTCAGCTGCTCCTGTACAGACAAAACAGTGACTTCTCCAGGATAAGAAAACACAGTTCTGTATTAATTAGCTTTAGAAAAAATCACTGTCTATTACTTAATCATATATTATTAGATTTCTACTATTAACCCACATTTCATGTTAATAGCAAACTAGAACATTTTAAGCCATATACCTGCTATGCACACATATTTACTTAAATCATTAATAACAGTGACCAATACATTAAATACGTACAGTCCGGGACTCCGGCGCCTCAGCGACCTCTCGGGCTGTCCTTACGGACTGGCTTTGCTGGTTTCTCGGCTGGCTTCCGCTGTCTTTACGGGCTGGCTTTTGCTGGCTGCCCAGGCTGGCTGTTGCTGCTTTGCTGGCTTGTGGCTTCACGGCTGGGGGTTGGCTGTGCTCATGGCTGGGGCTGGCTGTGTCCCGCTGGCGAGGGCTGGCTGTGCTCACGGCCGGGCTGGCTGTTGTGAGGGAACAGTTTGTGTGTGTGTAATATAGGGTTAGATTCATGATTCTGTTAAGTCTTGTTAAAGAATAAAAGGTTTATAAATTTTGACTGGTAATTTTCTTTTTTAATGTTTTTTAAATCATTTCTTTTTAAATGGCTCATATGCTGTGTTTGAGTTGATTATGTATTACACTTGCACTCTGTAATTCATTCATCTAATCACACTGTTCATAACTGCAGTATTTGGGAAAATAATAGCAATATGAAGATTCCAGTTGCTCTAGCCCTGGAATGTTACTTAATGTTTTTGTGTCTATGGAGTTGTTTCTCAACAATAAAATGGGTCTGGTCTTCCCAATAGCCAGAGAGTGGAATGAGATCTGTCTGTAATGGTGGGGTTATCTAAATTAAGTATTTCACAAAATTAAATTTGTTTTGAGCAAAATTTACAAATGATGTATAACTTAAGGATGGTTTTATTCAGCGAGCATACAACTGATTAGATTGTGCTGGAAAGAACACACATACATGAATGTATAACTTTATTTCAGACTAGACAAGGGACATTAAATAAAAAAATATTGTAAACCTCCCCGCAACTTCACTGGTGTCCCAGCCGTGCTGATCCGGGCCAGGATCATAGGCATCTTATCGCTTTTATTGTGATTTATTTATCTTTTTAACACTGAATATCTGATGACGACACATTAGCAGCATATGGCACCAACATTGCACTCAATTTTAAATAATTCAAAAGCAAGATCCATAAACAAACAAGGATAACACTTTTCATTCTGTCATTCATGGTAAGATTTTAATGTGAATATCTCATAACAGCACATTAGCAGTATATTGCACCAACCCACTCAATTTAACAAATCATGTACTTCACATGTGCCACTTTTAGAACTTTCCTACACATCCTTTTAATGGTCAAGTCCTTCCGGCATCTATTCTTGAATTTGAGTCCATAATGTATGCGGGTAGGGATGTCAAAGAGCGTTGGAACTGCATTCCAATTTAGCCTGTTCTTGGTTTGCTTGTTGGAAAACTGGTCAAGTTCGAAATGCTCAGAACAAAGACGGCAATTATTTGACAAATACTCCGCAGTTCGGTGTAGGAGATCATGTTAGCGGGTATTCTGCACCCATTGTTGACATCTGAAATTACAGAAAATATCATGCAGTCAATATGTTCTTATTCTACATTAAATAACAGAGAGGTAGAAAGAAAATGCTCTTGAGGAGAAGATTTTTACAAGGATGCTACCATGAGGCCTCGACTGTATCTGAGACAAAGGGAGCACCCAGCTCTAAGATCTGAACTATAGTGAGACTCCGGGCAGACAATAAAATTCTCAGTATAAAACTGTCAATATGTTCTTATTCTGCATTAAATAACAGAGAGGCAGAAACAGGAGATGATTTTTACAAGGATTTGCCATGAGGACTCGACTATCTGAGCTCTATGATCTAACTACAGTGAGAGATTGAACAGGCTAAATAAAATTTTCAATATGCCACAGAAGTAATAAATGTTTTCTAACCTTTCCTCCTTAACGGGGAACCTGAAGAAAGACAAGTGAGGTCTCCTACATTGCTGATTGGAGCAATTTACCGCGTAGCAGAATGCAACACTAGTAGACGTGGATGCCATGGCCAAAGCGAAGATTCTTTGGAATCGAGAGCGGAGTCGGAAGCAAAGATCCTATCTTTGGGCGGAAGCAAGATGGACGGAAGCTGGTTACGAAAATGGGTCCTATAATTACCCATGAATTACCCATGACTGTACTACGTGTTTTGCGTAGGAGTAGTCCATCTTGCTCTGCTATAGGATCTTTGGGCTGCACAGCGCTGGAAAACGTTCCAGGTAAGCGGACACCGTCACTCCTAGCTTCCAGCTGTGCTCGGTGACCCTTACTGCCCTGCTTGTCTTCCTTCCCGTTCCGACCTTTTTTTTTCTTTTTGGCGCCAATTCAAAACCATTTGGCGCCAAATCTATTTGCTTGGTGCTGTTCCACTTTGTTTCCAACTACTACTTCTATTTTTAACTTGTTTTCGTTTTTCTTGGCTGTCCTTGTTCTTATCTTCTTTGTGCTTTTATCCTCGTCGCCAATTGTCGCCAAAGACTTTAATAAGGCTCGGACACGGGAGTAATCTAACAAGCTTCTTTATTCCAGGACGCCACCTTGAGTCTCTTCCGCACATGCGTACTTGCACAAGACATCACATATACTAATTACAAATGCTAATTATCACATACCTAACACTAGTGCTAGTGTGCAAGGTGGTCGCTGGTCTGCGGGTCGAAGGGCCTGTTTCACGCTATATCTTTAATGTTCACACACACCGCTACCTGGTAGGTCCATTATGAGCTCCTGAAGGTGCGATCTCAAGAGCAACAATGTGCAGAACCGCAGAACTGGTAAAACGATTAGGGTGCAGTAAGTGGGCAAGGAGTGAGCAGGAAGGGGAGGGAATTTTTAGATTTCTTCTCAAATTAAAAAAGATAATGCTGGTATAATGGTGCACCTGATAGAGCTGCTGCCTCATTGTTCCAGAGCCCTTCGTTCAGATCTTGCACATTCTCCTCTGTTACTTAGTTTCGCCGGTAACTCGTTTCCTAACAAAATATTGTATGGGTTATTCGGTTATTTGATCACTGTAACTGGTCTGTGGTATATATGTGAGCTGTTGGAGAAGTGGGAAAAATAGAAATGTCCAGTCTTAGTGGGGCCAAGGGCCTGTTTTCATGATCTCTCAATGATAGTCAGGCAGCAGATGCTGCTGCTGCTTCATAGCTCATGCAATCCGTATTCAATCCAACCTCCAGAGCATTGTACGTGTTCTCCTTGTGACCACGTGGAATGCCACCAGCTGCTTCAGATTCCCCCCACATCCCCAAGATGTGTGGGTTGGTACGCCAAATCAGCGACTGTTAATCACCACCAATGTAGGTGGATGGTAGGAGAACCAGCACGGCATTGATGGGCGTGATAGAGATAAATAGGCAACAGGGAAATATGGTTTATGGGATCACTTTGAGAACCAGTCTTGGATTGATGGATTAAAGAGGCTCCATATGTTGTATGACACAAATAACATGGGAATGAAACAGGTGCTCCAGCTGCCAGGATACGCATACTCTTACAACTTCCATTTTATATCACACACATGCCAAATCTAAAAAGCAATTAGTCGCTCCTTTGGTGCAGGCACACTTTATTTGTAAATCTTGGCCAAAGCTTTTATAATATTAGTTGTTTGGGAATCTGACCCGCTAATGATCTGTCATTTATAATCTATTAAACATCAATAAAGTGTTAAGTGGCACAGTGGCGCAGCGGTAGAGTTGCTGCCTTAAAGCGTTTGCAGCGCCAGAGACCCTGGTTCGATCCCGACTTTTTTGTTTCTATTAGTGGAATCAATGGATATGGGGAGAAGGCATGCACGGGTTATTGATTGGGAACGATCAGCCATGATCACAATGAATGGCGGTGCTGGCTCAAAGGGCTGAATGGCCTACTCCTGCACCTGTTTTCTATGTAATAAAAGACAACTGTACTTGATTATATGTTACAAAAGTTGAAATCTGAGAGTCATTTTGAAATGGAACTCCCAAGCCGAAACTATTGCAATTTTTAATGTCAAACTAAAATAGACAAAATAAAAACTAAACATTGACCTCCAATGTCACTCTCCTATTAGCATGGACTCAAATCAGTGAAACGTTTCACGAGTCTGCAGACCAACTCTGCATAAATATCCTGGATCAATGGAAAGGGCCAGTTGTTAGCCATTCCCATTCTGAACTTCTATCTCCTCATGGAAATAAGGCAGTGTGAACACTCAAGACGTGCAGCATTTGTTTTATTTCAGATTTCCAGCATCCCGTTATTTAAAAAAATCCACACACTGTTAAATTCACTGCTACCTCTTTGCTAGAATGCCAACTTACAAGCTTTCCTCATCTCTCTGGTCAGTTGTCCCAGCTGTCTCCCTTTGCCTCGTCCACATTCAGTTGTATCTTTCTCCCTTCTAGTATCAGAGGTGGTGTTGAACTTTGAGGCCCAAGATAATTCCAGGGAACAACACCTCATGGGCATGTTGCAGACTGCAGGATAACCATATAACCACATAACAATTTACAGCACGGAAACAGGCCATCTCGACCCTTCTAGTCCGTGCCGAACACGTATTCTCCCCTAGTCCCATATACCTGCGCTCAGACCATAACCATCCATTCCTTTCCCGTCCATATAACTATCCAATTTATTTTTAAATGATAAAAACGAACCTGCCTCCACTACCTTCACTGGAAGCTCATTCCACACAGCCACCACTCTCTGAGTAAAGATGTTCCCCCTCATGTTACCCCTAAACTTCTGTCCCTTAATTCTCAAGTCATGTCCCCTTGTTTGAATCTTCCCTACTCTCAGTGGGAAAAGCTTATCCACGTCAACTCTGTCTATCCCTCTCATCGTTTTAAAGACCTCTATCAAGTCCCCCCCTTAACCTTCTGCGCTCCAAAGAATAAAGCCCTAACTTGTTCAACCTTTCTCTGTAACTTAGTTGCTGAAACCCAGGCAACATTCTAGTAAATCTCCTCTGTACGCTCTCTATTTTGTTGACATCCTTCCTATAATTAGGCGACCAAAATTGTACACCATACTCCAGAATTGGCCTCACCAATGCCTTGTACAATTTTAACATTACATCCCAACTTCTATACTCAATGCTCTGATTTATAAAGGCCAGCACACCAAAAGCTTTCTTTACCACCCTATCTACATGAGATTCCACTTTCAGGGAACTGTGCACAGTTATTCCAAGATCCCTCTGTTCACCTGCATTCTTCAATTCCCTACCATTTACCATGTACGTCCTATTTTGATTTGTCCTGCCAAGATGTAGCACCTCACACTTATCAGCATTAAACTGCATCTGCCATCTTTCAGCCCACTCTTCCAACCGGCATAAATCTCTCTGTAGACTTTGAAAATCCACTTCATTATCCGCAACCCCACCTATCTTAGTATCATCTGCATACTTACTAATCCAATTTACCACACCATCATCCAGATCATTGATGTACATGACAAACAACAGTGGACCCAACACAGATCCCTGTGGCACCCCACTAGTCACTGGCCTCCAACCTGACAAACAACCATCCACCATTACTCTCTGGCATCTCCCATTCAGCCACTGTTGAATCCATCTTGCTACTCCACCATTAATACCCAACCATTGAACCTTCTTAACCAACCTTCCATGAGGAACCTTGTCAAAGGCCTTACTGAAGCCCATATATACAACATCCACGGCTTTACCCTCATCAATTTCCCAAGTAACCTCTTCAAAAAATTCAAGAAGATTAGTCAAACATGACCTTCCAGGCACAAATCCATGTTGACTGTTTCTAATCAGACCCTGTTTATCCAAATGCTTATATATATTATCTCGAAGTATCCTTTCCATTAATTTGCCCACCACTGACGTCAAACTAACAGGTCTATAATTGCTAGGTTTACTCTTAGACCCCTTTTTAAACAATGGAACAACATGCGCAGTAAGCCAATCCTCCGGCACTATTGCCATTTCTAATGACATTTGAAATATTTCTGTCATAGCCCCTGCTATTTCTACATTAACTTCCCTCAATGTCCTAGGGAATACTGTCAGGATCCAATATAAAATTCTCCCACTTTGTTATCGTGCAAATCAGAACTGCCCCTTACTTCTGCTGTGATTTTAGCTCAGCTTTGTTGTTCCCATTAGTACAGCATTGCCCGACAGTTATGTCCCACAGCCTTGATCCCAGCAGCAGACAAGCATCATCTGCGTCTCCAATTTTTATGCTGAGTGTTTGGTCTCACCCTAGTAAAATATTTTTCCCCCCTTCCCCATTTGCTCTTGTAAACAATATACTTTATTCTTAACTGCAGCACAGATGGTGTTGGACCTGTTGATTGTGTTTTTGAGATTTAATTTCTCTTTATTTGAGATTGCATTGTGCAGGTTTTCATTATTTTCATTGACTAATGTAATGTCCCAGAGATAAATTGGAGTTTGCAAAATTAGATAAGAAGCCTGCTGTTTATTTTGTTTTCTTAAGTGAGATTGACAAAGTCATAGAGTACATTAAGTGTTAAAAAAAAAAGTACTGGCTAATAAGGATCACTTGAAGCCTTTTATGGGTTGGTATTACGGGTAAAGACAGGCAGGTTTAGGTTTTCCACCCACATATTAACGAAAAACAGAAGAGCAAAGTTTTTTTAAAGTTCATAATAAAGGGTTAAGTGTGGACAAATACAAATTCACAAAATATTTGAAATTATTTAAGAATAGGATAGATTTTGACTATAAAATTTTCTAACAATGTAATTGAGAAAGCAAAGATTCTATCAATTAAAAAGATGACTGACATCAGGACAGCACTTGCAAGTGTTCAAATTCATTTGGTAGAGCTGCCGCCTAAGTTCCAGAGAGCTGAGTTCGATCCTGTCCTCAGCTACTGTCTGTATGGAGTTTGCACGTTCTTCCTGTGACCTCATGGGTTCCTGCCAGGTGTTCTGGTTTCTTCCAACATCCCAAAGACATGTGGGTTTGTAGGTTAGTTGGCCTCTGCAATTGCCCCTAGTGTGTGGGGATTGCAAGTTGAAGTGGGATAACAGAGCTAGTGAGAATGGTTGATCAAATGATGGAGTCGACAGTGTGCTGATAAGCCTGTTTTCATGATGTATCTTTTAATCAGTTCAAATGGTCAATCATAAACTCCATTAGAAAAATGATTTTCATTCAAAATTCAGGCTGAAAATTATGGTACAAACTAACTATAACATGGCAACTTTATCCAAAGAACTGCCAACTGACAATGGCATAAATTGAATCAAGATGTGCTGGAAAGAGTATCACTGATATTTAAAGATCAAGATCAGGTAAATGATTTGGGGTTAGTCCTGTTATCAGAATATAAATGTGTCATTTATATTTCATCCTCTTGGAGACAATAACTAAGCCACTGTGAACTTGTGACATAACTAAGAACCAATAGTGCAAATAGTTTACCTTTTCCAATCATGCTCTTTAAGTCGTACTTAAAGCAGAAGAACATTTGCATCAGCTCAAAGCAGAGGAACATTCCCACAGGGACCCACAGCCTTCTATGTGCAGTTAGTCCTTAAGATTTTGCAGCAGGATCACTACTAGAATTCAATCATGTTGTTTCGAGCAGGATATCATTTATTATTACAATTCAACCTGTGAACAATGCAACAAACGTATGCCGACTTGGTATTTCATAATCTGTGTAATACCTCCATGAACATCACAATGATGCATTCAATGTTATCCCAGCTGTTATCAGGCAATTGCACCATCCTATCAACTAGAGAGCAGTCTTGAGCTGCTATCTACATAATTGGAGATGCTCGGACTATCTTTAATCAGACATTTCTTGTTATTCTCTTTATCATGTATCTGTACACTATGGATGGTTTGATTGTAATCATGTAGTCTCAACGCTAACTGGTTAGCAAGCAACAAACCGTACCTCAGCACACACAATATACTAAACATTAATTATATTTGTGTGTTTTAACAATTTAATGTGATCGCTAACATGCTCAGAAGCACCTACATTGACATTTATAGGAACTCATTGGCATTGATGGAATGCAGTCTTTGTCCATGTATACTATGGAGACAAAAACCCTTTGAGTATTGCGCAGCGAGATGTGGAACATAACAGATTGCACTTGATTTGAACGTAATCAATACCAATATTCTTGCATTGTCAAAGGTTTTGCCTTGACAAAGCAAACATTTTATTTTTATTTAAATATTACCAGATTGATAATTTAAAAATATCAAATGATATAATGCTGCCCCAGATAAAAATTCCATGTCATCTTCTTCTCGTTCTGTTTTTTTCTGCACATCACACCGCAGATCAGTCTTGTCTTCCAGGGTCATAAAGGTGTCCCTATTATCTTTCTAGTCAGTGGTGGTCTCCCTAAATGTTGCAGATTTTGCCAGTGTTAATGTTATGGGAAAGAGTTTAACTGTCTTATTGTAGGTCATTTCCTGCCATGTATAATATGCAGGTGCGACTTGCCAAGGAATTGTGCACATGGTTTTGTAAATGAGCATGCCTTTTATATGCTGAAGAGAAAACTGAAGGGGACCAGCCCCCAAAAACAAGCATAAGCTAAAGATGGCTGAAATACAGGCCTGGCAGAGCATCACCAAAGAGGACACCCAGCAACTGGTGATGTCCATAAATCGCAGACTTCAAGCAGTCATTGCATGCAAAGGATATGCAACAAAATACTAAACAGGACTACTTTCATTTACATGACATTGCTGTGTCCCAAACATTATGGTGCCCTGAAATGGGGGAACTATGTATACACACTGCTGCAATTTCTAAATGGTGAAACCAAAATGTATAAAAATGGCCTTTATTAAAATCTGACAATGTGCACTTTAACCACATGTGATTTTTTTCTATTACAGATCTCTAATTGTGGATTACAGCGGCAAATAAATAAATAATGGGTCTTTGTCCCAAACATACAGTATGTATATTAGATTTTTGAATTGAATAAAATGCGACCTTGTTTGTATGTGGGGTATTTGTAACACATGAGTTCATATCCCAGGGATGGCCTGTACCATGTGCTCAATTCCTTGGCAAGTCGCACCTGCACATTATTGTAGGTCATTTCCTGCCATGTATAAGACAGTTAAACTCTTTCCTATAACAATACCACTGGCAAAATCTACATTTAGGGAGATCACAGGAAATCTACAACATGTATAAAGATAATATACACGACCTGAACTGCTTTTTTGCCAGGTTTGATTGCGCCGACAGCAGTGACAACATACGGGCACAGCAGGGACCCTCACCACCGGTGCTGACTCTGAGCCCCCACGACGTGAGACAGACCCTGCAGCACATCAACCCCAACAAGGCCACCGGACCTGACGGAGTACCAGGGCGGGTTCTGAAGCACTGCGCAGGGGAGCTGATTGCGGTGCTCATGGACCTGTTTAACACCTCCCTGCTGCAGGCCTCTGTCCCTACATGCCTCAACACAGCCACAATCATCCCTGTGCCAAAACAATCAGCCATCAGGTCCCTCACCGACTATCGGCCAGTGGCGCTGACACCGGTGGTGATGAAGTGCTTCGAATGCCTGGTACTGGGACACTTGAAGAACAGCATCCCCCCCTCCTTAGACCACCACCAATTTGCCTATAGGGCAAATAGGTCGACGGAGGACGCAGTGTCACTGGCCCTCCACTCCACCCTGACACACCTTTGACCAGCGGGACAGTTATGTGCGGATGCTATTCATAGATTATAGCTCCGCCTTTAACATCATCCCCCCCCATAAACTAGTCACCAAGCTGGACCACCTGGGCCTCAACACACACCTGAGCAGCTGGGTCCTGGACTTTCTAACCGGCCGACCAGACTGTGCGCATGGGGAGGCAGGTCTCCTCCAGCATCACCCTGAACATCGGTGCACCACAGGCCTGTGTGTTGAGCCCCTTCCTCTTCTCCCTCTACACTCTCGACTGCAAACCCACCCACGAGGCCAACACCATATTAAAGTTTGCAGATGACACCATCGTGGTAGACAGGATCACGAGTAACAACGAGGCCGCCTACAGGACAGAGGTAGAGAACCTGGTGAGCTGGAGCCGTGAGAACAACCTGATCCTCAATGCAGCAAAAACAAAGGAGATGATCCTGGACTTCAGGAGGAGACCGAAGACCTTCGTCCATCAGCCCATCACCATTAACGGCGAGACAGTGGAGACTGTGCAGAACATCAGGTACCTCGGGGTCAACATCAGCCACGACCTGACCTGGATCGTCAACATCACGGCGACAGTCAAGAAAGGACTTCAAAGGCTTCACTTCCTGAGGTGCTTGAAGAGGGCACGTCTCCCACAACAGCTGCTGGTGAGCTTCTACAGGTCAGCCATCGAGTCAGTTCTCACATACTGCATCACAGTATGGTACTCTGGCTGCACCGCAGAGAACAGGAAAGCTCTCCAACGCGTCATTAAGACTGCTGAGAAGATCACTGGCACCCAGCTCCCCAGACTGGAGGACATCTACCGGACCCGCTGCATCCGGAGGGTCAAGGGCATCATTAGAGACAGCACACACCCTGGACACTGCCTCTTCACCCCCCTGCCCTCAGGAAGACGATACAGGACAGAGCGCCCGCACAACAAGACTAAAAAACAGCTTCTACCATAGAGCTGTGACACTACTGAACTCTATTCCCCCTCCCACACTGATTCCCCCCCCTCTCTCTCACACACCCGCCCATACTCCTATATGTTTATAGTCTAATTTTTTAATAGTTCTTTTTTAAACGTATTTTTATACTCATATTCCTGTGCAGCTGGAGGACTGCTCCAACAAAATTTCGTTGTCTTGTACAATGACAATAAAGATTATTATTGTTATTATTATTATTAATAGGGACACCTTTATGACCCTGGAAGACAAGACCAGATCTGGCCATTATGTATTGTTATAAATCATATCCTGAAACTTAGACATTAGTAGCAACGGAGTAAACCTGTATGTTAAGGCGGCAATAGAAGAAATAGAATTTTAATCTGAAAAATTAAAACTCTGAAAATTCTCAAATGATCCTTCATCACCATGAGGAAATGTTAGAAAACGGGTAGGTGTGAACACTGTAATATGGTGGGAACCATGAGAAATCTGAACATTCAAACCATGCGGATGCCGACTGAGAGACAAATAAGTTAGCTTTCTCCTCTTCCCACCCCCTCCGCCAACGGTGTGGTTTCCAATTATATCTTCACAAATTAACAAGCCCTATTGTCCTCCAATAATAAGCAGTGATTCGATTTGAGCATTGCCATGACAGATTTTACATGGAAAGAGAAAATCCTTTTAAACTGTTCTACTCAATGGAACAAATTTATTTTCCATCGGCATAGGCAACAGAGCCACAATTTCTTGAGTGTCCACATTGAAAAATGCAACCATGCTATATTTCTGATGAGCCCATAAAGAAGTTGGGATTGTAATTTTTAAACCATCATTTAAAGGTCAATTCTGTGTAATTTAAGAAGTACTCCCATTTTTATTTCAAAAGTATAGTTTAAGAATGGTCTACTCTGTTAATTACAAAAACATCGAATCCTGCATTGGTGCTGACTTCAATAATGACAAGTGCATTGTAAAGAAAAACAGATGGAATCACCCCTTTCATTCAAAACTTTGTGGATTCAAGTGAAAGAAGTACTATACTGCATTTCAGTGCAATAGTCAAGCTGCTTGGTTGGAGTGAAATGGGGATAGAGGTATAATAGTTGCAAAAGCAATTCCAATGACCACTCGAGTTCAAGAAAATAAAATGATTTACAAATTGCATTCTCACAATGAAAGAAACTAATGACTTACTTTGGCTTTCTCTTATACTAACACTTCTAAACATCCTTGAGGGTACGTGCTGGTAGATTGAAATCACTTTAGTATGACAATAAAACCAATATTTACATCTAGGATACAGGAGTGCTGTAATATTATTGGATGAGTAATTCAGAGGTCTGGAGCAGTCCAATTCACACTATATACATTTCAGAGTAAAGTCAAATGATTGAAAATTGTTTTGAATATTAAACCCGTCAGATATTATAAACTGATTCCGTAACATCTTTTACACAAAACAATACAATGTCCTTACCCAGTCTAGACTATATTCAACTTCAGTACCATGACTACATGGTTGATTTAATTTGCCCAACAAGCTTGTCAGAACAATAACGCAATGTCTAGAAATAACTGACCACGCTGCAATATCCCAAAAATGAATTTAGAATATGAAGAAATGGACATTGCCTGGATGAATGAACTTCATAACACCTTCACCTTGAGCAGAAGTACAATACACAAACAGAATCCATGGTGTAAGGCGTAACCTGCAGAGATAAACTTCTGAACACCCAAGAAATTAGAAAATGTCATTGCATGTCAAACAAGTTATTGGATCAGATAACTTTAACTGAAAGGTCATAAGATAAAAATTAAATATTTTATATTATTAAAATCAGACATCTCTGTTGGGGCTCATCTCTGAAGTGGGTGGATAGTGGCTTCTATTGTGGTTAAATGGATTACATATGTGTTTTAGTATAATATGGGTTTTCTTAAATTACTTAAACTTTAACAGAAATCTTGCTTGGACATTTGAATGAATAAGTTTATTGGCCAAGAATGTACACATACAAGGAATTTGCCTTGGTGCTCCGCTCGCAAGCAGAGCACCAAGGCAAAGGATAGTGCAGATTATCGATGTTTTGGTTAATTCTACATAAGGATTGATATGGTTTAAGTTTACAATAACAAACTTCTACATTTATTGAATCAAAATTTCAGACATAGTAAAAGTGTTTTATCAAAAGTTAATAAGCCTAGAAATGGATTCCCATATTGTATTAAGACAGTTGTACAAACATATTCATACTGCCAAATAATTTTATATGCCTGTCATAAAGAGCAAAACTATTTCAGATATAGAACCATTACTTTCTTTAGCCATTTGGTAGTACAGCTTTTGAAATTCCATCTTCTGAAGAAAGTAATTATAGTTTTAAATTCTGTGGGCATTGAGCATATTTCTGTAATTCCCCACGGTCCATTTTTCACATGCAAGCCTTGAGAATTGGCAAAGAAAAACAAAAAGCTCCAAATTGAAATACAAAAACCCAAGAGATACTGGGAATACATAGGTCAGGCAACATCTGCAGAGAGGGTAGCTGAGTTAAGAGCATAACTGAAGCGGCAACACCCTTTTCTCCCATGGTACTGTTTGATCTCTGGAGTATATCCAGCTTAAAAATAAAAAAATCAAAGCTCAAAGGGCTTCATAGACATCCCTTATAAAAAACCCCTGTTGTAACTAGGTTGAAAAAAGAATGCCTGTGAGTACATTCCTTTTAAAAAAAATACCAGGCTTCCTGTTCCAGGCCAGATGGTGCTACGAGAAGGTCTACCTCATGTCAAGAGAGCGTGGTAATAGGAACCAAATCCAAAATCTAGTAAATAGCTCTCATAAATTCTTGCGTGTACAAGTTAATAACTCCACCTCTTTAGTTGAAAACTGGGTTGTCAAATAATTCAACTGAGCACAACTTTTCTATAGTTAACACACTTACAGCACATTTTATTTCTTCTTTCCTGGATACCACTATTGTCTTCTTATCACAACAGCCATTTTTATATGAATCCAGTCATCAAACTAACCCTATGGCAACATGGCATATTACCATTTTACAAAATCCTGGCCCACAGAAATAATGTCATTTTGGTCCAAGCTACTATTTCCTCAAAATGTATCAACAGCTTCCAATTGAACAGCAGCTTGCCCATGTTCAATGGAGCGTAGGCAGCATTAATTCCCTTGGAAGCAAGGTACTGAATAAATACTGCACATTAAATTTGGAAACTAGTTTCATTCATTTCCTGAACCATTTTCAACATTCTAAACATTGATCTTAAGCATCAATGAAACATCTTAAGTTGCCAGCATATTTAAAATTTAACAAGAAATGTGTTACTTTGTCATGTAACATCCATGACAAAGTATTGATTTATCTTGAGATCTTAATTTATAATATACCGCTCCAAATTGATTGAATGTATCTGTTGAAATCAGTTTATATCCTTAAGATCAATTTCTCTAGAATACCTAAAATTAAAACCTGCAATTTAAACATTATTCCAGGGATTTATTTTTACATATGCCATCTTATCATTCGTGTGCACGCTATGTTTACATGCATGGCTTTGCCTTTTTTACTCATATTTCAGAACGTGCGTCACTGATAAGGGCAGCACATTTCTGATCCAGCTTTGCTTGTCCAGATCAGCTTACAACTTTACACATTGGCATTTGATATGCAACGTGTGAGGGAAGGTGGGGTTAAAGACAAGGATGTCAATAATAATGACTTGGTATTTTAGTTCCTGAACAGAAATCAAAATATATCCTAAATAGAAATGAAAAGTCTGAAACATATGCTGTATTGTATCATATATTGTCAAATCAGAAAATCCAGGACCAAATATTGAGTGGGCTGGAAACGGGATTGACATCAGGAATCTAAAATATACATAATCGTAGGGATAATATGAATTATTGCAGAAGATATAGTATCTGGATTCCCACAAATCCACTGACTCTTACGGTAGAAAGA
This sequence comes from Amblyraja radiata, assembly GCF_010909765.2. Lineage (NCBI taxonomy): Eukaryota > Metazoa > Chordata > Chondrichthyes > Rajiformes > Rajidae > Amblyraja > Amblyraja radiata. The sequence goes on along the minus strand of NC_045956.1, from coordinate 90,841,156 downwards.
AACTGTGTAAACCGATTTCGTTTACAGAAATATATGCACTGAATGAAGGGTGCAGATGAGAATTTGTTTACATTTTTTTGTCAATTAATAATTTGTGGACGTAAATGGCAAATTAAATTTAAAGCAATGCTACATATTGGATATGAAGACAAAAAGCAGAAATGTACCATGAGCGAAGCACAAGAATAGCTGGAAGAGAATGTTGTACTGATAATAATTACTTTCAATGTTTATAAAATGTGAAGCGGCATTTCAAAATAATTTGAATGCACAGCACGAACAGAGCACACGTTTTCAAATGCACAGTAAACTCCCCTTCCAAAGTTTGGTTATCAATTCAAAAAAAATAAATACTGAAATATTGAAAGGATGTGGAAAACACATAGAATTACTGCATGAAGTAAAGTGGATGAACAATGGGTAAAGTACATAGACATGCAAAGAGTCAAATGAAAAAAGGGAATTTTCTGTATTGTTGGGTTAGATTAATAGAACAAACTGCAATAAATGATTTGCTCACCTTGAGAGAAATCATTAACAGGAAGTCTGTAATGCAGGTAGACCCAAGATTGGATAAGTTTTAAAAAAAAATATACGGGAACAAATAGACTGATGTTTTTTTTTCATCCAAAAGCAGCGAATGCTTGGCCCATACAGTAATTTTCACTCCAGTCCCAGTATATGACTATTGAAGGAGATCAAAGTGCCAAATATCTAAAATGTTATTCCCTTAGTATTACTCAAGAGCTTATATTATTGAACTAGTTATTATCAGTCATAACCTGTGCAACAAACATTAAAAGTAACCAAGATACCATGGCTCATGTAAAATAGGTTCCAGTCTTCTGCTGAGTAAATAACAAAATGTTTCTAATATATCAGTTTGTCTTCAGCCTACTCCAGATTTCAGACCTTAAGTGCCAGATCTGAAGACAGCTTGCGACTGCAATTTATTCTGAAGGCTGAAGCATATTTTACATTCACCACATTATTTTTCTTGATTAATTATAATGTTTTCAATACAGATTATTATACAAGACCAATAGCTTTGGTACAAGTAAGTGGTTCTGCTGTCTTACAGAAGCTTTTTGGTATTAAATGTCTGTGCTTTTCAAACTGCTTACTGGCTGGGCTCAAGTGTTGTCAACTTAACAAGTACAGGATTAAAAATTAAACTCATTAAATACTTCTAATGGAAAGTAGAAGTAAAAATGCTTTCAAGAAAGGACTTTAAAACATGGTGCAGTTTGAAGAACATGGAACCGTTCTGTATGTGGTCCAACAACTGTAAAAAAGAGATTTGTGCCATCTTGCCAAGCAGAAATCAGCTGCCTCATTTGCCTACATTAATAAAAGCAATTAGATTTCTAACAATAATTAATCACTTGTGAGGTACACTGGTAATCCTGCAAATAGAGTTTAGAAGCTAGGAGCTTTCCTACCAAGTAGTTTTGAATCAGCTCATAATGAACTCTTTAAATCTAAATCATGGAGTAATTGAAATCAACTATGCTTATCATATCACACCTCATCGTTTGTTGTAATGATCAACATTTGCCACAAAAGTATTCCCATGAAGAGGCATTCATTGTACTGGCTCTGATAATCTTATTTCAAAGCCAAATTCATGTGTATTTGTTTATGCCCTTATAGCCAGTAAACTCTCAAAGCAAATCCACTATTGAGTGACCGTAGCAACTTTTAGTAACATTCAAATTTCAATTGGGCATAGACAGGTATTCTGTATTGTAGAAAATGCAAAATACTGAACTAAGCTTCACATTGCTTATTTTTTGGCTTTTATAACTTGAACGTAACAAATATGTGTCTCAACACTTTAAATCACCGTTATGCCCAGCACCTCGCAGGGGAGAGGGGTCTTCCAGGTGACCCTGTTTGAGGGCAAAGGGAAATTAGTAAGGGCAACCAGAAATGTTCCACTCAGCGTGAAGCAACTGGCCCTGCCACACCAGTTTAACTTCCTGCAGGAGCCCCAGTGATCTGTCAAGTATGTGTTGCACTCAACAAATTACAACAATTTACTAAAGCACCATTTTCACTTTCAACACTAGTAATAAAAAAAATAAACCTCTATGGTAATCAAATTGACAAAAAGATCCATTGGCACGAAGTTGCAGGTACTATAACTATTAAAAAAACATGATATGTTTCAATGTATAAAAGCAGAGCTTTGAGGTGAAGAACACACACACACAAGGTTGACTCAACATTTTATAGCCACTCCCAAATTCTGTTAAATGCAGAATCTCATTTATCAGACGTCAGTGTATCCAGAAACCTTCAGTTTTTAAACTCACAAGTGGCAAAGCAAATCTATCAGTTACTACTAAATACTGTTTTATTAAAATGGTTGAAAAAATAAAGCTATGTTTAACATATCTGTACTGTTGTATGTTTTGCAGACAGGGCAGAAGTCACTTAAAGCTTTTGATACTCATTTCTAAAGTACATAGGGTGTCCCAATATTACAATGCATTAAGAAATGATATGAAAATATATCACAATTTGGGTTTACATATCATAGTGAATGTGATAGCAGCCATAATTTGATTGCAGTGGTAATCCTGAGAATTCAAAGGGTAAATAACCCTTCTGGTATTCTTTTCTAACAAAAAAAGAGGAAGTTGACGGTATTAACAAAAACAATGTGTGATTGAAGTGTAGTCAACCCCATTGTCACATGTTAATTTTCTTTTATAAAAGATGTTTGCACACTGCTGGTATTTATTTATACAGAATTGTTACCATGCATGAAACCAATGAAAGAAAGCCAGACGTTGTATGTAGAACTCTCTTCATGTGGTATCATGAAATTCTGACGCATTGTTTTTATTTTTGCAACTGGACAGAATTTCGAGAATTCACGAGTGGTATGTCATGAAAAAATACCCTTTACCAACCCGCTTATAAACAATGTTTTTAAGCATGGCAGCAAGGTAAATTAGACATCAGTAAGCATATAGACATACACCCGTACAAGTTATTGCTGTAGCCTATGCATAGTTGAATACACATCCTTTAAGGATCACAATTTTAATACAGGGGTTGTCAAAAATATCACTGGAAGTAAAGCTCTAATTGAAGAATCAGAACTAAAATATTTCACTTTCCTTTTTCACCTATATTTTGGTAAGCCTTTTATAAAGTAACACAATTATATTTTAGATTGCCTTTGTGTAACAGATCACAATTAGACACCTTGACGAGTGCTTCTTTGTTTCTTGTACTACTTTGTTTCTTTGTTTTTTGTTTCATGATATTTGTTAACTGTGATTTTTGTCCCACATCATGAAGGTGCTATATTGAGACATCCTTTAAGTACAATATGCAGACTGACAAGTAACCACAAAAAGTAGGGTTTTCTCGTAAACACCTTCAACTGATAAAGTCACATGACTCAAGTTTAAAAAAAAAATTAGGACAGTTCCAGCCTGTGACCAAAATATAGGTCTTTACTGGTTTAGATGATGAGAATATACAGCAAGGTCAGGTCTGGAACCTGGATACTTCAGAGCCCATTGCTCAGAGGAAGAAAATATAAACTATTTGGTAACAAAAGTGTACTATATGTATAATACAAAAAAGGTATGGTGAAACTGTACCTTCACTAAAGCTTATACAAGTTTCTTGGTCCATAGAAACTATGTTATTTTTGTATGCATTCTCTAGTATGCTTTACCACCATCCCACCCAAACACTTTAATATCTTGCCCACACTTTAAACAGCTGAAAAATAGATTTTCATTTTGCTCTTTTATAAAGTTTTATACATATTCACGTGTATTTTCTGACTGTGATAACACCTCCTGCAGATTATCAATGCTTGAATGAAATGTTCAGCATCTGAACTAGGTGATTTCCAGAATACCACAAGAACTGTTGACATTAGTAGTTCTTTGATTTCTTTTGCAGCATTTCAACAGTTTTGTCTTCTTCTTCCCCAAAAGTTGGTAACTGTCTTTAAACCATTTCAGTAGTTAGGAAACTACAGTTGCTGCTGATGTGACAATAGTCGAGTTTGTGCTGACAGTTGTGTAACTTCCCTCACTGTTTGTATTTGAGTCATTTGTTGCCATCAAGCTGGAATTAGCTCTAAGGATGGCTCCAGCAGCACTGCAGTGCGGCCGCGGTCCAGGCTCTGGGGTGTATGTGAAAGTAAGGCTGGTGGAGTAGATAATCCCATCATTTCGAACCAGTGTGACAGGAACCTGGACAGGTTGACGCACCCATCGCCAACCCTCTCGGAATGCAGAAATATCAGGAACAACACAGAGCATGCTCTCCGCACACCTTAGGACACAAAGTGAAGGAGATTAGCAAAAAGAGTTGCACAAAAAAAGTGTAATTTACTCTGTTGTTATTTACATTTAAACACATCACGTGGGGTAAGGTACTGAGCAACAGATGCTGACTTTAAAAAATCCACGTAGTGCAATATCTGGGTGCATCGCATGCATTCTTAATCGCACTACAATTTGCACAGAATCTAAAAAAGTATTAAAAATACAGGAGGGAACATCAGAAGGAAGCTCCTCATTTCTTGGGCCAGGCCACTGGTTAGTGGCTTTGAGTGGAAAACTTGCAAAATGTATTTGCCCAATCCCAAAATGATGGGATCAATTTTATTAGAATTTTCACAATTAATTTCATGATATTTTTTGCAATTATATCATAAATTTCCACTGTATTTGTTCGGTAGCAGTGCCAAATGGCATACGCCATCATACTTGATGAAACAAAAACTAAGCTTCAATTCCTATTCTGTCTTTAATCAACATATTGCAATGGGTTAGGAGACAAAAAAATTATCCGATTGAACCAGTAAAATCTATTGGGTTCTATGCCTTGGACTAATCATTAGCCCCTCCAGGACCATAAAAGTAGATGCAAGGACCCATTTTTGAAATATCACATCAATTTAGAAAGGTCTGAAGTATTGTAAATACAGGTAGTTTTGCTATAATGAGATTATTAATTTCCTAAGAAACCTTGGTGTAGAAATTTGAGATAAAGACAATTGTGTCAATGGGGAGGGAGGAAAAAGGGGTGTTTGGGCTAGTGTTTTAGACATGCAATAAATTATTTCCCGTTCTCCCCATCAGGATTTTCAAAACTAAAGGTCTTTTTAATTGCAATATGTATTAACCTGTTCAGTGCCACACCCGAGTATACTTGGGTCATGGCCAAAAGTGAAAGAAAAAACTTGGCAGAGATCAGGTTTAGATAAACAATATCAGAGTATGGTATTGCTTAGTATAATAATATTGCAGAAGAATAAATAGTCAATTTCAGTAACAGTTAAAGTAACAGCTGTGTTCTTGAGACAATAGTGTCTGATTACCGCAGGAGGTCACATAGAAACAGATTTTCTTTCCCCTATATTGTTTAAATATGACAGCTTTTTTCCTGCATGCCTATTTCTAAAACTTTTAAGTGGTTTGCTAGTTTCTAACTGAAATTGCAAATGCAAATTTGGCCAGCGTAATACAAATAGTGTTCCTAATATTTCACTTGCATTATATCCAGTCTGTCATGGAAACAAGTGTTATGGCAGAATTACCGTTAATGGTAGAAGCAGGCGACTGCATAGAAATGGGAACAGACAGAGTTAGCAACAGGATAAACAAGCTGGGAAAGACACCTTGGCTACAGCATGAGTAAGGATTGATAAGATGCACACATTCAGTGAGATAATGTGCCAGTAGTCATTCTTTCTCTCGTTTGTTTGCTTGTTCTTAGAGAGTACACAGTAATGTGTGAGAATATCTTTCAATTTTGTGAATTGAACACAATTAAATTAACCTCCAAATTATAATTCTGATTGCTTGCCTTTTACAACTAGACAATTACCTGTACATGGTCTCTGCTTCGACATCACCAAACCAAACTCGTAGATTGGGGGTAAAGTTCTGTCCAGTGAGCTCGAGCATTGCAACGTCTCCACCCCCATTCAGCTATATAACAATAAACAAAGCTCAGTTAAGTACAACCATCTCTTATTAAAAAAAGTTACATCGATATCTCATCATAATCAAGAACTGATTATCGTCGTAAGCCTACCTATTTAGTGCAACTACATCATTGGTACATGAAAGGTTTCTTGATAAGTACATCCACCAACAATACAGCATGTTTGCATTGCTGAATATGAATCATTAAAATTATGATAAATTCTTAAAGAATACTCTACTTTATCTACTAAAGTTTGTCTACTTCAAATTTTTAGATGCCATTGTAGCAAATTTCTCTACGACAAAGCAAATGTGGCACAGCAGGCAGAGTAGCTGCCTTGCAGCGACAGACACCCAGATTCGATCCTGATCTCGGGTGCTGTCCGCATGGAGTTTGTATGCTATCCCCATGACTGTGTGGGCTTCCACTGGGTGCTCTAGTTTCCTCCCATATCCCAAAATGGTCAGGGTTTGTAGGTTAATTTTCCATTATAAATTGTCCCTAGTGTGTAGGGAGTGGATGAGAATGCGAGATAACATAGAACTAATGTGAATGGGTGATCGATTGTTTGGTGGACAGAAGGGTTTGTTTCCATGCTGTGCATTTCAATAATTTAAACTTAGAAATGTTGTAATAGGACAAAATACATTTTGCAAGAGTTAACTGAATTTCACACTAAGCTGCATTGAAATACTTGGCAGAAATTCCAAACTTAACATTTCTCATAATGAATGTGACAAATTGTTGAACTCCTTCTTTGTACCATTTCACTGCTGAATTATTATTTGGTATTAGTAAATTAAATGAATGCTTCAACATAACTCTAAAATCACAATTATAGCATTTGAAAAAATCTCTAATGTATCAGAACAAGTTGACACAGCATTTTAACATCATTAGATGTTTTCTTTGAATGCCTCGCTGAACATATCAACAAAACATCTAAAGATGTATGGTGCAGCATTTTTATTTTGTCTAAAGCAAAACATTGAAGCTTTTCTCAATTTTTAAGTTCTTTCCTCTAGGGTCATTAGACTTCCCACTAAATATAATTGCAATCTGACAAGACAGCAGTTTGATAGACAAAATATGTCCAAGGCCATAAAACAGAATCATATAACATTGCAATAGGAAAAGTATAAGCAGTGAAATTATTAAATAATTCAAAGCAGGACAAGACCAGTTTAAATAAAGAGAATAAATGAAAAATAATAGCTGCTTTATAAAAATAATTAAATTTACTTCACATCTCTAATTTTGTTTTAAAATAACCTTCAGCCTGGATTAAAATAATTTTCCTTTATTGTCTTATGCAAAATGCTGTGCTTTCGTAATCTCCAATGATTTAATTGAGAGTTATCATACAAGACCACAATGATGCTTGCTCTCCCCCACACATGAGAGTAACTGATGGTATGTTTTCCAGAAAAGAAGATATTTAATTACCGAAATCTAATGTCTGTGCATATATCAGCCAAACTGATCTATTTGGAAACAATGTCCATAGTTTGCCTTTAAGACAAGAAGCCCCCATGTTATGGTTTGTATTATACTTGTCTTCATCATTTGCCTAACAGACTTTGATTATCAATATATTTAAACAAACATTTCACTTGTCCCTTGCTAAGATTTTGAATATAGCCCTCTATATGCAAATGGTCAAATTGTTTTCTTCAAAATACGCTGTTGCAAATGCAAAAATAAATTTCCCAACATTGTCACCGATATTCAGATATTCCATTTTGAATGTATGCCTCATCTGATGATTCCATCATACTCTAAAATCACGAATTCACAGAAAATACTCCAGTAGCCCATTCTCAGTCACGTGTGTGACCAAAAATATGAAAAATGGTAGAATACATCTAATTCTGAAAGCATTACATGTATATTTTTTGTACTGTATATATGATCCATATTTTTTTCAAAGTTTATCGAGAAAAGTTTGTTATGCTGACAATGCTTGTTTAGGGTCAGAGGTCAGATATGAGTGGACACGTGTGTGACCTCACACAGAATCATTTTTTCCATAACTCAGTTTTATCATACAAACTTTTATGAATTTTAAAAAGCTAGAATGTTCATATCTTTAGCAGACATGCATTATAGTTCTGCAGGTAGGAAAATAGTAATGAATAAGATTAATTTCTTACAATAATTTTTTTACGTATTACTTTAAGTGATACCATTTGGTAATGTGTGTGACACTTTCCAAAGAACGGGCCCATTACGTACTACTAACAATCTTGCTGTTACAAAAGATTCCCAAAGATCTAATTTGAAAATCTGGCATTTCCCGGCAATGAAGACGCACCTGCGTCGAAGACGTACCCCCAATTTAAGTTGCTAAATTTTGAAAAAAGGATGGCAGGACAGCATCATGGGTTTGGTTTAGTTCAAGGGTCGGCAACATCACCAGCGTGCACCGGGACTGGCTGCAGTTTCCAGATCCCTCACGTCCCCGCCTGCGAGCCCTGGAACTAGCTGCAGCTCCCAAGTCGCCTGCCCCGGGACTGGCTGTAGCGCCCAGGTCGCCTGCGAGCCCCGGGACTAGGAGAGAAAAAAAGAAAAAGAGCGAGAGCGAGAAAAAGAGATAGCAAGAGAGAGAGCCTGGGACGGAGCAGCCAGCCTTCCGCCCAGTAGCTACCCGCCAACCACCACCTCCACCGGTTGTGCCTGTGCTGAAGGACACTGTGGCAGGCGGGCGGACTTGCAGAAGGCGCTGAGGTGGCGACCAGTTCCGCTGTCCGGTCCCGGCGGCCGCTTGCAGCCACCTGAGCTACTTCCCTCCCCGGCCACAACGCTCCTGCCCGTGCTGACCCGGGACAGACTCCCAACACGCTGTGAAAGGAACTCTCCCCTCTCCCCCAGCGGCGCTGTCCTTTTACAGCCGTTTCCACATCAGGTGCCAGCAATGAGGGATAGTCTTGGCTATCCCTCAGTACAGCAACATCTGATGTTGTTGTATTGAGGGATCTTTCTTGGCTAACAACCTTACCTTTGGCCTCCAAGACGCAGGTAAATATTTGTGCCTTATTTTTGGATTTAAAAAAAAAATAGCGTCTTCATTGCTGGGAAATACGGTACTTAAAATTATGAGTTTTGAAAAAAAATGTCCTCGATTTCCATTCATGGAAAAAAAGAAAATCAGAAGCCCCAGATTTATTTTTAAATATGGTTTTGAATGTGTACTGTTCTTACATTAAAAAGCCACAGGCTGGAACAAAGAGAGCATAGCAAACATTTAAAAACAAAAAAAGTAAAACAACATGACTCAAAAATACAAATTGGCACCCATGGACAGGGATTAAAATGTAGGTTCTGTCTTGTCACCATCTACACTGTGGGGGAGGCTGTTAAAGGTCTCTTCACAAGCATGACACTTTCTCAAAGCTTCCAAAATTCATTGTGAAAAATAATGGTCAATTCATCTGCAATCGCTGTTCTTAAGCCAAGAAACCCACCTTCTGGACTACTCCCATAAAAGGTTATACAAAGAAATCTAGAATGTGGCCTTGATTCGTGCAGATCCACGGTGTCTGTTTCTGTACTTTTGCACTGCAACTAATAGAAGTCATCAAGTGGTCAAGAACTACAACTTCAGAAATTTAGAATATCATGGTAGAAAAGAAATGTGGCAGCAACCAAGTAAAAATGTTGTATTCAACTTGCATTAGAACTTAATAACCTCTGACAGATCTAATGAGTAGTGTCAGTCAATCAAACAAGAGTAGCCCAAGAGGACACTCCAGTCTGTCCCCCCTCCCCTCAATAAGATCACGGCTGATCCAGTGCTTCATACATCAGCAGGCCTGACCATCATATCCTTCGATTTCTTTGGTCCTCACAAGTGTATTGATCACAACCTGGAATATACTTAATGGTCGAGCATGGACCCATGGGACAGTGAGGTTTACAGCTCTCTGCATAAATAAATTTCTCCTCAACTCAGCTATGAACAGATGACTTCAATGACTATGCCCATTACTGGCAGATACCCTAGCTAGTGTTAAGAGCTTCTTGGCACATGGCCTCTCGGGTCTAATATACCTCAATAAAGTTATCTTGGATTACTCTGAACTCCAGCGAGTATAAATTTATTCCATCACGGACAAAAGGAGAACCCCCTGTGGCAGGGAACAAACCAAGTGCATGAAATGTGCACAAATTTAAAGTAAAAAATACGGCACAGAAGACTCCATCTTTTTGCCTAATGCTGAATTTCTACAAAATTACATTTACCAAAAACTGATGTTCCAATGCATAATATGTTTGAAAAATTCTGGAAAAATTGACTAAAATTCTGTTCTTCATTCCTGTCTGAGCACTCCTCAATGTATTTGGTTGGGGTGGAAGATTGCAACCTTCACGTGGTACGCCCTGTTTCGATGAATCCAATCAACCCGTCTTGCACAATCAAATAAGATCAAATAGAACATGTGGTCCTACAACTTTAGGCTGTGCACGCCATACGCAAGAAGAAGAATGTATTTGGCTACTCAGTTTGTCTAATGACGTTATCCGCTGGACAGTGATTGCCATATCCAATGTCTGAGTAAGCGAAGCTAGATCTTTGTCGGCGACATGCTTGATGGATAATTAGCAACCTTTTTATGCAGTTTTTGAAATCTAGAACATCAAAGCATATTTCAAGCTTCAGCATCCAACTTAAATAGAGAACAAAGCTTCTGCTCAGCAACCAGACATCTCTTATATAAAATAAACAGTCACCCTTGTGCTTAATGGTTGTTAATATTGCTCATCTTATCACTTATGAGCGATTGCATCTCTCATCACGGTGCCCTCTCGCACTTGGTTATCTTTTGGCTATACTTCAAAGAATAGGAACAAGAACAGTTTCTTGGTCTATGTTCAGGGAAAGAACATTCTAAAGCAGGAATTTAATCTCTGTGACCACCGCTTTCACCTCTGTCACAAGGATGGAAATTCTTGGCACTTTATCATGCAATTCATTTTTCAAACTATACGTAGCTGGACAAGAACCAGATTTGTCAGTTTTGTGCTGCAGACAATTGCCAATGTGCATACCTGGAGTCTCTCAGAAATTAGACTATTGCCAGCTTTATCCAAATTTAGAAAAGGTAGGATGACCTGTGCAAAATGAAAACTTCCTGCTACCCCATGCTCATAAAATAATTTGGTTTTGGAGAATTACGCATTTGGTTCAGACAATCAGTGCCAAAGAAAATCCTTTGGACATCAAATAGTACACATATTGCTACTACCCCTTCAGCACAACAATGTTTTCAGAAATTTGGTTCTTCAATAACAGTTTAAAAAAATCAACCTGCTTTGATACATTCTTGGTCTTAATAAAAGTGTTTATAATAAAACATTCATATCTAGGTGCTAGTACCTGAAGACTTTCCACTACAGGTACAGGAGTCACTGGTGCATGTACGGGCCCCATTCCCTCGTAGAATGTGTATTCAGCTTTATCTGTGCTTATGATTGTCCAAGAGGCTCCATCGTTTATCATTTCTTTGTTTGGTTCTTTTGGACATGGAGTGGCCTGTGGAGGGAGAGAGGGGTCAAAGTGATATTTAAAAATATAAGTGTGACCATAATAAATAAAGTTGTTAATTAAAGATGCAAGTTAGTAATTAACTAGATGGAGGCTTGATTTTGCATTTAAAGGAGTGAAAAACTATTGCAGATTTCCAAGTACAGTGAAACTTCTATCATTTGTACTTCAACTTTCTGTAAATATTCTGGCCAAAAAAAAAAAATACTACCTCGATGCACAACAGATTTTCACGCACAACTCTGTAATACATGAAATCAACTTCAAGATTGAAGACTCACTTGAATACAAATCACTCTTGACTGTGTATTTTGAATTCTAAGTTTAATGTCATTGCTATGCAATAGCTTCAAGATGTTTCCCAATAAGGCAACAAATCTGGTTGCCATCAATTATGACAAATAATATTTCCACTGTAAATATATTTCAAAATCCTACAAGTTATACTGACAATAACATGGCTTAGAAATAAGCAAATTATAAATTATAAATACTCAATTTGCTGCAATTGCTGGACAGCAAATTCTTTCTTCATTCAGCTATAGTGTTCTGGATTGAAAATGAATAATCAAATAAAATTATTTACATAGGCAGCATAGTCATGACAAGATCTTGGACTAACTTGTTTAGGAAATTAAGATTTAGGATACAAAAGTATCATCATTCATCTCTGAAACAGACCTTATGGGTTCAAGAACTACTTCAAAAACTTATGACCACATCGAGGTCAACTCTTTAATGCAAAGGGAAGGCAGATGCACAAATGGCACAAAACATTCCACGGTCCTTTTTCAAAGAAAAGCACTGAGCCACTACCAAAGTACTTTTACATCATTGATTCTGAACATTAACATCGGTAAATTGACTTGCTGACAAAACAGCAGCAAGTATAACCCCTAAAACCCATCAAGAGAGCAGTGAGCAAAAGTGAGTGCAGTCACTATTACTAAGGAAAAGGTGCTTGGGAAGCTGAAACGTCAGTCGATGGATGTCACCTGCACCAGATGAACTATACCCCAGGGTTCTGAAAGAAGTAGCTGTAGAGGTTGTGGAGGCATTAGTCGTGATCAACTAAGTATTGCTATAGTCAGGAGTGGTTCCAGGGAAATGGAAATTCACAAATGTAAGTCCACTGTTTAAGAAGGAAGCAAAGCAAAAGAAAGGAAATTATAGGCTGGTTAGCCCGACTTCAATAGTTGGTAAGATTTTAGAGTCCATTATTAAGGATGAGATTTCAGGGTACTTGAAAGAACATGATAAAAGAGTCAAAGTCAGCATGATTTTGTTAAGGGTAGATCTTGCCTGACAAATCTGTTTGAATTCTTTGAGGAAGTAACAAGCAGGATAGATAAAGGAGAGTCAGTGGATGTTGTTGACTTAGATTTACTGAAGGCCTTTGATAAGGTGTCACACGTGAGGCTGATAAACAAATAGGTGCCTCTGGTATTAGAGGTGAGGTACCAGCATGGCTGACTGGCAGAAGGCAAAGAGTGGGAATAAAGGAGCCTTTTCTGGTTGGCGGCCAGTGACTAGTGGTGTTCCGCAGGGGTCGCTGTTAGGCCCGCTATTTTTAACTTTATATGTCAATGATCTGGATGATGGAATTAATGGATTGTGGCCAAGTTTGCGGATGATACAAACATAAGTGGAGGGACAGATAGTGTTGAGGAAGCAGGCAGTTTGCAGGAAGACTTGGACTGTTTGGGAGAGTGGGCAAAGAAGTGGCAGATGGAATACAACGTAGCAAAGTGTATGGCCATGTACATTGGTAGAAGGAATAAAAGACAAACTATTTTTTAAATGGGGACAGGATTCAAAAATTGGAATTGCTAAAGAACTTGGAAGTGCTGGTGAAGGATTCTCAAAAGCAGGTTGAGTTGGTAGTTACAATACAATACAATACGGTTTATTTGTCACATTGCACATAAAGTGCAAGTGAAATGAATATGTCAGCAGCGGTACAATGATAAAGAAAACACACAAAAACACAATAAAAATTTAACATAAACATCCACCACAGCATTCATCACTGTGGTGGAAGGCACACAATTTGGCCAGTCCTCCTCCATTTTCCCCCGTGGTCGGGACCTCAACCCTCCGCAGCCGTTGCTGCGGGCGTCCAGATGGTAAAAGGACAAGGTACAAGTCCAGGTAAGTCCAGGATCGGCTCTTCCCCACCGGAGACCGCGGCTTTAAGTTGGTGTAGGCCGCGGGCCGGCGGTCGAGATTTAAAGTTTAAAGTTCCCGCCACGCCGCAGCCAGAAGCACTGCAGACCGCAGGGTCGGCGGTCGAAGCTCCCCTCCAGGGGTGATGGTAAGCCGCCACCGCGCCAGAAGTTGGCCGCGGGCCGGCAGTGATGGCTTCTTCTTCCCCCGGGTCCCCCATGAGGGATCCCGGGCTGTAGACGCCGCGCCAGCTGGAGCTGTGCAGACCGCGCGCGGCTTCAGGCTGCCGGCTGCCCCGGGCCAGCGAAACGGAGCGCTCCCCTCCAGCGAGGGCTCACCCGCTCCACGCCAAGAGTCCACACTGCACCCGCCGCTGAAGCCCCGGGCACGTCTCCGGGAAAGGCCGCGCCGATCCTTGCTGTTAGGCCACGGGGGAGGCGACCTGGAAAAAGTCGCCTCTCCATGGAGGCGGCGGCCGAAACGGTTTCCCCCTCACCCCCCACACAAAACACACAAAGAAACATTAAAAACATACTTTAAAACATACTAAAAAAAATAAAAAAAGTTGAAAAAACTAACGCGCTGCTGACAGGGCTGCCGCAATTGCAGCGCCCCCACCGATAAGGAAGGCAAATGCTATGTTAGCATTAATTTCAAGGATGTATTGCTGAGGCTTAATAGGCGCTGGTTAGAACACATTTGGAATACTGTGAGCAATGTTGGGCCCCATGTCCGAGGGATGATGTGTGGATGCGCTGACATTGTAGAGAGTCCAGAGAATGTTTATAAGAATAATCCTGGGGATGATTGGGTTAACATTAGAGGAGAGTTTTATGGCTCTGAGCCTGTACTCAGTTTAAGGTTGAGGGGTATCTCATTGAAACAATGAATAACGAACGACCTGATAGAGCAAATGTGAAGAGGATGTTCCCAGTAGTGGGAGAGTCGAGGACCAGAGGGCACAGCTTCAGAATAGAAGGATATACCTTTAAATAGAGTTGAGGAGCAATTTCTTTATCCAGAGGGTGGTGAATCTGGGGAATTCATTGCCATAGACCACTGTGGAGGCCAAGTCGTTTGGTATTTAACAGTAGAAATTGATGGGTTCTTGATTAGTAAGGGTGTTAAAAGTTACATGGAGAAGGCAGGAGAATAGGGTTGAGGGAAAAATAGATGTCATGATCGAATGGCGGAGCAGACTTGGGCTGAACGGCCAAATTCAGCTCCTATATTTTATGATCTTATGATTAAAAATACTGATTAAATTAGTTGGGACATTATTTATCAAAGATAGCATACAATTAATTTATCAAAATATTTATCCGAATTAACTTTGCACAAATTATTATTATAATTATAACTGAAAAACATGAAAATAAAAAATTGCTGACATTACAAATCTGAAATAATAACAGAAAATGCTGTAAACACTGGCCATTTGCCTTTGCTATTGCCCCCTACCCTTCTTTTGTTCTTTCATTTTGGTATTCTGGTCTACGAACACATCCCAGAAGGTGACGTTACATGGATAAAAGCATTTTAACTGTGCATTTAATGGTTAAACTATTTCATTTATTTATATTCATTCCCTGCTGCCCCCCTTTGTGCCTCATCATCTTTGCTCATGTTCATGAGTTCCAGGAGCAGAATGCCATTCGGCCCATCAAGTCTACTCTGCCATTCAAACATGGCTGATCTATCTTTCTCTCTCAACTTCATTCTCCTGCCTTTGGCCCATCACCAGACACATTTGCTGCCTCAATTAACCTGCTTTCTATCTTTCACAATTCTGATTATGGTTCCTTGACCTGAAATGTTATCAATTTCTCTTTCCACAGATGCTGCCTAATCTTAATTTTTCCATTATCTCCAGATTTAATTGCTAAACTACAGACTAAACTTTCACTTGGGAGAAATTCAATGTAGACGGAGACATAAGAGGCTGCAGATGTTGAAATCAGAAGCAAAAAAACAAACTGCTTGAGAAACACAGCAGGTGAGGCAGCATTTGTAGAAGCAAAGGGATAGTTGATGTTTTGGGTCAAAACCTTGCAACACCTTGATTGAGAGAGCAGAGAGGAGATAGCCAGTATAAACACACGAGGAGGAGGGCTAAGGCAGATGATATGCGTAACCAGGTGAAGGATAGAAATAGGAGACAACAGCTGGTGGCTGATATGTAGAGACAGATAAGGACAGAGAATGATAAGCACTCTCCCTTGTACAATCAGTCTGAAGAAGGGTCCCACTCCAAATCATCACAGATCCATTGTCTCCAGAAATGCTGCTTGACCCTTTGAGTTACTCCAGCATTTTGTGTCCATCTTTGGTATAAACTAGCATCTGCAGTTCTTTATTACATTTTTACTCTGCTTGTAAATCTTCTCTGCGCCCCTTCCAGCTTAAACATAGACAATAGGTGCAGGAGTAGACCATTTTGGCCCTTCGAGCCAGCACCGTCATTCAATATGATCATGGCTGATCATCCAAAATCATTACCTCGTCCCTGCTTTCTCCACATATCCCTTGATTCCATTAGCCCTAAGAGCTATTTCTAAATCTCTCTTGAATACATCAAGCTTAATTGCATCTTTTCTACAGTAGGATGACCAAAACTGAACACAATATTCCAAGTGCAGCCTCTGCAATGCCTCGAGCAATTGCAACATAATGTCACAACCTCTATACTAAATTCACTGACTATCCTTTTTGATAATTATTTTCATTGTCTACGGTACTACATATTTTTGTCATCTGCAAACTTTCTAACCATGCTTTATACATTCTCAACCAAATTGGTGATTTAGATAACACAGCAATGAGATCACTACCAATCCCTGAGACACAACTAGAGTAACAGGTCTTCAGTCTGATCAGCAACCTTCCATCACCACAAGGATAATTCTACATCCAGTTAGCTAGCTCTCCCTGAATCCCCATGTGATTTAACCTTCCAGAGCAGCCTGTCAGGTAAAACCTTAAAGGTTTTGCTGAAGGCTATACAGACTACGTCGATGGTCCTGGTATCTTGACCATTTCTTCTTCACACACAAGGCAGAGGTATGCAACTGGACACACTGTCGGGTCAGGGGCATTATGGAAAATGCTGAGCCTCACAGCTGGGGGCATTTCTTGATATAGACTGGGATATAAACAGTGTCAAGGCTTGGGCAGGGTGGAATCTGTGAAATTGTTCAAGAAAATGTCCTCAGACAATATGTAGACGGCCCTACATGAGAGATGGCAAAGCTGGATCAACTCTTGGGAAATTTGGAAGGGCAAGTGACTGAAGTGTTGGTGGGCGAGCCTTTTGGGATCAGCGATCTAATGTTAACCCAATCATCCCCATGGATTATGGATTAAGTCAGGGCAGGCCCATGAGTTAAAATTCTGAATTTGGACAAGGCTAAATTTGATGGTATCAGACAGAAACCTGCTCAAGTTGACTGGAATAGGTCGTTTGTCGCCAAACAAACGTCCAGTAAGTGGGATGTTTTAAAAGTGTGGTGACAAAGAGTTCAGGGCATGCATGTTCCTGTATGAGTGAAGGTCAAAGCAGGTAAGGAAGCTTGGCTGACGAGAGAAATTGAGGCACAGGACACGAAAAAGGAGGCATGGGACAGGTATAGGAAGCTGGAATCAAGTGTACCCTCGGAGAAGTTACAGGAACTGAGGAACATACTTCAGAAGGAAATCAGAGGGGCAAAAGTGGGGCAGTAAATAGCTCTGGCAGATAGTATTAAGGGAAATCAAGAGATTTGTTTTGTACATTAAGGGAAATAGGGTGACTAGAGAGAGAATGGGGTCCCTTAGAAACCAAAGCAAACATCTCTGTGTGCAGCCGAAGGAGATGGGCAAGGTCCTTAATAAGTATTTTCCTCTGTGTTTACTTTGGAGAAAGATGTGAAGACTGGGAAACTTGACACAGTTAATGGAAGCGACTAGAGGACAGTCAGTATTATTGTCGAGGAGGTGCTGAACATCTTGGACCACCTCAGGTATATCCAAGGACATTGTGGGAAGCTGGAGAAGAAATTGCAGGAGCCCTGGCTGAGATATGTAAAGTCATCATTATATACTAGGGAGGACTGCATGACGGTTAAAGTTTAACCTCTGTTTAAAAAAGGGATAAAGAGGCTAAAGTTTAACCTCTGTTTAATAAGGGTTGCAAGGAAAAGCCTGGGAACTACAGACCTGTTAGCCAAACGTCTGTGGTACGCGACCACGGGGGTTGAGGTCCCGACCACGGGTGAAAATGGAGGACTGGCCAAATTTTGTGCCTTCCACCACAGTGATGAATGCTGTGGTGGATGTTTGTGTTAAATGTTTTTGATGCGTTTTTGTGTTCTTTTTCATTGTACCGTTGCTGGCAAATTCATTTCACTTGTACCATATTTCCCGGCAATGAAGACGCACCTGCGTCGAAGACGCACCCCAAATTTAAGGTGCGAAATTTTGAAAAAAGGATGGCGGGACAGGATCAAGGGTTTGGATTAGTCCAGGGATCGGCAATATTGCCTGCGTGCCCCGGGACTGGCTGCAGCTCCCAGATCCCTTGCGTCCCCAGGACGGCTCGCTTTCCCCAGGTCTGGCAGTGACACCCAGGTCGGCTGTGACACCCTGGTCGGCTGCGTGACCCAGGACTAGCTGTAGTTCCCAGATCCCCCGGGACTATCTGCAGTTCCCAAGTCGCCTGCCCTGGGACTGGCTGTAGCGCCCAGGTCGCCTGTTCCGGGACTAGTAGAAAGAGAGAGCCCGGGACGGAGCAGCCAGCTTTCCGCCCAGTAGCTACCCGCCAACCACCACCTCCACCGGTTGCGCCTGTGCCGAAGGACACCGTGACTGGCCGGCGGGCAGGCCGGCAGAAGGCGCTGAAGTGGAGGCCCGTTCCACTGTCTGGTCTAAGCGGCTGCTCGCAGCCACTCAAGCTACTTCCCTCTCCAGCCCCAATGCGGTGGCGCCGCGTCCGGAGCGCCGCAGCAGCAGTGAGTGATTGCTGGCATGATTCCCGATCCCCTCCTTCTCAATGCTCATGCCCTCCCCGCTTCTTTACCCCTGGCCAGACTCCCCACACGCTGTGAAAGGAACATCGCCCCCTCCTTTTACAGTCGCTTCCCACTTTACAGCCACTTCCCATCAGCTGCCAGCAATGAGGGATAGATGGCTATCCGATAGACTTGGCTATCCCTCAGTACAGCAACATCGTTCTTGATGTTGCTGTACTGAGGGATAGCCAAGTCTATCTTTCTTGGCTAACAACCAAACCTTCGGCCTTCAAGATGCAGGTAAATTTTCGTGCCTTATTTTTGAGTAAAAAATAACGTCTTCATTGCCGGGAAATACTAACTTAAAAGACTGATGAGGACACAGCCGTAGACATTGTTTATATAGATTCCAGCAAGACATTTGATAAGGTTCCACATAGTAGACTGCTCAGAAAGGTTAGATCGCATGAGATCCAGGGAGGGCCAGCTGACTGGATACAGAATTTCTTCATGGAAGGAAGCAGAGGGTGATGGTGGAAGGTTGTTCTTTAGACTGGAGGCTTGTGACTAGTGATGTGCCTCAGGGTCAGTGCTGGACCCTTTGCTGTTTTTGGTTTATATCAATGATTTGGATGAGAACGTACAGGCATGATTAGCAAGTTTGAGGATGACACAAAAGTGGGTGGTGAAGGTGGTTATCAGAAATTGCATCAGGATCTTGATCAGTTGGGCAGGTGGGCTGAGGAATGATTAATGATGTTTAATACATACAAGTGTGAGATGTTGCATTGAGCTGGACTTCATAGTGAATGCCAGTGTTCTGGGGAGTGTTGTAGAGCAGATGAATATAAGAGTGCAGATACATAGTTCCTTGAAAGTGGCATCACAGGTGGATAGGGTGGTCAAGGCAGCTTTCACTACTTTGGCCCTCATCAGTCAGAGTATCGAGTATAGAAGTTGGGAGATTATGTTTTTGTTGTACACGGCATTGGTGAAGCCATATTTGGAAATGTGTGTTCAATTTTGATCACCCAACTTCAAATATGCTGTCAAGTTGGAAAGGGTGCAGAGAGGATTCACGAGGATGTTGCTGGCACTCAAGGGCCTGAGTTCAAGGGAGAAGTTAGAGCAGGCTAGGAGTTTATTTGTTGGAGTGCAGGAGGATGAGGAGTGGTCTTATAGAGGTGTATAAGTTCATGATGGGATTAGTTAGTGCAAATGCACAGAGTCTTTTACCCAGAGTAGGGGAATGAAGAGCCAGAGGACATAAGTTTAAGATGAGGGAGGAAAGATTTAATAGATACCCGAGGGGCAACGTTTTTTTCTACACAAAGGGTGGTGGATATATGGAATAAGCTGCCAGAGGAGGACGTTGACACAGATTCTATCACAACGTTTAATCGACAATTGGACAAGTAAATGAATTGGATAAGTAAAAGGATATGGGCCAAATACAGGCAGGTGGAACTAGTGTAGATGGGGCATGTTGGTCGGTGTGGGTAAGTTGGGCTGAAGAGCCTGTTGCCACGCTGGGTGACGCTATTTGGGGTCGCATCTTTAATTTGGAAACAGTGTTTAAGTAAATTTGTTTATCATGTTTATATTTAATTAAGTAATAACACTTGCATATGAATCAAATTAAATTTGTAAAATCGTTGTTATTATCAATGACTTTCCTCAAAATATTTTAAAATGTCAGAAATTAGTATGATCCTTGAGCTTCGGCTTGGTTCCTTCTGCCTGGTCACCGCTTGGATCTTGCTGTGCTGCAGAGAAAAGCTGCCTTGGTCATACCAGCAAAGCTTTGTAGGCTGTGTGGCTATGATGATGGTTGATTGATGCAGGCTAGAATCTGTAATGTGTGAGGTGATGTGTAATACAACTGACCCAATTACTCTTCTGGACAGATTACAGATCCAAGATTGGCATTACCTCAGCAACGACTACCACAAAGACTGTTCAATCTGTGAGGTTTGTCCATCGACATTGCTTACGGTCATTTAAAAAATCAATACTTTCTTACTTGGAATTGGATAATCCTTTCTTGTGAAAGGCACAGGTACATCCTTTCAGTATCCTTGAGATAAAATGCACATTTATGGAGTTGCGAAACTGGATCATCTGCATCTAATAACGCAGTTTGCTTATCCACTTTCCGAATTATCTGTAAAACATCAACATGGTCGAGGTCAGTTTACTGGATTCTGGGGTAAACTTAATAATCAAAGATATGACAGAAATGGCCGTCTTATCACAACTTCCAAATCTGGTATCTTCCATTTGAGATTGCTCACATAAACACAAAGACATGAATGATTTAACTACCAGCTTACTTATTACATCCGGAAGTGGCGGCGCTGCCCAAGCAGCTGCGGCTCGCCTGCAGTCCGTCTGTCTTTCCTTTTTTTGTTTTCTTTTAGTCTTGTTAGATGTATGTTTTAGTCTATTTTTAGTTGTGTATATGTGGAGGGTGGGGGAAACTTTTTTAAAATCTCGTCCTTCAATGGGGACGCGACCTTTTCCTTGTCGTATCTCCGTCTCCGTCTGCACTGAGGCCTAATATCGTGGAGCTGGCGGCCTCCAACTGGAATCGACCTTGGGGGCTCCGGTGGCAGAGCCTGTGGACTTACCATCGCGGAGCTGGCTGACTTCGGAGGCTGTGGTGGCGCTGTGGCTGTGACCCGACTTCGGAGCTTCCGGCCACGAGCCCTGTGGACGGTAACATCGGGAGCTCGCAGGTCCCTCGTTGGTGACCGATTTTCGGGAGCTCCCGCAACAGCAGCTTCGTCCATCCCGAATCGCGGAGTTTGAATCTGCCCGTTCGCGGAGCTTAAAATCAGCCGCGGGATTTACCATCACCTAGCTTCAAAATAGAGAGCCTCTATCACCTCGATGCAGCGGGAGAACAAGCAAGGAAGTGATATGTCTTTTTGCATTCCATCACAGTGAGGAGGTGCCTGGAGATTCACTGTGATGGATGTTTGTGCTAAATTGTGTGTTTTGGTACTTTTTTTCTGTCATGACTGCATGGTACAAAATCTCGTTCAAACTTGTTTGAATGACAATAAAGGAAATTCAATTTACAATGGATGAAAAGCACAAACCTATTGTAGAAAGGAAAAATGTTTTCAAATGCAAGACCTTCAGAATGAGGAAACTGCAAATGGTAAGTTTCCAAAAACACAAGATGGCAATTTGTCAACGAGTTTGTACACCATTGCTTAACTGATGGGTACATCATTCAGGATGCCTATTAACCTGGACGTAAAAGCACCGTGTGCCTCAAACTGAAATAACTTGAGATTCACCTCTGTAACACAAGTGCTCAATATAACACTTTGTATAATTAAAAAACTTTGCGGGTTCAGACATGAAGACCAATGTTTTTGTAAAGTTACTATGCCAGAAATTTCAACATTTGGAAAAAAGTTTAAAAAAATCAAGCTTCAGTCTTTTAGAGTTCGTAAAGAGTTCAGCATTTTTTGGATCGTGCTGATGACGAGCCAGCAGTTCCGCTGAGTGCACAAGTATGGGTCCCACTGGAGATAAAATGTCAGCACATTGCTCTGCCTTGCACATCTTGTAACTTGCCACCAGAGGTGGCAAATGCACTTTGCAAACAGTTCCTCACCTCTGGCACTTTCAGCTTATCCACATTCATTTAAATAGACGAGCTAATCTTCTTTATCATGGTCATTTTACGTTTATTTTTATTTCACTTTTTACACAGTTAACAGAAGTGTTTTAACACATTTTTATTATTTTTTTAAATTAAATCAATTTCAACTATTTTGCTATCAGACAATTTAAATTATTGCCTCATAAATGACCAAAATTATACATGGGGAGGGGTGAGAGCAGGAGTCCTCAGGATACGACATCTAGAGACCAATTCACCATTCTGCTCATGGGACAGCTGTAGAAGCAAGAGCTCAAGACTGTTGGTGCCAAACAGTTGCAGGGAAAATGCAGCAGTGAGGTGGTGAATGGAGGACTGATTACAGGTGTCATTTAGAATTAACATAATCTGACCTATTATTTAAAAATTAAGGCACTCGTATTAAACACTCCTTTCCCTCCCCATAAATACCACAAATAGAAATCAACTGATCATTCCCTAAACCGAGCTCCATCTGTCCATCACCCATCATCTGTTAGCTCACCCCTCTACCCTGAAGCACTAATTTGACCTGAAACGAAGGGTGGTACAGTGGCGCAGCAGTAAAGTTACTGCCTCATAGCACCAGAGACCCGGGTTAGATACCAACCTTAACTGCTGTCTGTGTGGAGTTTGTACATTCTCTCTGTGGGTTTTTTCTTGGTACTCCAATTTCCTCCCACTCCAAAGATGTACAGGTTTTGCAGGTTAACCGGCTTCAGTAAAAATTGTAAATTGTCCCAAGTGTGTATGAAAGTGCTAGTGTACGAGGGATCGCTTGTCGGACTCAGTGGGCTGAAGGGCTTATTTCCGCGCTGTATCTCTAAAGTCAAAACTCAACTGTCCCTTTGTCTCCACGGATGCTGTCTGAATATCCACTATCCCTTTCTGATGTCTGATCTTCCAACAGTTTTAGCAGCATCTGCAGTCTGGAGTTTTCACCTAGAGGAATGAGATCTTTGAAATTTCTACCCAGTCACTGGGTGCATTCAAGAGCATGATTGATAGATTTTTAGATATTAAGGCAATTAAGGATATGGAGGTTTTTGCGCGAGTGGCACTGAGTAAATGACCAACCATGTTCTTATTGAACTATTGAGCAGGATGAGGGACGAAATGGAACAATCCTACTGCAATCTCTTAGAATAACAAGAAGAAAAAATAGGTCTTCTGGAAGGAAGGAATTGAAGGTCTGGCAATAATCAAATAACTGTCATCTTGCAGAAACTTCTCTGCTTTTATGATATAAAAATAGCAAAACACAAAATTCCAAACTATAATGCTTGAATACAACGCTATCAAAGACAAGCAAATAAAAGCCACTGTACCAGTCTGGGTAGTGCCATCCCAGTAACAGAGCACACAAGCTTCACTGTTTGACCATAATGAATGTATCCATCACGGACTGTAAATTCTTCACCCTCCGATTCTTCATCATCCACTGCAGATAACAAAAATATTTACAGTAAGAACTTGATAACCAAGGTGTTTTTTTACATATTTAATTACCTATTCAAGGAACCCGTTCAAAATATCAAACACATTTCTGAAATAGCAATAAATGTTCTATAAATTCTTTTCTCCCTGATGAATCACAAGTACATCATTTCCTGATTAACCGTTTTTACATTATTCTGTCACTCTTTGTATTACAGTAACCAACAGCTGTGTTCAATAACGACCTCTTTTAAGGGCTAATGTTGGTTTGCATCAAATTGATTAGATAATGATTGGCACGAGACAAATGCAATTGTGCACCTTTAATCAAAGTCCACAACCCACTGACAGATTCAGAAGGCCCAAACTCACAAATGTTTCCAAAATCCAGCAGCAAGGCGCAGTCTTCCTGGCAATGCCATTTTAGATACTGCTTCCTTTTAGGCCAGTTATGTTTTTAGAAAAATATTTTGCTTGAAAGTTCATAACTATGCCTTTTATTGGCAAAATCATTTTATCAATTTTAGCTAATTAAATTGTTTTTCAGTATTAGGTTAACTAAATGCATCTTAACTAAATAAGCTCTCATTTACAGGTTCCACAACTGGCAAAACCAAGCCAGAGTTTTCGCAATTGCCTTCATTGGCCTTCATTTCAATTGCACTTTGCCACCTGTATCAACAAGATAGCTGGACCAAACAGGGAGAGCAAGAGTACACAGGTGGCACGGGAGAAGGTGGTGGGTCTAGTCTGCCTGACAGAGCTCCTCCCTTCTCAAGCACCTGGAGGAGACACGAGGGTGTAATATAGCCAGGCGAAGAGTAAAAGACCATGCACTGCAGGATCAGATGAGAATAAAGATTTCTCTACTCAATCTCATAGCCAGAATTCCAACTAAAAACTGATTGAAAACAGTGCTTTTATAAATAAAATAATTGAAATGATAGATTGGTTCCAAAAATCATGTTGGCAGAGTAAGCTAATTTTACCCATTTATAATGGGCAAACATTAACAGGAAAAGCTTGGAGAATTATTTGTACATTAATAACTTTAATAAGGTATTTGACAAGGTTCTGCATGGTAGATTGATCCAAAAGATTAAGATACATGGGATCCACAGTAATCTGGATTCAGAACTGACTTACCCTAAAAAGATGGAATAGTAGTGGAAGAGTGTTGATCTGGCTGGAGGTCTATGGCCAGTGGCGTTCTGCAGACACCAGTGCTAGAATTTCTGTTTGTGATATACATCAATGACTTAGGTTAAAATGTAGATGGGTTGATTAGTAAATGATATGAAAAAATGGGGAGTTGTAGACAGTGAAGGAGGCTGTCAAGGATACAGCAGTATATATAGATCCATTTCAGATATAGGCGGAGAGATGACAGATGGAGTTTAATCCCGGCAAGTATGAGGTGTTGCACTTTGTGAGGTCAAATTTAAGGGGAAAGTATAAAATTAATGGCAGGACCCTTAACAGCATTGATGCACAGAAGGATCTTGGGGTCTAAGTCCACAGCAACACGAATAGAAAAATAAGGGTTATTTTATGCTTGTCTTTATTGGGCTGGGCCTTGAGTACAAGAGTCAGGATGCAATGTTGCAGCTTTCCAAATGTGGCCCAACCAAAGCTTTGTAGTCTTATATGCAGTTCTGGTCAATCCATCAAAGAAAGGATGTGGAGACTTTGGAGAAGGTGCAGAAGAGGTTTAGTAAAATACTGCGTGGACTAGGGGGTATTTGCTACAAAGAGAGGTTAGGCAAACTTGAATTATCTCTGAAGTGTCAGAGGCTGATGGAAGATCTATTGGAAGTTTATACAATTATGAGAAACACAGATAGGTTATACAGTCAGTGCTCTTCCCCCCCCCCCCCCCCCCCCATGAGTGGAAAAGTCAAATACAAAAGGACATAGTTTTAAGGTAGGAAAGGGAAAGATAAAAGGAAATATGCAGAACAAGTTTTGTTTTTACACATGATGATACGTTCCTGGAACACATTGCCAGGGTTGGTGAAGGAAACAGATAGGATTAGTGGCATTTAAGAGGATTCAGATAAGCATATGAATATTCAGGGTGGAGGAATGTGGATCATGTGCAGACAGAGGGATTAGTTAAATTTAACACATGGGCCTATTCCTATGCTGTACTGTTCTATCTTCTTAACACTGAGTTAAGGGCCTGTCCCACTTATGTGTACTTGTCACGCAAATTACGCGACCTCGTCGTCGTGTAGAGGCGCACGGGCATCGTGTGGCCGCGCGGGGCTGGTCACACTGAGAAGCACGGAGGGGTATGTAGTTGTGCGCGATATCGCTGAAATTTTTTAGCGAACGAAATCTTTGCGTGCCAACGGCGTCGCGTAACTGACGGCCAAAGTGGGACAGGCCCAATACCCTGGCGCGACGCAACGTCTCACCTCCAACAGCAGCAGAAGCACGCAAACGATCGCTGAACTCGGCCTGGGGCTCACGGCCGTTGCGGTCTGGATCCGCCCCCACTTCTACTCCCAGAGCGGGGCCAAGAAAATTGAAGATAGATACAAAATGCTGGAGTAACTCAGTGGGATCGGCAGCATCTCTGGAGAGAAGCAATGGGTGACGTTTCGGGTCAAGACCCTTCTTTCAGACAGAAGAGTCTCGACCAAAAACATCACCCATTGCTCCTCTCCAGAGATGCTGTCGGTCCCGCTGAGTTACTCCTGCATTTTGTGTCCATCTTCAAATGACGTCACGCGCTCCAGACGGCTGTGCGGGCGCATGAAATCTCGCGGGACCGTCGCGCCTCAACGCGGCCACGAGGTCGTGTAATTAGCGTGCCAAGGACACGTAAGTGGGACAGGGGCTTAAAGCTTAGCAATGTACTTCAGTCATTCCTTCACTGAAAGCCAGAAAAGGGAGGGAGTGATGGGAAAAGCAAGGATAATTGGAGAAAGTAGCTCCACCAAGTCCAATGTCTCTGAGGTTAGTGCAAAGACAGCAATGTTCCCAACATGGTTAAACCAGATGCAGAAAAGAAACAAAGCTGTCAAATCTGCAGGAGATATGAATACAGTAGCTGCAATGGAATCAGTAGAGATATTGTAAATCAGAAAAGAGTAGTTGGACTAGCTCTAACAGGTGGAATACAACCAGCTAGAATTTTTCAGAGAAGTGGGAGGGACAGTGCATATAAATGTCTGATAATCAGAATATTTATATTAACAAACAATATAGTGAATTCAAATCCTTGCCTGTGAAAACATGGCAGAGTTGATAATGTTGATTAAAACAACTACTTTGCAGATGATCAGGTATACCTTCCCTCCTACATGTCATCCTTGTTTCACACGATGTAGCTTACTAAATGAAACCTTGCATTATAAATTAACTTTTTGATTAAGTTTTCTGAATTCTGCTGAAAATTACATAACTTGTAATGTAAATTCTGCTTCTATCTCCACAAATGCTGCCTAATCTGCTGAGAAATATAAGCATTTTATTTTTTTTATACTCAGCGGTCTTCTGCCAATTAGGAATGGGCTATAAATGGTACTTTGCCTGAAACATTCTCACCCTGATAAAATAAGTGATAGTGTGTTGTTACACAGCAGCTTTCTGCAATATTGAAGGGAGCACTGAAGGAATCGGTGCTGGGACCATTGCTGTTTGTGTTTTACACCAATGATTTGGATGCGAATGTACGACACGATTAGTAAGTTTGCAGATGACACTAAAATAGGTGGAATTGTAGACAGTGTAGATGGTTATCAAAAATTACAGAAGGATCTTGATCAGCTGGGCAGGTGAGCTGAGGAATGGCTATTGGAGATTAATGCAGATAAGTGCTAGGTGTTTCATTTTGGGAAGTCAAACTAGGCCAGGACCCACACAGTGAAGGGCATGTCCCTGGGGGGTGTTGCAGAGCGGAGGAATCTAGGAGTGCAGATCGACACAAAATGCTGGAGTAACAGTGGTACATATTCACATTAGGGACACATAAGGAATACAGGTACATATTCCCCTGAAAATGATGTCAGAGGTAAATAGGGCACTAAAGACTCTTGGTACTTGGCCTTTTTCAGAGTACTGAGCATAGAAGTTGAGATGTTATATTACAGTTGTACAAGATGTTGGCAAGGCCACATTTGGTATGCTGTGGTCAGTTTGGTCCCCATGTTATAGGAAAGATGTCATTAAGCTCGAAAGAGTGCAGAGAAAATTTACAAGGATGCTGTCAGGACTCGAAGGACTTAATAAGGTTGGAGGCCAGGACTATATTCTTTCGAGCATAAGAGACTGAGGGGTGATCTTATAGAAGTGCATAAGGGGAATAGATAGGGTGAATGCACAGTATTTTACCCAGCTGAGGGGAATTAAGTATTATGTTCAAAGATTTAAGGTAAGATGGGCAAGATTAAATAGGAACCCAAGGAGCAAATTCTTCACAAAGCGAGTGTTGGGTATGTGCATTGAGCTGCCAAAGGAGGCTGTTGAAGCAGGTACTATAACAGTATTTAAAAGACATGGACAGATACATACTTAGGAAAGGTTGAGAATGAAATGGGCCAAATATGTGCAAATGGGACGTGTAGTTGCATCTTATTGGTCAGCATGGATGAGTTGGTCCAAAGGGCCTGTTCCAAACTGTATA
The DNA here is from genome assembly GCF_010909765.2 of Amblyraja radiata. Taxonomy (NCBI): domain Eukaryota; kingdom Metazoa; phylum Chordata; class Chondrichthyes; order Rajiformes; family Rajidae; genus Amblyraja; species Amblyraja radiata. Next base: position 90,812,759 of record NC_045956.1, on the reverse strand, counting down.
AATTGCTGATTCTATGAGCCTACTCCAGAGACCATGAAATGAGTTACGACATTGGACCATGAGATATTAAGGCAGTCAACCAGAAACTAAAGAGGTGAAGTAGAAGACCAAGACGGGAACTCCATAACCTAGCACCAGGACAATTGAGTGAATGACCACCATTGTTGGAGGGGTCAAGTTTAAAGATAAACAAGGAAAGAATTGGCATAGCATAGTGAGGGTTGCATAGCAGGAATAAAAAAATGATAGGGAGCAGAAAGGCTACAAAGGAATTTGACAACAATGTTGATTTTTTTTTTTTTTAAAGAGGCTATATTTATCTGGAAGTTAATTTACGTTAATGAATACAGAGATGGCAAGCGTTGGAATTCCAAAAAAGTGCTGAAATGAAACACACCAATTATCAATCTGAACACTGATTTTGTTTGGTCCTCCACATATCCTGCCTGACCTGATGGATATTTCTAGCATTTTGTTTTTATTTCCAGATTTCCAGCATCTGCAGTTTTTTATTTTTCTATTTGTTTTGGTATGACTTAAAACAGGATACATTTCGGAGGACTAGTTTAATGAGTAAAACAATGGCCTGATGGGATTCTAACTAGTTAAGTCTTGACGATAGTACAGAGCTGAAAGATACACAAGCAAGAGAGATTTTAAAACTAATGTTGCAGATGACTGTTAGTCCAAACTGACAATCAGTGAATCCATGCAAAGCTGAACCACGTAACCATAACAATCATCGTACGGTGGACACAAAATACAAATAATTGTTTACCACTGTGATTGATGAGAAACAAGTGACATTCATGCACAAGAGCCGTTATTAATGACCTAAGAGATTGTTGTAGAAACTGTTTTCATATCACTGACTCCACTAAAGATATTGGAGAGATATTTGCAAAGAACACGTTTTCCATGTAAAAAGCCAGTTGGATAGGGTATAGTGAACCTCACATGCAGAACACCCAAATACAGCAACGATCTGCATATTTCAGTGCTTAATATGAACCCAATGATCATTTTAAATTATTTATTACAGATCCTAGTATTTTACAAAGACACATTTTGTTCTCTTAAACTGCAGCCTAGTCCATTCAATCTCTCCTGGAACCTTTATTGCACTCACTTTAAATATATCCTTTTTTGCACAAGACGTGTACATCTAGATGTGATGTCAACAATGTCTGGATTAGCAGGATTTCTTTATCTCTTCCAAACAAATATTTTTTCTAACACATCATTTTGGTACTGGCTGCACCTGCATTTAGTAAACTAATATTCCACTATCACATTTTTAAAAAAAGGCAAGCTTTTCAATTTTCAACTGAACTGATAACCTCGAAATTTACCACACAGCTCGTATCCTTAATCCGTTTGTGCCTTTGGCAGAATTAACTGTTTCCCAGGTTTGTCAATTACTTAGCTGTATTAGTGTACGCACATAAAGTAATGACATGGATAGTAAAAAGCCAACCATCAAAGAAACAGTTGTAACTCACAATAACTCCCATTCGTTCCCAACTTTTCAGTTTCTATCCATTAACCAAACCTCAATCAGTGATAATCAATCCGTTCAACCCTAATGTTCAATATTTATCAAATAAAATTTGCGCTAATCTATTCTACTGGTGATATTTTCAAAACATTGCTTTCTCAGATGCGCTTTCCCTTGCATAAATCAGTTTTATGCAGTTATTTGATTTGTCCCGTGGTCATTTGCCCAAAGGAATTCCACTATTTTGACTAGAACTGACACCAGGTTGTCTTTCTCATTGATTCCCCATTTTCCATCCCTCTTCCTTTCATGAACACAAAAGTTACATCTGAGATTACATCTGTATTTGCAATGCATGTGGAACATTTGAAAATCGGTAGCTAAGTTTTAAAATCCTGGTTTGCCCTCAGGTAATGTTATGTTTTAGACCCATTAAAGCTAAAATAAACTATTTATGTTATATTCTGTCTTTCTGGATGCCCCTTTCAATTATTTTCCAGATATGGTCATTTTTGTAATGGACAAGTGTGGTAGCCAACTTATGCAGAGCAAGCCTTGTTAAAGAGCAACATGACAACCACCTGATTTTAGTTACGTTGATTGACACTTTTACACTGACCAGGCCAGATAGCTCAACCAAAAAACCAGCAGCTCTAATGCAGCTGGATTGTCAAATCCAAGATTTCTGTGCTCAAGTCTCTTGAGGTGGGCCCTCAAAACAGAAGCTTCGGACTCAGAAACAAGATTGCAATTCACTAAACCACATCTCGAGTGCATTTTTTCTCTGAAAGCTAATCTCTAAATTCCTCATTCTCAGTAGACACTGTTTCCCACTATTTTCAGATCTTTGAAAAGCATCCCTCATTTTGAATCTCATTTGAATTGTCCCGTGGTCATTTACCCCCCAAAATTCTAGTATTTGAATTGTAATACCTCCCATTTTCAAGCTATCTGAGCATGCATAATTTATGTATCATAAATGGTAGTGAATTTTCTGGCAGCATTACTCTTTGCAGAATTAACATTCATGTTTTCAGCCTACAATTCTGCTTTATTGTTGAGAAATATTACATTGGGGATTTCATTTTACGTGAAGATAGCTATATGAAAATTTAACATAAAAAGGTACAAATCAATAATGCATAAGTGGACAAAGATAAAGTTAATTGCAGATACTAACATAGATGGATGTAAAATGCTCCCCACTGTTGTGAACTTGCATGGAAGTTCCCTCCTTCCACGTGTAAATACCGTGTGCTGACGGTCTGTGAACGAAGTCTGTTAAATAATGCCACCTTTGTTCCTGATGCAATGCATACTAAAAAGAAAAAAAAAACTGTTAGCCTTAAGGGGTATATATAAAGAGTAGGACAAATTGAGCTACCTTAATGAAATTTCACCTTTCACAAAGACAAACTCAATTTCATGAAGTATTTTAAACTGTTGCCTTGTATCAGTCTAGATCTTGCACTAGCTTGGGTTGCTGCCATTGAATTCATTTGTACTTTGACATCTTAAGGAGCAATTTCCCTTTAGGAAGTTGTCTCCCAGCTGAAGGTCTTTGGATTATAACGGACTTGCCTTGAGAGATGTTAAGCTACATTTCTAGGCCTATTGGCTGCCAAAGCAATGAAGGGGTTTGAACGTCTCTGATATGCACAAACCTTCAAAGACAGTCAAAATTTGCTGAAAAGGTTATTAAAATGTTAAATTCTGATACAGTAACAAAATTAAAAGACTGGAATAATCAGTAAAAAAAAAGTTAAAAAAATTAAATCCAATTAATTCAAGAGTGTTACCTTCTATTTTCTATTGCTGCACAGCAGTCCCCCACCCCCCACCGCTGAACTGGTGCTCAACTGCTGGTGGCTATGCTCACTGCTGGACTATTTCAGGAATACAGTGGCCTGAATCAGATGACCTGCTTAACACAAGTCTGAATAAGGGTCTCAACCCGAAACGTCACCCATTCCTTCTCTCCAGAGATGCTGCCTATCCCGCTGAGTTACTCCAGCATTTTGTGTCTACCATTCTGGACTACACGAGTCCTAAACTTCATTCACACTTCTCCGGGTAAAGTTGGAATATCTTAGCAGATCATCTCTGCTAAATGAACAACCTGGGTCAATAAATCAGCATTAAATGTTGCACAAAACACGCTGGTGGTGTTCCAAAAACAAAATCAAATTTTATTTCATTACTATTTGCAGTTTCTTGACTTTGTTTCTTTTTTATTAGTTTACATTCTCAGTTATTTTGCTTTCAAAGAGCTATCACAAACTGAATTTATCCAAAATGTCCACATTTTCCTATATAGTTTAGAATGCATTTTTCACTCCATCAATGGTCTGGGAGTGAACACAAGGCTCCTACCAGGAAGAGCCAAGGTTTAATCTTATGTCGACAAATTAGCTGTTAAACTAGGCATTGGCACACAGAATTTTAATAGGCCTCACAACGTGTTTATGAAAAAAAGTCAAGTCAGGCTAACACTGAGTTTGGCATTAAACCACCTTAACAAAGCTGAAATCAATGTGAACCAGGGCAAAGATATGTACCAACTGGAGTGACACAGCACAAAATTAGAGTCTTTTTTAGGAGGAACTGTTGTTCTTTAGATCTATGTTGTAGGCTACCATTTTCATCTGTTGCATCAATCGCATGTACAGAAGGGGATGCTTGGCATTGATTGCATGTTTAGATAAGCCCACGACCACTCAAAATGGAGAAGCGGCAATCAGGATCGCATTGAGGATCTTGAAGCCAATCCATTAGAAACACACAACCTCAAAAGCTACCCACCCACTCACTCTGTTAGACAACTCCAGTAATTTCTATCGACGAGTTTGGTTTTACTGGCCACCTCAGAACCCAGAAAACCACAATGGAAGGACAAAAAACGTAATTTCCGAGCAAATGCCCAAGTGGCAGGAGGAGCTTTCATGATCATCTCATCAGATAACCAAACATCTGCGCCTAAAGACCACAGCACCATTCAGATGTTTGCTTATAGGTAGCAAGATAATATCTACACCACTTAAGGGAACAATTTTAACAAATAATTTAATCACCTTCCTACAATATCTTTTATGATAAAAAAAATCTTAAATAAACATCTGGAGATGACCAATGATCAAAACTTAATTTGATCAACCTCAAAATTATAATAGTAGATCAAAGACAGCAAGCTTTAATGAGCAGTTCATTCCGTGATGCCTTTTGGAACAAGTCAGGTGAGTGATGGAATACCTTTAACTTGCTTGGAAAGTTCAACTCCCTCAAGGCTCTCAATATGGAAAACAACAGTACACTTGATTGTCACCCAATCTACACAAACAGATTCTGAAGAAGGGTTTCGGCCCGAAACGTTGCCCATTTCCTTCGCTCTTTAGATGCTGCTGCACCCGCTGAGTTTCTCCAGTATTTTTGTGTACCTACACAAACATACTCTCTACATTGCATTGCATTGTAATGCCAGCACATTAAAACTAACTGCAATGTCTTGAGTTTTGCTTTTGATGATTTCAATTGTACAGAAATGTATAAAAAATTAAATAAAATTTTAAATAATATGCACAACTTCTTTTGTCCCTGAAATTCCAGACCTAATGAAAAAGATTGATGACCAAAATAATTTCCAACGTAATTTCCTAAAACCAGAAGCTATAGGATGACCTTACAAGTTTCTGAAGAGAAGGACAAACAGGAAAAAAAAAACTGCAGATGCTTTAAGTCTGAAATAAAAGCTAGAAATGTTGGAAACTCTTAGCAGGTCTGTGGAAAAACAAGTATCAAGGTTGAGTTTGAAACCGTTCTTCAGACAAAGGGTCTTTGGCCTATAATGTTCATTCTTTCTATTTCCCCAGATACTGGCGGTCCTACTGAGTGCTTCCTGCATTTTATGATTTTATTTCTAAAGAACCGTTATCTAATGTCACATTTAAAAAGTATAGCACAGGTTTGTAGTGAAATGTTACTACTCATTACATTTTAAATTGGGCAGCCAAATGTGTATATACTTACAGTCGGCATTTTTCAAGGACTGTTTCTTTTTGGAAGGTTTGGAGATTACTTTGATCCGTTTGCTGTGAAAGACGCCAATGTCATCACTATTACCATAAAACATTTTTACTGATAACATGAAGTGCTTTCTCTTGTCGGAGTCAGATATGTACAATGTTTTGGCTGTGCAATAATTCTGCAAAAATAAAAAGGACAAAAGACTGCACAATTAAGCAAATAAAAGCAGAAGCAACAGCCCTGTGTGAATGAGACAAGATGAAGCTACATGGAACTAAACAAATTATGCAAAATCATTTGACTTAATACTTTAAAAACAAAAACATTGTTTAATGAAAAGATAATTGTATCTTAGATTTTCTTCACTACATTCCTGGGATCATGAAAAGGCTATTCAATATAATAGGTGAAGAATGGATTCAAATCCTACGCTCAGAAATGTCTCATTTATAACAAAGGAGGGCCATCTTAGCCTGTAGGGCCCACATCAGTTTCCAGAAGCGACACATTGGTGCCATTACCCCATCACTTTTGTCTTCACCAGTGCATCTTATTTTCTGACACAAGCCCAATAAACAGCTTCTCGAACTTTGATTGTCTTTGATGTTTTTTCTTAAGAGGGCGTATGTGAAATTTGGCTAATCTCTCCATTTTTCTCATTACAACAGTCTAATTCATTGTTAGATTCAAGTATAAGGAAATGATTACTTATTTTGCTTGCAATTAACAATATAAATTGCAGTGGCACATCAATAAAGTTGCTGCCTTACAGTGCCAGATACCTGGTTTTGATCCTGACTACAGATGCTGTCTATAAAGAGTTTGTATATTCCCCCTGCAACTGTGTGGGTTTTCTCCGGGTGCTCAGGTTTCCTCTCACACTCCAAAGACGTGTAGGTTAATTGGCTTCTGTAAATTACTCCTAGTGTGTAGGATAGAACTAGTGTATGGGAGATCGCTGGTCGGCATGGACTCAATGGGCCGAAAGGCCCATTTTCAAACATTTCCATCCCGTGAAATATTCTTAAGGCTGCTCAGCTTTGAGACTTTACTTTTCTTTCCCTTATGTATTGGATGCTCAGGTTCAAAGTAATAATAGGATTAAACCAATGAATAAAACCATCCCAATCAGAAGAAAATCTCTTAGAAATTTACAAAATCTTCATTGTTAACTGACATTGGGTGAGCTACATATATCTTTTGAAGTGATAATATGGATATTTACATACAGTGGTATACAATGACAATAAAACAACAAAAAAAACGACGTACACTGGTTGCGGATGCAGGAGTAGTGTCAGAGCCAGGGACTGGGGTTGCTTCACCAATTTTTAATATTGGAAATCAAATTATATTTTCATCTGCTAAATTCAATAGTGTCAAGATTGAATTTGAGTTTATCCCTTTCCCTTAACATCCTCCTACTGTGGAGAGATTAAATCTTCAATATCACCAACTAAAAAAATGGCAATATATTACCAATATACAGAACTAAAGCAACCTTTTATTGCTGCCACTTATTGTAATAAAATGTATACAATATTCTAACTTCATGATAACTGGATTGCCTTAATACCAAAGGAGTGTGTCATAACCATTGGTTGTCCTTGGCTGTTGAATTAACATAACATTTATAACCATTTTCCCCCATTCGCACAATTTGTAAAGAAAAATTCCTCTTCCTTTCTTACTCCCAAACAACATATACAGATTTTGTTATGCTTATTCAGAATGATACTGCATTCTGATGCAAAAATGACAGATCATACATAAAACAACGAAAAATCTGCTTATTTCAGCCTTAAAGAAACCATTAGAAATGAATTCTGATGGAAAGTTACAACAGTAGCATTACGACTCTGTCTGTCAAATATGGTTTAAGCCAAATTCCTAGCATTTATAGATTTTGCTTATCACCCAAATAATGCAATTGTTGTAAAAGCCATAAGACAGATAATTTTTTAAAGTTTCAAATGTAAAGCAGGTTCTCTTCAAGTTTCGCCTTCGTAAAACTAAAATGAAAGATCATAAAAATAAGTTGCATTACAAACAAATCTTTTGCAAAATCTAAGCATGAGCTTCCCAGTTATATATAAATGAAACAAGCAATATTCAATAATCGTGAACATTAGTTTTCCAATATAGGAAGATTGAGTTAATTAATTTGCAAAATGAAAGGTATTTTCAGATGGGACAGAGATTCACATGCACCCTCCCGAACTTCATTTGCTGCATTCAGTGCACCCGACGTGGCCTCCTTACAATTAGTCTATGCAAGACCAAGCATAGACTAGGCAACCTTTCAGCTGATCACTTGTTCTTGGTCTACTAAGACCAATTGGATCTCCAAGTCACTAACCATTTTAACTTCCCTTCCCATATCAATCTGTCCTGGGAAGCCTCCTTTGCCAGAGCAAGGTCACACGTAAACTGGAGGAACACATCATATTTCACTTGGGTAGTTTACTACCCAATGGTATGAACATTGAATTCTCCAATTTAGATGAATAACCCACAACAACTAATTCCCTTCCCCTTGAACCACTTTCCCTTCATCTGGCTTCACATTCTGTGCATCTTCTCTCCTTATCACACAGCCTGTTGACTTCTTCCTTTCTCTGGCCTTTGTTCAGCCATCTGCCAATCAAAACCCTCATCACCTGTATCCACCTATCACTTGCCCGCCTCCACATCTCTTCCAATTTCCTTCCCCTACTACAATCAGTCTGAAGGGTCCTGACTCAAAACGTCACCTATCCAAGTTGCACCGTGGAGCCTGGGATTCGAGATCGCCAGAGTCGGAGCTCCAACCAGCGTGGCCTGAGGACTTCGGGTGCCGCGGGCTCCGGCAAGGGAGCGGCCGTTCCAGAAATTTGCAAGCCGCTGAGGAGTGTTCACCCGACGCCGGAATTCCATCTTCCCGGCAAGAGGGCCTGAAAACATTGGACCGGCTGCAGAGGTCACAATAGGCCCGACCATGGGTGAACAGGGGATGGAACTGGATTTTGCTGCCTTCCCCCACAGTGTGAACCATTGTGGGGGGACGTATTTATGTTCATTGTTAAATTCCTTAATGTTGTGTCTTATCTTCTTTCGTGTGATGCAATGGCAAGTCAAATTTCACTTCACCATTTGGTGTATGTGATCATAAATGTCCTTTGTTTTGTTTTGTATAAATTAACTTTCAGTAGTAATTAGACAAGTGTGTTACTCTAAAAACATGCAAATCAAGCACACGTAAAATCTTCCTCAGAAATTTGTGGAGATTTAGCATCTAATACCAATTAGTCACCGAATACTCGATTGAATACAGTGGAGAAGGTTGCATCACTGTCTTGTTTTATTAATGAAAGCCCAAGACTGAAGGAGAAAGTGGTGGATATTGCACTATCCATCACGGGTGTGGATCCCACTACCATCCAAGGGATCTGCAGAAAGTGCTGCCTCAAGGCGGCAGCTGCTATCAGAGACCCACACTCCTCTAGCCACTCTCTTATGTCACTGCTGCTGTTGGGAAGATATTACAGAAGGCTGAGAACCATTACCCCCAGGGTGAAGAACAGCTTATTTTCCATCAACCCCAAGGTTTTTTAAGAATTACATTATTCTGAACCCAGTGATAATTAAATACTTGGCTCACTTAGGTATTCAATAGTGGACATGGTGGCAAAATTAACTATTTCCATGCCGTCTGTATCACTTGACAAACCCATGCAGATGCTGGAGATTCTACTTTCTGATATTATCAGAAACTAATTCTCGTCACAGAATGGTTAGCTTTTCCTCTTATTCCTCAAATAGATTTTAGAAGAAAAATGAGATAAAAATCATGCCATTTTATGGTGGGGAAAAGCATGCCAATCAACTAGTTTAAAAAAAAAAAAAAATCAGATCACTGGTGCAAGATAACAACTAATGCCACAAAAGACAATTTCTTCAAATATTGAAAATATATTCAGTAGCACAAGATTTCTGCATGCATGTAGAGAAACCATGTCTTTTGAACAGTCAGTTTTATTGGATTTGAAGATATTGTCTGAAATGGTGTATACAGTTGCACAAAACATTGGTTAGGCTGCATTTAATTATAATTAAACTACGATACGATAAACCTTATGCATCCCCGGAGGGAAATTGGTCTGCCTAGAGAGTGCAGAGAAGATTTGCAAGGATATCACCAGGATTTCAGGGCTTAAATACTGTTAGGCTATTTACTCTGAAGAAAAGGAGGATAAAAGGTGACACACATTTGGAAAAGAATGGGGTAATTAGTGATTCAACATTGTTTTTTTTCCACAGCGGGTCATGTCTTAAAAGCTTGATTTGAGTTTACTTGAAGAGGTGATGTAGGTGATTCTTGAGGGTAGGGCAGAGGACTTTACTAAAGCATTTGACAAAGTCTCTCATGGTGATACACAGAGTGCACGGTGGCTTGGTAACATGGATTCAGAATTACCTTACCCGTAGAAGACAAAGAATAGGTAGAAGGGTGTTATTCTGGCTGGTGGATCGTGACCAATGATGTCCCGCAGCTATCTGTGCCAGAACCTCTGTTGTTTGTGATTCAATGTCAATGACTTGGGTGAAATTGTGGTTGGCTAGTTGGTAACTTTAATGCCTATACTAACATTGGTGGACCTGCGGACAATGAAGAAAGCTGTCAAAGGATCCAGTAGGATATAGACCAGTTACAGTTATGGGAGGAGAAATGGCAGGCAGGTTTTTATCAGGCTAGTGTGAGGTGTAACATAGAAAAAGTGGTAAAGAAGATATATGATATGTTTGCCTTCAGAGCATTGAGGAGGAGGAGGGGACAGCAGTGAAGTGGAGAGCAGACAAAGTCAAGGAAAACGCAGCAGCTAGTGAGAGTGGAGGGAACCCCACGGTGACCAAGCACTCCCCAGCGGCCTGAAGACAGCACTGTTCCTAGAGCCTACAACGTGAGCCACAACAACAGCTGCGTTAACCAGTTTGCACACTGGGTGAAGAGGAGCTTGCTGGTGCACCTTGCGAGCCAGGGCAGGGGAGGCCATGCGAGTTGGGATGGCGTCAGCAGGTCTATCCGCTATAAACAAAATACTTTATAAAGGGGTCCGGTCCAACAAAGGTTTACTGTATACATTTCCTTTCTCCTTCTTCCAATGGAATTATACCTCCACCTGAAAAATTCTGGAATACTCTCAGTTATAATAGTTAGAATCCTTTCTGATCAGAAAATCCATGCTGGAATCGCATTCTCATCTTTGTATTCCTCAATTGACCTCTAAACAACTGAATTCACTTAAAGAGTGATGTGGGGGGTGGGGGGGGGGGGGGGAGGGGGGGTGGAGGGAGGGATGGAGGTAGATAATCTATCTATCTATTAACTATCTATCTCCATCCCCACTGACGTCAGTCTGAAGAAGGGTCTCGACCTGAAACGTCACCCAGTCAACAATTGCAAACAATTATATTATTAGCACCTGAAGCACAAGGTCATCATTGGTGTTTAGCAATGTCTTTGATCAACTAATGGACACATATTCTTACCTTTCCTTCCAAGTTAAGTTGCTGCATTTCTTGGTCACTATTTCCAATCCCAATAAATGCACATGGCTGTGATTCCTGCTCATTGCATCCATCTCGTTCCATTTGATCTTTCTTTTTCTTCCATCCACTTCCCATTAGATATACACATGGAGGAGGACAGAAGAATCTGCAAAATAATGTGTAAAATCTGTGTCTTAGGGTTGATGAACACAAAAGCATTTGCCACAAGTTAGCACTTTCCACTGCATAATTTAATGCTCACAATGATAATTTTAGTGCCATGGTTAGTGTTTGCACCATCCAATTCAATATGATCGAACTAAAATTTCAATCCTGGTTATGGTACTTCGCAACAATAGCCTTTTCCTATGATCTATACTACCTTCGCAAAATTAGATAAATTACAATTAGTGCTTTTAAAGCCATACGCATCTGTAGCACATGACTATCTGTTTTTAACTAAGTATGCACATTTCAAGACTGTTTTGACAAGCACATGTATACTATTTCAACCAGCGAGGACGATGAGCTGACAGTGATTGTTACTGCCCGACTTGCTAAATGTTACTTGTTTACATTTCAAAAGTATCACTTTACTGGCGAATAGTCGTTGGCATTAAACATTTTTAACTCTCTCATATAACACAAGTGAGATCTTAGAGAATATTAAAGAAATGCACACTACTTTACCAAACCAAATTGATAACTGAGTAGTCAGGAGCTAGACATGTATGTTTTAAAAATATTATTCTCGACACGCATCCATTAAATAATTTTCCTGGTATATTCTTGCTGCTTGTTTACATTTTGGTTGTCAGTACTTCATAATTTCAAATATCAGAAAACCTTTGATAATGTGCCACATGTGAGGCTGCTGAGGAAGATCAGAGCTCATGGTATCAAAGGGTAGATACTAGCATTGATAGCAGGCTGGCTGGATGGCAGAATGCCAAGAGTGGCAATAAAGGAGACTTTTTCTGGTTGGTTGCCCTTGACTAGGGGAGTTCCGCAGGGGTCGGTGCTGGGGCCGCTACTCCAGTACTCTAATGACCTGAATCAGCAAATCCTAAGACGGGGGTCAGCAACCTTGTTCTGCCTAGGGACCAGGACGCATGTCTGTGAGTGGATGGCGGACCACATCTATCACGTGTACACATGGATCCCGCCCCCATCCCGCCCCGGATGGCAGGCATCAAATCACATGTTCACAGAAGGTAGACAAAAATGCTGGAGAAACTCAGCAGGTGAGGCAGCCTCATGCAATCCTTGCATCTCACCCGCTGAGTTTCTCCTGCATTTTTGTCTACCATCGATTTTTCCAGCATCTTCAGTTCTTTCTTAAGTGTTCCGTGCCGGCCGCTTTCCACAGGATGCGGTACATCCTGAGCTCGGCGCTCGGCTGCTGCTGCTCGGGGAGCTCTACGGGCCGGATGATTATGGGGAAAAAATTTGCATGTGAGCCGGATGAATTCGGGTTACGGGCCGCATTCGGCCCGTGGGTTGTAGGTTGCCGACCCCCGTCCTAAGAGCACAATTTTAATAGTTCATTACATGAATCAATAAAAGCCAATTTAAAAACACTCATTTTAACACTGAAGATTTACACAAAATGCTGGAGTAACTCAGTAGGACAGGTAACACTGCTTTTGAGCAGCAGTAAAGCAAAATATGCTATTCTGAACATCAAAGCACCTTTATTCTAATGAAGAATCAAACTAAAAATAAAAATAAAATAAAGTAATCCTGTTACCTTAATTTACTTCAGCTCATGTGACGTAACAAGTTACACCAACCCAAACTGATAATAAAAGGTTTCTGTTTACATTGCAAACTTGAGCTTCTTTTAAACTTTATTGACATGTCTTTGATCAATACTGGCGCATGCCTGCTTAATGTGCTCTCCACTCATTTGATTTAAAGGTTGTGTAATAACTGATTTAAAATGTTAAAATATTGGGATGAAGTAGGCAGCTAACCTCGTTGTTTTATAAGTAGTGTCTTTGCGTCAAACGCATTTTGATATTACTCATCCTAAAACTTTGAACTTCTATTGACAAAGATCTTCAGAAAGTATAAAATTCTACACCTTCAAGTGTCATCAAAACAAAATCATTCCCCGTAGAAAAAAATGTTCAAAAAAGCAAAATCTCATTTTGAGTCGACAATCACACTAATTTGGTGAGATTAATGGAACAGAATTTCCCAGAAAAATTGCGATTAAAAATAAACTGAGTCACTTTGAAGAGTACTGCATAGTGCCAGCCAAAAACAAAGTACCACTTATAAAGCTGAAACATGGCACTTACATCAAAGTTCAAAAGATCACCTACAAACAGTAGGATATCTTTACCTTAACGAAATGCACACTGAATGTCACGGAAATGCACAAGCCGAGATTCAATGTCAAAAATGAGAGAAGAACAAATCTATGTAAAACCATTGAAAGAAATCAAAAATGAAATTGCGGCTGCTATCTCATGTATTTGATTTAGCGTGGAAAAAAATATTATCAATGCTTTGGACAACAATTCAAATAATGAACACAGAATGGTGATATTATCTTCCGGTTTCACCATGACATTTTCTTCAATAAAAATTTGATTAAGAAGTTGGATAAAAGTAATAATGTAAAGACATTTGAGAAGAATTATGTCACTGTGCCAGAGATGATATGACAAAGACTTGAGTCTAGGTACTTTCATAATGAATTTTAGAGGAAGAATTGCACAGACATACAATTCATGAATCTTTTGGCCTTTGAATCTGAAAGCATGGCAGCATGTAATGGAAAATCATACCTTGCATGAGTACATTCAAGACATATATAGGCAAAACTGGTAATGCAAAGAATAACCAGAGTATAGAATATAATGCTAGAGTGTCAATGTTACAGCGACAGAGAAAGTGCAGGAAAACAAAAGTACAAGGGCCGCAATGAGGTAGGTCAGGAGATCAGAACTGCACCCTTAGTTCAAAAGGACCATTCAGTAGTCTGACAACAGCGAAAGAGGTGATTTGAAATTTGGCTGCACGTGCTTGGTTCTTGGTTTCTTGGTCCTCCAAAATATTCCAAATGGAATTTAAACTGGAGGTGGTGAAGGGAGGGCTTAAACCAGAAAGGGTTATTGGGAAGAAAGAGCTACTTTAAATTTAGTTGCATCTGGTTGGGTAACTATAGTAGGGTGGAGATTATTCCATGCTTTAATTGTGCGGGGGAAGAACGAATTGCTTTACACATCTGTCTTTGTAGCTGGGATCACGAATTGGATCGAATGCCCTCGTCTGCTCCTAATTGGTTTGGGTTTGGCGTATGTCTTGTAATCTATGTCGAGCTGACCATTTAACATTTTGTAAAAACAGGTCCAACGGTGAGCTTCACGTCTGTCTTGGAGTGGGTTCCACCCCAGAGAATTCAGAAGTTTGGTGACACTCGCTTCTCTCTCATAGGTGTTAGTAACAAATCGAGCTGCCTGTCTTTGGACACGTTCGATGGAAAAAATGTTTTAATGTGTGTATGGGTCCCATGCTGCAACTGCGTAGTCCAAATGAAGTCTAACGAGGGTGAAGTATAGCTTCTCCTTGACAGAAGTTGAACAATGATGAAAGTTGCGCCTCAGAAAGTTTAGGACACCTGTTGCTTTCACCATTGCATGATGAGTCTGACCATTCCAACGCAGATCATTCTGCAATTTGATGCCAAGATACTTGATTTGTTTGGATTCTTCAAGGTTGGCACCAAGTATATTGTAAGATGTTTCGCCTGGATTCCTCTTTCTGGTGGCACGCATGGTTTCACATTTGGAAGGGTTGAACTGCATGCCCCATTGTTGTGACCACTCAACCACAGTATCGAGATCCTTTTGGAGAGCATCTTCATCATCAGCTGACTTAATTGGACGGTACAGCAAACAATCATCAGCGAAAAGTCTGGTCGTACTTGCGACTTTTTCATGGATGTCATTTATGTAAAGCAAAAATAGGTGTGGGCCAAGTACTGTGCCCTGAGGTGTACCACTGAACACTGGATGCCAATTGGAGCTCTTTCCGTTCACACACACACGCTGAAGACGTTTTGTCAGAAAACTGGAAATCCATCGTTTCGTGTTGGAACGAATACCATAGAAGTCAAGCTTCCGAAGCAGTCTCTGGTGTGGGATGACATCAAATGCTTTAGAAAAGTCCAGCACAACTAAATCCGTGATGACGTTAATATCAAGGTGCTTGGCCAGGTCTGAGACTCGCTTCAAGCTGTTGTATTTTATGGTCCTTGATTATGTTGGCCGTTTTCCCAAAGCAATGTGAAGCGTAGACGCAGGCAGGCTAAACTCTTTCCTTGGAGCATTTGAGGCCGAGGGGTGATCTTGGATGTGTATAAAATGATAAGAGGAATAGATAGGGTGAATGAAGTCATTTTTCGAACGTAGGGGAATCAAGAACTAGAAGAAAAAAGTTCAAGGTGACATGGGAAAGGTGCAATAGGATCCTGAGGGGCGACTGCTAGACGGAGTAGTTGAAGCAGGTAAAATAACATTTTAAAAACATCTGGTTAGGAAAGGTTAAGAGGAATATGGGCCAACAGTGCCATTAATTAACCTAATTAATGGAATCATTTTACAAATCCTCTTCTTCTTTAAAGCCTTCATTCAATGTGACATCAGAATTGGTTTAGGTAGGTTTAGGTTTATTATTATTCTGAGGTACAGTGAAAAACTTTGTTTTGCACGTTATCCAAACAGATCACATATACTACACATAAATACAATCAAGACAAACACAAATGCAATAACTGGAGCAAGGGGGAAGATACAGAGTGCAGAATATAGTTCTCAGCATTGTAGGGGATCAGTTACAGAGGCAAAGTGCTGCAGTAACACGGGGAGTGGGGACCAGAGGAGGTGGGGGGGGGGGGGGAGAACTAACTGCTCGCAGTGGTGCAGTACCGTGGGGAGTGGGGACCAGGGGCAGGGAGAGAGACCGGGGAGCAGGGGTGGAGCAGTGCTCCAGTATCATGGCAAACTGCTCATAGTACTGCAGTAACAAGGCGGCAAACTTCTTTCTCCGAGATCTTCGGTTACCTCCCACACTCCAAAAACATACAGGTTTGTAGGTTAATTGGCCTGGTATAAATGTAAAATTGTCCCTAGTGCGTGTAAAATAGTGTTAATGTGCGGGGATCGCTAGTCGGTGCGGACTCGGTAGGCCGAAGGGCCTGTTTCCGTGCAGTATTTCTAAAATAAACTAAACTAAGCCCATTGTCCACAATTGAGTAGAGGTTAATCTGACAGTACCCTAGTTTAGTGAAGAACTGTTCAGAAGCCTGATAAGAGTCAAAGAAGCTGCTCCTGAGTGTGATGGTATGCTTTCAAGCTTCTGTACATTCTGCCAGACTGAAGCAGAGGAGGAGTAATGGCCAGGGTGAGACTAGTCTTTGATTATGTTGGCAGCTTTTTTGGTGTAGATGGAGTCAATGGTGGGAAGTTTGGATTATGTGATAGACTGGGTTACATTTACAATTCTCTGCACTTTCTTGTTGTCTCAGACAGAGCTGTTCCCAAACCAAGCTGTGATACAACCAAACAGTATACTTTATATTGTGCATTTGTGGAAGTTTATAAGAATCATTGGAGACATGCAGAATTTTACAACCAAGGTGGCACCGAATGCCTCTACTTTCCAAGGAGACTGTTACATCAATGTGGTTGGTCCTCAACAGATTGCGGACAATATTAACACCAAAGAACCCGAAGCTCTCAACAATTTCCACTTGGCACTATTGATGATGATTGGTACATGTACTCCACTATGCTTCCTGAAGTTAGTTTAGTCACACTAGGAGTATTGTGCCCAGCATTTTAAAAAGGTGCAATAGGACTTCCTTGCTCTTGAATGCATTCACAAATACCAGGATGCCATATATTTATTAAAAAAAACTTTTTCCACTAGTCCTGCTAGTTCCAACAAATAATGTATCTATACTCCCAGATCTCTTTCTTGAACCCATTTGTCTGGTTTATATTGGTTCCATTTGATTCTTATAACCAAAGTTTAATGCAGCCTCTCAACATTTTATTTTTTCTTGCCACCATCCGGCCATTCCAACAGCCATTCCACATGTCCTTGATATCTTTTACTATCCTCTTAACAATTCACGGCCCTTCCACGCTTTGTCATATCCAGTCTTAGAAATTGTGCCCTACACACGTCATAATACTCAGAAAACTAGTGGTCCTAACTGAGGACATCTTCCTACCAGTCCAAAAAATGAATCTTTCATGGTGACTGTTTCATAGTACTTTGCCAATTTTCGATCCAAGTTACTCAATTCAATGGGCCTGAATCACAACTTAGGAAATCCATACATACATTAACCTCAACGAAAATCAAGCATAATTTACCTTAAACAAATGAATGCCTTGTTTTAATCAATCCATACTTACCCTATTGACAACTAAATTGGTGCTTCATGATTATTTCTCAAACCCTGTTACTCTCACACTTAAATTGACTGATCTATTGGTCTGTTTCCCCCCCCCCCCCCACCCTCCCCTCCCCTCCCCTCCCCAATTGGTATAATGCCTGATTATATCTAATCTTCAGATCCTGAATCAGCAGATTTTCAAAAAACAGGCATGGTCTCTGCAATTTATTCTTGTGCTTCTCAGTAATCTAGAATGCATCCCATCTGGATTCATCCACTAATTGCAGCTGTCTTTCTAGTACTCCCTTTCTATTCAATTTTAGTTCATAATGTCAATATTTTCCTTTGTTGAGGCTACAGCAGCATCTTCTTCCTGGTAAAGAATTCCATCGTTGGGTCATTGGGGTTTTTTACTAGTGATTGCCTATGGTTCAATTACATTTGTGGCTCCCCAGAAAATGAAGCTATCCAAGTCAGCATGCAGCAAGACCCAGAACACATACGGAAATGAACAACAAAATTGGCAGACAATAACAATCTCCAGCAAGAGTGCTTGACATTCAAATGGTATTGCCATTCCAACTGTCTGAAGAATGACCCGAAACGTCACCTATTCCTTTTCTCCAGAGATGCTGACTGACCCACAGAGTTACTCCAGCATTTTGTGTCTATCTTTGCCATTGTAAAGTTACACATGATTATCTTTGGGGTGGTGGAGCCTCTATTGACCAGAGACTTAGTCAGACCAACCACTTACATCTCCTGATTCTATGTCACCCCTCTCAAGGGACTGAATTTCATTCCTCACCAACAGAACTACCCCACCCCCTCTGCTCACCTGTCTGTTTTTTCGATAGGACGTATACCCTTGAATATTCAGTTCCCAGCCCTGGCCCTCTTGCAGCCATGTCTCTGTAATTCCCACAAGATCATACTTGCCAATTTCTAACTGAGCCTCAAGCTCGTCCACTTTATCTCTTATACTTCGCGCATTCATAAACAACACTGTGACCGGTATTCACCTCCCCTCTTACACCGGTCACCATTGGCCACGATCTGACTCTCTTGTCCCTTCTCGAACTCTCCTTCCCATTACTTCGGGAGTCTTTTGTAACTTTTCCTGTACTCGCTTTCCCTTTAACCCCATCTTTATACTCCCAATTTGTCAATCCCTCCCCCCACGATTTAGCTTAAGCCTACACGTGTAGCACTAGCAGACCTGCCTGCCAGAACGTTGGTCCCCCTCCAGTTAAGGTGTAACCCGTCCCTATTGTATAGGTCACCCCTACCCCAGAAGAGGTCCCAGTGGTCTATAAAGCTAAATCCTTGCTCCCTGCACCAGCCCCCCCATTCAGGTTCCCTATCCCCCTGTTCCTGCCCTCACTAGCATGAGGTACTGGAAGCAATCCAGAGATAACCACCATAGAAGTCCTGCTTTTCAGTCTTCTTCCTAACTCTCTAAATTAGTGTTGCAGAACCTCCTTCCTAATCGCTATTCGTTCACAGCCACTGGGTCTACATCCTGAATAACATTGTGGAAAAACCTTTGCCAGAAGAACTGTTGTGGTTCTAGAAGCCTAGCAAGAGCAGTTAGGAAGGGCTGTAAATGCTAGGGTTAACAGTGATACCCAGAGCCAAGAAATGAACATTTAAAAATTAGTATATCAGTCCATGTCCTCCAGTACTTTGTGTGTTTCCTTTTTGCTCGCTGATTAGCTCCAACTCTCGCCTTATAACTTTTTGTGTTTACATCCTTGTAGAATATTCTTGAATTCCATGTTAGGTGCACTTGAGTTGGTTCAATTTGGATGGTTGCCAAGGAGAGATTCCTCAGGAGACAAAAAGGAACACTGCTAACATGGAAAGAAAAAATAGTGCAATTTAAAAAAAAAACTATGATTGGAGAGATTTGCTTCCAGAACCGTCCAACTTCAATCTCATCGCCAACGGTATTCTTCTATAACATTTAAATAATTTATTTTGTTTATGTATAATTTATTTAATTAAATAACTCTCTCTGTGGGAGCTTTCTGTACATAACTTGTTATCAAGATGAACTTGTTTTCTGAGAGTATAACAGTGACTATGCTTCAAAAAATACCCCATTAACCAATTCTCAGGTTTAACAATACTATAACCGCAAGTCCATTTGAAATACAAAACTGAGCCTTCATTAAGTATGCGCTGCAATTATGATAAAAGTTAACTTTTCTTTGAAAATAACCAGAATGAGTAAAAAGGGGAAATTTCTTCATTTTTCATTTACAGCAACGCAGACACGAGAAGAGTAGCAAAGTTTAAATGGAGTGCAATTGCCACTTCATATTCCATACTTTGCTCATTCAAGGTAAGTTACTGCATTAATTGTGTCTACTTTCACATCCTCAGTGCATTCTTGGCAATCTGAAATGAGTAATCTTCCTTATTTAAGACTACAAGTCATCTTGCTACCATTTCTTCAGCTGAACTCGTTCAGAAACAATCCAAGTAAGCAAGTTCCCCAGCTGTTGGCCCTTATGAACAATTATTTCCAGATATCAATACAGGTTTTCCTTCCAGTTATAAAAACCACATCATCCACTACATATGACTATGCCAACCACAGAGCAGGCAACCAACCAGAAATACAGAAACAATCTATACAGTTACAGTAAAAGGAGCAATATTATGAATGTTCTGCTCATAGTAACTCCTCATTTCAACATCCACATACCGGTAGTAAATTTTAACTATAATGGAGTATATCAAATGCATAGAAAATGAATCACAGGTCAAGAAAGGACAGGTTAATAATTAGTAGGAAAAGCATGTTGAGATTTTGACAAAATTTTCAGTCGAGTTGAGTTTATTGTTACATGTACTGAGGTACATTAAAAAGCTTTCATCGCGTGCTAACCAGATTTTGTTGCATGCTAAAGACCAGCTTAAGATACAACTGCAGCAGCCAGAGAATAATGACATGAATGTGAAGGGGGAAATATACCACGGAAAAGTTGTGAAATGTTTGGCCAGGGAGCATGCAATGGTGCAAGTGGAAAGTTGCAAGAGGAAAACACTGGGAGAGAGGAACCAGTGGACTTCTGCTTCTTTCAATTTTGTTTCCTGTACCAAAGGGATTATAACGTCCTGCAAGAAGGGTGATTAGTGAGCAATGATTAAGCATGTCAGCAATATATATCCAAACCACCACAGGCTGCAACAGAAATTCAAATGTACAGTTCAATGCAAAAAACATTTCAACGAAAAAGTGGGGAACAGAGAGAATACCGAAATGGTGGTGGAAACTGGGATAATGTGGGAGTCACAGTGGGCACCAAAAGTGATAGGACTGAAAGGTTTATAAAGGTCCTGTACCATTGTGGGGACCTAATTTGTGAGTTTAGAAGAGTTTGCGCTCGCCACAAACTCGCAGCATGGTCGACATGTGGTCCTAGGAGGTCACTAACTCTCCTTCATGCCCGAGAGAGGTATGAAGGAGAATTTTTTAGTATACTGAAAAATTGTCCACGAGTAAAATTTGGTCGGCATGGAAAAAAATCGATATTTTTTTACTCATAGGTTTAGTCAAAGTAGGTCGTAGTAGGTCGGCATGTTATTCGTGGGCAGTCGAAGGCAGTCGAAGGAGGTCGAAAGTGGTTGTCTTCAGTCTCCACTATTCGGTGTCAAATTTTCCCGAGAGCATCGGCGAGTAAATCGTAGATAGTCGAAGCTAGTCTTCAACATGGTCGTAGGAGGTCTTCTACATATTCGTAGAAGGTTCTCTACATAGTCGAAGGAGGTCGTAGGAGGTGTTCTACTTCGGCGATACAACAAGACCATGACACTCTCCTAAACCCACAAATTAGGTCCCCACAGTGGGACAGGCCCTTAAGGGTACTGATTGGGAAATTAATTCCTTCATCTCTTATAGAAAGTACATTGAACGTTACACGACAGCACAGGAACAGGCCCTTCAGCCCACAATATCCGTGCCAAACATAATGCCAAGTTAAACATTTCCTCTGCCTGCATGTAATCCATATCATTCCATTCCCTTCCATTTGCCTATTTAAAAGTCTCTTAAATGCTACTGTTGAATCTGCTTCCACCACTACCGTGGGCAGAGTGATCCAGGCACCCACCATTGTGAAAAAAGCTATCTCTGTTAATTTCCTATTAACTTTGCCTTTCTCAACTACAGTCTATGACATTTCCCTGATGGGAAACGGTTCTGACTGATGATCCTATATGCCTCTCATAATTTTACATACTTCTATCAGATCTCCCCTCAACCAGAAAACAATCCAATTTCATACCATGTCTGATTATAGGTAATAAGCTCTTACACAGGCAACATTCTGGTAAACCGCTGCTGCTTCTTTTCCAAAGCCTCTACATCCTTACTGTAAATGGGGCAACCAAAACTCCACACAATATTCCAAATGCAGGCTAACCAAAGTTCCAAAAAGCTGCAACATGACTTGCAGACTCCAATGCTCAGGGCCCAGACCGATGAAGGCAAGCCCATATGCCTTCTTTACCACTCAATCTATTTGCATTGCCACTTTCAGGGAGTTGTTGGAACCAGGGCTGTGGAGTCAATACCCAAATACCCGACTCCGACTCTGACCCCGACCCCATGTATAATAATTCTAAATCTGCTATGATGACAGTACACAAGATGGCATTTCATAACTACATGAATCATCAGGCTACCTTTTAAACCCATGTCCTTAAAGTTTTTAGTCTAATGGTTACCTCTCGTGGCTTTTTTAAATTGTTTTAGTCATTAAGACACTGGGATTATCAATGTCTTCTAGAAAGGGTTTTAGATCAAGCAAACGCTGGCGATGGCATTTGTTTATGTTTTGTTTCTCGTCGTTCTGCTGCCAGATGGCAGCACCGATGTGATTTCCCATTCTCTCAGGTGGAAATAAAGTGTGCTGTATGTTTAAAAAGTGGGATTTTCTTCGATTTACGTAGTCTCTGAAATTTATGTTGGAGTCGGAGTTGGGACTTTTTACCGACTCCAGCAGCACCAAAATTGCTCCGACTCCGAATCGACGACGCCACAGCCCTGGTTGGAACCCAAGACCCCTCTGTATATTAATGCCATTAAGGATCTTGTCATTGACTGTATACGTTCTCTTTACTTTCAAAGTGCAACATCTTGCACTTGCGTGGATTAAACTCCATCTGTCATTCCTGTAGCCGATGTATATTTTGCAGTATACATTGAAAGTCCTCCACGCTGTCCGCAACTCCACCAATTTAGGTGTTGCTGCAATCTTACCAACTATCTGTAGCTAAACCATCTAAGCAGTTTACATACATCAAAAAACAAGAGAAGTCCCAACACTGATCCCTGCGGAACTCCACTAGTCACAGACCTACAGACAGAATGGTGGAAAAATGTCGTACGATCAGACAAGTAAAATAGTTTCTGAATTACCTTCGGAATTTATTCTTTGCAGTTGAAAGAAACCTGTGGCCTACAAGAAGAAAGCTGACAGTGGTGTGGTTTAAATGAAACAACTCTTCACTGAAAACTTTGAATGCTCCAATATCCCTGAAATGGTTTACACCATGCTCAAGCATCAGAATGTCAGAGCCTGCCTCGCTCTTCTTTATATAATCCGCTCAATGTGTATTATTTTCCTTTGTGCACTTACGCAGTGTGCGCCAAGATAAAGGCGGAAGAATAGGATTATGTGAGAGTTTCAGATAAATGTCTGCCACAATGTTATGTACAGTGATAATAAAAATATAGCCAGGAAATAAGTTTTAATAGGATTGGGTGTCATGGTCCTGCCATATATCCATGATGCTAATAACATTTGTGACCTTATTGTTAATCAAGAATCAAAAACAAATTATTATTATGGGGAGAAACATGTAAGTGGGTAGTGACTGTAGGTGCGCTTGCAGAAATATGGGGCAGGAGGGATTCATAATGTAAGAGTAGATCATGGAAGCTTCCAAGTCTGCTTCATTCCAAAAAGTACAGATAAGCTAATACCATGAATTTCAATATTCAACTCTATCCCAATAATATTAACAACCACAATTCCCAATTAAATCATAATCCCAGATTTAAAATGGACAAAACATAAATTTTACTTCTAGTCCAGCCAATTTCAATGACTGGCTGAAAATAAAATGGTTCTTAAATAGGCAATTATACCTTTGTTACAGTCTACACCTAAGAGAAATAGCCACTCAAAATGTACTGTCAAGCCCTATAAGAATACTTAAAATTTTGCAAAAGTATTTCCTTCACTTTGCACCAACAATCAGGGGGAATTAAATTTAAGATAACTGGTAGAAAGATTAGAGAGAAATTTAGGAAAATATTCTACAACCAACTAATGATCTGCGTTCTGAACTTATTAACTGCTTGTGGAACTTACTGCACTAAATGACTGCATGCCTAAATACAAAGTGAGCACTTTTGCACAGTTATCCTATGGTTGCAAAGTATTTTAGAATATCTTGAGGGCTTAAAGTAAAATATAAATTCAACCTTCTTGTCTTTTTAAATGTGACAATTGAACAACTAAGATATATTGCGCAACAAACTCACCTTTTTTCATTTCCATAAGATTTTTGTGCAACCTTGGCATGTAGAATTAGTACGGTTTGATCACCACGCTCCTTAAGGTAATTTCTCATTGCTTCCCTAAATAAAAACATAAGATAGAGTATCTCTATAATACTAAAATTCTTCGTCTTGTTTGTGGCTGTGTGGGTGTATGTGTCAATCTGGTTAAATTTCCTATTTTCTTCAAAACGTTAGGCCACAGCCTTTCCCATTTTCACACCTCCTACTCACATTTTTCCCGTCGAGGCAATAAACGTCTTACTGTCAGATTCCCACCTATATTTCCGGACTTTTTCATCGTTTAAAGTTTTTAAAAAAGCCAGAAAATTCACCCATTTCGTAAAAAAAAAACCCCCCGTGACGTCACAATCGACTCGCAAAGCAGGGCGGGACACTCGGGGAGGGAGGGGCACTCCAGCGCACCGGCCGTTGCCGGCGCCCGGTGGGAAGGGTGGTGCTGGAGTGAGAGCCGAGCCTTGGGATGGAGCCGTGACCGGGGCTGAAAAAGTAGTCGCTGGAACCAAGGACGAGCCTGGGTCCGGGGTCAGGGACGAGCCCACTGGAGTCTACAGCCAGGGCGGCGGCCGAGCTGATGGCTGGAGTCTACAGCCAGGGCCGGGCAGAGTACGAGAACCAAGCTTTGTTCCCGGCCCTGGCAATGCTCTAAGACCTGGGAGGTCCTGGGGCAGGAATGGGAATAAGGGGAGGGGGAGGAGGATGAGAGGGTGATGAGGTGGTAGAGGGGGAGGGGGTGGAGGAGGAGGATGCCCCTCACTCCCACCCTCTCTACCCCCTCCTTCTCTACCCTCCCTCCCCCTCTCTACCCCCTATCTACTCACTCCCACCCTCTACCCCTTCTCTCTCCCTCCACTCTACCCCCCTCCCCTTACCCTCCCTCTAACTCCTCCCCCTCCCTCTCTAGGGATTGAAGAGGGGGAGGAGGGAGTGCTGGGGGATGAGGAGAAATGAGCAGTTGGGGGCTATGAGTGAGTGGTGCAATATTGCGTTGGGGGAACGGCTTGCATTGGGTGAACGGGTGAGTGGTGGAATCTTGCGTTGGGGGAGTAGACCCAACGGGTCTGCACGGTCTAGTATATCATAAAATCCAATTAACAATATAAAGTAACAGAGGATTTCAGAGCTGCAAAGCCTGGATACAATGTCTATGAGAATTTGTTTCCTGATTCGAATATTGGTTAGAAATGTGGCAGTGGTTAGATTTAAATTAAACCCATTTTATATGAAAGACTGAAGCTACAAAATAAAATAATCTGAGCTATGCGATGCAGTAGTGTACAATTGAAGATTAATTTGACAACCAACAACTTTCACAACCCTTATTTATTTTTGCAGCTTTTATCTATTTGTTTTAAATAATAAGGTTCACATTTTCTACTGCAATATGATAACATATTTCTGTGGAAGACGTGCAATATTTTTGTGGCTCTAAACCAAAGGAGGAAGCACCATATATTATGGAATCTTACCTGGTAAGGCGTTTGGGCTGAGGTCGCTCCCCAAACTTCCTGCAAAGCAAATAATAAAACAAAATACATGACAGGTATTAAAAGATTAAGTCCTAATCTCATAATGCCCATGTCCTCAAATTCACCAACTCCCCAAAATAAATTTATTTTTCTTCATTTAGGAATCAACATGAATCTAACAATTTGAAAGCATCTAATTTAACAACAATGCTCTACTTAATTTCCCCACTCCGCTTTGTCGCAAGGCAACAAAGATTTCTGAGCACCCAAAATATTTCTTACTCACGCTATGGGATGATCTGTATGAAGAGCAGACTTAATTTCCATTTTGCATGTAATGCAAGATATACCAGTCCAGTATGTCAACAATATAGCACCTTCTATTTATTAAAATGCTTGACGGCCCTTCGCAAAAGAGTTTACAAACTAAAGGGTGAGGCTGGTATTCAGAAGGCCAGTTTTAATGATGGGATGGTGCCTGGTCTAAAACTCACAGGATTAAAGGAGACATCTCATTTGCAGTCTTTTCATTGACCCTCAAACAAACTCTCTTTCTACTGATGCAGCCTAATCAGCTGTGTAATTGCAACATTTTCTGTTAAATTGCAAGTTTGACTTAGTCTCAACCAAGGCAGTAGAGAGGGAGATGGAATTGGTATGAATGACGAGGAAGAATGAGGCATCATCATGGGATTCATAGGATGTGGTCAATGCTACAGTACATTGAGGAAAAGGGGGGCGTAGAGGATAGGAAATCACTA
This sequence comes from Amblyraja radiata, assembly GCF_010909765.2. Lineage (NCBI taxonomy): Eukaryota > Metazoa > Chordata > Chondrichthyes > Rajiformes > Rajidae > Amblyraja > Amblyraja radiata. The sequence continues at coordinate 90,786,466 of NC_045956.1, read as the reverse complement.
AAGCACACATCTTCTGAGGAAAGACAAAATGCCGGAGAAAGACAAAATGCTGCAGTAACTCAGCAGAACAGGCAGCATCTCTGGAGAGAAGGGATGGATGAGGAGAGACCCTTCTTCAGACTGATGTCAGGGTAGCAGGCAGTACAGACATAAAATGTAGTCGCAGACAGTAAGACTGGTTGGGAAGGGGAGGAGATGGAGAGAGAGGGAAAGCAAGGGCTACTTGAAGTTAGAGAAGTCAATGTTCATACCACTGGGGTGTAAGCTACCCAAGCGAAACATGAGGTGCTGTTCCTTCAATTTGTGCTGGGCCTCACTCTGACTATGGAGGAGGCCCAGGACAGAAAGGTCAGTGTGGGAATGGGAGTTGGGGTTAAAGTGTTGAGCAACCGGGAGATCAGGTAGGTCTAGGCGGACTGAGCGTAGGTGTTCTCGCCGATATACAGGAGTCCACACCTGGAACAGCAGATACAGTATGAGGTTGGAGGAGGTACAAATGAACCAACCTCTGCCTCACCTGAAAAGGCTGTTGCAGTCCTTGGATGGAGTCGAGGGGGGGGGGGAGAAGAGGTATAAGGACATGTGTTGTATCTTCTGCGGTTGTAAGGGAAACTTCCTGGGGAGGGGGTGGGAAAGGACGAGTTGACCAGGGAGTTGCGGAGGGAGCCGTCTCTGCGGAAAGGGGTGGAGATGGAAATATGTGGCTAGTAGTAGGGATCCCGTTGGAGGTGGAGAAAATGTCGGAGGATTATGCACTGTATGTGATGGCTGATGGGGTGGAAGGAGAGGGCAAGGTTACGAATTGGGGGGGGGGGGAAGAAGGGGGAGCAAGAGGAGCTGTGGGATATCGAGGAGACCCCAGTGAGAGCCTCATCTATAATGGAAGAGGGGAACCCAGTCCCTAAAGAATGAGGACATCTCCGATGACCTGGTATGGAACACCCATCTTGGGCGCAGATGCGGCGTAGACAGAGGAATTGGGAGCAGGGGATAGAGTCTTTACAGGAGTTTCCCTCTCTCTCCATCCCCTCCCCCTTCTCTTACCAGTCTTACAGTTTCCGACTACATTTTATCTCTGTACCGCCCACTCAGTCTGAAAAAAGGTCTCGACCCGAAACGTCACCCATTCCTTCTCTCCAGAGATGCTGTCTGTTCCGCTGAATTACTCCAGCATTTTGTGTCTGTCTTCGATTTAAACCAGCATCTGCAGTTCTTTCTACAAGTGCTGGAGTAACTCAGGAAGTCAGGTAGCATCCTTGGAGAACATGGATAGGTGAAGTTTCAGGACAGGACCCTTCTTCAGAATCAAAAACTATCCAGGGATGCTGCCTGACCACAGTTACTCCAGCATTTGGTGTCTTTCTTTGGTACATCAGCATCTGATTCCTAGTTTCTGCACACACCCTCATTGATTTTGGTGATGGCAGGGTCAAAAGAACAGGAGATAGAACTCATGGGCAAGATAAACTCAGTTCATGAGTACAAGACCACCTCAAACAGATCGAATGGCAGATTAAAGTTTGGTTTGGGAAGGAAGGAAGCCGATAGAAACAGCTGATCAGATGGTCTCAATCTTAGTGACAAAGGCTCATTGCAATTGTTGGTGTCCGAATAGAGGAGCCAGGAAACGGCTGTTTGCATTAGAGACCATTCTAGGTATCCAAGGTGATCTGCAAGTGAGCAATTAGCCCAACCAAGATTTGTAGGACTTCAAAGAGTATAATATACTAGTTACAGTAGTAGACAAGCAATGTGTAAAATAAGAGTGAACATCTGGAGACAAGTTTGAATAATGCCATAACTAAATAAGTCCAATAAAAAGCCATCTATTATAATTGTGCTTATAAATGTACAGGATTGTTGGAAAACAATCCACTTTGATATTCTTTTTAGGAAAGAAATTGGCCAGAATTGCTGACTTGGCCTACATGCAACTCCAAAAATCACAGCAATATAGCATATTCCCTGCCCTTGCAAATGGCACATATTGGATGGCTCACAAGGCTAAACCTTTATGCAATACTTACTAACAAAGCTGTTCCACCACTTCAGAATAATCTAAATGGGGCTATATCACAGCACCAGCTCTTACAGGCTCGGCCCAAATACACAGGAAAATTAAATCCGGATTCAAAGTGAGAGTAATAAGCCATTTTGATCTTTCATCAATGACCCTGCCACAGTGTCAAAAAAGGTTTTTGGTGATGAGGGTAGTGATCAGTTACATTTACATCACTTCCCATAATAGAGCAATGTGTGTGTATCTGCAGTAATACAGCAGCATCAGTCGGGGTTGGGCCAGCAAGTAGCAGTAACATTCATATGCAATTTTAACTACATCCCCTTGACATTCAGCAGCATAATTATCTTCAATACATTGGGGGAATTTGTAGGAGGGAACAGGCTCAAAAGGTAGATGGTAGGGATTTTGAAGAGGAGATACAGTGCCCTCCATAATGTCTGGGACAAAGACCCATCATTTATTTATTTGCCTCCGTAATCCACTAGTTGAGATTTGTAATAGTAAAAAAAATAACATGTGATTAAAGTGCACATTGTCAGATTTTAATAAAGGCCATTTTTATACATTTTGGTTTCACCATGTAGTAATTGCAGCAGTGTTTATACACAGTGCCCCCATTTCAGGGCATCATAATGTTTGGGACACAGCAATGTCATGTAAATGTAAGTAGTCATGTTTCGTATTTTGTTGCATATCCTTTGCTTGCAACGACTGCTTGAAGTCTGCGATTCATGGACATCACCAGTGGCTGGGTGTCTTCTCTGGTGATGCTCTGCCAGGCCTGTATTGCAGCCATCTTTATCTTATGCTTGTTTAGGGGACTAGTCCCCTTCAGATTTCTCTTCAGCATTTAAAAGGCATGCTCAATTAGATTCAGATTGGGTGATTGACTTGGTCACTCAAGACTGACCATTTTGTAGCTTTGAAAAACTCCTTTGTTGCTTTAGCAGTATGTTTGGGATCATTGTTTTGCTGTAGAATGAACTGCCGGCCAATGCGTTTTGAGGCATTTGTTTGAACTTGAGCAGATAGGATGTGTCTATACACTTCAGAATTCATTATGCAACGAGAGTCAGCAGTTGTATCATCAATGAAGATAAGTGAGCCGTACCTTCAGCAGCCATACATGCCCCGGCCTTAACACCCCCACCACTGTGTTTCACAGATGGGGTGGTATGCTTTGCGTCTTGGGCAGTTCCTTCTCTCCTCCATACCTTGCTCTTGCCACATCCTTCGCTCCATAGATGCTGCTACACCCGCTGAGTTTCTCCAGCACTTTTGTCTACCTTTGCTCTTGTCATCATCTTTGTCTCATTTGTCCACAAGACCTTTTTCCAGAACTGCGGTTGCTCTTTTAAGTACTTCTTGGCCATCTGTAACCTGGCCATCCTATTTTTGCAGCTAACCAGTGGTTTGCATCTTGCAGTGTAGTCTCTGTATTTCTGTTCATGAAGTCTTCTGCGGACAGTCGTCATTGACAAATCCACACCCAACTCCTGAAGAGTTTTTCTCATCTGTTGGACAGGTGTTAGGGAGTTTTTCTTTATATTAGGGATAATTCTTCTGTCATCAGCTGTGGAGGTCTTCCTTGGACTGCCAGTCCCTTTGCATTTAGTAAGCTCACCAGTGCTCCCTTTCTTCTTAATGATGTTCCAAATAGTTCATTTTGGTAAGCCTAAGGTTTGGCTGATGTCTCTAACAGTTTTATTCTTGTTTCTCAGTCTCATAATGGCTTATTTGACTTTCATTGGCACAACTTTGGTTCTCATGTTGATAAACAACAGTAAAAGTTTCCAAAGGTGATGGAAAGACTGGAGGGAAGACTAGGTGCTGAGAGCTCTCTTATACCTGCATTAAGATTGCATTTAAACATGCCTGAGCAATTACAAACCCCTGTGAAGCCATGTGTCCCATACATTATGGTGCCCCGAAATGGGGGGGGGGGGACTATGTATAAACACAGCTGTAATTTCTACATGGTGAAACCAAAATGTATAAAAATACCCTTCAATGAAATATACCCTTCAATGTGCACTTTAACCACATGTGAATTTTTTTCTATTACAAATCTCAAATTATGGCGTACAGAAGCAAATAAATAAATGATAGATCTTTGTCCCAAACATTATGGAGGGCACTGTATTTATGATGCAAAGTCAAAGCGAAACACTTTCTATTCTCGTAGATGATGCCAGACCAGCTGCGTATTTCCAGCATATCTTTTATTTCATTTAGTTTTGTACAACTGTAGCATGACTTCCACATGTATATCCCAGCCCTAAAACTTCCACTGGTTTTGTTACTTTTATCCATGTTCTAATCTAAGCCTTATCTAGTGCTGTAACACAGATACACTCCAATAGTGTAATGTCCCTCACCACAATATCACCATGATGCCCTTCAATTTGATTTATGATCCAAATGGTGAAATATTAAATTTGTGTTTGTAAATAAACGTAACAGTACTGTCAACTACTGTTGTACACCATGCAATATTTTAGAACACGACCTCATAACAAAATGAGATATCCATACAGCAGCAAATTGCAATCAATAGATAGCAAGAATACTTCTTGCATTTGTTAATTCTGAATAAGCCCAATGCATGAACCACATTTTAAATCAACGTTGCATTCTTTGAGTGTTTTTTTCCATATTATTTTCCATATATCAGAATGTTTACAATGAAGAGAACTGCTGATATTTTCACAAATAATCCTTAGTATGTAAATTAACGTTTGAAGGCCTCAAATACACTTGCTGCAAGCTAGCCAGTCTCTGACTTGCATTCGTGGGTGCAAATATTGCTTGCCACTTAAACTCATGCATGCAGATATGGATTAATTTAGATGCTGAGGAGCCAAGGATGGAATTGAACATTTAATAATCAAATATCCCTACTTCTGACCTAATGATAGACCAGTCACTACTGAAATAAATGGAAATGAGGGACTCAAGGAATGACTGGAGTGAAATCTAGTTTAGTTTGATTTATTATTGTCATGTGTAGCGAGGTACAGTGACAAGATTTCTTGCATGCTATTGAGACAGCGAAAAGACTGCATGCATCCGTCAGGGAGTTGAGATGACCGAACTCCATAATCCACAACTACCTCGAGGCAAGATATGACATCAATGATTTCAATGTTCCCTAAACCACCTTGTTCTTCCCCTCATCAAATGCCACCTTGATATCTCACAGCTTACAAGAATTAAACCCTTTAGTTAATGTTTCACTGAGATATTCGAGTAACAGCCTACTCTATTTCCCTTTCCAATTGCTCACTGTCTGGATATTAACTTTATTTCATGAACCAGTGCATCATGTTCCTAATGTACATAAAATAGACATTGCCTATCTAAATATGCGATTTAATTATTATTTTTTAAATTACATGGTTCCAAGATTCACAAATGTAGCTGATGATTAATTAATTCCAATACCACAAAATCCAAAAATATATAAATTTCATTTTTCAATTCATGACTAGCCCCCAGTATTATTTACAAATAATTCTGGATTTACAAAGCATTCTAATCCTTTGACAAACTGAACATACTCTTTACTGAAATGCATAAAGTTACTGATGGAGCAACAGACTAAAATAATTGCACGCTACATGATGATAGATGAACAAATTCAAACGTTTTATAGAATTCAAAAGTTCAAGTTATTAGATAAAAAATTTATTGCGGAAAATAATCACTGAATTATGTCATTAACTAAACTCAAAATGACAAGATCTGGTTATTTATTATTCTTCCATATAATTTACTACTTATAACACAATGAATTTGCATTTCCTGCTCATGTGTCATTGCAGTTATAACAGTATGCAGGAGAACTTTTACTCACACTCTGAGCTATGAGCTAGGCTAAACGTTGCTGGCTGGTCCTCAGACTTCAACACAATGGAGACAAGAAATTGCAGATGCTTGAATATTGAGAAAAAGTACTGGGAGGAATTTGGCGGGTCAGGCAGCATCATAACCTGCCAAGTTGCTCCAGGATTTTGTGTTTTACACATACTCGGGGTCCAAAGTGATTGTGATAGCTTGTAAATAAGTCTTAATGGCAAAACGCACAAATATTAAGCTTAGAATGATTTAATAATTAAAAAATGTACCCCACAATGTAAGTGTTTTAATTATTCCTTTTACTCCTCTGCTGCCTGCACTTTGTTCATCATTTATAAATATTTTGCTCAGTTATCATGGCATATTTTGAATAATGCTTTTATGATGCTAAAGGTAAAAAATGCAGTCAACGTGGTTCCCCAAACTCATTGGCAAGAGTTGGAAATCCCAAACTTGATGAATCCTTCACATCTAGCTGACAATATGTTGAGTATTACAAACTACCTGAACAGGATTAATTTCAATAACATTGATCACGTACACATGCTGGAAAACACATCAAGGCTTGGGCAAGATTACAACTCAGAAACTCGGGTCAGGCAGCCACCTTGGACAGTCGATATTTGGGGTTGGGACCCTTTATCTGAACAATGAGAAATATATTTGCTTTACCAGACTGATTCCTGGGATGTCAGGACTTTCATATGAAGAAAGACTGGATAGACTCGGTTTGTACTCGCTAGAATTTAGAAGATTGAGGGGGGATCTTATAGAAACTTACAAAATTCTTAAGGGGTTGGACAGGCTAGATGCAGGAAGATTGTATCCCGATGTTGGGGAAGTCCAGAACAAGGGGTCACAGTTTAAGGATAAGGGGGAAATCTTTTAGGACCGAGATGAGGAAAACTTTTTTCACACAGAGAGTGGTGAATCTCTGGAATTCTCTGCTGCAGAAGGTAGTTGAGGCCAGTTCATTGGCTATATTTAAGAGGGAGTTAGATGTGGCCCTTGTGGCTAAAGGGATCAGGGGGTATGGAGAGAAGGCAGGTACAGGATACTGAGTTGGATGATCAGCCATGATCATATTGAATGGCGGTGCAGGCTCGAAGGGCCGAATTGCTTACTCCTGCACCTATTTTCTATGTTTCTATGTTTCTACTCTGTATTTTTTAAATGCTACATATACCATTGGGTAAAGATTAAGTTAATATACAATGGCAAATCTGTTATATTTGGCACTATAATTGCAGCCTTTGCAAACGTATTTCTCTACCCCATTGGTCACCCTCAGACTATCTTTGAACGGACTTTACTGGCTTTACCTTGCACTAAATGTCATCGTGTATCTATACACGGTAAATGCATTGTTTTTCCGCTGACTGGCTAGCAAGCAACAAAAGCTTTTCACTGTATTTTCATACATGGCAATAAACTAAACTGAACTGATAAACTAAACTGATTTACGCATGTATGCACAACTTTATTTTTTTTTAAACAAAAAAGACAAAACATTTCTTTGCTAGAAACGTAACTTGTGCACAGTATCAGACAAATATTTAAACAGATAAATGGACCACCACCACTTGAATGCAGCACAGAAACGGGACTTTTTGGCCCACCTGTTCCATGCCAACCATTTTACCCGTTTGTTCTAATCTCGTTTACCTGCATTATGCCCACATCTCTCTATGCTTTTCCTATAAAGAAACTTTCCAAATGCCTTTTAAATATTCTATTTTTATCTGCCTCAACCACTTCTTCTGCCAGCTCGTCCTAGATAACCTCAAACCTGTACTCTCTAATTCTACACTCCCTTGTCTTGGACTTAATATAACCTTGAACAAGCCACCCTTACATTTCCTATTATGGATTAGTTTTCTGGTATCAAGAGGTTCGCATTTTTTCCAAAACAAAATACTAATGACTTTATAAGATAAAACCAACACGGGACAGGCAGAACCTGTGAAGAGGAAAGGTTAAATATATGAATTTTTAACTTGTTTTACGTCAAAATTTAAACAAGTTTATCAGCAGAAACAGATCTAGGAAGCGAGGAAAAGGTCAGATGTAAAAGGTAGAACCATCATCATTCCACCGAAGAATGCCATTTGGCCAATCTGCCTCATCAAGTCCACGTTGCCTCGTTGTAGAGCAATTCAGTGAGTTCCAGTCGAGTTCTGCATCTCTGCAAGTATCCTTCAAGCAATCATCTAAACCTCTTTTGAATGTATTGATCATCTCCACTTCCATAACACTCCTAGGCAGTAAGTTCCAGGTCATTCCCAGTCACTTCATTAACAAGCTCTCATCACTCCATCCCTCCCCACAACGCTAACCTTCCTATTCAAAATTATACAATGTTTCCAATCTTTGCTGATGGGAACAGCTTTACTTTGAACAGTCTGAGATTAAAAAGGATTACCATATTTCCCGGCAATGAAGGCGCTATTTTTATAACACAAAAATAAGGCGCGAAAATTTACCTGCATCTTGGAGGCCGAAGGTTAGGTTGTTAGCCAAGAAAGATAGACTTGGCTATCCTTCAGTACAGCAATATCAAGAATGATGTTGCTGTACCGAGGGATAGCCAAGTCTATCCCTCATTGCTGGCAGCTGATGGGAACCGGCTGTAAAAGGGCAGCGCCGCTGAGGGGGGAGGGGGTGGCGGGAGGGGAAGAGTTATTTTCATAGCGTGTGGGGAGTCTGGCCCGGGTCAGCATGGCCTGGGCTGCACAAATTGGCTGGGCCGCCAGGGGTAAAGTTGCGGAGAGGGCAGGAGCGTTGAGAAGGAGGGGGTCGGGGATCATGCCAGCAACTCAGTCAATCACTGCTGCCGTGGCGCTCCGGGCACGGAGCCACCGCATTGTGGCCGGGGAGGGAAGTAGCTCGGGTAGCTGCAAGCGGCCGCCGGGACCAGACAGCGGTACCGGTCGCCACCTCAGCACCTTCTGCCGAATCGCCCGCCAGCCACGGTGTCCTTCAGCACAGGCGCAACCGGTGGAGGTGGTGGTTGGCGGGTAGCTACTGGGCGGAAGGTTGGCTGCTCTGATGCTCTCTCTCTCTCTACTAGTGCCGGGGCAGGCGACTTGGGCGCTACAGCCAGTCCCGGGGACGCGAGGGATCTGGGAACTGCAGCCAGTCCCAGGGCACTCAGGTGATGTTGCCGACCCCTGGACTAAACCAGACCCTTGATCCTGTCCCTCCATCCTTTTTTCAAAAATTAGCAACTTAAATTGGGGGTGCGTCTTCGATGCAGGTGCGTCTTCATTGCCAGGAAATACGGTAAATGCAAGACAAAAGGAAACCTACTGCTGAGATCCAAATTTCGTAAATGGTCCCACAAAGGAAAATAATGTGGTTGATTGGTGAACACAGTGAAAGTCATGATAAACCAAGAGACATAACATACTGTGTTTTCAATTAGTGTGATGTGACTAAGGCCTCTGCAATAATGCGATGGGAATTTATTTTCGATTGATTGAAAGATACAGCATGGAAATGGGCCCTTCTATTTACCAAATCCACGCTGACAATCAATCACCCACTCAACGAGTTCCATGTTATCCCACATTCGCATCCACGTCCTACACGGTAGGGCAATTTAGATGCCAATTACCCAAAAAACATGCATGTCTTTGGGATATAGAAGGTAATGGTAGACTGGTAGACTGGTAGAATCATAATCAGTCACAATCACAATGATTGACTGGTAGAATCATAATCAGTCATAGGGAGAACGTGCAAACTCCACACAGATAGTACCCGAGGTCAGTTTCGAACCCGGTCCTCTTAACGTTGAGGCATCAGCTCCACCAAATGCGCCAGTGTGCCACCACTGAAGTAATTCAAGGGGATGTCTTTCATATCATGGGGCTGACCTAGTGACCTGTGACAGTAACAAATTGGGCCCCTGGCAGTAAGAAACTGAATATGCCGTTGCATGGAAGTCATGAGTACAATTATTTCTGCTGAAGGGTGTTTCCCAATAGCTGTAATACAAAATAGCTATAAAGAGTGTAGCAAGGAACTGCAGATGCTGGTTTAAACCGAAGATTGACACAAAATGCTGGAGTAACTCAGCCGGACAGGCAGCAACTCTGGAGAGAAGGAAAGGGTGACATTTCGGGCCTCGACCCAAAAAGTCACCCATTCCTCTCCAGAGATGCCACCTGTCCCGCTGAGTTACTCCAGCATTTTGTGTGTATCTACAAAATATGAAATTCATTTATGAAATCTATGTAACCCATTTAGCAACGTAATCAGATCTGGTACAACCCAAGCCAAGGTAGTGTACCTGAAAATGTTTTCAAACCCACGTATTGTCTATACGCATGCCTGCGCCTCTTTGCCCTTTTTCAGTCGTTTTGATACACACTTCTGCCTTTCAGCTTCAATTCTTCTCTGCCCCTCTTGTTGTGTAGTGCAGCAGGACTTACTTCAATTACAAATAGTTTAAGAATCTACACTACTGATCCCAACACAAATAGTCAGGCAGCTCAGGCCAGGCAACTGGTCTCCATTTCGCTCTGTGGAAGGAATGATATTAACATGTTTACATTGCTATTGATTGCGGAATTGCCACAGGAGGTGTTGGCTTTTTTTAAAATTACCGGTACCTTGGAAACTATCACAAGTAACCACTATCTTTCAACCTGGTATACTACAGAGGAACTAGTTTTACCTGATCACCTTAAATGTAAAACGTTTACTGCACAATACTGCACACATTCAAAGTTGCTGATGCCCAAGTGAAAGTTAAATGATTGTTGTACTGTAGTAAATGACCAGAACAATTTCAAATGTACCACAGAATTAAGTCTAAAAAGTTATCAAGGGAGGTCCAAGTACATTTAAGAACATGTTTCTAACCAGCTGCCATGACCATTCAATTACCTCACTTCCTTCATCAAATGTTTCTGCAGTCAGACCACACTGGTCTGACTGCAGAAACTATACAGTTGCACGGTAGAGAGCATTCTGACTGGTTGCATCGTGGCTTGGTTCGGCAACTTGAACATCCAGGAGCGAAAAGGACAAGAAGTTTAGACCACGGCCCAGTCCATCACCGGCTTTGACCTCCCCATCGTCGAAGGGATCTATCGTAGTCGCTGCCTCAAAAAGGCAGTCAAAATCATCAAAGATCCACACCATCCTGGCCACACACTTATTTCACCATTGCCATCAGGAAGAAGGTACAGGAGCCTGAAAACTGTAACATCCAGGTTCAGGAACAACTTCTTCCCTACTGCCATCAGGCTATTAAACACAACAACAAATAAGCTCTGAGCTCTGAACTGCAGAAGACAATATTAATATTGCACTATATTTGTTATATATTGAACCTTTTCTTTTTTTTCTCTTCCACCGTTATGTACTATGTTTACATATTCACATGTTGTTTAAGAAAGAACTGCAGATGCTGGAAAATCGAAGGTAGACAAAAGTGCTGGAGAAACTCAGCGGGTGCAGCAGCATCTATGGAGCGAAGGAAACAGGCAACGTTTCGGGCCGAAACCCTTCTTCAGAAGCGTTTCGGCCCGAAACCCTTCTTCAGAAGCGTTTCGGCCCGAAACATTGCCTATTTCCTTTGCTCCATAGATGCTGCTGCACCCGCTGAGTTTTTCCAGCACTTTTGTCTACCTTACATATTCACATATTCTGTTGTGCTGCAGCAAGTAAGACTTTCATTGTCCCATCCGGGACATATGACAATAAAACACTCTTGACTAACTTTTTTTTTGAATTCTGAAATACAACTAAAAGGCATGTGTTCACATTTTACAACTAAAATTCTATGGCCTCTATTACAACCGGGAAAGCCCTTTTACACCTTGGCTGGCTGCCAACACTTATGGAGGGGCAGACACTCCCACTGTATCACTGGGGGCCCTGTCACAGCAGTGAGCAGGAGACCTGTCATCTCACCCAGAGCCACGTGTCCACCAATCACACACCAATTTCCATTTCATGCAGAGATCCTTTTTATTATCTTCATATCCCTTGCCCCACGTAGTCCACCCCCATGATTAATCAAATAACACGGATGAAATCAGGTTTCAAAATCCAATGCCAGATTTTCTGGACTTGGCTCACCCCACCATATTCTAAATGATTCCGTTTATCCCGATCATATAACCTGCACCATTAAAACAAAATATCTGATCATTTCATGGCACCATGTGAAAAGTTGCCCGTGGAAAATCATGCGGTGCCCACCATAATATTTGGTACAAAGACCCATCATTTATTTATTTGTCTCTATTCCACAATTTGAGATTGGTAAGGAAAAAAAATCACATGTGGTTAAAGTGCACATTGTCAGATTTTAACAAAGGACATTTGTTTCACCATGTGGACATTACAGCAGTGTTTATACATAGTCCCCCCCCCATTTCAGGGCACCATAATGTTTGGGACACAGCAATGTCATGTAAATGAAAGTAGTCAGGTTTAGTATTTTGTTGTATATCCCTTGCGTGCAATGACTGCTTGAAGTCTACGATTCATGGACATCACCAGTTGCTGGGTGTCTTCTCTGGTGATTCTCTGCCAGGCCTGTATTGAACCATCTTTAGCTTATGCTTGTTTTGGGGGCTAGTCCCCTTCAGCATATAAAAGGCATGCTCAATTGTGATCAGATCGGGTGATTGACTTGGCCACTCAATAATTTTTTAGCTTTGAAAAACTCCTTATCATTGAAGATAAGTGAGCCAGTACCTTCTTCAGCAGCCATACATGCCCAGGCCATAACACCCCCACCACCATGTTTCACAGATGAGGTGGTATGCTTTGGATCTTGGGCAGTTCCTTCTCTCCTCCATACTTTGCTTTTGCCATCACTCTGATATAAATTAATCTTCATCTCATCTGTCCAAAAGACCTTTTTCCAGAACTTTGGTTGCTCTTTTAACTATTTCTTGGCAAACTGCAACCTGGCCATCCTATTTTTACGGCTAACCAGTAGTTTTCATCTTGCAGTGTAGCCTCTGTATTTCTGTTCATGAAGTCTTCTGCGGACAAATCCATACCCGATTCCTGAAGAGTGTTTCTGATCTGCCGGACAGGTGTTTGGGAATTTTTCTTTATAATTGGGTGAATTCTTCTGTCATCAGCTGTGGACGTCTTCCTTGGCCTGCCAATTCCTTTGCGATTAGTAAGCTCACCAGTAAAAAGGCAATACGGGGAGAAAAGATGAGGTACAAAAGTAAGCTAGCCAAGAATATAAAAGAGGATAGTAAAAGCTTCTTTAGGTATGCAAAGAGGAAAACAATAGTTAAGACCAAAGTTGGACCCTTGAAGACTGAAACAGGTGAATTTATTATGGGAAACAAGGAAATAGCGGGCGAGTTGAACAGGTACTTCGGATCTGTCTTCACTAAGGAAGACACAATCTCCCTGATGTACTAGTGGCCAGAGGATCCAGGGAGACGGAGGAAATAAAGAAAATTCACATTAGGCAGGAAATAGTGTTGGGTAGACTGATGGGACTGAAGGCTGATAAATCCCCAGGGCCTGATGGTCTGCATCCCAGGGTACTTAAGGAAGTGGCTCTAGAAATCGTGGATGCACTGGTGATAATTTTCCAATGTTCTATAGATTCAGGATCAGTTCCTGTGGATTGCAGGGTGATAATATTTTCCAACTTGTTAAGAAAGGCGAGAGAGAGAAAACAGGGAATTCTAGACCACTTAGCCTGACATCAGTGGTGGGGAAGATGCTGGAGTCAATTATAAAATATGAAATAGCAGCACATTTGGATAGCAGTAGGAGAATCGGTCCAACTCAGCATGAATTCACGAAGTTGAAATCATGCTTGACTAATCTTCTGGATTTTTTTGAGGATGTAACTAGGAAAATGGACAAGGGAAAGCCAGTGAATGTAGTGTACCTGGACTTTCTGAAAGCCTTTGATAAGGTCCCACATAGGAGATTAGTGGGCAAAATTAGATTGGGGGTAGGGTACTGCCATGGATAGAAAATTGGTTGGCAGACAGGAACCAAAGAGTAGGGATTAACGGGTCCCTTTCAGAATGGCAGGCAGTGACTAGTGGGGTACCGCAAGGCTCAGTGCTGGGACCGCAGCTATTTACAATATACATTAATGATTTAGATGAACGGATTAAAAGTAACATGAGCAAATTTGCAGATGACACAAAGCTGGGTGGCAGTGTGAACTGTGAGGAGGATGCTAGGAGGATGCAGGGTGACTTGGACAGGTTGGGTGAGTGGGTAGATGCATGGCAGATGCAGTTTAATGTGGATAAATGTGAGGTTATCCACTTTGGTAGCAAAAACAGGAAGGCAGATTACTATCTAAATGGTGTCAAGTTGGGAAAAGGGGAAGTACAACGGGATTTGGGGGTCCTTGTTCATCAGTCATTGAAAGTAAGGATGCAGGTACAGCAGGCAGTGAAGAAAGCGAATGGCATGTTGGCCTTCATAACAAGAGGAGTTGAGTATAGGAGCAAGAGGTCATTCGGCAGTTGTACAAGGCCCTAGTGAGACCACACCTGGAGTATTGTGTGCAGTTTTGGTCTCTAACTTTGAGGAAGGACATTCGTGCTATTGGAGGGAGTGCACGAGGTTAATTCCTGGGATGGCGGGACTGTCATATGTTGAAAGAATGGAGCGGCTGGGCTTGTACACTCTGGAATTTAGAAGGATGAGAGGGAATTTTATTGATACATATAAGATTTTTATTTTTATTTTTTTAATTTAACCTTTATTTTACTCAATCTCATTGAGATTAAAAATCTCTTTTACAAGAGAGTCCTGGCCAAGATTATTAAGGGGTTGGACACGCTAGAGGCAGGAAACATGTTCCCAATGTTGGGGGAAGTCCAGAACCAGGGGCCACAGTTTAAGAATAAGGGGAAAGCCATTTGGAATAGAGACGAGGAAAAACGTTTTCACACAGAGGGTTGTGAACCTGTGGAATTCTCTGCCTCAAAAGGCAGTGGAGGCCAATTATCTGTATGCTTTCGAGAGTTGGATAGCGGAGTCGGGGGATATGGGGGAAAAGGGAGGAATGGGGTGCTGAGTGTGGATGATCAGCCATGATCACAGTGAATGGCGGTGCTGGCTCAAAGGGCCAAATGGCCTCCTCCTGCACCTATTGTCTAAATCTCAAATTTTGGAGTACCGAGACAAATAATAAATGATGGGTCTTTGTCCCAAACATTATGGAGGACATTGTATATATTTCCAATAGATTAACCATACAAGTTACTTCAATAGCTACAATTTTAGTATATGGAGATCTTAAAAATACTAAATTAAAGCAACACCTTCCAGTTACACATTTTTTACAATATTGAAGGACCAAAATAACACCAATGGGATTGATCAATACGATTGATGTTTTAAAAATATTTTTTTTAAAACAGCAGACACACTTCAAGATAAAACAAGTTCCACCCCACTTATAAAACCTAATATGTTCCAATTGCTGCCAAGGAAGAATAGGCAAAACCTGAGTTAAATCTCTCAATGCATCTGATCTTGCTGACCAGGTCCTGCTGCTCAGTAGTTACCACCTCCAGCAGTCCTCCACAGCTCTTCTTAACGTATCCAGATGTTGGGAACCAGTCTTGGTGGCACGTGGCACCCCAGACAGAGTACAGCAGCCTATGCTCAGTAGTGCCAGTACCACCAGAAATAGTAAGAATGCATTGTCACTATTATCCAAATTCTCAGATAAAATTATGATGTACCATTTGATAAAAGGTGAATAGTAGGAATACAATGCAATATTTATGCATACAGTACAATTTGCAACTGTGTTGAAGTCCTGCGATTGAGGATGTTTCTATTTTGGGGAGAAGATAAAACCGGGCCTTGCGTGGTTGGGGAACGAACGATAAGGTTGGAGGCTTGAGGCAGTCTGAAGAAGGATATCGACCCAAAACGTCTCGCATTCCTTCTATCCAGAGATGCTGCCTGTCCCGCTGAGTTACTCCAGCAATTTGTGTCTATTTTTGAAATTCTGCAATTGCTGGATTTATGAAAAACAATGAAAATGCTGGTTCAGCATGAAACTGAGTTCAGGCTGCATCAATGGAGAGAGAATTTAAATGTATAACTTTCTTTCATGGATAAGCTATGATCAACAACCCGAAATATTAACCCTCCTTTTTTAATTGAATTTTATCAATGGTTTTTTGATCTTTTTTCATATTTGGACTGATAATAATGAAATCAAGCCGTGATACAATGGAATCTGGTGCGGACAAATATGATTTAAAAAAATTAAATGTCAGTATTATAGACTGAAAAATTAATTTTTAATGTCTTTTTTTAAGATGGTTTATATATTACAACAGTGCTTGCAACATACACAGTGGTAACCATAAGATGAGCTAATTATTCAAATGAGTGTTCTTTTTCATACCATAGTTTATAAAGATGAACTTATGAGTGTTCTTTTTGGTATGATTTTATAAAACCCAAAAATAACA
This sequence comes from Amblyraja radiata, assembly GCF_010909765.2. NCBI lineage: Eukaryota > Metazoa > Chordata > Chondrichthyes > Rajiformes > Rajidae > Amblyraja > Amblyraja radiata. The sequence goes on along the minus strand of NC_045956.1, from coordinate 90,770,128 downwards.
ATGTGCAAGCTAAATATGAAATTTCACCCTTTCCTGTAACAAAATAAATCAATTCCAGAAATTAGTTTCTTTAAAATGCATACCAAAACAGGTGTAAAAGAATTGAGGGTATTCTGGTAAAACCTTAGTCAAAAGGGTAAACTGAAGTGCAAAGTGCAAGTGGCAAGACCGGAAACCAAGGTAATTAAACTGAACTGAATATTTGCTCATTCCAAAACACCAGCAAAAAAGACAATTTGAAAAGTTTTGTGCAAATCACAAAGAAAATCAAGCTCAAACATCACATTAAAAATTACATTTTGAACTAAACTAAGAAACTAAAACCAAATAAGATATGTTACAAAATATAATTCAGATATTTAAAGTGACTTGATGTGACTTGACGACAAGTGTGTTTAGAGTAAATTAGCCGAATTCTATTTTTATATTTCAAAACTCAACTTGGTACAGTCTGCATTTTCAAACTTGTTCAACCATTACTATACGTTAGGATGGGAATTGTAGCAAAATTGCACATTATTGCAATAACAGGGCTCAAATTTGAACTGTAATTTTTCACTGTGATCTCATGTTTTGAGAATTTAATGTTTGAAACAACGACATTTAAAAAAAACTAATCTTCAAAAATAAGCACCTTAGATACTGACTTTTGCTGTGCATTTTCACACCAGTGACTTGAGTGGATGTCTAGCACGTTCAAGGAAAACCAAACAATTTCCTTGAATATTGTAGATTTTTACATTGTAATTTTCTAATAACCTGGAACCATTAAAATAGGAAGAATTGAATCAAAGTCTGGATGAGCAGACAGGAGCCAAGGTTATGGTTGCAGGGTGTGGAGGTAATGATTTACTGCTGAAGGAGCAGGGTTCTGGAGATCATAGGAAATAAATGTGCTTATTTAAAATTATTGAAGAACATGAAAGCCTGCAGCATAGCATGATCAGCCCGAAAAAATATGGCAACAATTTTTAGCAAGACGTTGTACACATTGGACGAGTTGTACCCATATTAGTTTACTTGCAACTGTGATTATAATGCAATGTTTTGCATGCTACCATCTTTAATCTGAAATAACACTGCACTATAAAAATACCGAATAATATTAAAAGCACGGATGGCTTGTTCATGCTTGTTCAAATGTACTTTAAAAAAAAAAATAATACCAGCGTGACCGCTAAATAAAACAATTTAAACCTAAATGGCCCCCGCATCTCGCATTCTCTAATGAGCAGACAGGGAACCAAACCCAGTTCAACAATATGTAAATAAGAGCATGGTCATGATCAATATGATCATGACCATGCTCAAGGGCTGAATGTCCTATGCCTGCACCTATTTTCTATGTTTCTATGTTACAATCTCTATGTTACAAACTGGGTCTGCGCATCTCTCTGCAATTGGATCCTCGACTTACTCATCCACAGACCACAGGTCTGTTCGAATTAGTGGAAACACTTCATCCTCAGTAACAATTAGTGCGGGAGCACCTCAAGGCTGCGTGATCAGCCCCCTGCTTTACTCACTCTTTACCCATGACTGCATAGTGCGAACTCCATCATCAAGTTCGCCGACAACACCACTGTTATTGGACGAATCGACCGACTGACCAAATGGTGCCAGCATAACAACCTGGCACTCAACCTCAGAAAGACCAAGGAACTGATTGTGGACTTTGGTAAGGGAAGGAAGAGGACCCACAATCCTGTTTACATCAATGGGACGATGGTGGAGAGGGTCAAAAACTTGAAATTCCTGGGCATGCATATTTCCGAAGATCTTTCCTGGACCCAACATACCGATGCAATTATAAAGCGGCTCTACTTCCTGAGAGAGGATTACGGAGATTCGGCATGTCGAAGAGGATTCTCCTAAACTTCTACAGGCGCACGGTAGAGAGCATTCTGACTGGTTGCATCGTGGCCTGGTTCGGCAACTTGAATGTCCAGGAGTGTAAAAGACTACAAAAAGTCGAAAGGATCTATCGTAGCACTGCCTCAAAAAGGCAGCCAAAATCATCAAGGACCATCCTGGCGCCACACTCATCTCACCCCTGCCATCAGGAAAAGGGTACAGGAGCATGAAAACTGTAATTTCCAGGTTCAGGAGCAGCTTCTTCCCTACAGCCATCAGGCTATTAAACACAACAACAAATAAGCTCTGAACTGCAAAAGACTATTATTAGTAGTATTATTATTGCTATTTGTTATTCATTGAACTTTTTTTTCTCTTCCCCTGTTATGTACTATGTTTACATAATGACATATTCTGTTGTGCTGCAGCAAGTAAGAATTTCATATGACAATAAAACACTCTTGATTCTCTTGAGTCCTCTCAGTCAATGAAACAGACAATTAAACTAACACGAGGAGTCAGAAAATGCTACCTATATCAATCAGGTTAGATAACATTAGTGGAGAGAGAAATAACTCATATTGCATCTTTCTTCAAAACAGAACAAGGATTCTTCTGGAAAGTCATTAACATGAAATGTTTAATTTTCTTCCCATAGATACTGCCTGACCTCTAGTATTTCCAGCATTTTGCTTTTCTTTATTGAATTGAGTGTTTGATTTTTCAATTAATAAGATAAGGCAGTTCCATGAGCAATCTCAACATAACGATAATAGTACCAAGAAGTTCAGAGAAATGAAGGACTATCATTTTAAAGCAGTTTAGTTTTAGGGGACAGGGCAGGGTGAAAGCCACAAGGATGTTTCTCCTCACAGAATGGCTTAGGGGACACATGGAGTACAACCTCAGAACAAAGGTGCTCGATTTAAGATTTGGGAGAATTTCTTCCCGTGATTCAGCAAACAGGTTCTTTAGCCCAATTTACCCATGTTAACCAACATGCACTGTCAGCCCCATTCACCCACATTTGTTCCACATTGCTCCAAGTATTTCCTATCCATGTACCTGTCCAAATGTCTTTTTAATGTTGTTATTACACTTCATCAGGCAACGTTCCATATACCCAAAAAAATTGCGATCTTCGAGAGACAATTACATCAATATTAAGTCTTTCAGAGAAGATGTTCATGTGCTCATCTACAACAACTTTAATGGTTTTAAGATTAAAATTGAATATGTGATAATTTTGCCTTCAGTTACTTTTGCAACTCAGAGAATGAGGTGGTTTGGCTGCAGCAGGGCCTAAAGAGCATTAAAAATTGGGATGATGTGAAGAGTAAATTGCAAATTGCTACTTCCTACAAGTGCCAGACCAGGATAAGAGAAACATAAAAATTTATGGTGCAGAACAAAACTATTTGGCCCATTAAGCCCATATTGGCATTCTACCAAGCTCTTGGTTTACCCAGCACATGTAATGTGCATAAATAAACTTATTTTTAAAAAGGATGAGATGGTTTCTTTAGTTAAGGAGTTTCAGAACACCACTATGCTTTGAATGAAAACATTTATCCTTAATTTCTCTCTTATCCCCTAGTTTTTAATCTAATATTTTGATTGCAGAGGAGAAATTGATCCTTCTTATTCACCCTAACTAGTGTCCCTTCATCTAATTAACATACTCAACTATGCACTGGACAATCATTCCTCATACAAAAATAGATAGAGGGGATGTGGAGGATGTTTCTACTAGCAGGAGAGTTTAGAATCAGAGGGCATTGCCTCAGAATAAAATGATGTATCTTCAGGAGGGAGATGGAGGAATTTTTTTAGTCAGAGGGTGGTGAATCTGTGGAAGTTACGGACACAGATGCCTGTGGAGGCCGAGTCATTGGGTATGTTAAGGCGGAGATTGTCAGATTTATAATTAGTAAGGGTGCCAGGTATTATGGGGAGAAGGCAGGCGAATAGGGTTGAAAGGGAAAGATAGATTAGCCATGATTGAATGGTGGAGTAGACCCGATGGACCGAACGGTCCTTCTGCACTTATGAAAATGACTGTCATGATAACATCCCAAAATATTTCTTGTACTTTCACATCAGTCAAGTAATTTGGTGCCCAGAACTGATGGAGAAAATACATTTATACTGCTTAAGTGCAGGCCATAACAATCTCCCATGAGCCAACCACCCTCCTTTTGCAATGAAATATTTTGATCACTGCCAAATGCCTCATCATCAAATTTGAAGGGAGTAGATGGTCATCACTGTCAACTACACAAATGATGCAACAAAACCAGGATGCTCTGTGGTGATCGGCTCTCCTGCTAAAACAACAAAACGTTCCCACCACCTGTAAGACACGCAGGAAGGGAGATAAAATTATCTCCAACAATCTGGAGTTTCAATACTCAAGTTTGACATCTTTTACAAAGCAGTCTGCTTGATCATCTCATTCTTCACTTTAAGTATCTCCTTCCTTCACCACTGACACACCACCATTTATAGTGCCATTTCCAATGTGTAATGCAGAACATACTGCGATTTTGAAAGCCTAAAATTATAACAGCAGCTACCACCAAATTTTCCTCCAATGTCACATGCCATCATCACTTAGAAATAGACTATGATTGATTGTCACCCATTCCAAAGCCACAAACTGCCTCAAGAATTGTTTATAATGTTTGGTCCACAACATACCAAAACCATACCTTCTCAAAGGAAATTTGGAGTAGACAATAAAGGAATATTTTGCCAATGACACCCACAACCTGGGAAATGCATGGGACAACTATGCATCACACGGTGGTAAGCGTTGCTGCCATATAGCGCCAGAGACCCGGGTTCGATCCTGACTATGGGCACTGTCTGTAAGGAATTTGTACATTCTCCCCGTGACCGCATACGTTTCCCCCGGGTGTTCCGGTTTCCTCCCACACTCCAAAGATGCACTGTTTTGTAGGTTAATTGGCTTCAGTAAAAATTGTAAATTGTCCCTAGTGTGTAGGATAGTACTAGGGTATGGAGATGGCTGGTTGGCATGGACTCGGTGGGCCAAAGGGCCCGTTTCCACACAGTATCGAAAACTCTTAATTTAGAGCCTGCGTGTGAACTGCAACCTCTTTCTCCACAAAAATATTTTACAAAAGTAAAACATAACTAATTCAAGAATAATGCATTCCAGCTGTGATGCTCAAAATGATACAATAACTCAATACTTTTTCCTCATGGCATCATACTTTTTGATCCCAATTTCCCATGGCTATGACATGTTACTAGCACAACAGCAAATACTAAAATGGTCCAACTTTTTAATCATTTTGACAATATAACAAAACCTTATCTATATTTAAATCTGCGTTACTCAATAATTTGATGACAAATATGATAAAGTAATAACTGCTAAAACATATTCCAATGGTTTGAATGAGCATATTACCTAACGATCGCTCTTTTGAGAATATAATCTTCAAAATTTCAGTTTTGTTTCAAAGTGTCCACAAGAGACCCACTTCCCACAAGTCATACCAGATGACAATTTAAATTTTCATTTCTCCAATTTTGTAAAGTTAAATTATTTTTAGTTTTCCATCTGTTGACAAAATCCCACCATCGAGACCCATCTTACACCATCAGATTGAAGGCACCAATACCCGATGTCTACTCCAGTCTGATGCCACGTTCTTCAAACAGTGCTCGAGCTGGAAATCAAACCTACGAGAACCTTTGACCTCCTGGCAACCTATTAGGACCTCCTGGCGACCCACCCACGGCAAGAGAATTCTCGCTACTCTCCATGGTGGCTTCATTCTAGTCGCCGCTAATTTTTTAACATGTTGAAAAATTCACGGCGACCATAATGAGGCCGCGACTAGTTCCAGAATGCGGGAACTCCTCACGACCATGAAGGCGACTCCCCGGCAACCACCCGCGAACATGTGATGACCATGTGGCGACTGCATACTCTCCTGCAGTCGCCTAAGTGGGACAGGCCCATGGGTTTAACAATCAAAACTGATATTTTATTCTGTGCAAACAAACTGACCGTTAACACATAATGAGCATAATCTATGAAAAAAACAATGAAAAGCAACATCCACATCAAATCCATAAAATAAACAAAATTCATTCTGCAATTGTGATTCTTTAATATTTTGCGATTAGATTTGAGAATTATTTTATTTTATTCCTATCCTCCCACACCTGCACACAAGCAAACAAAACAAATCCAGCAATTGTTCTTTATGTGTCACCTGGTCATAATACATATTTCCCCATCAAAAAACACAATGTTGGAGGAACTAAGCAGTGCAGCTAGCATTTCAGATAATGCCTGACCCACCGAGTTTCTCTAACACATTTTGTTCAAGAAGTTAACATCTGCAGTTTCTTGTGACTCCATATTTCCCCATTTTAAAAGGATTCAGTAACAGAAAATTTGTATCAAATTTTGGTACATCAGATGTCACACTTTGCAACAAACGCATTTTGACAAAACAATGCACTTTTCAATGAAACAATCAGAATGTTAAACAGCTACATTTTGAGCTCTGCAATTAGTATGCATCCTTGAAGGAAAACACTCACCAGAATTCTTTCCGATTACATTTTATAACACTTCAATTAAACACCAATTGACTTTAAGAACTACAACTGAGCTAAATTATAACCATGCAGTTTAAGATTTCTATCTATTATTTTTCTATGGTTACACATCATACATCACATTGTTTATTACACATTAAAACGCTGCATTCTGTTATTAATCTAACACAATTTCTAAAGTGTCAAATTGCTTTTAGTGAGAGCCGTACTATTATACTTCTCAGTATTTTAGATGCGGTATCATCCCACCCATCCCTTTAGAAGGTTACTAAGATCCTGTTATTTTGTGAACACCAATAGAATTTTTCCATCATTGAGTCTATTTCTCCGTCAATATTACTGAAACAGATAACCTGATCATTTAGCCGATTGGTGCCTGTGTAAGCCCTTCGTGCATCACACTTTTTCTGCTTCATTAGCTCCAAGCCATCTTGCATAAAATTTAAAAACTGTCCAATCAAATCTTTTTGTTGAAAAATAGTGTAACTATAGACTATGAATAACACCCAAAACTGAAGTTTGATATTCTTAAGAAATCTGTATAATGTTGTCATCATATTCGATTACTTAGAATTGCCGACAAGTCCAAATGCTTTAAAGAGACAAGTTAAGCAGCTGTCATAACAGCGTATGACCAATAAAAACACCATAGGGAGCCATTAAGATATATCTACAATTATAAATTGCACACTGCGCACTTCTTTAAAGTGTCACTCAAGATGTGCCAGAGCTTGTTCTAACCCAGGCCAAGAAAAACATAAGAAATCTAAAATAAACAGAAGATACAAAAAACACATATTTGCGGAAAGAGAAACTTTTAACATTTCAAGAGTGACATAGATCACCAACCCAAGGCGTTTACAGTTTCTGCCACCACGCTGCCAAACATATTGAGTAATTCAAAACTGTGTGTTCATGTTCCACACCAGAGATACAAGTACAAAATAAAAACAAGACAAACATTTCATTGCTGTTCCAAGAGGTGCCTTCTTTCATATGTGGAAATATATTGATATACTTGCTCGATCCCATGGCGTTATTCCAAAGATTTGAAGCGTTCTCCCTGATATCCTGGGCACCATTTTGCATGCCATGGTGAGTTAGGAGTCAACCCATACAACTAAGGGATTTTTCAAATAAAGTGCAACAAGCCTTTACTGTTTGGGAAAGAACTGCAGATGCTGTTTTAAATCGAAAGTAGACACAAAATGCTGGAGTAACTCAGAGGGCAAGCCTTTACTGTTAGCAAACAAGTTCTTCAATAATATGACCTCTGATTTAATTAGTGCCAGAGAATTTTGAAAAATCATATTCTCCATTTTTGTACATCATTTTCCACTGAATACCACTTAACATTTCTTGGTTTAAGCTCACCATGGTTTATCCCTAGTGTGCCCATGTGGAAACTCTCAGGAGCTGAAAAGAGAGGCTTCCTGTGTGTGCGCGTGTGGGAGCCTTCTCGACTCTGAAGAAAGTCTCAAACTTAAATGTAATTTGTCCATTCCTTCCATACTTTATTCCTAACCTGCTAAAATGCTCCAGCAGTTTTTTTCTGCTCATGATTCCCGCATCTGTAGTCTCGTCTGCTGAAATTGAAATATTTGGTAAACAATAACTAATCTAACCAAGGTAAAATAAATCCTCTTTGCTCCAGACCTAATTTCTTCGGCAAATTCTTCAAGAAAAGCATAGCATATAAAATGTGGGTTCACAATGTCAACTTATTGAGATCCATCTAAAATCATTAAGATCAGTACTGGTAACATGGGCTGCTAAATATACCTCACTTTTATAATTGTAGATTAAATAAATAAGTCAATTATATTTTATGATTTAATTTTTAAACAATATCAGCGATGATCACATTGAATGGCTTGAAGGGCCGAATAGCCTACTCCTTCACCTATATTCTATGTTTCTAATATTGATAAACCTGGCTGTTTCATTCAATCATTGACTTAAGATTAGCAGATATTTCATTCCCCCGGAATGTACATCAACAAAAACCAGCTGTTGGAAAAAATAATGCATATTAATACAATATCTAACAGCCATGTCAGAAGCTCTTAATCAATGAGGACTCAAATGGGGAATAAGTTATATGGCTTGAATATTGCACTTTGGTATACAGTAAACCCTGGCTTTAACTGCCTCTTTATAACATATTTTGCTTATGGCTGATGGACCTGCTGGCCCATCCCCGGTTCGTACCGCCCACCCAGTCCCGACTTCTGATGGCAGCACCAGCTCGCGAGGTGCACCAGTAAGCCACAGCAAGGTCCATTGACAAGGCTGTTATTGTGGCTCATGTTATAGCCCTGGGGACAATGATTTCTTCAGAGAGCGGCCAACAACAGAATGTGCTTGGTCACCATGTGGCTCCCTCCCCTCTCCCCAGCTGCCATTTTGTTCACTTGCCACCCCACCACCCCTCCCTCCCCTCCATCACCGCCGCCTCCTCCTCCTCGTCCTGTTCCTCTATCCACTCCGCTGCTTCCTCCTCCACTGCCACCTTTTCCTTCTCCCTCAGAGTAGCCGACATACTCCAACTTGGAAGCAGGGAGCAGAGAAAGCAATGGCTGACCGGAACAATGACCGAGCGCATCCTGTCGGTTAATGGCAGCTGCCAGAAGAAATCGCTGCCAGCAACACGTTGCAAAGTGAGCCGCGACAACTGCTGTTTCACCCGGACCATGCAGTATCTAAAGAAGGGCTTGTTGGTACAGGCATCAGCGTCCAGGTTTAAGGAGAAATAACATGAAGTGTGGAGTAACTCAGCAGACTGAATCAGTCTGAAGAAGGGTCCTGACATGTTCTCCAGAGATGCTGCCTGGCCTGCTGAGTTCCTCCAGCATTTTGTGTCCTTTTATGTATTAACAATTATCTACAGTTCTGTTTCAACTACATACAATAATACCTTACTCAGTTATAGTGGACAATCAGCAATAATAGACATCGCTCCCCCGGGTCTGTTATAACGAGGGTTTACTGTATCAACAACACACCATTCATTAGGACTTAAGTCAATTCGAATAATGCGTGAAAATTAAGTCAATTTCAATAATACCTTCCATCCATTCCAAATCACAACATAATGGTAATCTTTTTTGGCCATGATATAAGAAAAATGGAGAGTCAATGTCAACATTTAAGGCTCCATACATTTTATCGATTGGTCCAGATCAGGCACGTGCCGTCAGGGTAGGCAAGGTAGGCACTGCTTACCCTGACTAAAATTATAAAATGGTAATTACTAAATATAAATAGTAAATGCATTGGAAAATTATGCCTATCTAAGAGATCGATCTGTTAGGTAGACATAATTCTCCGTGCTTTCATCTGCAGCACTTGCAACAGGCGAAGGTCTGTGCAGCCCACGTGCCGTCAGCGCTGCTTCAAGCCGTCAATTTCAAGGGGAACTGAAGGCAGCAGAAATTCTGCCTTTGCTGTACTGCGCAGGTGTAGCAGCCTACTGCGCATGTGCAGCGCTAGTTTCTTGGCGGGTTTTTCAAATATGGATTGCCATTATCTGAAGAGTATATTAGGAAACAAAGAGAGAAGAATGGAGTTTGTGTACCAATAATACGGTAAGTACATTTCTTAGTGCTATATGTTTTTAAATACCATATTTCCCGGGGGGGGGGGGGGGGGGGGGGGGGGAGAAGAGTTCCTTTCACAGCGTTTGGGGAGTCTGGACAAGGTAAAGTTGCGGGGAGGGCAGGAGTGTTGTGAAGGTGGGGGTCGGGATCATGCCACTTGCGACGCTCCTTGCACGGAGGCGTGCAATGCAACCGCATTGAGGCCGGGGGGAGGGAGAAGTAGCTCGGGTGGCTGTGAGCGGCCGCCGGGCCGGACATCGGAACCAGCTGCCACCTCAGCGCCTTCTGCCGGCTTCTGCTCACCTCTGGCAGCTCTCAGTCTAAAAACCTCTCTCCTGCCGCTCGCTGGCCTCACTCTTGTCAGCCACTTCTCGCAAATCCTTAAATTCCGACAGCGCGATTCAGGTTACTTGGCTGTGGCAATTTAAGGATTTGCGGGAAGCGGCTGACATGAGCGAAGTCAGCGAGCGGCAGGTGAGAGGTGTTCAGATGGAGAGCACTGCCAGAGGTGAGCGGGCCGGCAGAAGGCACTGAAGTGGCGGCCAGTTCTGCTGTCGGGTCCCGGCGGCCACTCGCAGCCACCAGAGCTGCTTCTATCCCCGGTTACAATGCGGTGGCTCTGCGTCCGGAGCGCCGCAGCAGCGGTGAGTGAGTGAGTTACTGCCATTATCCCCAACCCCCTCCTTCTCAACACTCCTGCCCTCCCCGCAACTTTACCCCTGGTCAGACTCTCCACACACAGTGAAAGGAACTGTCCCCCCAATTGGTCCCTTGAACAAGTGTTGTCATTCAATAAGATGACAACTGATTCAACTTTTCCCTGTGCTCCCATGTCCCCCCACCATCTCTCCACCTGCCATCAACCTTTACCCCCCCCCCCCCGCCATCCATTCAGTAATTCAAAATAAAGGAGACTTGGAAGCCTTGGGCAAATTGAATTGCTACTGTCTTTATTTTTATTTTTACGGAGAGAACAATCTGTGCATGCACGGTTTTAGTTGTTTTTTTAAAGCCAACTGGCTGCCTACCCCGAGTAATTACTCACGGCATGTGCCTGGTCCAGATAGGCCAAATTAGTAGCGTAGCCATCATTAAACAGATTATAAAAACAATGTTTGAAGATATTTTCTATATTTAAATTTGCTTTCCTCTATTCTCAGTGGAAGATATCTTTTCTAGATAACTAGCATTTCACCACATCAAATATCACACTGCTGACAAGCAACATGGTACATCAGAACTTATTTTGTTCGTTACCACAAAGCACTATCAGTCATTGCAGCATTCAGGAAATACAAACTCTCAAACAAATGTTTTAATGCTGGACATCCACCTTAAGGCTGAACAATTTATGGTAAGAGATTATTTTTGTTAAGATTGTAAAGATACTTCATTGGTCCTCGCCTCTTCCTTAAACCAAGATGATGTAATTCAAGAGGTTCACATACTTCAAGTGGTAAAAATAATTCCAAGAGATTTATTCTAAAAATTTCAACTGCAAACAAAAATCACCTTATACAGGCTTCCCTTGTTATTATGGACCCCTTTATAATAGGTTTAGGTTGTAGTGGACTGAGCGCCCCCACAGTAATCCTTATGAACACAGGCTGCTAGTTACACTGCAGGAGATGATTGTAATTGACGAGCAATTGCTTCGATCCGCAATTGTGCAATGATACTCTATTAAACATTATAACAGCCTTTTGTATTTTTAGCTTACAGTAACAGAAAATGCACTATTAGCTGTTAAAAAGAACTTTGTACAATCAGCAGGATATGCAGGGTCTCTGGAAGGTGAAACAGAGTTAACATTTAAGGTTGTCCTTTCACCACGATCTCCGGGCGGGCGATTGGTTGAGGGCATCTCACTGCTACAACTGGGGTGGCGACAGGATTTCCTCACAACGCCGCCCCACACTCCTGATGTCTCATTTCTCTCTCAATCTCTGAATGCAGGAATCAGCGGCAGGGGCAGCGGTTATTGCTGTTCCCTAGTAGCGCTGGACAAGGTGGTTCAAGGCAGCCTTTATAAGTTCATAACTTATAGGAGCAGAATTAGGGCACTCGGCCCAACAAGTCTACTCCCCTATTCAATCATGGCTGATCTCTTTCCCCCTCAACCCCATTCTCCTGTCTTTTCTCCGTAACCCCGAACACCCTTACTCACCAAGAATCTGTCAATCTGCGCCTTAAAAATATCCATTGACGGCCTCAATAGCAATCTCTGGCAATGAATTCCACAAATTCACCGCCCTCTGATTTTGGATATTTTTAAGGTGGAGATTTGTCAGATTCTTGGTTAGTAAGTTGTTAGGGGTTATGGAGAGAAGACAGGAGAATGGGGTTGAGAAATGGTGAACATAATTTAGAACATAGAACAATACAGCACAAAAACTGTCCCTATAGTCCACAATGTCTGTGCCGAACATGATGCCAAGACCAGCTCTTAGCTGCCTACACATATTCCATATTACTCTGTTCCTTGCACATCCATATACCTATCCAAATGTCTCCTTAATGCCACATGCATAATAGCCTCAACCGCCATCCCCGGCAGCGTGTTCCAGGCGTTCGCCACTCTCTGTAAAAAAATTGTCCCGCACACGTCCTTTAAACTTTGCCCCTCTCACCTTAACCCTATGCCCTCAAGTATTCACCCTTCAGCCCACGAAGTCCAAGGTGACCATCGATCACCAGTTCACACTAGTTCTATGTTATCCCACATTCTCATCCACTTCCTACACACATGGCACAATTTACAGGGGCCAGTTAACCTGGAAGCACGCATGTCTTTGGACTATGGATGACGTTTGGATTTGTTAGTAGAGTAACAAAAAAAGGTACAAATCTTACATTAATCATGATACAATCCAGATTTACTGATGGGAAACTTTCAAATTCTGTATTTTACTGCAGGGGGCAAATTCAACCTGCCAATTTGCTCTGGACGTCGGCTATGGGAATCGATGTGTCGGTTTCGGTTGGGCCGGAGTTCCAGAGCCTCAGACGCAAGGGGCAAATTCAACCCACCGATCGGAGTGCAAGTCCCGATGACTTTGAGATTGGCTTCCTCACCCAGCCTAGGCTCCACAGTTTCTGGCTGGGGGGGGGGGTGCTTTCATGTGTGCTCACTTCATTTTGTCTGGATTAAAGGAGGTACCAGAACATCAGTTGCCAGAAAGTTGGTGGTGGACCTGTATTTAAATTGCAGTTTGCCAAAAGTTTGAAAGCAGATTCAGAATTTAAGGTTTTTGTGCTATTAATGGTTAAATACTGTCCAAAATGAAAACGGATTTACTCAGAGCAGCAAAATTTATTTAATCAACTAAATAAACAATGATTGAAGAGGATTATCATCTGTCACAAGGGATTTGGTTTCTGGTTAAAATTATTCAGCCCAATCAAAGATTTTGGAGTTGGTCAGCACCATCTTTTTTTATTTTTTTTATTTATCAAAAAGTGCTCCTACATAAAACAGTTTATATAACCAGCATTGCATGAAAAAGTTCCAAACATCAAACTCCATTTGGGAATCTTGCCCTCGTATCCATTGGATCTCGCCGCACATTTTGGTTTGATGCAAGGATGTAGATCTCCATGATTTACCATTTATAATCTTCCTAGTCAGTTTCCAGTTCCATTTCCAGTTGAAAATGACAAATAATAAGGGAAAATAATTTGCAATTACTTTGTCGGTTTAAACATGACCACTCAGATTCAACTGCTACTCTTCATTTATTATTACTAATTTGACCAGCTAATCAAGTAAATTTCGGCACTCATTAAATAGCATTGTTTTTAGCTGCACCCATCACCTGTTGCTTCCCAGTCCTCAGTCAATTTCTTTCCACCCCTAATTCTTATTCTGAATGAACACTGCTTCAAGTTAGAATAATCCTTCCTGTGGAATTGTTAACTATTAGAAAATAGCAGTAATGCTCTCTTAAAACATTAAAATGTCTCTGCAACCCCCTTGCCCCACTCACACCATATATACTGACTGCTGTTTTTTTTTAAATATTATTTTTGTTCAGATATTTAATGCTGACAATATGAAGTCATTATTTTACCAAGTACTATTCTATAATTACAACTTAAATGAATTATCAATCCTTCACTTGTTCCAACATGACCTATCAATTTCACCCTCTGCAGCACAATTTATTGAGGCTCAAATCAATTTTACACTCGCTGGTCATCCCATATGGTGGACTCCTGAAAAAATGCTATGCAATGGAAATTGCCAAGTATTCACAAGACTGAACATGGCCACCTTGTGTTAAATAATTTTAGTGAAATTTGCTTTGCATGCAAAATAAATTGCAATATAGACAATAGGTGCAGGAGTAGGCCATTCGCCCAGTCGAGCCAGCACCGAAGTGTTGGAGAACACATGTTCTAACTTACTTAGCATTTACAAAATTCAGTTCAAACTTTGCAATCTTATTTCATTTTAGAATTCAATTTTTATCTTAGTGCTCAACACACCCAAGACCAATTTCAAAAAGTTTGACCAGCTGTTGCAAGTGGAATTTTCATTACAGTATGACCCCTGAAAATGTTCTATAATGAGGCCCTGCTATCCAACCAGGAAATAGTTGCTGCCATTGTTATGACATGTCTCTTTTGAATGATTCGTTATCTCGGCATCTGCGGAGTGAGATGGACCAAAAAACTTTTTTTACACTTCGAACCTCGAAACATTATCTGTCCTTTTCCCGCCACAGATGCTGCTGAAATCCTTTTTTTTTTTGCTCATGAATACGGAGTCTGCAATCTTGCATCTCTGTATCATCTATTTCCGTTCTTTTGCCTAGCCATTCATTTCAACTGGCCATCCAAATCAATAATGACTTCTCACTTTGAATTCACTCCATCACACTGAAGTTCACCATTTTCACGAGTAACACACCATTTTAGCTGATGAACTACATCATGATCAACAAAAATCAAACCTTTGCCAACTCTAATTTTCATCTTGCTTGAACTCCAAATGCAAACAAAAATGCCAAAGAACATCAACATTGTCCTTTACTCACTTCGATTAAAAATGCAACCAGCAAAATGTATATCCCTAATAAATATATAGCTCTCAGCTAGTTTACCAGATAACACTGCATTAGCTGCCTTTTCACCAATTATGCTGATTCAGCCCAGCACAGAGTACTGGATTAAATTCTGACATCAGATGCAGTTTGTATGCAGTCTACACATTCTCCACGACCACAAAGTATACTCCAGTCAACTTTTGTATTGCAAAGATGCTAACTGGTCAGCCTAACATTTCCCTTTATGTGTTTATGTCGGTGAGTGTTAAATTTCAAGGGTGGATGTGTGTAGTTAATGAAAATAAGTTGGTTGTTCCTCAACATGGATTTGAAGGCTCTAGGACCAGTTAGCGTACTATAACCCTCGATGATTCTATGTAGGAGGTGGTGTTCTAATGTCCCTGAAGACCATGCATTTCTTAGTTGAAGTTATGAGCTTGGAAGGTACAGTCTGTAGCCGAGGTGAGTTTCTGCAATGCATTTGTAGATGTTACACATTACACTGCACGAATAGTGCAGGAAATTAATGTCTTGATAGTGGAGTACAAATTAATTGAGCTACCTTGTCTTCGATGGTGTTGTCCTACTAAAATCCCGTTGATCCTGTGCTGATACAGGCAAGTGAAGAAAATGTGATCACCTGAAGTGTCTTGCAAATGGTGAAAAGCCTACAGTGCGAGAAGGCAAATCACTCACTGCTGGATACTCAACCACCCTTTGTAGCATTTGCAGCTGCCTCACTTGAATTTTGATCAATGGGAATCCAGAGGATGTGATTGAAGGCATGGTTAGTCTCACTCTCTGATCATTGTTTGTCACCTTCATGGTGTGACTTATTTTTGACCTTATCAGTCAATGCCTGAAGGTCATCTTGGACGTGCTTGTATGCTGGCAGAGACCGCTTTATTTTCTGAGAAATTGCAACTAGAATTGATTACGAAGGAAAATACATCACTGATTAAGCAGATGGTTGGACGCAAAATATTGCCCTGAGGAATTCATGCTTTGTGCTTGGGTTGAATTGAACATCTTCCAACAACAACAACCTTCTCCGTGTTGGATATTACTCCAACCGTGGGAGTTCTTTCACACTAATCCCCATTATTTTAAGTTTTATCAGAGCTCTTTGATAGCACTGTATCTGGTCAAATACAACCTTGATGTCAAGAGCGGTAACTCTAATCTCACCATTGAATTCATAGGCCGATTTTTGGACCAAGAAAGTCATGAAGTCTGGAGACTGACAAAACAAATTGGGCAAAGGTCAACAGCTACTAGTGGCAAGTACCACTTAAAGAGTACTGATGATGACATCATCTGTCACTTTGCTGGTGACTGATCGAATAGTTATTAGATAACTAATAGAGAATAATAGTTTATATAACTAATAGATAGATAAATAGATAAGGCTTGTCGTACTTCTTGTGAATAGGACAGTTGGGCAATTCTATCTTTGAGTAGATGTTAGTCTTGTACCAATTTAAGAATAAAACAAAGAAAAAAGATTTTTTGAATACAGGACATAATTATAAAACATGTTTCACACAGCACAAAAATTAACATCAAGCAGTTTAAATTTTTTAACAAATTGCTTAAAATATTGGTTAACAACCCCTACCCTTCTTGACAAACAATCTGCTAAACTCAGGATGCACTGAAGTAAACCAACTACTACATCCCGATTTCCTCCTTGAGTACGTGTGCTGCATTGAGGTGGCACAAAGATATAAAGGTTTTGCTGTTGTGGTTTACTAGTCAGAACTGAAAATATATCATTCTCCGTGACATCTTGTGCCGCCTATGTTATTCTTTACATATGCACTAGCAAAGAATACAATTTCCTTTTCACAAGCTGCAGATTTGCAAGTCAATTCTAGGAATGAAGTTTATGAAGTAGTGATGTGTTTTATTTCACCAAGCAGCAAGTACTTTGCATTATACCACAGTGCAAAGAGATAACATTATTTTTGACCTCTTAAAATGGCAGCGTAACCAGTGCCTATTGTAAACTTGTAAAAAAATTACCACTTTTATCAGAGCTTTGAATTAAGCTACAAGTCAGCCTGCAAAGCCTGATCCATGATCAATAACAAAAATGTAACATTTTACCTGAAGCAAATTTTGCTATGAAACAACCGCTAAAACAATTCAAAGGGCTGCTTTTTAGAAAGCTAACGGGCTTTAACAATATCTGGTGAGATGCAAATGTAAAACAACCAGTCATGGCACTAATGGTACTGTTCCAACATTTTGGGGGCTACTGCATTAACAAAAACAGAAACAAAAACAGGAATTTCAAGTTCTTGGGCACATTTCATAATTCCGTTACATAGAACATAGAACAGTACAGCACAGGAACAACACAATGTTTTTGCTGAACATGATGCCAAGGCCAACCCTTATCTGCCTGCGCATAATCCACATCCCTGCATTCCATGCACTTCTTCAAAAGTCTCTTAAATGTCTCTATCGTATCGGATCCAACATCATACCCAGCGTGTTCCAGGCACTCACAACAAAAAAACTTGTCCTGCACATCTCCTTTAAACGTTGCCCCTATCATCTTAAAGCTGTGCCTCTAGTATATGATATTTCCATCCTGGGAAATAGGTTCCAACTGTCTACCCTATCTATGTCTCTCATAATTTCACACACTTTTATCACGTCTCCCATAACTTCCGGGATTCTAGGGAAAACTATTTAAGTGTGTCAAACCTCTCCCTGTACCCAATACCCTCTAATCCAGGCATAATTCTGGTAAACTCCTCTGCACTCTTTCCAAAGTCTCCACATCCTTCCTGTAACGGGGCAACCAGAATTAGAATTAGATCCTTTATTTGTCATTCAGACCTTACGGTCTCAACGAAATGTCATTCCCTGCAGCCATACATACAATAATAAACAACAGAACAGACAGTAAACACAAATTAACATCCACCACAGTGAGTCCACCAAGCACCTCCTCACTGTGATGGAGGCAAAAATCTTAGGGCTGCTGTCTCTTCCCTCCTCTTCTCCCTCTACGCTGAGACGATACCCCACCGGGCGATGGTAAGTCAGTCCCGCGGCTCACCGAGCTCCGCGAACGGGCCGGTTCAAACTCCGCGGCCTGGGATGGACAAAGCTGCTGCCCTCCAGTCCAGCGGACGCAGCTGTTGACGATGTCGTCCACTGGCCCGCGGCCGAACCCCGGACTCAGGACGCCGCCGCCAGAACGCCGTCTCAGCCACCGGAGCACCGTTCCAGCCCCGAGCCGGGTCGCCCTCACGTGAGCGCCGTTCCACCCTCGAGCCAGGACGCCCTCACGGGAGCCTCAGCCCCGCGCCAGGCCGTCCTCACGGGAGCGCCGTGAGAATGGCACAATATACTCCCAAGTGCCACATGCACCCCTATGCTGCATCATGACTGCCTGACTCTTATACTCAATCACTTGACCAATGAAGGCAAGCATACAACATGCCTTCTTTACCACTCTATCTACTTGTGTGTCACTTTAAAGATTTATGGATTTGGACCCCAAGATCCTTCTACTACACCAATGCTGTTATGGCTCAAGCCATTAATTACATATTTCCCCCTTACATTCGACTTCCTAAAGTGCAACACCTCACACCTGCTCGGATTAAACTCCAGCTGCCATTTTGCTGCCCATTTCGGTGGCAGATCCATATCTTGCTGAATACTTTGACAGCCTTCCTCACAGTTCACGATCCCAACAATCTTGGTGTCATTTGCAAAATTACGAACCAACCTGTCTACATTTACCTTCAAGTCATTTATATTCCAAAGGGGAATATATCCTAGCCCAAAGAATATTTTCCAATATCTTCCTTACCACTGATGTGAGGTTCATCGGCCTATAATTCCCTGGATTTTTCCTGCTTCCCTTCTTAAAGAAAGGAACATTGGCTACTTTCCAATATTCTGGGATCTCACCATTAGCTAGAAAAGACGCAAAAGTCAATCCTTACCTATTTTTACTTCAAGTACATTTACCTACTTTCACCCTGTATCATAACCTAATAAATCTCTAATAATGTTAGTACTGAAGATTTCAATTGATCTAAAGTCTGCAGCCTTGATGAACAGAGTTCCAGACTTCCATTGCCTTCTGCGCATTAAAATTAAAACTAGGTTATTTGAAAGATCATGCTCTCACTTGAACCTATATTTGCCAACCAAATATATGAAATATCAAATATCTGAAAAAGGGTCTCGACCCAAAACGTCGCCAATTCCTTCTCATTCCTGCCTCACCCGCTGAGTTACTCCAGCATTTTGTGTCTATATGAAATAGGATATTGAGTCTCCAAAGGTGTCTCTAGACATCATCTTAATTGTTTAAATTGAAGCAATTAGAAACAGATTATGCAATATGCAATAATTTAATGCTTTAAACCTCTGCATATTTTTTGCAAATGTGGTTTTCTGAACTAAACTCAACACTCCAGGAGAGGTATGACCAAGACAGCACTTCTTTTTGTGATTTCTAACTCCCAAGTTAAAGAATTTGCCTTCTTGACACTCCCCAAACAATAACACCTTAATTGACACACAATCTACTAAATCTCAGTGCAAGAAAAAAAATAACAGCATTACAAATCACATTTATGTAGATGAAAGTTGAAAGTATGATGCTCTTTTTAATCCAACCCTTCATGACCTCAAGATGTCTCATCGTTCCTCACAGACAATTAAATATTTTAAGTCATCAATATAATCCAGGAAAATAGATTTGTGCTATAAATTTCGTTGTGTAAATCCAAAGATTCTCAAAATATGAAACTAGACTGTTTTGAAAATTTACCCAGTAGGAAGCATTTTCTGATGTTACTTTGCATGCAGCAAACTTAGGCTTTGGCAAGCACACTGTAGATATTAGGTGCTTTCCGAAAGTGGATGAGAGAGGAGGGCATGAGGTCAAACTTAAGGGCCTGTCCCATTTGGCAATTTTTTCGGCGACTGCCAGCATCATTGACTGACGTATCAGGTCACCGAAAAATTCGCGGCGTGATGACGTATGACGCGCGGTGTTTTTTCAAGTGTCGCAACATTTTTTTTGTCGCCGCTGGATATTGAAATGTTCAAAATCTTTTGGCGACATTGATGACGCCGGCAGTTGCCGAAAAAAATTCGCCAAGTGGGACAGGCCTTTAGCCAACACTGTAATGAGATTCTAGAATCTATTACGGTATAATTATAAAGCCTCTTCACCTGGGAACAACACAAGGTAAGAACTTGTTTGAAAATTAAAAGTTTCAATTCCTTGGATGTAATATTTCAAAACAAAACTACTTTCACACCAGACATAACTTTACAAAACTCCCAAAGTAATGAAAAATAGCAAGCTCAATTACAAAACCAAATATTGAATTAAATCAGTTCAGAATCATTATCTATTTCAGTACCTCCCAAAAAGGCATTCAAATAACTTTTGAATATAGAAAACTTAAAATCTTAACATGCTTCTCTACTTTAGTACTTCATCTGAAACCCTGCTTTGACCAGTCAAATGAAAGATATTCAACTAATCAGATTAATAATTAGATTAAATTAAAGTCACAATAATTCAGAAAACTGAACATATCACAATTATTCAGCCCATGAATTTTGCTCTGGAAGAGCCAAGCTTTGCAAATTCAAGTTAAATTGCAATATCATACAAAGTAATTCTTTGAGCATTCTACTGGAATAATTAAATGTTACTTTTAAGTTTCTGAATTAGTTACTAAACACATTGTCTAGAACAAGAAAGATGTTTAAGAAGAAACTGCAGATGCTGGAAAATCAAAGGTAGACTAAAATGCTGGAGAAACTCAGCGGGTAAGGCAGCATCTATGGAGCGAAGGAAATAGGCAACGTTTCGGGTCGAAACCCTTCTTCAGACTGTGAGGGTGGGAGGGCGGGAAGAAGAAAGGAAGAGATGGAGCCAGTGGGCTGAGGGAGAGCTGAGAACTGGAGGAGAAAGTAAGGACTACCTGAAATTAGAGAAGTCAATGTTCATACCGCTGGGGTGCAAACTTCCCAAGCGAAATATGAGGTGCTGCTCCTCCAATTTACGGTGGTCCTCACTCTGGCCATGTGGGAGGCCCAGGACAGAGAGGTCGGATTCGGAATGGGAATTCACTTAAAGATGTTTAAGTGAGACAACACGTATTTTTGGCACCTTTTACAAAAAGGAGGCCCTTAAATCAATTAATTGTCACAGCGGTATTGAAGTTTCACTTATGAATACAGCAGACAATTTGTGCAGAGCAATATGAAAAATACTACAGGCATTATTGGCTCAAGAGAATTTCCACTACAAAATAATCTGCCTATGTGCGGTCCTTCTGGGTTAATTACATTTTACCCAAGGAGAAATCAGGGCCCTAATTTTAACTTTTATTTTCAAAATAGTTTTGGCAATGTCATATCATTCAGTGCTTGACTAGGTTTTTAGAAAGATAAATCATTACTACAAATTAAGGAACAAAAGAAAAAAAGAATGGCAAGCACAAGTTTTTTTTCAAATAATATTCACATCCCTTGCCACTGCAACAGCACTAAAGAGAGCCCAACTTAGAGCATTATTAAGACGGCAATAACCTGACGTTTGAAACATTCTTATTCCAAACTCAAAGTGTTTCTTGCAGTACACGACCTTAAACTTAAATCCTACCACCACAAAGTTTGTCAATTTATCCAAATACAAAAAAATCACATTCAATTTCAATCTGCCAACTCTGACCGACACCTGAATATTAATTCTAGCTTCAATGCTCAAATACATTTTAGTCACATTAGTTCCCCAAAACGAAATGCATCATAGAATATAACATATGTGCCCATAGAGTAGTTAATTAATTCAGAATCATATTTGTAAATAAGGGCTTTTCTGTTCATCCATATTTACTTATCCAAAGTTAGCCATCAGCAAAATGGTCATCCCATTCAAAAAGAATGCATAAGAATGAGACTGCTACTTTGGACAATCTAAATAGGAAACTTAATTCATTGAAAGTGAGCATGGCTTATTTGTAACTTTTAATATAGAATTCAGTATTTTTGCAAATTCACTTTCGAAATGAAGAATGCATTTGAATGACCATGGATTTCATTTTTTAAGATAAGCTTTGGTGCTAAAATAAATGTTTTAAATTCAACACGAGTCACTTACAAAATAAGTTACAAATGTCGGGAAAAAGTCAGCAGCTATATCTTGGTACGTCTGAATCTGGTATTCAATTCAGAATATTTGACAGTGAATATTCTGAAGTGTTCAAGGTTGATTTATTTAAATATTACAGGATTTGGCTTGTGTTAATAGTAGTGCTATTGGAAAATACCATAATGGTAGTTCATATTGTTTTTAAAGATCTATAAATACAAACTGATATTATTCCCTAAAATTATTCTATTTTTAGGGAAGGAAATTTAAAAACCACCACACGCATTATGTGACTAGACACATAAACCTGGGTCTCGCTTTACTGCCCTCTGAAGTGGCTTACTAATTTTCAGTTCCAAAACTCTCATGGCAATTTGGGATAGCTTTAAATTCTGGCCTCCCAGCATGACAAACATACCATAAATTATGTGACGCTCAAAATATAAAGAGTAGAGGGAAAACATGTTGACTGGCATGTTCCTTCATACACTACAGCAACGTACACACTGGATTGGGTTCATACAAGTAAAATGATTATCCATGACACATGTCAGCATAGCATCTGACAGTTTCACTAATTACGGTAAATCAATTGCCTTTAAGATTATCTGAACAAAGCAACATTTTAATTCATGGAGCGAGGGGGTTAATTTGGAAATAGAATCCCAGAAGGTTGCAATCATTTCAAGCGGAATTCCCTATTGACACCATGTAGACGTGAATATGTGTTTGTGTTACAAGATAGTAGCTTGATTCCCTTGATTTAGGTAATCCGTAGCCAGCTGCGATTTTTCACTTCGGACACTGTTCGCTGCGTAACGAAGTGATAAACGGTGGAAGACTAGGTAACCCCCAATAACCCACCCCACTTCCCACACTAATCTAGAAAGTAAAAGCTGACCGCTTAAAATTCGCTGACTAGAGTACAAAGAAAACATACAAAAAAGTCGAAAACACCCAAGACGACTATCAACCAAACACTTAAACTCAATGGGAACATTTAAAGAGAGATAAATGTGGGAGAAAAAGGGAAGGAGCTAGAGAAGGCGGTGGTGGAGGAGGAAGAAGAAGAAGTAGGAAGGACGGTTCTAATCCTCACATAGACATAGCTCGGCGCTTGCAGCTCCGGACGCGGAATGTTTTGCCTGCGGGAACAGCCCGGTTGCCTGACGGGCAGCGGGGCCTCGCTTGTCCCTCCCGAGCTCAGTGCTCCTCCTAAAAAAAACTAACCCACGAAGTGTCCCAAGGCGCTGGCCAAGGGCCTGTCCAGTCCCGGGAGTGAGGCCACTCTCACCGGGAGAGCGGGAGGCAGTCGGGACAGGGCACCAGGCTCCGGGGCCGGGTCAGTCGCCCAGCGGAGACCCGGGGGAAGCCCGTGAAAGGCAGGGCAGCGAACAATGGGACGGCGGAGCAACAAGCCCTGCTCGCCGCGGCGGCCTGGGGCGCTGGCCCGGGCGGGAGGCCGGACGGGGAGAGAGAGGGAGGGAGAGAGGGAGACAGGCAGGCAGCGGGCAGGCAGGGAGCGGGGCGCCGAGCGAGCAGCGCGACCTCATACAACCGGACACTTACCCTGTCACAACAGGCGCCATCTTCCACAAACTCTCCCCAAACTCCTAGTCTCGCGAGGCGGCGCCCGGCCTGACCCTCAGCTTCAGTCCCTCCTCCCATCGCCTTCTCCCGCCCCGCCCATCCCCGCACAGCCCCGCCCATCCCCGCACAGCCCCGCCCATCCCCGCCCCGCACAGCCCCGCCCCCAAACAAACAAACAAACAAACTCCCCCTCCCCCTCCCCCCGAGACGCAGCGCGGGCGCGCTCTCCCCCCCCACAGTCACAGCAACCGTCGCAAGTCTTCAATGGAGGCGCAGTGAATGAGTGAGTGAGGAAGGGGGCGGTATGGAAGATTAGACTCAAAATACTGGAGTAACAGCGTGTCTGGTTCTGGTTGATTACTGGAGAAAAGGAATAGGTGACGTTTCGGGACGAGACCCTTCATCCAGACTGAGTGTCGGGAGAGGGAATCCCGAGGCGTTGGAGCAAAGCAGAGCCTGGATCGATCAGATGTGTTTAGATCACACACTGTCTCTGGCTCTTGTTTGCAATGTATTTACACCCTGAGCCGTTATTTGTCTGCAGCCGGGTCTTGGCTCCCGCCGGGTTACTTCAGCATTTGTGTGGGGTTTTTTGGGGCCGACTGCGACAACAAAAAAATCCCGAACTCTGGATCGGGTCGTTAGCAGCGCAACCACAAATGTGCAGAAGAGAAGGAACCGATGAGAGTTCCAGCTTGGAATAGTTGAGGATGAAAACCTGCCGGCAGACACGTTGAATCTGCGGAGCCCGTCGCAATCCCCACCAAGGGTTGGTGGCAGAGAGAGAGAGCAACGATCTGAGGTCCTGCTGCCATGGGACACTGAGGGGGAGTTGACAGTGATGTTCTTTGGAGCCAGAATTCTCATCGGCTCCCTCTGCACATTTGCTGTGACTACCTGATCATGATTTTTGGGATTTTTATTGTCACAGTCGGCCAATTTGTACTATTAACTGTGTAAAAAATAACAAATTCTGGAGTAACTCAGCGGGTTAGGCAGCATCTGTGTAGATAATGAACAGGCGATGTTTCGATTTCAGACCCGGCTTCAGTCAACTGCCTAGGATGTAAAAATACCAACATTTCGCAACGTGGGAACACTATCGATGTATTGCCGACAGCGAAATCACGAGGGTATCTTATGCATTTAACATAGAAACATAGAAAATAGGTGCAGGAGTAGGCCATTCGGCCCTTCGAGCCCGCACCGCCATTCAATATGATCATGGCTGATCATCCAACTCAGTATCCTGTACCTGCCTTCTCTCCATACCCTCTGATCCCTTTAGCCACAAGGGCCACATCTAACTCCCTCTTAAATATAGCCAATGAACTGGCCTCAACTACCTTCTGTGGCAGAGAATTCCAGAGATTCACCACTCTCTGTGTGAAAAATGTTTTCCTCATCTCGGTCCTAAAAGATTTCCCCCTTATCCTTAAACTGTGACCCCTTGTTCTGGACTTCCCCAACATCGGGAACAATCTTCCTGCATCTAGCCTGTCCAACCCCTTAAGAATTTTGTAAGTTTCTATAAGATTTCCCCTCAATCTTCTAAATTCTAGCGAGTACAAGCAGAGTCTATCCAGTCTTTCTTCATATGAAAGTCCTGACATCCCAGGAATCAGTCTGGTGAACCTTCTCTGTACTCCCTCTATGGCAAGAATGTCTTTCCTCAGATTAGGAGACCAAAACTGTACGCAATACTCCAGGTGTGGTCTCACCAAGACCCTGTACAACTGCAGTAGAACCTCCCTGCTCCTATATTCAAATCTTTTTGCTATGAATGCTAACATATCATTCGTTTTCTTCACTGCCTGCTGCACCTGCATGCCTACTTTCAATAACTGGTGTACCATGACACCCAGGTCTCGTTGCATCTCCCCCTTTCCTAATCGGCCACCATTCAGATAATAGTCTACTTTCCTGTTTTAACCTCACATTTATCCACATTATACTGCATCTGCCATGCATTTGCCCACTCACCCAGCCTATCCAAGTCACCTTGCAGCCTCCTTGCATCCTCCTCATAGCTAACACTGCCCCCCAGCTTTGTGTCATCCGCAAACTTGGAGATGTTGCATTCAATTCCCTCGTCCAAATCATTAATATATATTGCAAATAGCTGGAGTCCCAGCACTGAGCCTTGCGGTACCCCACTAGTCACTGCCTGCCATTGTGAAAAGGACCCGTTTACTCCTACTCTTTGCTTCCTGTCTGCCAGCCAGTTCTCTATCCACATCAATACTGAACCCCCAATACCGTGTGCTTTAAGTTTGTATACTAATCTCTTATGTGGGACCTTGTCGAAAGCCTTCAGAAAGTCCAGATATAACACATCCACTGGTTCTCCCTTATCCAATCTACTAGTTACATCCTCGAAAAATTCTATAAGATTCGTCAGACATGATTTACCTTTCATAAATCCATGCTGACTTTGTCCAATGATTTCACCACTTTCCAAATGTGCTGCTATCCCATCTTTAATAACTGATTCTAGCAGTTTCCCCACTACCGATGTTAGACTAACTGGTCTGTAATTCCTCGTTTTCTCTCTCCCTCCCTTTTTAAAAAGTGGGGTTACATTAGTTACCCTCCAATCCTCAGAAACTACTCCAGAATCTAAAGAGTTTTGAAAAATTATCACTAATGCATCCACTATTTCTGGGGCTACTTCCTTAAGTACTCTGGGATGCAGCCTACCTGGCCCTGGGGATTTATCGGCCTTTAATCCATTCAATTTACCTAACACCACTTCCCGGCTAACCTGGATTTCACTCAGTTCCTCCATCTCATTTGATCCCCGGTCCCCTGCTATTTCCGGCAGATTATTTATGTCTTCCTTAGTGAAGACAGAACCAAAGTAATTATTCAATTGGTCTGACATGTCCTTGTTCCCCATGATCAATTCACCTGTTTCTGACTGCAAGGGACCTACATTTGTTTTAACTAATCTTTTTCTCTTCACATATCTATAAAAACGTTGGCAGTCAGTTTTTATGTTCCCTGCCAGTTTTCTTTCATAATCTATTTTCCCTTTCCTAATTAATCCCTTTGTCCTCCTCTGCTGGACTCTGAATTTCTCCCAGTCCTCTGGTAGGCTGCTTTTTCTGGCTAATTTGTATGCTTCATCTTTTGTTTTGATACTATCCCTGATTTCCCTTATCCACGGATGCACTACCTTCCCTGATTTATTCTTTTGCCATACTGGGATGAACAATTGTTGTAGCTCATCCATGCAGTCTTTAAATGCCTTCCATTGCATATCCACCGTC
Source organism: Amblyraja radiata (assembly GCF_010909765.2). Taxonomy (NCBI): domain Eukaryota; kingdom Metazoa; phylum Chordata; class Chondrichthyes; order Rajiformes; family Rajidae; genus Amblyraja; species Amblyraja radiata. The sequence continues at coordinate 90,743,010 of NC_045956.1, read as the reverse complement.
AACCCTTTAAGAATCAATTGCCAGTCTATCTTGGCCAATTCACGTCTCATACCCTCAAAGTTACCTTTCTTTAAGTTCAGGACCCTTGTTTCTGAATTAACAATGTCACTCTCCATCCTAATGAAGAACTCAACCATATTATGGTCACTCTTGCCCAAGGGGCCACGCACAACAAGACTGCTAACTAACCCTTCCTCATTACTCAATACCCAGTCTAGAATAGCCTGCTCTATCGTTGGTTCCTCTACATGTTGGTTTAGAAAACTATCCCGCATACATTCCAAGAAATCCTCTTCCTCAGCACCCTTGCCAATTTGATTCACCCAATCTATATGTAGATTGAAGTCACCCATTATAACTGTTTTACCTTTGTTGCACGCATTTCTAATTTCCTGTTTGATGCTATCCCCAACTCCACTACTACTGTTAGGTGGCCTGTACACAACTCCCACTAGCGTTTTCTGCCCCTTAGTGTTTCGCAGCTCTACCCATATCGATTCCACATCCTCCAAGCTAATGTCCTTCCTTTCTATTGCGTTAATCTCCTCTCTAACCAGCAACGCTACCCCACCTCCTTTTCCTTCCTGTCTATCCCTCCTGAATATTGAATATCCCTGTATGTTCAGCTACCAGCCTTGGTCACCCTGGAGCCATGTCTCCGTGATCCCAACTATATCATAGTCATTAATAGCTACCTGCACATTCAACTCATCCACCTTATTACGAATGCTCCTTGCATTGAGACACAAAGCCTTCAGGCTTGTTTTTACAACACTCTTACCCCTTATACAATTATGGTGAAAAGTGGCCCTTTTCGATTTTTGCCCTGGATTTGTCTGCCTGCCACTTTTACTTTTCACCTTGCTACCTATTGCTTCTACCCTCATTTTACACCCCTCTGTCTCTACGCTCACACATTTAAGAAACCCTTTCCCTTTAACTCCATCCTCGACTATCCCATTTGACACCCCACCCCCCTTATTCAGTTTAAAACCACCCGTGTAGGAGTAGCAAACCTGCCTGCCAGAATGCTGGTCCCCCACCTGTTAAGATGCAATCCGTCCCTTTTGTACAGTTCCCCCTTACTCCAAAACAGATCCCAGTGATCTAAGAATCTAAATCCCTGCCCCGTGCACCAGTTCCTCAGCCACACATTCAGGTCCCGTATCTCCCTGTTCCTGCTCTCGCCAGCACGAGGAACAGGAAGCAAACCGGAGATAACAACCCTGGAGGTCCTGCTTTTCAGCATTTTTCCGAGCTCTCTGACGTCACGCTGCAGAATATTCATCCCCTTCTTTCCGACATCGTTTGTGCCGACATGCACTACCACTTCCGGCTGTTCACCTTCGCCCTTGAGGATTTTCTGCACTCTGTCCGTGACATCCTGGATCCTGGCACCAGGAAGGCAGCACACCATCCTTGAATCCCGTCTGTTGCCGCAGAAACCCCTGTCCGTACCTCACAATGGAGTCTCCCACTACAATGGCGTTGCCTGACGTTGGCCTCTTTATTTATAATGATTTAGGTTGATAGCAGAATTAATATATCGATTTGATACGTTCAAATCGAAACTCAAATGATCAATTAATATATCGAACATGGAGGGGACAGGGGGGACACAATTTCTTGGCGGCCGCGCGCGCATGCGCGCGCACACACACACGTGCGCGAGGCTTCGGAGGCTCAATCCAGCGCTAAATGCAGCTCAACTGCCTGTCTCGCCGGGTTAACCTACAGCCCTGTCTGGACTGACGGGACACCAGCGCTGCTTCTCCGTGCAGGCTGTAAACCTGGGCCATTTTTCCCGCAAGTCCAGGCAGGGCTGTAGGTTAACCTGGCGGGAGAGGCAGAGTTCAGCTGGGTTTTGCGCTGCTTCTCTGCGCTAGCTGTGGGCCTGGGGGCACCACGCCCGTCTGACTCCCGACGTCTCTGGCCACCCCCGGGCGGGGGGGGGGCACTCGGGTGGGGACGGGACAGCGCCGGAGACCCGGGATCGATCCTGGCTGTGGATGAGGCGCAGGTCTGACGGATAACCGACGTCCCTCTTGTCCAATCGGCGCCCTCGATCAGCAGACCCGCCCCCACTGTCTCGCGGAAAGCGGAGATTTCACCGTGTTTTAAAATCCGGATTACAAAAAATGGGGGGGTGGGGGGGTCCCCCCACCTCTCAAAACAGGGGCAGGCGTGTCACGCCTGTCCCACCCCCCGGATTTACGCCCCCTGATTTGGCACGTTCACATTGCAAACTCCATACAGACACTACCTGATGTCAGGTTCGAATCTGACGCTGTGAAGCAGTAGTACCACCATCTATGCCAAGCACTGTCTTTTTTGGGAGATAATGATGAAAATGAAGGTCATTACGGGGAATGGTTGGTGTTGGGGGAACTGAGAAATGGAAAGAACAAGTTAATTCACAAGTCATAGGATGAGAATCAGGCCATTCGGCCCATCGAGCACTCCGCTATTCAATCATACCTGATATCAGCCTCCTAATCCCATTTTCCTGCCTCCTCCCCATAACCCTTAACACCCATTCTAATCAAGAATTTGTCTATCTCTGCCTTAGAAATATCCACTGACGGCCTCCACATCCCTCTGTGGCAATGAGTTTCACAGATTAACTACCCTCTGACTAAAGAAGTTCCTCCTCACCTCCTTTCTAAAAGAGCGCCCTTTAATCCTTTCCACATCCACTCTATCAAATCCTTTTATTATTCTAAGTTTCAGAGGTCCCCCTCGGGGTGGAAGATTGCAACCTTCACGTGGTCCGCCATGTTTCGACTAACGCAATCAACTCGACGTGCACAAATGGAAGATCAAATAGAACAAGTTGTCCAACAACTTTAGGCTGTGCACGCCACACAAAAGAAGAAGAAGAGGTCCCCCTCCTCAACCTTCTAAACTTCAGTGAATCTCTGGAATTCTCTGCCACAGAAGGTAGTTGAGGCCAGTTCATTGGCTATATTTAAGAGGGAGTTAGATGTGGCTAAGGGGATCAGGGGGTTTGGAGAGAAGGCAGGTACGGGATACTGAGTTGGATGATCAGCCATGATCATAATGAATGGCGGTGCAGGCTCGAAGGGCCGAATGGCATACTCCTGCACCTATTTCTATGTTTCTGCAGCCCCAGTGCTGTCAAATGCTCATATGCTAACCCACTCATTCCTGGAATCATTCTTGTAAACCTCCTCTGGACCTTCTCCAGAGCCAGCACATCCTTCCTCAGATGCTGTGCCCTCCATAATGTTTGGGACATTGTCAGATTTTATCAAAGGCCATTTTTATACATTTTGTGTGTATACATACCATTGTGTGTATACATACCATTTCTGGGCACCATAATGTTTGGGACACATGGCTTCACAGGCATTTGTAATTGCTCAGGTGTGTTTAATTGCCTCCTTAATGCAGGTATAAGAGAGCCCTCAGCATCTAACCTTTCCTCCAGTCTTTCCATCACCTTTGGAAACTTTTATTGCTGTTTATCAACATGAGCACCAGAGTTGTGCCTATGAAAGTTAAAGAAGTCATTATGAGACTGAGAAACAAGAATAAAACTGTTAGAGACATCAGCCAAACCTTAGGCTTATCGTTTTGAACATCATTATGAAGAAAGAGAGCACTGGTGAGCTTACTAATCGCAAAGGGACTGGCAGGCCACGGAAGACCTCCACAGCTGATGACAGAAGAATTCTCGCTATAATAAAGAAAAATCTCCAAGCACCTATCCGACAGATCAGAATGTCTTCAGGAGTCAGGTGCGGATTTGTCAATGACCACTGTCCGCAGAAGACTTCATGAACACAAATACAGAGGCTACACTGCAAGATGCAAACCGCTCGTTAGCCGCAAAAATAGGATGGCCGGGTTACAGGTTGCCAAGAAGTACTTAAAAGAGCAACCACAGTTATGGAAAATGTCTTATAGAAACATAGAAAATAGGTGCAGGAGTAGGCCATTTGGCCCTTCGAGCCTGTTCAATCTGATCATCCAACTCAGTATCCTGTACCTGCCTTCTCTCCATACCCCCTGATCCCTTTAGCCACAAGGGCCACATCTAACTCCCTCTTAAATATAGTCAATGAACTGGCCTCAACTACTTTCTGTGGCAGAGAATTCCACAGACTCACCACTCTCTGTGTGGAAAAAAAAATTCTCCTCTCGGTCCTAAAAGACTTCCCCCTTATCCTTAAACTGTGATCCCTTGTTCTGGACTTCCCCAACATCGGGAACAATCTTCCTGCATTAAGCCTGTCCAACCCCTCTGAAGAAGGGTTTCGGCCCGAAACGTCGCCTATTTCCTTCGCTCCATAGATGCTGCTGCACCCGCTGAGTTTCTCCAGCATTTTTGTGTACCTTCGATCTTCCAGCATCTGCAGTTCCTTCTTGAACCCTTAAGAATTTTGTAAGTTTTTATAAGATCCCCCCTCAATCTTCTAAATTCCAGCGAGTACAAGCCGAGTCTATCCAGTCTTTCTTCATATGAAAGTCCTGCCATCCCAGGAATCATTCTGGTGAACCTTCTCTGCGCAGATGAGACGAAGATTAACCTATATCACAGTGATGGCAACAGCAAATATAATACAATACAATACAATACCTTTTATTTGTCATTTGAAGTATGGAAGAGGGAAGGAACTATGGAAGTATGGAAGAGGGAAGGAACTGCCCAAGATCCAAAGCATACCACTTCATCTGTTGGAGTGTTATGGCCTGGCATGTATGGCTGCTGAAGGTACTGGCTCACTTATCTTCATTGATGATACAACTGCTGATGGTAGTAGCATAATGAATTTTGAAGTTTATAGACACATCCAATCTGCTCTAGTTCAAACAAATGCCTCAAAACTCATTGGCCGGCAGTTCATTCTACAGCAAGAGAACGATCCCAAAAATACTGCTAAAGCAACAAAGGAGTTTTTCAAAGCTAAAAAATGGTCAATTCATGAGTGGCCAAGTCAATCACCCAATCTGAAACCAATTGAGCATGCCTTTTATATGCTGAAGAGAAAACTGAAGGGGACTACCCCCCAAAACAAGCATAAGCTAAAGTTGGCTGCAATACAGGCCTGGCAGCGCTTTACCAGAGAAGACACCCAGCAGCTGGTGATGCCCATGAATAGCAACTTCCAAGCTGTCATTGCATGCAAAAGATATGCAACTAAATACTAAACAAGACTACTTTCATTTACATGACATTGCTGTGTTCCAAACATTATGGTGCCCTGAAATGGGGGGACTATGTATAAACACTGCTGTAATTTCTACATGGTGAAACCGAAATGTATAATAATGGCCTTTATTAAAATCTGACAATGTGCACTTTACCCTCATGTGATTTTTCTTCTATTACAAATCTCAAATCGTGGAGTACAGAGGCAAATAAATAAATGATGTGTCTTTGTCCCAAACATTATGGAGGGCACTGTATGGGGCCCACATTTGATCACAATATTCCAGGGCTGCCAACATTGGGTGAGAGTTGAGAGTGAGAAATTGCGAGGGAGCGTAGCGACCGAGAGGGGGAGGATGTGGGAGGGGGTGTTCCCCTCCCATAGTAGGCTCCGGAGGCGGCATCAACGCCCCCACTCACCTGGTCCGCTCCTGGCTCCGGGCTGGGGTTAAAACTCCATGGGGTGTTGACAGAGCGGCCGATGGACATAGAGCCGCCGGAGGTGAGGGTGGGAGGTGTGTGCCGTGCCTCACAGGGGGAGGGGGTTTGGTGCTGAGACCACCGCCGTCGTGTCTCACCTATCACACCATCTGCATGGGAGAAACTAAACTACTTTTTTTCCCCCCAAAATCATCCCGCAGGCCAATAGTTTGACAGCTATGCTTTAAACCAATCCCCTCTAGTGCTTGAATCACATATCCTGGGAAAAAGACTATGCATTCACCTGATATTCCCCTCATGGGTTTTACTCACCTCTAAAACACTTTTTGCTTTATTTTGAACTTTCAGTACCCGCAGATATTTGAGCGTGAGAAATTTTGTGATCAGCGTGAGAGCATGAGAATTTTGTGAAATGCGTGCGTCTCGCTCAATGAGTGAGAGTTGGCAGTCCTGCTAATAACGCAAACATTTATGCAAGTTCCAATTGTTTGGACAAAAATCACTTATTACTGCTTTATAACAGTTAAGTTACTTTAAGATCATTTCAGAAATGATGGCACTCAACAAACAAATTAAAGCAAACTAAAAAGAAATAACATGTTCTCTTTCCTGACTCTACCTCATAAGTCCTTTAACGCTGTTAACAGAGCAAAGGGATATTAATCTCAAGAATCAAAATGGGGAAAGTGGGGGCAATTTTGCTTAAATGGTAATTCTAAGTCCATTCAGATCTTCATAGAGTCAGAGTTATACAACATGTGCATGGCTGGCCGAATTAGTCCACGTGACGTCACTCAAAGCCGCCAACTGACGCGCTTCCCCAGACTGCACAGATCGTTGTGATGTGGCGCAAAAAGACAAACTGTGCAGGGACTGAAGGCAGCGTGAGAATTCTGTCATCAGCGTGAGAATTGGCTGAAATGCGCGACTCTCACACTCAAAGCGTGAGAGTAGACAGCCCTGTCTAAGGCCAGGATGTGACAACAGAAGAACAGGAAGACATACACAAAGGAAGACACACACACACACAGGGAGACAGACACACACACAAATACACAGGGAGAGAGACAGACACACACACACAGGGATACACACACACACACACACACACACACAGGGAGACACACACACACACACACACAGGGAGACACAGAGAGACACACACACACGGGGAGACACACACACACAGGGAGACACACACAGGGAGACAGACACATGCACACGTTTCCTTCCCCCTCCATCCTCCCCCTCCCTCTTTCTTCTCCCTCCCTCTCTTTCCTCCCCCTCCCTCTTTCCTCCCCCTCCCTCTTTCCTCCCCCTCCCTCTTTCCTCCCCCTCCTTCTCTTTCCTCTCCCTCCCTCTCTTTCCTCTCCGTCCCTCTCTTTCCTCTTTCTCCTTCCCTTCCTTCGTCCCCTTTCTACATTCCCTCCCCCTGTCTCTCTTTGCCTCCATCCCTCCTTTTTTTCCTTTCCCTCTATCTCTCTCTTTCTCCCCTCCCTCTCTCCTCCCTCTCTTTCCCCGGCCGCCCAATGTCTGGCGGGCACGGTGTAGCGTGGATTGGCGGCGCTGGTGCTGCCGTGTGAGTTGAAGGGCAGGAGGGAGGGAGGGAGCGAGGTTGCCGCGGCAGCCGGCAGCGCAGCGCTCGCAGACGGCGCACAAAAGCTGCCCGGGACCGACGCGCTTCCCCAATCCGTGCAGATCGTTGTCATGTGGTGCAAAGAGACAAACTGTGCAGCAAAGATTCTATAGCTCCGCTATAGGATCTTTGCTGTGCAGGGACTGAAGACAGCGTGAGAATTCAGTCATCAGCGTGAGAATTGGCTGAAATGTGTGACTGTCACGCTCAAAGCGTGAGAGTTGGCAGCCCTGCAGTACTCCAAATGCGGCCTGACCAGTTGAATTGTGGGAGAGATCAGATGGAATTAGAAAGATGGGAAAATGAAATTAGAGAATTAAAGAGGAATTGATAAGAGAGAATGAGAAATGCCGAACAGTGTAAAAATATCAGAAAGAGAAGCAGCGAAGGCAAATGAAAAACTAATGATTGGTTGTGGAAGGAATGAGAAACATTGTTTTTGGAGGAGCAGTAAGTGAATGAGAACTAGATTATGGCAGATAATGTAAGTGGGATTTTGAGAATTGGGTAGTGATTAAGAAATGAAAGGCAGTGGTCATAACTCTGAAATTAATAAATTGTAGGATTCAATGGATAAGTAAAACCAAGAAATTGCTGGAGCATAACAAATAATGAGCATGGGAACTTTGACGATCATAGAATGAGGATCAATAAATTCAGGACCAGTTCCTGTGGATTGGAGGATAGCTAACGTTATCCCACTTTTCAAGAAAGGAGCGAGAGAGAAAACGGGGAATTACAGACCAGTTAGCCTGACTTCGGTGGTGGGAAAGATGCTGGAGTCAATTATTAAAGAGGTAATAATGGGGCATTTGGATAGCAGTAAAAGGATTAGTCCAAGTCAGCATGGATTTATGAAAGTATGAAATCATGCTTGACTAATCTGGAATTTTTTGAGGATGTGACAATTAAAATGGATGAAGGGGAGTCAGTGGATGTAGTGTATCTAGACTTTCAGAAAGGCTTTGATAAGGTCCCGCACGGGAGACTGGTGACTAAAATTAGAGCACATGGCCTTGGGGGTAGGGTAAGATGGATAGAATGGATAGAAAATTGGTTGGCAGACAATTGGTTGGTCAGCAAAGAGTAGGAGTGAACGGGTCCTTTTCAGAACGGCAGGCAGTGGCGAGTGGAGTGCCGCGAGGCTCGGTGTTGTGGCCGCAACTGTTTACCATATATATTAATGATTTGGAAGAGGGAATTAGGAGCAACATTAGCAAGTTTGCGGATGATACAAAGCTGGGTGGCAGTGTGAGCTGTGAGGAGGATGTTGGGAGGTTGCAGGGTGACCTAGACAGGTTGAGTGAGTGGGCATGCGTGGCAGATGCAGTATAATATAGATAAATGTGAGGTTATCCACTTTGGTGGCAAAAACAAGGGGGCAGATTATTATCTCAATGGGGTTAGGTTAGGCAAGGGGGAGGTGCAGCGAGACCTGGGCGTCCTTGCACACCGGTCACTGAAAGTTGGCTTACAGGTACTGCAGGCAGTGAAGAAAGCTAATGAAATGTTGGCCTTCATAACAAGAGGATTTCAGTATAGGATTAAAGAGGTTCTTCTGCAGTTGTATGGGGCTCTGGTGAGACCACATCTGGAGTATTGTGTACAGTTTTGGTCTCCTAATTTGAGGAAGGACATCCTTGTGATTGAAGCAGTGCAGAATAGGTTCACGAGATTGATCCCTGGGATGGCGAGACTGTCATATGAGGAAAGATTGAAAAGACTAGGCTTGTATTCACTGGAGTTTAGAAGGATGAGGGAGGATCTTATAGAAACATATACAATTATAAAAGGACTGGACAAGCTAGATGCAGGAAAAATGTTCCCAATGTTGGGCGAGTCCAGAACCAGGGGCCACAGTCTTAGAATTAAAGGGGAGGTCATTTAAGACTGAGGTGAGAAAAAACGTTTTCACCCAGAGAGTTGTGAATTTATGGAATTCCCTGCCACAGAGGGCAGTGGAGGCCAAGTCACTGGATGGATTTAGAGAGAGTTAGATAGAGCTCTAGAGGCTAGTGGAGTCAAGGGATATGGGGAGAAGGCAGGCACGGGTTATTGATAGGGGACGATCAGCCATGATCACAATGAATGGCGGTGCTGGCTCGAAGGGCTGAATGGCCTCCTCCTGCACCTATTTTCTATGTTTCTAATGAAAAACAATAATAATAATAATGCTACATAGTATACCATTGTTTGAGACCAACAAGCTTAATGTACAGATGCATCAGAGAATTCAGGTCAGATATTATTCATGAACTGAGTTAGAGGGTCGAATGTAGGTGCAAAAGGAGGGGGAGGGGAGAAATAAGTGCAAGTCCAGATGAGGCACAGGGAAAGGAAGTGTGGGGGGGAAAGAAGGGAGGGTGTATGGGAGAGGGGGAGGGTTTTGTAGGTATCTAAAATTGTAGAATTCACTGTTCATACCATTGGGTTATAAGCTGTTGCTGTACCTCCAGTTTGCGTGTGGCAAAAAGGTCAGAATGGCAATGGAAAGAGGAGTTAAAATGGTTAGCAAATGGGAGATTCAGTAGGCCTTGGCAGACCAAGTGCAACTGTTAAGCGAAACAGTCGCCAAGTCTCCCCTTGTTCTTCGTGACGTACAGGAGGCCACATTGGGAACACCAGAGGTTGGGGGCGGCATGGTGGCACAGCGGTAGAGTTGCTGCCTTACAGCAGTTTCAGCGCTGGAGACCCGGGTTCGATATTGACTACGGCTGCTGTCAGTAAGGAGTTTGTACGTTCTCCCCGTAACCGCGTGGGTTTGTCCGAGATCTTCGATTTCTTCCCACACTCCAAAGATGTACAGGTTTGTATGTTAATTGGCTTGGGTTTGTATAGTTGGTATAAATGTTAATTGTCCCTTGTGTGTGTAGGCTTGTGTTAATGTGTGGGGATCACTGGCCGGTGTGGACTCGGTGGGCCGAAGTGCCTGTATCCATTCTGTATCTCTAAACTAAATGAGTTGGTGAGGGTCATGATTGGGAGGAGATGTTTGTGAAGGCAATATTTGCTGGATAGGGTTTGAGTTGAGGGTTGGTGTGGGAGATGATCATGGAAGCTCCTTCATCCCAATCTTGCCCACACCGGCCAAAGTGTCCCAGCTACATTAGTCTCATCTGCCTGCATTTAGCCCATATCCCTCCAAACCTGTCCTACCCATGTATCTGTCTCACAGTTTCTTAAATGTTGGGATAGTCCCTGCCTGAACTACCACCTACTGCAGCTTGTTCCATACACCGACCACCCTTTGTGTGAAAAAGTTACCTCGCAAATTCCTATTAAACCTTTTCCTCTTTACCTTCAACGTATGCTCTCTGGTCCTAGATTCACATACTCTGGGCAATAGACTCTGCATCATCCCGATCTATTCTTGTCATGATTTTATACACTTCAAGTACAAAAAAGTACCCACATCACATTTCAGAATCGGATTTCTTTTAAATTCTGCAGGAGATCATCCACAGACATATTGGTACAATTTCAAATATATATGTAGCATCTGGAATCATATAATTTATAGAATGGTTTAGATCAAAAGATACCTAACGTGAGCAAAAAGAATTGTTGAACGCTATTGACCAAAATATTGTCTTCAGAACTAATAATTTTTCAGTCAATCTTAGATTATAAAAAATCCCAAAACAAGGGTGGCACAGTGCCACAGCGGTAGAGTTGCTACCTATCAGCGCCAGAGACCCGTGTTCGATCATGACGATGGATGCTGTCTGTCCGGAGTTTGTAAGTTCTCCCTGTGACCGCGTGATTTTTTTTCTCTGGGTGCTCTGATTTCCTCCCACCTTCCAAAGATTTGCAGGTTTGTTGGTAAACTGGCTTCAGTAAAAAAAAACTGAATTGTCCCTTGTGTGTAGGATAGTGCTGGTGTACGGTGTATGGTGTGATTGCTGGTCGGTGTGGACTTGGTGGGCCAAAGGGCCTGTTTCCACACTGTATCTCTAAAGTCTAATGTCTAAAGTAAAGTGAAAAACATTAAATTTATTAAATTTATATTAATACAGAAAAATGTTTTTACCTTTTCAAGAGAATTCCATACATAATTATTTTTCTTAATTGTGCACCAACTGTTTCATATGTAAGAATCCCCTCACCCTGATAACCATTTTAGTTTGAATCTTTTTGTACATAAACTACATTTCTGCAGGAATTTGTGTATTTTCATCTTACTTGCTTCAAAACAGGAAAACCGCAAACAATGAATGCTGTTGGTACTGGTATTAAATAAAATGCTGTCTGGAAATGTATGAGAAATCTGGGCTGGAAATTGTTATATGTTTTGCCCATACTTCAGAAACCACATTAATTTAGCAATAAGATAGCCCATGCATAATCTGTACAGAGATCGTTAGATTTCTGGAGCAATTCTTTGAAGATCGATGCTGAAAACAGATGTGAGAACGCTAGTGGAAATGAAAATTGTTTGCATCAAAATATACAAAGTAAAGAGATTTCAGGTAACATAATACATCTACACTTCCATTATATTCATTATGATATTGCTCTTTTGAAGAAATTATTCTGGGTGCTATGTTCATATGCATTGAATTCATACTCATATGCAATATGTTCAAAACTGTTTGGGGTTACTGAACCAATGTGACTGAACTAATTTTATTGAATAAACCAAATGTACCAACTAGAAACGATGTGTCAGAAACATTTCTTGTATAGATTCACTGGCATACAAATTGGATTTTATGATACATTTTTGCTATCTAAAATAAGAAACAGGTAAAAATCTGGCCTCTCAAAATGTACCTGTCTGGTTACAAATCTGGTAAACAATCTGAGTGCCCGATTTACTGAATTTGCTGATACAGTATACAGCTGTTGTAATAGGAAATTACGTGATCTCTGCGCTCTGCTTTAAACAATGTGACATGGCACATGCTATTAGTTCTGGATCATTGGTGTTCCTGTACCACCATCTGCTGAGGTCAGGGCATGTGTTAGTTTTGGCGTCGATCTGCAGACACATAGTGTTGTGTGTGCACTGGACCAACTATTATAATTCCATGTAATTAAAATAGATCTATTTTCAGTATAAAGATAGATTCATAAATCCGGGAGTTCATTTAAAGTATTGAGTAATTTCAAGAAGCTAGCAATGAGCGTATTTATAGTATACCAATTTATTCTGGAAGAAGTGGCGTTATAACAGTTAGTAAAAGCCTAACCTTTTAGATCCAGATATCTAATAAATTCAAAGCTCTTTCAAAACTAAACATTACAAGGACTCCTGCAGTTACTTTAATTGTCACTTGTTGAGATAGTCTAAAGAGGATTGTCAATGGTTAGAAACCCTTAAATGTCTCTGAATGATTAGAGGTGTTCCATATTTTGTGAAGGATATCATTTTTCAAATGTGCATACGTTATCATAAGAGTAAACAGATGTTGTGACTATTGTCAGGTGATATATGTGCTCTTATCTTTTTATCACCACTATGAATTAGCAGTGCAATATTCTTATTTATATAAATATACAGGTTGGCAAAGTAAGTGAAATTTCAAAACTATATTGGATTGAGATAATGAAAACTTACAAAACAAAATGAATTGAACAAACAATCTCATAAGACTGTTGATATATCGATATTTTACAAACACAAAGAGTTCAATCAGACAAATGCAAGTGAATCATAGTGGTTAAGAATGGGTGTCCCCACTCTACACATGTTACACTTGTACAGCAATCTGTCCAAGCCTGAAGTAGACAGACGGACAGACAAAGCAAAAAAATAAATAGAATTAAACAGCACAGTGAAGCAGAGGGTCAGGAAACAATGAACAAAGGAGAAGGAACAGATAGTGAGAGGTCAAAGTCAAAAAAATAAACTGTCTTGTAATCAAAATTTAAGTGATGCAAGTGTGTATATATCTGTTATCCCTCTGGGCTCATAGACAATTTAGTATATTTTGCAACTCAAACTAGTGTGGATTGTTTCCGGCAGGGTTTTTGCTCAGGTAGTCAAAAGGCGAAGGCCTTTAAACTTTAGTGAAATTCATTTTGGGAGGCTTGCATTCCCCACAAAAATAAGTCTGCCTATTTGTCCCAAACTTTCCCCACCCACTCTATAATTGTAAATCCTTCAACAAATTTATTTTGCTGATGGGCGTGCTGCCAGAATCCAGCACCTTGCAATGCACTGTGTATTTGAAGTAGGTAGCTCTTCACATGTTTACACAAGACTCTATTCACAATGGGCAAGGACACATCAGCAACACCTGTTGCGACATCTTGCATTGTACACCATCGTAAATTTAGTGCAATGTGTGATTTGATGCCAACCCACATGAGAAATCAGTGGTTATGATCAAAAAACATAGGAATTGCATAGTATCACCAAAAATTGGGGAAGCACGGTGATGCAGCGGTAGAGTTGTTGCCTTACAGAGACCTGGTTCGATCCCGACTACGGGTGCTGTCTGTACGGAGTTTGTACGTTCTCCCCGTGGGCTTTCTCCGAGATCTTGAGTTTCCTCCCACACTCCAAAGACGTACAGTTTTGTAGGTTAATTGGCTTGGGTTTGTATACTTGGTATAAGTGTAAAATTGGGCCTAGTGTGTGTAGGCTTGTGTTAATGTGCGGGGATCACTGGTCGGCGCGGACTCGGCGGTGTTTCCACGCTGAATCTCAATTTTAAAAAAAATCAGAAATGTAATTTAAAAAATGTTAGGTCTCTTTGACAGTCAGCATATCCACTTTAAATAAAAACTTGGATTCTATAGTGTGGATGGAGAAAATGTTACATCTCTTTAATCAGATAAATCAGATAAAAGTCATGCAGCTATGATATGTGCAGAACTTCTTCACAGATTTGTGTTATTGTGCTTCTCTTGATGAGATGTAATAACCTACAATGCTTTTTTTGTGTGTGGTCCTTGTGTCAAAGGTACAGATCAGTCACAAAGTCTGTTCCAGACATGAACATCTCGGCATTTCCAAGCCGTGCCAATCTTTTGATCAGCCACTTTTAACTGTAGATGATAAAATCATTTTCATTTTATTATAAACCTAACCTTAGGTGACTCCCTTCAATATGATCTATATTTTATCAATAGTAAAGACTTGACAGACAAATTAGGCGGGATCCAGGAGTGAATACCGAATATGTTCCATTGGGAATTATATTTGGTATTATAAAATAGAAATACTTAAAATGTACGATAAGGGCGAGGAGAAAAACACACAAGTACACATATGCCGAGGGGCCTGTTTCCCCGCTGTATTTCTAAACTAAACTAAACATATGTAAACATAAACAAAAATATATTGAAAGTATTATTGAGGGATGAGGCAGATAAAAATTACAACTTTAATTGAAAGGACAAGAGTTTTACTGATGGAGAAATTGGACGAGGAGATCAAACATCGCACCAGTCCTTGGCTTTGGTGATAGAGGGTTCCATGGCCCTGAGGTGTTTCTGATCGTCCGCCAGCTAGTGTATATTTTCCCCCTCTGGGCTACCTACTCGCCTCTCTATTCTGTGTGATTAATTTGGCAAGAGCAAAGCAGTCCACAATCGTCCAAGAAAAATAAAATGAATCAGCACCAAGTATACAAAATGCCAGACATGCAGGGTATTGTGACTGCGGATTTTAAACCCAAAGAATAAACCATATTCCCAGAAAACACAGTACACTGATCCCAAATTGCCCAGAAAACCTGGAGCAAATGTTGTGGATAATAAAGTTAAAGTCTAATCATATTAATGCCAATATTAAGAACAGAGCTTTGCAAAATTCTTAATAAACCCTCTCTCCTTTACTATTTGTCCTTTTATACTAGCTCTAAGAAATTAATTGCAAAAATCGGATATGAATGATTTATCTTTCCATTGGGCATTTTTCAAAGATCTGATCTTAATTTTGACTTTAATAACAAAAGATTTGAACTCTTTGTTGTATCTTCTTAGCAAAGTGCACACAAAGTCATCCTCAGTATTTTTGGAGGCAGCTGGACCAATGAGGAAAATGTCGGTAGAAGTCTTATGCTACTTTATGGTAGTTTTAACAATTGACTTCCTCAACGAGTGGTGGACCATCGGAGTCAACAATGTTTTCTTCAATAAGGAATGATTTAACTAATTTAGGAGAAAATGATGGTCTTTGGAAAAAAAAAAGCTAGGGAATGGGACTAACTGGCTCTTATAAAAAGGTCGCATGGATCTATTTTTCTAACCTGATTTGACATGAGCACTATGCATCCACCATCATGAAGTGCTTTGAGAGACTGGGCATGATTCACATAAACTCCAGCCTCCCAAACAGCCTCAATCCCCCACAGGTCACCTACTGTTGCAACAGATAGGCAACAAACGCCATCTCCCTGGCCCCACACTCATCACTGCAATATCTGAATAACAAGAACAGCTAAGGTTACTCCTATTTATTGGCTACAGTTCCACTTTCAATATCATAATCCCAGCCAAACTCAGCTTCAAACTCCTGGAGCTAGGAGTTAGCACCACCCTCTGCAATTATATCCACAACATCCTGACCTAGAATCCACTATCACTGAGCATAGGGTCATAAAATATCCTCCACAATAACACCAAATGCATTCTAGACCCTCACTGTACTGCCTATACACTGACAATTGTGTGGCCAAATTCAGTTCTAACTCCATTTACAAGTTTGCAGATGACACCACTGTGGTGGGCTGGAACTCCAACACTGACGAGAAGGAGTGCAGGAGGGAGATAGAGAGCTTAATAAAATGCTGTAAAGCCAATAACCTCTCCCTCAATATCAGCAAGATGAAGGAGCAAGTTATTTACTTCAGTAACTGAAGTGCTGTACACGCCCCAATCGCATCAATTGTGCCAGAGTGAAGATGGTTGAAAGCTTCTAGTTCCTAGGCGTAAATATCACCAACACTTTGTCCTGGACCAACCACAATGAAGCTACAGTCATGTAGGCACACCAGTGCCCCAGAAGATTAAGGAGGTTCAACAGTCTCCAACGACTCTTGCCAGCTTGTACAGAGGCACTGTAAAAAGCCTACTATCGGGATGCATCCCAGCTTGGTTTGGGGACAGTCCTGCCAAAGACCACAAGAAATCATAGAAGTGTGCTTGTAGCACTGTCCATCACACAAACAACCACCCCTCCTATCGACTCCATCTATACTTCACACTGCCTTGGGAAAGTAGGCAACATAATCATTTACACATTGGCAATTTCCTCTCCTGTCAGGCAGAAGATACAAAACCTTGAAATCATATACCACCAGATTCAGGAACAACTTCTTCCTCGCTCTTATCAGACCACTGAACAGCTCTCTCATAAATTAAGGGTGTGGTCCTAACCTCCCAACCTAACTCATTGCAGCCCTTCCACTCTTTTATCTGCACTTTCTCTGTAACTATGATGTTTTAACACTATCTCCTGCACTCTTTTTTTTTCTTGTACTGACTGCGGTACATGTGTATAGGATGATTTGACTGGATAACATGCAAACAAAGTCACTTGTATCTTGGTTTACATGACAATAATAAACCAAAACCAATGCCATATCACTATACATGACCATTTAGTATCTTCTCTACATAACTAAAACTCTGACCTTGTGCTCTTCCAGTTTGCGGGGTTTTTCTATTTGCACAAAAACGGTACATGATAGCGTTGCGATTTTTCGCTCACCTACTCACCGTTCTCCTGTTCTGCGAGTGCAACAAGTTTCGTTCCGATCCATGGTATATTGTAAAAGTTATCGAGGTTTAAAAATCGTAAAAACCGCGCATGCGCAGATTGCTGCCAGTCGCCGCCACGCAGATTGGTCTCCTCTCCTGTCAATCAGGAAGGGGCGTCACCGGGTCCACTGTCAATCAGCTGGAAGTCGCCATGGTGAAGGAGTGGCGCCGCCACCCAAGGAGCAGCGTCCGCACTGTACCTGGTGGGGAGGGTGGTGTCGCGGGCCGTGTCCGGGGACTGGGCCTAACTGGGCCACCGCCATCCTGCAGCACAGCCTCCGCTTCCTGATCTGCGGGCAACTCTGGCTCAGCCGCCCGCCACCCTCACCCCGCCCCCGGCCCACCGAGCCCGGCTCCATCAAGGCTGAGGTCCACGAGTGCTTCGGCCGCATACAGCCAGGGCCGGGTCGAGTACGGGAACCAGGCCGAGTTCCAGGCCCTGGTGCTGCTCTACGACCTGGGTAGGTGCTGGATGGGGGTGAGGGGAGGAGGATGAGGGAAATGGGGAGGGGAGAGATGGTAGAGGGAGATAGGGGGGGGGGGGGTGAGGGACATGGAACGGACAGCACCTCAGCAGCTCCCGGAGCGGACACCGGGCGCAGCCCTAACGCACCGCAGCGTTACACGGAGAGCAGGAGCGCCTCAGCCCGGCCCACAGTACAGTGGGGGGGGGGGGGGGGGGGGGGGGGGGGATGAGGGAGGGATAGAGAAGAGAGGGATGGGAGGGGGAGAGAGGGATGTGGGAGGGAGGGGTAGAGGGATGAGTGTGGGATGGGGAGGGAGGGATGAGGGAGGGAGGGGCGAGGGAGGGGAGAGGGATGAGGGAGGGAGGGGCGAGGGATGAGGGAGGGAGGGGAGAGGGATGAGGGAAGGAGTGGGGAAAGAGGGAGGGAGTGGGATAGAGGGGTTGTGTGTGCAGGGGGTTAGGGAGGGGGGTAGAAGGGGTCCGGGGTGATGGGCAAGGTGGGATAGAGGGGGGAGTAGAGGGAGAGGGGGACAGGGAGGGGTGGATTTGATGAGAGGGGGATAGGGGTGACTGGTGGAATATTGCTTTGGGGGAACGGGTTGCAATGGGCAATAGACAATAGGTGCAGGAGTAGGCCATTCGGCCCTTTGAGCCAGCACCGCCATTCAATGTGATCATGGCTGATCATCCCCAATCAGTACCCCGTTCCTGCCTTCTCCCCATATCCCCTGAGTCCGCTATTTTTAAGAGCCCTATCTAGCTCTCTCTTGAAAGCGTCCAGAGAACCTGCCTCCACCGCCCTCTGAGGCAGAGAATTCCACAGACTCACCACTCTATGTGAGAAAAAGTGTTTCCTCGTCTCCGTTCTAAATGGCTTACTCCTTATTCTTAAACTGTGACCCCTGGTTCTGGACTCCCCCAACATCGGGAACATGTTTCGTGCCTCTGGCGTGTCCAAACCCTTAACAATCTTATATGTTTCAATGAGATACCCTCTCATCCTTCTACCCTCCAGAGTGTACAAGTCCAGCTGCTCCATTCTCTCAGCATATGACAGTCCCGCCATCCCAGGAATTAACCTTGTAAACCTACGCTGCACTCCCTCAATAGCAAGAATGTCCTTCCTCAAATTAGGGGACCAAAACTGCACACAATATTCCAGGTGTGGTCTCACTAGGGCTCTGTACAACTGCAGAAGGACCTCTTTGCTCCTATATTCGATTCCTCTTGTTATAAAGGCCAACATGCCATTCGCTTTATTCACTGCATGCTTACTTTCATAGACTGATGAACAAGGACCCCCAGGTCCCGTTGTACTTCCCCTTTTCCCAATTTGATGCCATTTAGATAGTAATTGCGTTGGGGGAACGGGTGAGTGGTGGAATATTGCGTTGGGGAACGGGTTGCGTTGGGGGCCCAGACCTCCCGAATGACAGGGACCACTTAGTCCAGTACTGAATAAGACTGAAATCCAATTTGTAGGTATACGGCCTAGAAATTATTTCACAGACTCCAAAAAGATGTAATGCATTTGAAAATTAGCATAAAAGAATAAAACAATTCTGTGCATGTTTCTCGCTGTCTTAATATCTTTTGATGTCGTAGTATCCTGTTTTCTATTTTAACAATGTTTACCTGGGCATCATTTTTCTTGTACGGAACTCCCCTAAATTATATCAATAGTGGAACGACAGGCAAAATGTATTTACAATATGATTTTCAATCTAACTGGTCTGAAAACAGTTCTTATTTATTACAAAACAAGCCAAACAAGCATTTATCACAAAGGATACAACAGAATATAGATCAGTTACACATTTAGGTGGAGAAATGGCCGATGGAATTTAATTTGGGCAAATGTGAGATGTTGCACTTTGGGAGGCTAAATGTATGTGGAAATTATACAGTTAGTCAGAAGACCATTGATAGCATTGATGTACAGAGTTCCCTGAAAGTGGCAATGCAAGTGGATAGAGTGGTAAAGAAGGAGTGTGGTATAATTGCTTTTATCAGTCGGCCATTGAGTATAAGAGTCAGGACACCATGTTGCAGTTTTAAAACAACTAGATTTGCTGCAATTGGCGTAATGTGTGCAGTTCTGGTCACCCCATTACAGGAAGGATGTGAAAGGTTTGGAGAGTATTTCTATGTTTCTAGTGCAGAAGAAATTTACCGCGATGCTGCCTAGATTAAAGGGCTTTAGCCAAAAGGAGAGATTCAACAAACTTGAATTGTTTTCTCTGAGGCATTAGAGGCTGAGTGGAGATCTGATAGAAGTTTATAAAATTCTGAGAACTATAGATAGAACTTTTTTGCCACAGTGGAAATATCAAATACTAGAAGGTATGGCTTTAAGGTCAGAAGGAGAAAGTTCAAACGAATTGTGCAGGACAAGTGCTTTTCACAAAGAGTGGTACCAGCGCTGCCAGGGATGGTGGTGGAAGCACATTGCAGAGAGTTGTGAATGCAGGCCAGACCATCACGCAAACCAATCTCCCTTCCATTGACTACTTCACCCTGTCTCGCCAAGGCTACCAGTATAATGTCCTCAGTGCTGGGACCCCAGCTATTTACAATATATATTAATGATTTGGACAAGGGAATTGAATGCAACATCTCCAAGTTTGCGGATGACACGAAGCTGGGGGGCAGTGTTAGCTGTGAGGAGGATGCTAGGAAGCTGCAAGGTGACTTGGATAGGCTGGGTGAGTGGGCAAATGCATGGCAGATGCAGTATAATGTGGATAAATGTGAGGTTATCCACTTTGGTGGCAAAAACAGGAAAGTAGACTATTATCTGAATGGTGGCCAATTAGGAAAAGGGGAGATGCAACGAGACCTGGGTGTTATGGTACACCAGTCATTGAAAGTAGGCATTCTTCACTAAGCAGTGAAGAAAGTGAATGGTATGTTAGCATTCATAGCAAAAGGATTTGAGTATAGGAGCAGGGAGGTTCTACTGCAGTTGTACAGGGTCTTGGTGAGACCACACCTGGAGTATTGCGTACAGTTTTGGTCTCCTAATCTGAGGAAAGACATTCTTGCCATAGAGGGAGTACAGAGAAGGTTCACCAGACTGATTCCGGGGATGTCAGGACTTTCATATGAAGAAAGACTGGATAGACTCGGCTTGTACTCGTTAGAATTTAGAAGATTGAGGGGGGATCTTATAGAAACTTACAAAATTCTTAAGGGGTTGGACAGGCTAGATGCAGGAAGATTGTTCCCGATGTTGGGGCAGTCCAGAACAAGATTAATTCCTGCAATGAGGGGATTGACATATGAGGAAAGGTTAAGTAAGCTGGGACTCTACTCTTTGGAGTTTAGAAGAATGAGAGGCGATCTCATTGAAACGTATAAGATCGTGAGGGGCCTTGATCGGGTGGATGCACCGAGGATGTTCCCAATGATCGGGGAGGCTAGAACTAGGGGACATAGTTGCAGAGTGAGGGGGGGCTCTTTTAAAACTGAGATGAGGAAGAACTTCTTCACCCAGAGGGTGGTTAGTTTGTGGAATTCACTGCCCCAGGGAGCAGTGGAAGCAGAAACGTTAAATATATTTAAGTCAAAAATAGATGGTTTTTTAGCTGCCAAGGGGATAAGGGGCTACGGGGAGAGGGCAGGGATATGGACCTAGGTATGGTTAGTATAGTAGACCTGAGTGATCTCCTGGACAAGTGTCGATCGCCTGGATTGGGGTCGGAGAGGAATTTCCCGGATTTTTTTCCCGAATTGGACCTGGGTTTTTATCCGGTTTTTTGCCTCCCCCAGGAGATCACGCGGTTCTTGGGGTGGAGAGGGGTGATAGCGGTATAAAGGGGAGGGTAGTGTCTTGTGTTCTGTGTCTTGTGTCTACTGTTTGTGGGTAAGTGTGTCTGTTTAGTGTTCAGCCATGAGTGAATGGCGGTGCGGGCTCGACGGACCTGGTCTACTCTCGCACCTACTTTCTATGATTCTATGATTCTAAGGGGTCACAGTTTAAACATAAGAGGGAAATCATATAGGACCGAGATGAGAAAAACATTTTTCACACAGAGAGTGGTGAATCTCTGGGATTCTCTGCCACAGAAGGTAGTTGAGGCCAGTTCATTGGCTATATTTAAGAGGGAGTTAGATGTGGCCCTTGTGGCTAAAGGGATTAGGGGGTATGGAGAGAAGGCAGGTACGGGATACTGAGTTGGATGATCAGCCATGATCATATTGAATGGCGGTGCAGGCTTGAAGGGCTGAATGTCCTACTCCTGCAACTAATTTCTATGTTTCTATCAGACTTTGTATTGCACTAAATGTACCCTTTATCCATACATTGTGGATGACTTGATTCTAATCATGTATAGTCTTTTGCTTGACTGGATAGCGCATAACAAAAAAGCTTTTCTCTGAACCTCCGTACATTTGACAATAATAAACTAAATTAAACTAAACTAATTTGTTAACTCAATCTGATAAAATCTGGAGGAAATGTCAATGGAAGGAGATAGATGAAAACAGGAAGAAAAACAAAGAGAAATATAAAATAATGCTAGAAATGTGAGAAAAAAAAATTGCTGATGCTGAAACACTAAAATAACAACAGAGAAAGCTGGAAATACTTATCAAGTCAGCCAGTATCCATGGAGAGAAAAGCAGAATTAACAGTGCAAGTGGATGGAAACTGGAAAGACAGATCTGAAATTGTTGAGTGCAGTTTTTGTTCACCTTCCAGTCGATTCTCTATTTTCTAATTCACAAACCTTGTTGTTCTCTACAAACCTTTTCCTCTGTAAAGATGTTTGATTACTATTTTTCCTCAATTTGAATGAAAACTATCGATCTGAAACATCAACTCTTTCTTTCTCCACAGAAGCTACTACCAACTGAATATTTCCAACATATTCTATTTTCATTTTTAGATTTGCAGCATCTGTTTTTTTTAATTTTCCTGTCAGGAGCATCTGGCTATAGCCCCTGGAGAATCTCTGTGGCTTCCTTGCACAAAGAACATCTCCTGCAGACAAACTTCGTTACCAGCATATCCAGGCCTCACTGATCCCTTGGGAGCACTTTCTATATCCCACTCCCATCACTAGACCATTCATTCATTCATTCATTCATTAACAAACTCCCCTGTGGCTGCAACAACTTTGCTCGTACAGTATGTTCCTTTGTTGTGTGTTCCTTTAAGAGTTGGTTGTAGAGGTTGCACCTGTCAGTTTCAGCATAGTATTTCACAGGGAAATCTAACCATGCTGTCCTGTGAACCTTATGAGTGAAGATTTTCATCATTATGCGACTCTTACCAATAGTCTTAAGATTACCTACAGCATAGTTTTAATGTCCTTAATAGGTAGTAGAACAAACACTACCCATATTATCGATTGTACTCGGAAATGCCATATGGGTGGATAATGTGACGGATAGAAATCATCATCCAGTTTCAATATTCAAGATTCAACTGGGTTTGTATTAAAGTTTATTGTTGATTGGAGCTTCATGCAGTCCTGTGCTCTGATTGTAAGCACTACACAGTAAGTAGGGATCAGGCATATCCTCTAACACCGATATCCATTAATGACTACTATCAAGAGTATACTGTAACTTGTAGAAGTTCACTTTCTGCTTATTTACTCCCTCAAATGAATTTTAATATGATCAGATGTTTAATCCGCACTTATTTAAAATCTATTACAACCTATTTTTGATCTACAGAATGCTTGCATGGCTTCAATTTATCTTAGTCCTAAGGGGAAGGTAAGAGCCTGAGGAAATACAACACCTTCGGCTTGTCCCTTGCTTGTTTGGCAAAGAACTGTGAATGACAGTCAAACAACATAAACCCCAGGAAACTCAGTCATTATTGACGCAGTCTCTAGTGGGGGAACAGGACGGTGATATGAGAAAATGGAAAGTAACCACAAAGTAGAGAAAAAAACAAGAAGCTGAAGTGCAACTTTGGCAATTAAGTATTTAAGGTGACGAGCTTATGGTTCCCTCAGGGAAGTAAACATTGGTTAAAATACCATTGTATATTTTATTGATTATTTACCATTTTAAAAAAATACTTTGAATGGGGAGATGAATTAAATTCAACTGGGATGGAAGATCCAGTGAAAATAAGGCTGGAACAAGACAAGAACATTGCTGGAACCTCAAAAGTATTTGACAGCTTTTAATGCATCCTTAGGTTAATTCCCAATTTTCATTTACACGTGTGTTTAATTTAGTGTAAGATTGGGCAGCTTGCAACCCAGCGATATTTTACTTGGGCAGCTTACAACCTAGCGGTATGATTTTGATTTCTCTAATTTGAAGTAAACCCTGCATTCCCTCTCTCTCTCCACCCTTCCTGCACATCAGTTGGCGTGCCAGTTCTACTATTTGCATCCATATACCCCTTCAGTATCACATCTTCCACAGTCAACAATGGACTGTTGTGGACCCCACCTTTCCTTGTACATTGGTGCCGGTTCTTATTTGCTCTGTACCTTTTCACACCTCTAGTTTTTCTCTCCCCTGACTCTGTCTAAAGAAGGGTTTTGACCCAAAACGTCACCCATTCCTTTTCTCCAGAGATACTGCCTGACCCGCTAAGTTATTCTAGTATTTTGCAGCTATCTTCGGTGTAAACCAGCATCTACAGTTCCTTCCTACACAGTATATAGAACATGTTGGCATTGTTACTAGATTGGTATTCTGTGACATGTACAATTTATTGATCCAAAGTATTACATCTGGAATGGAAGACTGGCACCAATAATGGCGACCATGAAATTACTGGCTCATAAACATTAATCTGGCTCAATATTCCATTGAGTGGGTTAGTAGGGTTGCAGGGAAGAGTAAGCAAGCTTATTCTTCATAGAAGTTACATTACATTTATTTATAACTTGCTTTGAATTATTTTTAATTGTTTACAAATATTTTTTGTTGACTTAATAATTTTTATTTTATATCTATTTGTAATAACAGTTTAATATTTTTTCCGGTAGTTTTTAATTGTGCCTAAATGTCAGAGATATTGA
This sequence comes from Amblyraja radiata, assembly GCF_010909765.2. Lineage (NCBI taxonomy): Eukaryota > Metazoa > Chordata > Chondrichthyes > Rajiformes > Rajidae > Amblyraja > Amblyraja radiata. The sequence goes on along the minus strand of NC_045956.1, from coordinate 90,718,576 downwards.
AACATTGGAAAACATCAATACTTTTGACAGAAGCAAGAGCTGGGAGCAGGGTTTTACCATCTGTCATGGGGTTTCTAGAGGAGTTCTGTGCACTCATATGTCTAATTTATAATAAAGCTCTGCCTCTACTAACGGATCAGGAAAATTATAACTTCTATCTCCTCAAAGCTTTACTTAGCCCACCACTAATTACTGATTAATGTTGTTTACTCTGATCAGACTTGATGTGCCTTATAGCCTTGTTACTTCCTCAGTTAAAACTATATTTCTTTGTTTTGCCTGCAGTTTTATTTTCCTGATTCTCGTAGACTATGTAACCACATTACTTTTCTAAGTGACATTTGTATTGTAAACATGACTAGTAGGAAGGTGAAGAGTATTATTTGTACTTTGTCAAAGTAGATTAAGTGTGTTGCATATTCGATCAACATAGTACTGAATAATGAACAATTTGAATGTCTCCCAAGTTTTCACCTTAATATTGTTATCCATTGTAATATGTAATCTCCCATAGATGTATGTTTAGAGGTTTATTTTGTTTGCATGTTTCAGAACTGAGTTTCTGGGGCACCAGTAATGCTTATTGAATTTTCTCTGAGAGTATTTTGATGCTTACTTATGTAATAATCTCAGTTCAATTCAGTCTTGCTGCTGTGAATAAAAGGAAAATGAAAAATCATGATACACATATATTTCTAGGTTTTTGGATTGTGCCTGCTGACCTATGATCTAATTGTCTACCTGTTATTAGTATGTCCTATATTTGAACAATTATAAGACAAAGGATAATTTTCAGACTTTTTAACTGTAAAGTCTTAAACCCCGATTGCAGTCCCAACAGTCCTTATTTAGAAAATGCTAGAAGATGGGGGCACGGCAGAGCTACTGTGTTACAACGCCAGAGACCCGGGTTCGATCCTGACTCGGGTGTGTGTTTACACGGAGTTTATATTTTCTTCCTGTGACCTGTGTGGATTTTTGCCGAGATCTTCGGTCTCCTCCCACACTCCAAAGATGTACAGGTTTGTAGGTTAATTAACTTGGTATAAATGTAAAATTGGCCTTAGTGTGTGTAGAGTAATGTTAATGTGCAGGGATCGCTGGTCTGTGGAATTGATGGGCCAAAGGGCCTGTTTCCACACAGTATCTCTAAACTAAACTCAACGGGTCAGACAGCATGTGTGGAGGGAAATGGATAGACAACATTTTGGGCTGATTTACTGTGAAGAAAACATTTATCAATGGTATCACAACATACAACAAGTATGATCACTGAAAGAATATACACTTCGAAAAATGGTTAAGAGAACCTCTCACAAATTTCTGAAATTTCATCCATTTCAATCAATCAATCAATCAATCAATCAGTTTTATTCGTCACTTGCACATAAAGTGTAAGTGAAATGAATTTGTCAGCATCGGTACAATGAAAAAGAACACACAAAAACACAATAAGAATTTAACATAAACATCCACCACAGCATTCATCACTGTGGTGGAAGGCACAAAATTTGGCCAGTCCTCCTCCAGTTTCCCCCGTGGTCGGGACCTCAGCTATCCGCAGCCACGGCTGCGGGCGTCCAGATGAGTAGACAGGTAAAAGTCCAGGTAAGTCCTGAAACGGTGCCTCCCCACCGGAGGCCGCGGCTTCAGGTTGGTGTAGGCCGCAGGCTGGCAGTCGAAGATTTAAAGCCGGAAGCACCGCAGGGCCGGCGGTCAGAGCTCCTCTCCTGATGGCAAGTCCACGCCGAGCCCGCGGTAGAAGTAGGCCGCGGGCCGGCGGTCGGAGCTCTTCTCCTCCCGGGTCCCCAACGAGGGATCCCAGGCCCAGGACCCGCGCTGGCTGGAGCTCTGCTGACCCTGGCTTCAGGCTGCCGCGGGCCAGCGAACGGAGCGCTCCCCTCCGGCGAGCCCCGGCGAGGGCTCGCTCTGCGACGAGAGTTCGCACTGCGCCCGCTGCTGAAGCCCCGGGCGCTTCTCCGGGAAAGGCCGCCCGATCCTCGATGTTAGGCCACGGGGGAGGCAACATGGAAAAAGTCGCCTCTCCGTGGAGGAGGCGACAGAAACGGTTTCTCCCTTACCCCCCCACACCACCCCCCACACAAGACACACAAAGAAACATTAAAAACATACATTTAAACACACTAAAAAAATTTAAAAAGTTGAAAAAACTAACGCGCTGCTGGCAGGGATGCCGGCTTGCAGTGCCCCCACCGACCTATGTCTTTCAAATATCCATTCCTAATATTAAAATTACATTTTGGAGATGGTTTGTAACCAACAGCAAGGTGTTGAAACAATACTTGCATGCTCCTTGGAGAATTAAGCAAAATTATCGACATATGAATCGACATATTTGCCTCAGGCTTGATGCTGAATTCATGAATGACTATGCAAACATGATGATCTTATTTATATATAAAAACAACTACCAGGGGAATTTGAATTTTCTTACTAATGGGAAGGCTTTACTAAAAAAAAGGCTAAATTTGATGTCCATTGACAATAGACAATAGGTGCAGGCCCTGCGAGCCAGCATCGTCATTCAATGTGATCATGGCTGATCATCCACAATCAGTACCCTGTTCCTGCCTTTTCTCCATATCGCTTAACTCCGCTATCCCTAAGTGCTCTATCTAACTTTTGCTTTTTTCTCATGTATGAACCTAGTACAATGGTCATAGAATCCAGCAATACAACAACCCCAGCCCAATCTGGAGATAAATCATAACATGAAAACCATTACCACCATCAATAAAGGTGGTAAACCATATCTATGTTATTTGTTTTTACAAGTAGCAGCACTAAGGAGCCTACAAACACTGCAGTGCCTGAGTGAAAACCATTAGTTTTACTGTTAAAATAGGTGTCTTGGTCCTGAATAAGTGTATGAAAATTCCTGATTTGCTGCATTTCCACCTTAATCAAGAAGTATTAGTCTTAAATACTAGGACGATTGCCACAACGGCAGTATTTAAGGAGAAATTCACCCACATTAAGGTCGGTTCCGGAATGGACTTGATAAGCTGCTAAAATTCCAATAATCTGCTTTTTTTGTGTTTTTTTTTATTTGGAAATTGGCCAGAGGACCTAGGGTGACGGAGGAACTGAAGGAAATTCACATTAGGCAGGAAATGGTGTTGGGTAGACTAATGGGACTGAAGGCTGATAAATCCCCAGGGCCTGATGGTCTGCATCCCAGGGTACTTAAAGAAGTGAATCTAGAAATTGTGGATGCATTGGTGATCATTTTCCAATGTTCTATAGATTCAGGATCAGTTCCTGTGGATTGGAGGGTAGCTAATGTTATGCCACTTTTTCAGAAAGGCGGGAGAGAGAAAACAGGGAATTATAGACCAGTTAGCCTGACATTGGTGGCAGGGAAGGTGCTGTAGTCAATTATAAAAGATGAAATAGCGGCACATTTGGATAGCAATAACAGGGTCGGTCCGAGTCAGCATGGATTTACGATGGGAATATCATGCTTGACTAATGTTCTGGAATTTTTTGAGGATGTAACTAGGAAAATGGACAAGGTAGAGCCACTGGATGTTTTTTTTCAGAAAGCCTTTGATAAGGTCCCACATGGGAGATTAGTGGGCAAAATTAGAGCACATGATATTGGGGGTAGTGTACTGACATGGATAGAAAATTGGTTGGCAGATAGGAAACAAAGAGTAGGGATTAACGGGTCCCTTTCAGAATGGCAGGCAGTGGCTAGTGGGGTACCGCAAGGCTCGGTGCTGGGACCGCAGCTATTTACAATATACATTAATGATTTAGATGAATGGATTAAAAGTAAGCATGCAGGTACAGCAGGCAGTGAAGAAAGCGAATGGCTTGTTGGCCATCCTAACAAGAGTTGAGTATAGGAGCAAAGAGGTCCTTCTACAGGTGCACAGGGCCCCAGTGAAACCACACCTGGAGTATTGTGTGCAGTTTTGGTCTCCAAATTTGAGGAAGGACATTCGTGCTATTGAGGGAGTGCGGTGGAGGTTCATGAGGTTAAGTCCCGGGAATTTAGAAGGATGAGAGGGTATCTTATTGAAACATATAAGATTATTAAGGGATTGGACATGCTAGAGGCAGGACACATGTTCCCAATGTTGGGGGAGTCCAGAACCAGGGGCTACAGTTTAAGAATAAGGGGTTGCCATTTAGAACGGGGATGAGGAAAAACTTTTTCACACAGAGAGTTGTGAATCTGTGGAATTCTCTGCCTCAGAAGGCCAATCTGGATGCTTTCAAGAGAGAGTTAGATAGAGCTCTTAAAGATAGCGGAGTCAAGGGATATGTGGAGAAGGCAGGAACGGGGTACTGATTGTGGATGATCAGCCAAGATCACAGTGAATGGTGGTGCTGGCTCGAAGGGCCGAATGTCCTACTCCTGCACCTATTGTCTATTGAAATTCCAATGATGAAGCATCTAATATATTGGGTCCTATTTCTAGACTCCTTTTAAACTCACCATGGTCTTATTTCCCATGCTTCTCTTAAATTCGTGAGGGTCTCGGTCCTGTACTACCTTTACACGCACCCAATTCCCACACTCTCCTTAAACACACTGGGCTCTGTTTTATGTTCTCTCTTTAAACTCGCTTGGGTTACATTTCCTGCACCACCTTCCCTTTAAATTCATCTAGGCTCTGTTTCATATACTTCCTTCAAACTCACCTGGTTCATTGAAAAATATACAATTAACTAACATCAACAAAGTGTCATAGAAACAGTAAGTAGGTGCTTCGAGCCAGCACCGCCATTCAATATGATCATGGCTGATCTTCCCGAATCAGTACCCTGTTTCTGCTTTCTCCCCATATCCCTTGATTCCATTAACCCAAAGAGCTATATCTGACTCTCATAAAGTCATAGAGTTATACTTCACATAAACATTCTCTTAGGCCTAACAGACCCACGTCGACCAATGTGTCTTTCTGAGCTAGTCCCATTGCCTGTATTTAGCCCTTCTCCCTCAAAACCCTTCCTATCTATGAACCTATCCAAATATCTTTTAAATATTGACATTCTGCCCATCTCTGGCAGTTCAATCCGTGTGACACACATCATATGTGTGAAAAACTTGCTTCCCAAGTCATCTTTAAATTATTCTGTCATTTTAAACCCATGCCATCAGATTTTAGACCACCCTACCCTGGGAAAAAGATTGTAACCATCCAACTTATCCATGCCTCTCATGGTTTTATAAACCTCCGTAATATCACCTCTCATCTTCCTTCATCTTCATAAAAACCAAGAAAAATAGTCCTTCATCTTCATAAGTCAACTTCTCCAACCCCAACAACATACTCACACCTATTGACTCACAGCTGAGTTTGTTTCCACCTTAACATGTCACAATCCTGGATGTCAATCTCTGCTTTACGCGTTGAGCGTGGAACACATGATTATTCTTGAACAACAGGTTATCCAGATGTACCAACCTGGAAAAAATTAAACATCTTCAGAGTTTCTATTAACCTGAAAACCCAAAAGGGTAAAAAAAAATCCAAGCTTCTAAATAGTTGAGAGAGAAACACACACAGAAACTGTGACCCACCTCTGAACTTATGTTACTTTACCAAATGTCAAAAGGGAAGACAAACATTTACTGTGATAAATGGGTGGCACAGAGATGCTGCTGGTCAAGCTGCTACCTCACAGTGCCAGAATCCTGGCTACGATCCTGGCCTTGGGTGCTGTTTGTGTGGAGTTTGCATGTTCTCCCTGTGAATATGTGGGTTTCCTCTGGGTGCTCCAGTTCCTTCCCACATACCCAAGAATTTGTGGGTCAATTCGCCTCTGTAAATTGCCCCTCATGTATAGGGAGTGGGATAACATATAACTAGGTGAATGGGTGATCGATAGTCAGCTTGGGCTCGGTGGGCCAAAGGGCCTGTTTTCATGCTGTATCTAAACTAAACTAAACTGAATACACAGATAAAAAGCAGTGTTATTGGGCTCTGTAAACATCTGGCAGTAGCCATATTCATTCAGGCAGTAAAATTACAAATGTAATTGCCTCCTTTTCTGATAGACTAAATCTACCCTTTGTGTTGCTCAGTTGTTTTTCTCTCTAATTGTTTTTTCATCCTATTAATTTGTCCAGTTCAGTGGCTTTCTCTAATGTTGCAAATTGTAGGAAAATAAATGGTCAGAAGTAACATTTTCATAAGATCATAGGCAGTTATAGGAGCAGAATTAGGCCATTTGGCTCATCAAGTACTACGCCATTCAATCATGGCTGATCCATCTCTCCCTCCTAACCCCATTCTCCTGTCCTCTGACACCCGTACTATTATATAACAGGGGAAAAAAATCCTTGCAAGCAATATTAAAATCATATTACAACTAATGATGCAAAACTGAATCTCTTGCTATGTACCTGTAGATAGAAAAGTAACAATCTGAATGACATTTCATGTTTAAATTATAATATTGCTTCATCTCCATAATTTCTCACCTCACAATCTTGATATACAATATATTTTAACAATAACATTGCAAAAGTTTCTCTTTGCAAAATATTCTTCTGCAATAAACATATGTATAAAATTCCCATTTCAGTAATCCAATTTGCATAACATTTTCCAAGAGTTGGTATGGAGTTGGTATGTTTTCCTTGTGACCGCGTGGGTTTTCTTCGGGTGCTCCGGTTTCCCCCTTCATTCCAAGGACATGACGGGTTTTGGTCAATTGGCTTCTGTAAAAATTGTCCCTGGTGTGCAGCATTGTACTAGTGTACGGGTGTTCACTGGTTGGCGTGGACTCACTAGGTCAAAGGGCACGTTTCCACGCTGTATCTCTAAAAAAACATTAATAAGTGCTTCTTGTTTCTAACAAGCATGCATGTTTGTGTTTTTTTTAATAGACTATAGTCAATGAGTAAAGTTAAACAAACTTTTCAAATTATCAGATAAAAATAGCTCAGGTCCATGGGAAAGCATGAAATATCTCACATCAAGTTTGCAATGTTTTTGATTTTTAATAGTCACTAGACCAAGTGGGACCCGTTGGGTCCCGTCCCCTCAACGCGCGGTTGCGGGGGTAGGGGGCGGCCTGCGGCGTCACACACACTAACTAACCCTTCACACACACACACACACTAACCAACCCCTCACACACACACACACTAACCACCCCCCACACACACACACGCTAACCCCTCACACACACACCAGGGACACAGAGGCACACAGAGGGAAACAGAGGCAGAGAGAGGGACACAGAGGCACAGAGAGGGACACAAAGGCACACAGAGGGATACAGAGGCACAGCGAGAGACACAGAGGCAGAGAGAGGGACACGGACGCACAGAGAGGGACACAGAGGGAGGCACAGAGAGAGACACAGAGGCACAGAGAGGGACACAGAGGCACAGAGAGGGACACAGAGGGACACAGAGCCACACAGAGGCACACAGAGAGACACGGAGGCACATAGAGGTAAAGAGGCACAGAGAGGGACACGGACGCACAGAGAGGGACACAGAGGCACAGAGAGGGGCACAGAGGCACAGAGAGGGACACAGAGCCACACAGAGGCACACAGAGCAACACAGAGGCACAGCAAGAGACACGGAGGCACATAGCGGTAAAGAGGCACAGAGAGGGACACGGAGGTACAGAGAGGGACACAGAGGCACAGAGAGGGACATGGAGGCACAGAGAGGGACACAGAGGCACAGAGAGGGACACAGAGGCACAGAGAGGGACACAGAGGCACAGAGAGGGACACAGAGGCAGGGGAGCTTGCTGCCTTTTGGAGCTGGGGTTTCCGGGTGTCGCTGCCTTTTGGAGCTGGGGTTTTCAATTTGCGGCGTCGTTTGAGCGAGCGGCCCTGCTGCTGTGAGCATGCGGCCCTGCTGCTGCGAGCATGCGGCCCTGCTGCTGCGAGAGGGTGGCCCTGGGCGACGTGACTCGCAGCGCGTGAACACAACGTGCAGCTATTGTGACGTAATCACATCATCAACCAAAGCCAGCGGTTTCATTTTCTAAGTTATTTGAGATTTCTGAACATTTTGATTAATAATGAGAAATAATGTATGAATTTTTCAGATGAGGCAATTTTTGACTTCACGGGATAAATCTCTACAGGAATATGTAAAGGTTTTACCGTTAGAGCGTCGTTTTTTCGAGAAGATGTGAAAACACACAAACAAATAAGTAAACACACACACACACGCACGCACGCACGCACACACGCACACACACACACACACACACACACACACACACACACACACACACACACACACACACACACACACACACACACACACAGACAGACATCCAAGATCAGAGTTTTATAGTTATAAGGATTTAAAAGGCCATATTCTTAAATTCAAACTAAATTGGGTGTTGTCCTCACATATCCAAAGTTTAAAATATGTTCAGTTAATGCGCCATCAAATCCCAATACTGACATTAATGGGATTCATGATAAACAAGGTAAACGATTAGTTACATAGATACATAGATACATAGAAAATAGGTGCAGGAGTAGGCCATTCGGCCCTTCGAGCCTGCACCGCCATTCAATATGATCATGGCTGATCATCCAACTCAGTATTCCGTACCTGCCTTCTCTCCATACCCCCTGATCCCTTTAGCCACAAGGGCCACATCTAACTCCCTCTTAAATATAGCCAATGAACTGGCCTCAACTACCCTCTGTGGCAGAGAGTTCCAGAGATTCACGACTCTCTGTGTGAAAAATGTTTTTCTCATCTCGGTCTTAAAGGATTTCCCCCTTATCCTTAAGCTGTGACCCCTTGTCCTGGACTTCCTCAACATCGGGAACAATCTTCCTGCATCTAGCCTGTCCAACCCCTTAAGAATTTTGTAAGTTTCTATAAGATCCCCCCTCAATCTCCTAAATTCTAGCGAGTATAAGCCAAGTCTATCCAGTCACAGTTCTTCATATGAAAGTCCTGACATTCCAGGAATCAGTCTGGTGAACCTTCTCTGCACTCCCTCTATGGCAATAATGTTCTTCCTCAGATTTGGAGACCAAAACTGTACGCAATACTCCAGGTGTGGTCTCACCAAGACCCTGTACAACTGCAGTAGAACCTGCCTGCTCCTATACTCAAATCCTTTTGCTATGAAAGCTAACATACCATTTGCTTTCTTCACTGCCTGCTGCACCTGCGTGCCTACTTTCAATGACTGGTGTACCATGACACCCAGGTCTCGTTGCATCTCCCCTTTTCCTAATCGGCCACCATTTAGATAATAGTCTGCTTTCCTGTTTTTGCCACCAAAGTGGATAACCTCACATTTATCCACATTATACTGCATCTGCCAAACATTTGCCCACTCACCCAGCCTATCCAAGTCACCTTGCAGTCTCCTAGCATCCTCCTCACAGCTAACACTGCCCCCCCCAGGTTAGTGTCATCCGCAAACTTGGAGATATTGCCTTCAATTCCGTCAGCCAGATCATTAATATATATTGTAAATAGCTGGGGTCCCAGCACTGAGCCTTGCGGTACCCCACTAGTCACTGCCTGCCATTGTGAAAAGGACCCGTTTACTCCTGAGTGAAAAGGACTCTTTGCTTCCTGTTTGCCAGCCAGTTCTCTATCCACATCAATACTGAACCCCCAATACCGTGTGCTTTAAGTCTGTATACTAATCTCTTATGTGGGACCTTGTCGAAAGCCTTCTGAAAGTTATGGTAGGCTGCAAAAAATATCATGTAGATATTCCTGTTCTTACGAACCCCATTTAGAAAAATATAGGTGAGAAATTTAACTTATTTTGTGTTTGAAAAGCAAACAGCCAATTATTGTAATTAGGAAATGAACGACGTTAGTGTACCTCAGCCACCCCATTGACACCCAAGACCAACTCATGAGGTTTTCTGATGCACAGTAAACAGCCTGACTATCTGAAACATTTCAAGAATGAGCACATTTAATTCTGTCCAGTCATTGCTGTTCAGTGGCATTGAATAATTCCTTATTGGGGAGACAAACATTTACAAACATTGGGGTGGCACAATGGCGCAACGGTGAAGTTGTTGCCTTAAAGTGCCAGAGACCCAGATCCTGCCTATGGGTGCTGCCTGTATGGAGCTTGTACGTTCTCCCCGTGACTGTGTGGGTTTTCTCCAGGTTTCCTCCAACACACCAAAGGCATACTGGTTTGTAGGTCAATTGGCTTTAGTAAAAATTGAAAATTGTCCGTAGTGTGTGCTAATGTAATGGGGATCGCTGATCGGCGCGGACTTGGTGGGCCGAAGGGCCTGTTTCCGTGCTGTATCTCTAAACTAAACTAAACTAAACAAATGAAATGTGTAATTTCAACAAAGGAGACAAAAGTCCTGATGAAGCAATTGAGCTGTCAGTACATTTATGGAAAGCAACTGCAAGATTCACTATCCATGCAACTTCAGTAGTCTGTTCGAGTAGTTAGTGTCACAGTGACATGTGTGTGGAATCTTTGATGTAAGCTAAAATGATACTGAACACCTGCGTTCACAAATATATCTCTGATAAACTGACAGCAAAGCAACAAACAGAAACACCAACTAAAAATGGCAGATGTGAAGAAAGGAAACTGCTGATATAGATTGTAAACCACTTATCAGAACGAAAGCAGCATTTTGCTTGGAGTTAGGGGTTTCATCTATGTCAAGAACAGTAAGTGGTTGAAGTCCAGAGATAGGGATAAAGGAAAACACAACCATATCCTGGAGCTGAAGCCATTAGTAACTGAAATGAAGAGTTACATTTTTCATAAAGCTGTTGTTATTTTTTAGAGGGATGGTATGCCTATGGCCAATACATCAAGAACAGCAGATTTCCTGCAGCAATGCTCGGCAATATTTTACTTAGGAATGATTCTTGTGTCTTTTTGTTGAGCTGGAAAGCTGAATCTTTCTGCTGTTAAATTGCAGTACACGAAGGGACTCTAATGCTTTTGTTAAAGAAAATGTAAACCCTAAAACTACATATTTTAAGTTTGAGGATTAATAGCAGATTACGTACTATCAACCCTCAAATTTAAAATATGTAGTTTTAGGGTTTACTTTTTCTTTAAGAAAAGCATTAGATTGTGGGGATGTGGGGTTGGAATGGGGGCAAATTTAAACAAGGCACACTTTCTATAGCTCTCCATGTTTCCTGTGTATTACTCTGCAAACTCTGCATGTTGTCTCAGTGCCGACCAGGAACCCACAGGACATATACTTTACAATCTGAAATGTTTATGTTGTGGAGGGCTTTATTTTTGCAATGTAGCCAAGCAGATTCGGTGACTATCAGGAACCAGGCAAAAAGACGTTATCTCTACAGAGTTTTTTGTTCCACTCCCTTGGCTTCACATCTGCATTGTAATTTAATTGGTATTTCTGTTTGTTGCCTTGCTGTCAGTTTATTAGAGAGATACGTTTATCAATGCAGGTGTTCAGTATCAATTTTGATTACATCAAAGGTGACACCTGTATATTGGGTGCAATAGCTGCCCTGAAAATGGTATAATTGTGAGTGATCACTCAGATTTGTAGTGCGAGTGATCAGATTTGTAGCATGAGGTGCACCTGCTGTCATATCAGTATCCCTTGTGGTAGAGCAAGCATATGTGATCACCTTGATTGTAGGTTTCCACATGGTTCTGGTTGGCAGTGACTATGCATATATTTAGTGGGATTCCATGTGAACCGTCCACTTCTGCAATTGAAAGAACGTCCACTGAAACAATATTCATCCGGTGTCTGACTATATGCAATAAAGTATGCCCTGGTTAAGGTTATGAAGCCTTCCTTCCCCATCCGCCCACAGTGCCAGCTGCTGTTGTTAGTAAGGACGTTATCATGTAAAGAGCTACCAACTGACAACATAGTTTATCCCAGATCACGACACCTTGTCTATAACACAAACCAAAGCTGGCACATAGAATGTGATGAAGCAGCATTTTGGTGAGCTCGATCAACATACAGTATAGATATGCTCACCGGCTATCAGGGCTATTCTGAAGGAGTGCTGTAGGACCAGGCACGGTAGTTCCAAGATTGTTGTTAGCTTGCTGCACGCTGCAAAACTTCACATCATGAAGGTGCACCCTTTGCTACTTATTAGATAGTGAGTTTGCAAAGCAGAAACAGAAGGGGGAAACCAAAAAAAAGGAGGAAGTGAAGGAATAGGAACAAGAAAACCCGAAGCGACAACGTTATTGCCTGGTTTCATACCCTGATTCCTGATAGTCACAGAATCTGCATGGCCGCACAATATCACAACACACTGTAAAAATTCTAACCTGTAAAGTATATGCCCTGTGGGATCCTGGTGTATAATGAGATAACATGCAAAGTTTGCAGAATAATACACTGGAAACATGGGGAGCTATTGAAGGTGCGGCTTGTTTGTTTGAGGTTATCATTCTGTGGACATGGTTGAAAAAACATTACCATGAAGTAATACTTAATTATATAGGCTGCACTGATTTGCTCTTTAGAAGAATTAAACTGGTTTAAGGTGTTTATAAATATTTTTTTTTAACTGATGAATTAGGTTTTGAATTCTTCTTAATCTTTGTACCTGCACTGCAGGTACTGTGTTGATCCTAAAATATCAACAGATGCTGTTGATTGGAGTATCCTGTGTTTAGACTCCTTAAAGGTGTTATTTCTCATTCTGTTCATACATTCTGTTCAGTCATGTTCTGTGTTAATTATAACAATTATAGTACTTCCTTAAAAGAGTTCAGAAGTCTTGTGGAAAACCAGTCATTCAATGTACGCATGATATTTTACATGAGTGATATTGTAGGTGAGCTACATGATATTTGATGTCACTGCACATATCCAGAGACCCCTCTGTACTGACCAACACCGTATGAAATATTTTTTGGAACAGTGCATCTCCATAATCTTTCCAATATTTCATTTTCTCATCTCTGACCTGTTTGGTAGTCTCTGTAAATGAAACCTTATCCTGTAATCTGCACCACTTTCTTTTCTAGCTTGTGTTGTGATGCTTGGTTTGTGTTTTCACTGCCTTTCATCTTCCTTTCCAGAATTGCCGAACCAGACTCAGATGTGTCTTTTGCCTTTGGGGTATCAGTAGTTCTGCTGTATGGAGCGCAGCGTTGATCTGTAGCTTGGGTGAAATATGCACAAAGATGCTTCATAGTAAAACCTGACTTGCTTATTTCTTTAAAAAATATATATTTTTATTAGAAGCATATGTACAAATAATAGTAAGCGACAATTTAATTATGGATTTCTTACATAGCTTCAATTTTTTTTTTTTTATTAATGAGTAAAGATAAAGGGAGAAAGATGAGAGAAAGTAATAGAGAGAGAAGAAGAAGAGAGAGAAAAAAGGAGACGCAGAGAGAAACTACCAATGACAAGATTATGGAGATGGATCCGGGAAATGTTGAGTATAACTATTCATCCAGTCCCAAACTCAGGTTTCAACCCTGATTCTGTGTTAAACCAATTTACCTTTTCAAATATTCAATAAATGGAGACCATATTCTAACAAAAAGTTCTGGTTTGTCAATTAAGACAAGTCTTATTTTTTCCAAATGCAAGGTCTCAGTCATTTCCGTGACCAACATTTTAATTGTGGGGGCTGCTGGTTTTGTCCAGAATTTTAGTATTAATTTTTTCGCAGTTATTAGACTGTAGTCAAGAAATTGTCTCTGACTTGTTGTAAAGTTTGTAGTATGTTCTGATAATCCTAATATTATTAATTTTGGCTCTGGGTCCAATTGGATATTGATAACTTCAGAAATAATTTTTTAAATGTCCACCCAGAAATTTTGAATTTTCATACAACTTACAAAGGTATGCGTTAAGTTGGCTTCTTGAAATTGACATCTATCACAGAGAGGGGAAATATTTGGAAAAATCCTATTTAATTTTACCTTAGAATAATGTAGTCTGTATAACATTTTGAATTGAATCAAGGAGTGTCTAGCATTTAGCGAACAGTGATTTATATATTGTAAATTTTCATCCCATGTGTCTTTTATTATGGATTGAGCCAGCTCGTCTTCCCATGCTTGTCTATATGATTCTGAAGACGGGACCTCAGTATCTAAGAGGATATTATAAATATAAGATATTAATTTATTTGTGTTGGGATGTCTATTCAAACATTCATCAAGTGTTTCTGGACTCCTAAGTGTAATAATAATAATAATAATAATAATATATCTTTTATTGTCATTGCACGTCAGTGCAACGAGATTTAGTGTGCAGCTCCACTGATGTACAAGAAAGGTAAATAAATACAATACATAAATAAGCACGCTGAATTGATTGACGTGACCATCTGAGGGAGACTGTCCAAAGGGGGTGGGTGGGGGGGCACTCATTAGGGCCGGTTCAGAGCCGCTATAGCTCTTGGGATGAATCTGTTCCTGAGTCTGGAGGTTCGGGCGTAGAAGGCCTTGTAACGTCTGCCGGAGGGAAGTAGTTGAAACAGACCGTGGCAGGGGTGTGATGAGTCCTTATGGATGCTGAGGGCCTTCCTGAGGCACCGCGTGTGGTAGATGCCCTCCAAGGCTGGTAGCTCTGTCCCGATGATCCTCTGCGCTCTGTTGACGACGCGCTGAAGAGCTCTCCTCTCCGCCTCCGTGCAGCTGAGATACCACACAGAGATGCCATACGTTAGTATGCTCTCTGTGGTGCAGCGGTAGAACGTTGTCAGCAGCTGTTGGGGCAGACCAGTCTTTTTTAATGTCCTCAGGAAGAACAGTCGTTGCTGTGCCTTCTTGACCAGCGCGGCGGTGTTTGTGGACCATGTGAGGTCTTCTGAAATGTGAGTGCCCAGAAACTTAAAGCTGGACACTCTCTCCACACTTTCCCCATAAATGGAGATTGGGGCGTATTCTCCAGAATGGGACCTCCTGAAGTCAATAATCATCTCCTGAAGTCAATACTTGTGTATGTAGTTTTACATAGTCTCTAAGTTGCAGATATCTAAAAAAAATATTAGCGTGTAACTCATATTTCTGCTGTAGTTCCTGAAATGAGAGAAAAATATCATTTTGGTAAAGGTCTCCCACCGTTTTAATTCCATGGGTTTTCCATTGAACAAATCCTCTATCTAGAACAGACGGTTTAAAAGAAGGGTTATTTGCAATCGGGAGAAAAAGTGATAAATTACCCAATTTTAGTGTGGGTTTTAATTGTTTCCACATACATATAGCACTATGTATAATCGGATTTCCTCCGTATGTTTTTTTATTCAAATTAATCGGAGCTAGACAAATCGAGCCTATTTCAAAAGGCAAGCAGTGCTCCATCTCCATCTTTAGCCAGTCTGGTTGTTGATCAATGTCATCCAACCAGAAGGTAATATTTTTAATATTAACTGCCCAATAATATAATAAAAGGTTTGGTAAAGCTAATCTTCTATTAACTTTGGACTTGCATAAATGTTTTTTATTCATTCTGTGGTTCTTATAATCCCAGATAAAATTTGTAACAATTGAATCAATTTTTTTGAAGAATTTTTTTTGGAGGTATATCGGAATTGATTGGAATAAGTATAATAATTGTGGGAGAAAAATCATCTTTATAGCATTAATTCTACCAACTAAAGAGATGGGAATTGTTTTCCAATATTGGATATTTCTGTGTAATTTAGTAAGTAAAGGAGGAAAATTTGATTTGAATAAAGAAGTATATTTCTTAGTCACATAGATTCCAAGGTATTTAAACTTATCATAAGCGATTTTAAAAGGATACTGTTGAAGTATAAGCGGGTTTTGTTCCGTTATTGGCATAATTTCGCTTTTATTCCAATTAATTCTATATCCCGAGAATGAACTAAATTGAGTTATGAGGTTTAGTAAGGTCGGAATGCTAATTTCTGGGTTTTGATGTATAATAATACATCGTCTGCATATAAAGAAATTTTATTAACTGTGTGTTTAGTATTATACCCATGTATTTCTGAGTGGGATCTAATGCTCTGTGAGTGGTTCGATAACAAGGGCAAATAGAAGCGAGGAAAGTGGACATCCTTGTCTACACCCTTGAATAAATTAAATTTAGGTAACAACGTTTGATTTGTCAATATTCTAGTTGTTGGGTTTGTATATAGGAGTTTCACCCATGAGCAGAAGTTTTCACCAAGCTGAAATGTTCCCATCACAGAAAAGAGGTAAGGCCATTCCACCTGATCAAATGCTTTTTCAGCGTCTAACAAAATGATTGATAAATCTTCATTTAATATTCTATTTGAATATATTATATTAAACAAACGTCTTAGATTATGGAATGAATATCGTTTCGGGATAAAACTTGATTGATCAGGGTGTATTAACTTGTGGACCACTAAACTTAATCTATGAGCTAAAACTTTGGCTAATATCTTTTGATCAGCATTTAAAAGAGCTATGGCTCTATATGAGCCTGGGTCTTCAAGATCCTTATCTCTTTTAGGAATTAGTGTTATTGGTGATTCAGTCAATGTTTATGGCAATATCTGGTGCTTAAAAGCGTAACTATATAGAGTCTGTAAGCGTGGGGAGACCAGGCCATTACATTTTTAATAAAATTAATTGTTCAAACCATCAGGGCCAGGGGTCTTCCCATTTTTCAGAGATCTAATAGTTTCTTCAATATCTGTTAATGTTATTTCTGCACCCAGTAAGTCTATCTTTCTCATTTAAACCTGAAAGGTTGCATTTCTGCAAACAATTTTGCACGTTCACTGAGCTGTGTGTTGTTTTTGCTGAGGATAGTGTCTGGTAATATTGCTGAGTATATTGTCTGGTAAGACTTGCTTATTTCATACTTCACTCTGCTTTTGAGGCTGGATGATGAATTGTAAAGCAATGTTTGGTCATCTTACATTTCACATAATAGTCCAAATAGTCGTAAAACCCCATCTAGTTCATTACTGTCCTTCAGGAAAGGAAATATGTTATCCTTATCTGCCCCGGCTATATCTACCTCCCGATCCAATAATGTCGGTGGATTTTTAATCCTGAAGAAATTAGGGATAAACAATAAATGTTGCCATGTCCAGAAAGATTCACATCTGATAAATGTGTTTCTTTAAAAAAAACAACTAACGTGTTATATTATCTTATAAAAATCCAACAGAAAGACCTTTTATTGTGAAAATAGATCTGAATTTGTCAATTATGCACTTAATGTTGATGCATCAACCTACAAGCTTTGTGTCAATTTATTTTGAACAGCTATCCACCAACATCAGGAAACTGTCTACACCTTACTAGATGGAATATGTGGATAATGTTTCAGGGATGAAGCTGAGGGGATAGTTGTATCAGCAGAGAGCAGTTCTATGATAAAAATTAAAATGCAATTAATTTTACGTGCTTACAGAAAAAGACAAAAAAAACAAATCAAGGTAAGTCGAGTTTATTATTATGTGCACAAGTATGGTGAGGTACTAGTACCAAAAGACAATACACAAGAGTACATTATACATAAATTACACTTAAATTCAAAGTACAAAACAGTAAAAAGAAATTTAAAAAAAGACTGCAAAAAACAAGACACCAGTACAAAATGCAATTAGATAAAACAAGTCTGTGGTAGCGCAACTTTGATAAGGTGCCACCTGGGAGGCTGCTATGGAAGTCGAGAGCCCATGGTATCAAAGGGCAGATACTAGCATGGATAGCTGGTTGGATGAATGGCAGAAGACAAAGAGTGGCAATAAAAGGGGCTTTTTCTGGTTGGTTGGCTGCCAGTGACTAGCGGGGTTTCGCAGAGCTCGGTGCTGGGGCTGCTGCTCTTCACATTGTATATTAATACTTTGGATGAGGGGATTGAAGGCTTTATGGCCAAGTATGCGGATGATACGAAAATAGGTGGAGGGGAAGGTAATGTAGAGAAATCAGAGACTCTGCAGAAGAGACAGGTTAAGAGAGTTGGCAGAGAAGTGGCAGATGGAATATAGTGTGGCAAAGTGTGGAGTCATGCATTTTGGTAGTAGGAATAAAGGTATAGATTATTTTCTAAATGGGAAAGAATCCAGAAATCGGAGGTGGAAAGGGATTGGGAGTGCTGGTGCAGGATTCCCCAAAAGTTAATCTGCAAGTCGAATCAGTAGTAAAGAAAGCAAACGCAATGTTGTCATTTATTTCGAGAGGGTTTATATACAAAAACAGGGATGTAATGCTGAGGCTCTGTAAGGCGCTGGTCAGGCTACATTTGGAACATTGTGAGCAATTTTGGGGCATCATATCTGAGGAAGGATGTGCTGGTTCTGGAGAGGGTCCAGAGAAGGTTTACAAGAATGATCACAGGAATGAGTAGGTTAACATATGATGAGTGTTTGATGGTACTGGGCTTATATTCGCTGGAATCTAGAAGAATGAGCGGGGACCTCATTGAAACGTACAGAATAGTGAAAGGCTTGGATAGAATGGATGTGGAGAGGATGTTTCCACTAATGGGAGAGTCTAGGACTAGAGGTCATAGCTTCAGAATTAAAGAACATTCTTTTAGGAAGGAGATGAGGGGGGATTTCTTTAGTCAGAGGGTGGTGAATCTGTCAAATTCTTTGCCACAGAACGCTGTGGAGGAAAGGTCAGTGGATATTTTTAAGGCAGAGACAGATAGATTCTTGATTGGTACGGGTGTCAGAGGTTATGGGATGAAGGCAGGAGAATGGGGTTAGGAGGGAGAGATAGATCAACCATGATTGAATGGCGGAGTAGACAATCTTATGATCTAATGATCTTATGATAGGATAAGGCAAAAGGAAGCTTCTGTCAGGGAACCTTTTTGAAGAGAAGTTTATTTCCACCCAAGGATAAACATTTTCGATGAAATGAAAGGGAGGGGCTATGAAGGAAATGAATTTAATGCAGAGTACATGGGCTTTCAGAAAGCCATTGACACCATCCAAAATGGCAAGTTGATACAATAAATAAACCCCCTGTGATCCATCTAATGCAAAATTAGTTCAGTTGGCAGGCAATACAAACTTGGCCCAATTGTTGACAGTAAGGAGAAAAGCTTTAGACTGCAAGAAAATATTAAATATTTATATATAATGATCTTATCATTCGGGTATATTGGATTGAATCCAGAGAGCTGTGAAGTAATATTTTTAGGAAGATACATGGAACTGTAAATTAAATGAGGGATATTGAATAGTGTGGATGAACAGAAGGACCTTGAAGTACATGATCAGGCAGATATAAATTAGGATAAAGAGGCAGAGGATGGAGGAAGGAGGTCATGCTAGAGACATCCACAACATTGGTTAGATCATAGTTCAAGTACTGCATATAATTTTGGTCGACATTTTACAGGAATTATATGAACATGCTTGATAGCAGCAGAGAGGATTATCAAGAATGTTGTCAGGAAATATAATATCCATAATGGGACAGGAGGAGGCTCAGCCCTGCATTCTGACGAGTCCAAAAATGGGCAACAAGAAGCTTTGGTCAGTGACCAAATTGAATGGTCTGTATTACAAAATTGGTGGAATCTTGTGATCTCAGCAATGATTCAATCTTAAAATAATTCCCCTTGGTCTTCGTGAGTGTGTGCAATGCAAAGGGAATGGGCTTTTCATTGTACTTTTCCACGGTAATGGATTATAACAGCATCAGCATAAGCAAGTTCCAGACTGGTGATGTAATACTCTCAGAGGGACTCACGACTAAGATTTCTCTTCTACAGTTTATGTGCCTGCTCTTGCTTATTTTTTCTCAGTCCCCTTGCCTCACTCTGCCTATTCCGGCCCCTCCCCTTTTTTATAGCACAGGCCACACAGTCTGTGACCCAGTGCAGACTCCCAACCTTTCTCAGAGAAACCTCAGGGAAACACTGCTTGGCTCCACCGCCCACTGTCCTACCACCCCAGTCTTAATGCTGTCCAGTGTCTGCAGATCATGGTCTTCCTCATTACTCCAAACATAAATTGGTGGGTCCTGGCTGGAGAGAACACAAACCCAAGGTTGCCACCATCAACTGCTTCCACCAAGCTCGGTCTAGCCCACTACTTTGAGAGGCCAGATTCAGAGATCTGCGACCAGCCACTGGCAGTAGAAAAAGTGGGCTTTGGGGGATGGGCCAAGGTGAGGGAATGTGAGGGATAGGATCTATGAGGGGACAGCGTGAGTGAAGGGATGTAGAATTAAGTGGACTCTCTTCTCTGCACTTCAACCTACATTATATCATGTAAGATCATGAGGGGAATAGATAGGTTAAATGTACAGAGTCTTTTCAACAGAGTAGGGGAATCAAGAACCAGAGAACATGGGTTTAAGGTGAGAGGGGAAAGATTTAACAGGAACTCAAGCGGCAACTTTTTCACACAGGGCAACAGGCAGATGGAACAAGCTGCTAGAGGAGGTAGTTGAGGCAACATTTAAAATACATTTGGACGGGTACATGGATAGGAAAGATTTAGAGGGATTTGGGCCAAACATGGCTAGGTGGGACTACTGTAGATTGGCCATGTTGGCTGGCATGAGCAACTTGGGCCAAAGGGCCTTTTTCCGTGCTGTGTGGCTCTATGACTCTATCTTTGCAGTAGAGTCTGGTCTGTAAACATTTTGGTCTCTCTAGACACTGGACAAGAACTTGCTTTGTGCTGTCTGCATGGCAGTTTGTATACAACAGTTAAACAATGGTAAAAGAGGTCATGAAGCAGGCTGCCTACACTCTTAATGTGAAGTCCAGGACCTAAATTGTCCAGAGCCTCAAAATAACAACAGATCTGAAGTTCTGTGAACAAAGCCTAACTACTCATACTTGTTGTTGATATTCCTGTCCGACCAAGACATGTAGGGCACGAAATGGCTCGCATAAAATACGATAAGGATTACCATCTCCATGGGCATGATTTGCTGCGCAGTATGAGGCGTTTTGGCATCTTAGTCATTCCTCCTTCAGGGTAAGTGCGTGTTTCATGTCCCTCCAGCTCAAAATGGTGGAAGCCATCAGACCTGCCAAGAGTATTTGTGGGAAGGGACTGGACAAGATGAGAAAGAATAGTCAAGATCAGAAGAGAGCTTCTTCTTGCGTATGGCGTGCACAGCCTAAAGTTGTAGGAGTTCTATTTGATCTTATTTGATTGTGCACGCTGGGTTGATTGCATCCTCTGAAACAAGGCGGACCACGTGAAGGTTGCAATCTCCCGCCCCAACAGAAGAGATAAATTCCATTGAACAAGAATAGGATGAAATAGCAATCTAGTGGGACAGTCATTGTTGTGGTTCTTGCAGAGGAGGTAGAAGCAGGATATGTGTGGTTAGGGGACGATGACCACTGGCTCTGCCAGTAAAATGAGTTCAGTGACTGCCTGGAAGAGAATGGTCTGATGTTCACTGGTGAGGTCATGGTCCAATGGGAGGTGTAAGGAGGCAGATGAGGAGAGCTAACATCAAATCTTTGCAAGCTAGAGCTCAGCTGGCCAGACTACATCAGCGCCACCCTTGTCAGCAGGTCTGATGAAAATGTTGGGTTTGGTCCATCATGAGTGGAGTGCATTGAGTTTAGAGGATTGTTTAGGGAGAGAAACGTGAGTGTCAAAATTGAGTGTCAACGTCACTTCAGCAGTAAATAAATCTGGAGAGGGCAAGGGAGTGTGTCCTAGGTGGATTGTAAACTCTGAAGAAGGAGAATGGGTCCACAGGATACTGGCCAAAGAAATGGGATTTGATTTCATGAATTAGTGTCAAGCAAGGCTGTGCCATCACCCCAAAACATCTCACAGTCATTCTCACTTCTATTCTGTTCCTCAGCACTAACAAGCCTCCTCCTGGAGTGGAGCTAATAGAACATAAAACACAGAACAGTACAGCACAAGTACAGGCCCTTCGGCCGACAAAAAATGTCCATGCCAAACATGATGCCAAGACCAGTTTTATCTGCCTGCACATAATCCATATCCCTCCATTCCCTATATATCGACATGCTTATCCAAAAGTCTCTGAAATGCCACTATCCTATCTGCCACAAACAACACCCCTGGCAGTACATTCCAGGCATTCACCATCCTCTGTGTAAAAAAACTTGCCATTACCCTGAACAACGTATTTAAACTTTGTCCCTCTCACTTTATAGCAATGCCTTCTAGTATTTGATTTTCCCATCCTGGGAAATAGGTTCTGACTGTTGACTATTTATGCTTCTCATAATTTTATGTACTTCTAGCAGGTCTTCCCGCAACCTCTGGCATTTTAGAGACAACAATCCAAGTCTGTCCAATCTCTCCCTGCCCCTAATCTAAGCATATTTCTGGTAAACGTCCTCTGCACCCTTTACAAAGCATCCACATTGTTCCTGTAATGGGATAACCAGAACTACATGTGATACTCCACATACGGCCCAACCAAAGTCCTATAAAGTTGCATTATGACTTCCTGACTCTTATACTCACTGCCCTAATCTATGAAAACGAAATCAAATCTGCAGGTCAATTAAGAACTATTCCACCTGTGGTTCATATGTTCTAAATCAGTCACCCCAAACTCAGTGAGTTTCTGGATATAGTCATCAGTGGACAAACAAGAAACTGCAGATCCTGGAAACTGTAACAAAAAATGAACTGCTTGACAAACTCAGGAGGTAGAGCAGCTTCTTGACAAAAGGGGTATGTCAATGTTTTGGGTCGAGACCCTGCATCAGGACCGGGAGGCGGGGTAGGGGAACAGGAAAAATGGCCCGTTTGGCAGCTACATAGAAGTGCAGGGCTGAAGTAAGTCAGGAATGTGATAGATGATAGGTCCATAGGCCATCCTTCCATTCACCCTCGCCCCACTCTTGGTCCAGATGCAGGGACTTGACCTGAAATGCGCTGAAAACACATCCTCTTTGCCTCCACAGATGCTGCTTGAGCCACTGAGTTCTTCCAGCAGTTTACAATCAAACCATTCACAGGTACAACAGATATGCAAGTGAACAATACCAGAGTGTAGAATATAATGTTACAGCATTTTAGCGTTATAGTTACAGAGAAAGTGCACATTGAAAAGTACTAGAGCCCAATGAGGTATGTTAGGAAATTGGGGCTACACCCTTAATTTATGACTAAGCTTATGACTACATCCCTAGCTTAAACTAAGAATAATGCCCACAAACTATACATGAGGGCCTTGTGTAATATTAAAGTGGTGTGAGTATCACAGAGTATCTGCGATAAGCATCAATAATAAAAAGTGCAGAGATGTTAAAATTTAAAAGTAAATGAGCAGTATTTCGACATTGATATTAATTATGGATAGAGGTTTGAACATCACAATGTTCACAAAGTACTGTTAACTGAAACTGATACTGAACACATACTGAAACTGAACACATTCTGGCAGGATACTTAGAACTGATATGCAGTTTCTCATATCAGAAATTCAACAAAAGCACCAAGAAAAGATTGGATCAAGAAATTAAAAGAGGATTAAAATAATTTATTTTGTGGGCACCTCACAGCCAAATCTAGATAAAGCTGCATGACCAAATGTAGATATAATCAAATATATGTATATCGGCATTAAGATACATACATTAACCAATGTCAATTCATTCAAATGTCTTGACTGAGATCATTTAGATTGAAGGCTTAAGTAGAACAACAAACTTTCCAGTGGACCTTGCAATGGTACAGATATCAATGGCTCCAAAGTGGAGATGAAGTAGATAGAGTTCAAGTGGTCAAGAGTTCAAGTTCCTCGGCAACAATATCACCAACAATTTGTCCATGTTGCTGCTATGGCCAAGAAAGCACAACAACATCTCTACTTCCTCAGAAGATTACGGGAGTTTGGCATATCTCCAATGAGTTTCCTTTCAAATCTTAAAGACCTACTGGTAGGTTTTACCAACTTCTATAGATGTACCGTGGAATGCATACTATCGGAATGCATCACAACTTGCTTAGACAAAAGTTCCACCCAAGACTGCAAGAAATTGCAGAGCTGTGCATGCGGCCCAGTTCATCACACACACACACACCGACTTCCACTCATCAATTTCATCTACATTTTACACTGCCTCAGAAAAGCAGCCAACATAATCAAGAACTATTTACACCCTGGCCATTTCCAGTTCACCCCTCTCCTAGGCATAAAATGCAAAAGCAGAGTAATTTTCTCCTTACACTACCTGTTGTACTTGCGTGTGACTTGAGGTCAAGGTCAAAGGTCAAAAACTTTATTTGCCATTTGTGCTTACACACATAGGAACTCTTGTGCGGCTATTCAGAGAGTCAAGTTAAGTTAAAAATTAAAATTAAAAATTTAAAAAAAAATTTAAAAATTTAAAAAGACACACAGAAGACACATAGAGCATTGTAACTTGCACAAACACTATATCAGGACATCAGTTCATTTTGTTGTGTTTTGGCCAAGAGTCTCACTGTTGCAGGGAAGAAGCTCTTAAAAAAGCGTGTTCTATTTGTGGCGATACTGTCCGCTCGTCTGTGCCTGAGGTTGTATGTGCAGTTTTTGTGTTTGAGCAGGGAGTGAGCTGGATGTAGTGTGTCTCTAATGATTCTCCCTGCTCTTTTTTGACAGCGCTGTGTGTAGATTGTGTCCATGGAGGGGAGTTCAGTTCTGATGATCCTCTCTGCAGTCTTTATGACTCTTTGCAGAGCCTTCCTCTCTGTCTGTGTGGTGTTTCCATACCACACCGTGATGCCTGTGGTGAGGATGCTCTCTACCAGTCCTTTGTAGACCTGCGTGAGAGGGCGACAGTGCAGACCAGCTTTTCTGAGCAGCCTGATGAAGTACAGTCTCTGCTGGGCTTTTTTCACTGTGGCTGCAGTGTTCAAAGTCCAGTTCAGATCTGATGTTATTTGTAGTCCCAGGTATCTGTAACTGTGAGCCCTCTCCACCACAGTCCCCTTGATGATGAGGGGCTGCAGGGGGGTGGATTTTTTCTGAAGTCCATTATTATTTCTTTTGTCTTGTCTGTGTTGAGGCTTAGGTCGTTCACCTCACCATAGGCAAGAATGTCGTTCACCAGACTCCTGTAGCCCGACTCGTCCCCCCCCTTGATGAGGCCCAGGATGGTGGTATCATCCGCATACTTAATAATGATGGTGTTTTCCTGGGTGGAGACACAGTCGTGTGTGTACAGGGTGAAAAGTTTGGGACTGAGACAGCAGCCTTGTGGTGATCCTGTGCTGACGGTGAGCTCTGCAGACACCCTCCTTCCCATCCTCACCACCTGTGGTCTTTCAGTCAGGAAATCTAAGATCCAGTTGCAGGTGGGAGTCGGGACGCCGAGGTCTGTCAGGGCAAATAGCCCTGAATTGAACAGAGCCTTGAATTAATGTATAAGATGATTTGACCAAATAGCATGAAAACTAAGTGTTTCTTTTTTGACAATGATAAACCAATACCATTACCAAACTTTATTTCAGTATGGCTTTATGTTGCCCATTTGCAACAGATGGAGTGCCTGAAAATGTTCAGTATTTTTGGAAGTCATCATTTTTAATGCAATAATTTTGGATGCATGTTCAGTTGTTAAATCACGTGTATTGTCATTTATACTGAAATTGCTTTATCTGTTCAATCACACACAAAGTTGTCTTTGTTGAGTGGTGTGGGCTGAATCACCTTCAGCTCAACACCGACAAGACTAAGGAGCTGGTGATGGGCTTGAGGAGGAGAGGAACACCCCTGTCCCATGTCACCATCAATGGTGTGGATGTGCAGTTTACCAAGGAGTACAAATGCCTTGGAGTGTACCTGGACAGTAAACTGGACTGGTCCAGGAACGCTGAGGCCCTGTACAAGAAGGGACAGAGCCGGCTGTACTTGTTGAGAAGGCTCCGCTCCTTCAATGTCTGCAGTAAGATGCTGCAGATGTTATACCAATCGGTGGTAGCCAGTGCCATCTCTTTCACTGCGGTGAGATGGGGCAGCAGGGCGAAGGCCGGGGATGCCAATAGGATCAACAAACTCATCAGGAAGGCTGTCTCCTGGGGGCAGAGTTGGATACATGGGAGGTGGTCTAGGAGGGGAGGATGCTCCTCAAACTGCAGAGCATCCTGGAAAATACAGTTCCCCCCCTCCATGACACACTGGTCAACCTGAGGAGTACCTTCAGCAACAGACTGGTTTCACCAAGATGCAGGACAGAACACCACAGGAGATCCTTCTTCCCTGTGGCTATCAAACATTACAACTCTTCACCCGTCTGTCGTGGGATAGACTGAGACCAACTACCCCACCCCCCCCCCCCCCCCCCCTCTCCCCCCAATCTTTGCACATCCCCCAAACCTTTCCACTCGTCACTTTAATTTCATGTTTCATGTGTTTTGTCAATTTTGTTTTTATGACGGTTGGCAGATCAATTTCCCTCCTGGGATAAATAAAGTTATATCGTATCGTATCATCTTTCAGTGCTGATTTCAGGAAGTGCCAAAATTTCCCATTGCTATTGTGTACTCAGCGGCCTCACTTAATGTTGGGGGGTTTTTGTTCCAATTTTGCAACTTTCTCCAAGCTCCAAAGAAAACATCTTTTTATTTTGCATGGTCTGTCAAAATGTCACCCATATTTGAGCCCTTCCCTGTTAATGACGTTTCAGTCTTACTTTTTTGTGTGGCTTCATTTTGAAGCTTGGAGGGACACTTTTCCCCTTTTAATCCAAATAATATAATAAAAGTGACTTCACCCGAACTCATGGACCCAAGCGCTTTATCATAAATGCTAACATTCCCAATAGAGCTGGTGCAGTTGTGAAGTGCCACCTTGCACAATTCCCAGCTAAACATTTACAGCACTTGATCCCTCCACTTACATTATGCTTTGATTTATTCTGCACAAGTATGAACTTCAAATGTACATGCAATTTGATTTATTGTATACTTTCAGACTCCCCTACTAAGACATGTACATTGCAACAGTCTGAAGAAGAATCCGGACCTGAAACTTTGCCTATCCATGTCCTCCACAGATAGTGCCTGACCTGCTGAGTTATTCCAACACTTGCAGATTCCAGCATCTGCAGTTCCTTGTGTCTACATTACAGGCCACAGCGGCAGAGGGCGGAGCCTCGCGGGTCGGATGTACTCCACGGAGCCCACGGAGCCCACGGCCGCAAAGCCTGGAGCCTCACGGGTCGTAGCCTGCGGCCGGCCCCTGGATCGACGGAGCCCGCTGGTCGGTCTAAAGAAGGGCCACGACCCAAAACGTCACCCATTCCTTCCCTCCAGAGATGCTGCCTGTCCCGCCGAGCTATTCCAGCATTTTGTGTTTATCTTTAGCTGTAAAGACTGTCTGTTTTATTACGGTTTCTGATTGGGGTAGACAGATATGCGTAATGATACATAACATCAAATATATCTTCACATTTCAGAAGACCTCACATGGTCCACAAACACCGCCGCGCTGGTCAAGAAGGCACAGCAACGACTGTTCTTCCTGAGGACATTAAAAAAGACTGGTCTGCCCCAACAGCTGCTGACAACGTTCTACCGCTGCACCACAGAGAGCATACTAACGTATGGCATCTCTGTGTGGTATCTCAGCTGCACGGAGGCGGAGAGGAGAGCTCTTCAGCGCATCGTCAACAGAGCGCAGCGGATCATCGGGACAGAGCTACCAGCCTTGGAGGGCATCTACCACACGCGGTGCCTCAGGAAGGCCCTCAGCATCCATAAGGACTCATCACACCCCTGCCACGGTCTGTTTCAACTACTTCCCTCCGGCAGACGTTACAAGGCCTTCTACGCCCGAACCTCCAGACTCAGGAACAGTTTTATCCCAAGAGCTATAGCGGCTCTGAGCCGGCCCTAATGAGGGCCCCCCCACTCACCCCCTTTGGACAGTCTCCCTCAGATGGTCACGTCAATCAATTCAGCGTGCTTATTTATGTATTGTATTTATTTACCTTTCTTGTACATCAGTGGAGCTGCACACTAAATCTCGTTGCACTGACGTGCAATGACAATAAAAGATATATTATTATTATTATTATTATTATTATGTCATATTTATTTATATACTCTACACAAACCAACAATGTTACATGTGATGGTGATTACGTTTCTGAACACTGACCCAAAAGCTGGACTGCACAAATTCTCCAGTTCAAATAATAATAATAATAATAATAAATTTTATTTTTGTGCGCCTTTCAGACATCTCAAGGACACCTTACAGAGATTAACAGGAATAAAAAACATATAATCAGAATAAATTAAATAAAAAAGACATCACAGAAACACAAATTAAAAACAGAATTCAGTTCAAAAACAAAAAATCATAAACACAATGTGAAGAGAGAGCAGCGGCAGCTAAAGCGCGCCAGCGTCCACTCTCCCTTCACGACAGCCATCTTGGACAAAGACTAACAGGATTACGTACAGACAAAAAAATCATCCCCCCACAATGGATACCACTGTGGGGGAAGGCACAATGTCCAGTCCCCAACCCCAAGTTCACCCAAAGTCAGGCCTATTGAGGCCACCGCAATTGCCTCTACGGAGGCCCGATGTTCCTGGCCGTTCTCACCGGGTGGTCTTGCCCCGGCGTCGGGAGAGTCCTCTCAGCGGCTGGGCCACCTGGAACGGCCGCTTCCTAGCTGGAGACCGCGGCTTCCGAAGCCGACAAGGCCGCGCCGGTTTGGAGCTCCCAGGCTCCCGATGTTGAAGTCGGCGCCGCCCGTTCCGCTCCGCAGACCCGCAGCCCGGAGGTGTTGAACTCGGCGGTCACAGCTCACCAGAGCTCCAGCGCGTCGATCCAGCGTGGCGACCCAGGCAAGGCATCGCCCGCTCCGCGATAGCGCTCCAGCGCTGTGCCGCCACCGAGACCGAGGTGCTGGGTGGTCCCCGCCAGGAAACGGCGCTCCAAGCCCGCTGGTAGGCCGCGAGGACGGGTCGACGGGCAGCCCGGAGAAAAAGCTGCCTCACCGACCAGGTAGGGACCTAGAAGTAAAATTGCCCCCTACCCCCCACATTAAAAAGTCCATCTTCTCCAACGGACGAAACACACGACTTACTAAAAACCTACACTAGTCCCACCTGCCCACTTTTAGCCCATGTCCCTCTAAACCTTTCCTATCCATGCATCTGTCCAAATGACTTTTAAATGTTGGTATTGTTTCTGCCTCAACTACCTCCTCCAGCAGCTCATTCCATATGTCCACCACTCTGTATGTGAACAGTTTGCCCCTCAGATCCTTATTAAATCTTCCCCCTCTCATCTTAAACCCATGTCCTCTGATTCTTGATTTCCCTACTCACGTAAAAGACTGTGCATCTACCCTGTCTATTCCCCTCATGATCTCATACACCTCTACAAGATCGCCTCTCATCTTTCTACGATCCAAGGAATACAGTCCGAGCCTGGCCAATCTCCCCCTATACTTCAGGCCCTTAGGTCCTATCAACATCCTCGTCAATCTTCTCTGCACTCTAACCAGCTTAACAACATATTTCCTCTGACATGGTGCCAAAATCTGAACACAATACTCCAACTGTGGCCTCACCAGCGCCTTGTACAGCTGCCAAATAACATCCCAACATCTATACTCAAAATTCAGACTGATTAAAACAAATGTGCCGAAAGCCTTCTTGACCACCTTAGATCCTAGATCCCTGTGCACGACAACACTGCCCAGAACCCTGCCATACACTGCAGGTCTTGCCCTGGTTTGACTTCCCAAAATGCAACATCTCGCACTTCTCTCTATTAAACTCCAATATCCATTCCTCAGCCCACCTGCCCAACCGATCAAGATCTGGCTGCATTTTCTGACAACCGCTATCTACAATACCACCCATTTTAGTATCATCTGCAAACTTACTAATCATGCCCTGTATGTTCTCATCCAAATTATTGATATACTGTAGACCACCGATTCTTAAGGCACATCACTAGTCACAGGTCTCCAGTCCGAAAAACTTCCACCATCACCCTCTGCTTCATTCCATGAAGCCAATTTTCTATCCAGTCAGCTAACTCTCCTTGCATCCCATGCGATCTAACCTTCCAGAGCAGCCTACCATGTGGAGTCTTGTCAAATGTGCAAACCCATCAGTCTCTTTCTGAAGCCTCAAATGTAAAAAAAAATGCAAAAGGGCTTTGCCCTCCCTTGAACTGTTATCTGCGGAATTTATTAATTGCCCCGTAATCGTATTGACCCCCCTAAACTACTGACTGACACACACACATCAACCTTCCCTGATTCTCCTACAACCAGTATGTCCGTATTGATGGAAATGTGTCATCCTCGATAATAATCAGCACGGGAGCACGTCAAGGCTGCGTGCTCAGCCCCCTGCTGTACTCACTCTATACATATGACTGCATAGCCGGACATAGTGCGATCCAGTTCGCCGACGAGACCACTGTTGTGGGACGTATCACTGATGGTGACGAGTCAGAGTATAGAAGTGAGATCGACCGACTGACCAAATGATGCCACCACAATAACCTGGCTCTCAACACCAGCAAAACCAAGGAACTGATTGTGGACTTTGGATGGGGTGGGATAGGGACTCACAATCCTGTTTATATCAACGGGAGACTGGTGGAAAGGGTCAAGAACTTCATATTCCTGGGCCTGCATATTTCCAAAGATCTTTCCTGATCCCAGCAGACTGATGCAATTACAAAGAAGGCACATCAGCGCCTCTGCTTCCTGAGAAGATTAAGGAGGGTCGGTATGTCAAGGAAGACTCTCTCGAACTTCTGCAGCTGCGCAGTAGAGAGCATACTGACAGGTTGCATCGTGGCTTGGTTCGGCAACTTGAACGTCCAGGAGCGGAAAAGAATGCAGAAAGATGTGACCACTGCCCAGTCCATCATCTGCTCTGACCTCCCCACCATCGAAGGGATCTATCGCAGTCGCTGCCTCAAAAAGGCTGTCAAAATCATCAAAGACCCACACCATTCTGGCCACACACCCATCTCTCCGTTGCCATCGGGAAGAAGGTACAGGAGCTTGAAATGTGGAACATCCAGGTTCAGGAACAGCTTCTTCCCCACAGCCATCAGGCTATTAATCACAACATCAAACAAACTGAACTATAACAGCCTATTGCACTTTATCTGTTTATTTATGTGTATATATATGGTCTATGCTATATAGACACACTGAACTGTTCTGTATTTATGCTTACAATATTCTGTTGTGCTGCAGCAAGCAAGAATTTCATTGTCCTATCTGGGATACATGACAATAAAACTCTCACTCTCTCTCTTGTCGTTTATGTGTGAGGAAACCAGAGCATCCTGAGGAAAACCACAAGGTTACAGAGAGAACATGCAAATTACGCACTGGATCAAACCTGGGTTACTGTAACAATGAACCACAAAAGCTATTTGAGCACAATGATTTTTGTTACAAAATAGGCTAAAACTTGAAAATCCATTGTCCCAAATTGTACACATATTTAATAAGCAATCCTACCTGGAAGAGAAAAAAAGTGGATGGTAAATGATAGCACCTTAACAAATGATTGAAAGGGAGATAGCACAGTAGGCACATAGATCTATACAGTTCAGAAGAAGACTCTTTAGCCCACCTTATTCATGTCGACCAAACTGGCATATAGGTCTACTCCTGAGCTCTCTGAACCATTCTTTGTCGTGCCTGACCATCAAGGCTGAGCAGGTGAGGAAGGAGCTGAGCGGACTCCGCCCAGGCAAAGCCACGGGTCCCGATGGTGTCAGCCCTAGGGTACTCAAGGTGTGTGCCAGCCAGTTGTGCGGAGTACTCCTGCATATCTTCAACTGGATCCTGAGCCTGGAGAGGGTTCCTGTGATGTGGAAAACATCCTGCCTGGTTCCTGTACCAAAGAGGACACGCCCCAGCTCGTCCAATGACTACAGACCGGTGGCTCTGACTTCACACATCATGAAGTCCCTGGAGAGGCTGGTGCTCACTCACTTGCAACATCTGGTTAAACCCTACCTGGACCCCCTGCAGTTCGCTTAGCAAACAAAGATGGCCATCATCCACCTGCTCCATCGGACCTATGCTCACCTGGATAAGCTGGGAAGCATTATGAGAGTCATGTTTTTTTACTTCTCCAGTGCTTTTAACACTGGGGAGCAAACTGACTGACTGGACGACCACAATATGTCAGGCTACAGAACTGTCTCAGACATGGTAGTGAGCAACACAGGGGCCCCACAGTGGACAGCCCTCTCTCCCTTCCTGTTCACCATCTACACTTCGGACTCCAGATATAACTCGGACCCCTGCCACCTGCAGAAGTTTTCAGATGACTCTGCAATTGTGGGCTGCATCAGTGAGGGGAGGGAAGCTGAATACAGAGGTGTAGTCAACGACTTTGTTGAGTGGTGTGGGCTGAATCACCTACAGCTCAACACCGACAAGACAAAGGAGATAATGGTGGACTTTAAGAGGCAAGGAACACCCCTGTCCCCTGACTCCATCAATGGTGTGGATGTGCAGTTTACCAGGGAGTACAAATACCATGGAGTGTACCTGGACAGTAAACTGGACTGGTCCAGGAACGTTGAGGCCCTGTACAAGAAGAGACAGTGCTGGCTGTACTTTTTGAGAAAAGCTCCGTTCCTTCAATGTGTGCAGTAAGATGCTGCAGATGTTTTACCAATCGGTGGTAGCCAGTGCCATCTTCTTCGTTGCCGTGTGCTGGGGCAGCAGGGTGAAGGCCACGGACGGCAATTGGATTAACAAACTCATCAGGAAGTCCTGGGAGTTGGTCTTGGAGGGGAGGATGCTCCTCAAACTGCGGAGCATCCTGGACAATACAGCTCACCCCCTCCATGACACAACGGTCAACCTGAGAAGTACGTTCCACCAAGATGCAAGACAGAACATCACAGGAGATCCTTCTTCCCATTGGTTATCAAACTGTACAACTCCTCCTCCTTCTATCATGGGGTAGACTGAGACTGAGACTTCCCCCCCCCCCCCCCCCCCCCCCCCCCCCCCCCCACACACACAATCTCTGCACATCCCCAACCCTCTCCACTCGTCAATTTAATTTCATGTTGCATGTATTTTGTGGTTTTGTGTTTTTATGACTGTTGGCAGATCAATGTTCCTCCTGGGATAAATAAAGTTCCATTGTATCATATCCATATATCTTTCCAAGTGCCTTTTGAAATCCCCTTCTATGTTAACTTAAAAAAAATCACAGGAATTACATTGTAATAAGGAGTTGAGAAGACCCATGGATAATTTTATCAATTTTTAATCTAACCTGCCTTCAAGCTAGCTATGGATGGTACTTTTCTACAGGTGTTACAATTAGTGCCAATGGAAACTTTGAAATGATTACATTGATCACAAAAAATACACATTTCCTTCTTTTGATTCCATGCCGATCTCACTTCCTATATTTAATTGTGCCACAACTTAGCTGCTTCCCGTTCACATTACGTTATTCTCTCTTCCTCATTACTGCCTTCAGTTAGCTTTACAGAATACTTACTAAATTTGCTGTGCTGACTACAGAAACTGGAGAACTATACTTAAAAGGGGAAATACCAGATCTTCAATGGGGAGCAAAAATATACAAACATAGACATAGAAACATAGAAATTAGGTGCAGGAGTAGGCCATTCGGCCCTTCGAGCCTGCACCGCCATTCAATATGATCATGGCTGATCATCCAACTCAGTATCCCGTACCTGCCTTCTCTCCATACCCTCTGATCCCTTTAGCCACAAGGGCCACATCTAACTCCCTCTTAAATATAGCCAATGAACTGGCCTCAACTACCCCCTGTGGCAGAGAGTTCCAGAGATTCACCACTCTCTGTGTGAAAAAAGTTTTTCTCAACTCGGTTTTAAAGGATTTCCCCCTTATCCTTAAGCTGTGACCCCTTGTCCTGGACCTCCCCAACATCGGGAACAATCTTCCTGCATCTAGCCTGTCCAATCCCTTAATATCTGTTTCTTTTTCCCAATGGGCTCTCTTATTTTACAGAGTAATCTGTTAGGTAGATTTTATTCTTCCGGCTTGTGAATAGTGAGCAAAACATCACTGCTTCAGCTCCATATATTTAACAATAGACAAAGATTCAAGATTCAAGATTCAAGAAGTTTATTGCCATGTCAACAAGTTGATAGGAATGTGTCTTGGTTCGCTCTCAGACAGATACAATTCAGTACAATACATCCACCACATACACCACAATAAATAATAAATAATACAGACAATACCGTACGAAGGACTATATATACAGGAAGGACAGTACCCAGCAGCGTCATGTTAAACGTAGGTGCAAGTGCAAAAGAAAGTGCAAAGTGATTAGTGCAAATTCAAATATCTGATGGCTTGGAGGTAGGTGCTGTCTCTGAAGCGAGATGTATTACTTTTAATGCTTCTATATCTCCTTCCTGATGGGAGGAGATTAAAGAGGTGATGTGCCGGGTGAAAGTGGTCTGCTATGATTTTTTTGGCCTTTCTGGTGAGTCTTGTTGAGTAAAGTGATGTCACTGAGGGGAGTGTGCTGCAACCGATGATCTTAGAAGCTCGGCGCACTATTCTCTCCAGCCGAATCTTATCCTGCGAGGTTGTGTGACCATACCAGACAAGCATGGAGAATGTGAGTATGCTTTCTATGGTAGACCTATAGAAGTGGGTCATGGCTGGTCGACTGACCCTGAATTTTTTGAGCTGCCGCAGGAAGTAGAGTCGCTGATGGCACTTACTGATTATGAGACTAGTGTTGAGCTCCCATGATAGGGATTGATGTATGGTGGTCCCGAGGAACTTAAAGGTGACCCTCTCAACCACCTCTCCATTGATGAAGAGAGGGAGGAGGGGGGTGGCCCTCTTTCTGAAATCAACAACCAGCTCCTTAGTTTTTGACATGTTAAGATGCAGGAGTGGGCCATTCGGCCCTTCGAGCCAGCACCGCCATTCAATGTGATCAATAAACTATTGGTTGGGCAACCACAAACCCAAACTGAAGCATGGCTTCTTGCCCATGAGGAAGGTTGTACACATCTGTAACTTTATTAAATTGCTCGAATTTGTGGCTTGTGTTCTTTGCTTTCATTCAGTGCATTACGGATGTATATCTAAAATGGAGAATCTTTTACCCAGCATGAAGATTCACCAAAAGATAAGCATTTCCTTGCCATCACAGACAAAAAAAGCTGGAGTAACTCAGCGGGTCAGACAGCATCTCTGGAGAAAACGAATACGTGATGTTTCGGGTCGAGACCCTTCTTCAGCCTGAGAGTCAGGGGAAATGGAGACGAGAGAAATAGACGGTGATGTAGAGAGATATAGAATAAATGAATGACAGATATGCAATAAAGTAACAATTATAAAGGAAACAGGCCATTGTAAGGTGTTTGTTAGGTGAGAACGAGTACAATGAGACTCAACAAGACGACTTTGAAGCTGGAATGACTTAGGTGGGGGAGGGATGGAGAGAGAGGGAAGACAGGGGTTACTTGAACTTAGATAAATCAATATTCATACCACTGGGTTGTAAGCTGCCCAAGCAAAATATGAGATGCTGTTGAACCCAAATGTCATCTATTCCTTTTCTCCAGAGATGTTGTCTGACCCGTTGAGTTACTCCAGCTTTTTGTGTCTATCTTCAGTTTAAACCAGCATCTGTAGTTCCTTCCTACACATTTTCTTGCCATCAGATTATTAATGCTTGTCTCATTATTCGTTGCTAATTCTAATAGGGTGGCCTTTGTTGTTATCCAATTTAAGTTTTGCCAGTCATACCTCGTACATTTAATTTCAGTGCCTGGCCACAAATGATCACCTGAGCCCAGGACATAATCATAATAAGCCAAGGGCTGGAGAGTACAAATAAAATCACAATACCTTGGTATTTCATGCTATTCAAAAATTGAATAGTGGATAAATCTTTGTCTTGGCCAGCAGCGTTGTTGTATGCTGGGGATAAAACAATCTTCCCAGATCTTTCCATTCACTTAGCCCTTATAGAGGTCAGAATTACATTATTTTGAGATATCTAAATGAAATTGGTTCCTGTTATCATGCCGTTGCAGAACTACTTGTAATATATGAGGGCTTATCTATCTTTCCACTCGCATGTTTTTTTTCAACAAAGAATTATCTTTGGCAACTTTCTAGAAATCAATAAGATCATGGTCAATTATAACTCAAATGCCAGAATTTTCTTGAGGTTATTTGATGCAAGATTGCAGAACAGACACAGCCAACCATGTCATACAATTAGGAATTTGTGTCATTATTGTCAGATGCAGCACCAAATCAAATCACTTGCTTACGTCAAATGGCACAGAATAAACTGGCTGGTCTGTGGAGTGGTAACAACCTGAGTGAAACAAATACATAAAAGTGACTGTCGTTGAAAATGTGGAAGGCATTTTCATTAAAGTTCAAAAAATTCTAACTGAGAATCTGCTTTCCACCGCAGTAGCCTTGAGCAAAGAAAATTCTGTAAAAATATGGAAAGTCTGGAGCATAGCGTAATTAATTCAAATGAATGAACTATACATTGTTGACTAATACAAGAGAAAACCACAAATGGAAAGTCTGGAGCATAGCGTAATTAATTCAAATGAATGAACTAGACTTTGTTGACTAATACAAGAGAAAACCACAGGTTAACTTCTGAAGCTTGAAATATTTCAGTTTAGTCAAATATGTATTATTTCTCCATATATGCAAAACTGATTGTTTCCTCACCACAAAACTAATTTATAGTGTCTAACCATTGCACGATGTATCCAGCATGCAGTATTTCCTAAGTTTTGCATAAAATATTCAACAAATATGGTCATTTGTTAAATTGACATCTGAACTTTAACTCACACTTGGATTATTTGTGCTGACATGTTTTAATACATTTATAGTGGTTCTTCAGTTAAACTGGTCCAAAATTATCTGAAACTGTCCAAATCTTGTATTTAAGCTCAATTTTGATTGAAATCGCCTTGAATTTTTGTTGCCGTTCAATCCTAAAAGAAGTAATAAATGATTGCTAAACTAATTTATTTCTGCATGGCTTGACTTGGAAAATGAGGAATGCAAATGCAGATAAAGACGGAGACATTTGCTCATGGAGTAAAAAATGTCAAACAATTGGGATTTGGGCAAGATATAGTGTGATATGCTGTCGAGGGCGGGAGAAAGGTAGATTACCTTTTGGAAGATGAAGATGGAGAGAGCTGAAAAGAGGAAAACTGTGGAAAGAATTTGTAGTATTAAAGGATAAGATAGAGAGAGTGTTGTTTATGGGAAAGGCAACATGAAAAATTCATTCTATTTCAGGGATGAAAAAATATTTTAAACGGAAAAGAAGGGAGATTTGGATCAGATTGGGAAAAAGATGTGGTTGAGTATGGTTTGTGCTCTTAGAGAGCGGTGGAGTAAACGCTGCTGCTGGAGAGCTGCTTGTTGGAACAGGTTAAACAGTTGCTATATATAACCTCTTTCACCCTCTACAGGTAATGCCACCCAGCAATCTACTAAAGAGAACGAGGCAATTTAATTTGAAGTATTCCAGAGCTCCCGCAACAACAGCTTCGTCCGCTGGACTGGAGGGCGGCAGCTTCGACCGCCCCGGGCCGCGGAGTTTGAACCGGCCCGTTCGTGGTGTTTGGATTCAGCCGCGGGACTGACTTACTTACCATCGCCCGGCGGAGTAACAACATCCGAAGCCTGGATCGCCTCGGCGCAGAGGGAGAATAAGGAGGGAAGAGACAAAGGCTTAAGATTTTTGCCTTCCATCACAGTGAGGAGGTGCCTGATGAACTCACTGTGGTGGATGTTAATTTGTGTTTATTGTGTGTTTTTGTCATTTTTTATTATATGTATGACTGCAAGGCAACGAAATTTCATTCAGACCGAAAGGTCTGAATGACAATAAAGGCTACTTTGACTTTGACTATTACCAATTACTGTTTCTTTGTCAATGGCTGTATGAGCCAGCACATGCGTAAA
The DNA here is from genome assembly GCF_010909765.2 of Amblyraja radiata. NCBI lineage: Eukaryota > Metazoa > Chordata > Chondrichthyes > Rajiformes > Rajidae > Amblyraja > Amblyraja radiata. The sequence goes on along the minus strand of NC_045956.1, from coordinate 90,680,755 downwards.
TTAACTACAGTATGATTTTTTTAAATTGGAGTATAGAAACCTTCAATCTTCTTCGATCATCATGCTTTGAAGAAAAAGGTTATATTGCTATTCGTGTCTAAATTTTCTGTGAAGGCAGGTAATATTCAGTTTAATGGGTGACAACACATCTCAAAACCTGTCCAAGTGGACATTCTACATGTGTGTTTAGATGATGAATGACAGAGGGATGGCAAATGGTTTCGTTTTTCCCAATAACGTCCACGTTGAATTTGAAGTTGTTACTGACACAACCCTTTCTCAGGAACTGCCCCACTGAAGTCTCTAATAAGCAGAAGAATAAACAAGTATTTACTCCTTCATCAGCCCAAAAGACCAACTCAACCCTTAGGCTCATTATCAACGCAGCTCAGATTATCATGTTCTGACTTCATAGCAGATATTAATTCCATAATCAACTTAATTCGTCAGCTCATAAAACAAACTAGAAATGCTAATACCATTTTATGTATTATTTTCCTCCTCTCTTACCTCGGCTACTTTTAGTATAAGCGAAAATCAAATAACATCAGATGCAGAAAATCTAAATTATTCTGACAGTTCGCCTGAAACACTAACTTTGGATCTCTTTCCTCAGCCTGACCTGTTGAGTGTTTCCAGCACTTTCTGTTTTTACTGTAACTGTAAACTTTGCATTGCATAGCATTTTGAAAATGGAAGAAAGGAGTAGGCAATTTAGCCCTTCACGCATGATCCAACATCCATAAGACCATAGCTGATTTTTAACTCACTTGTTCTAGCTTTTTTTTATCAGGCAAAATGCAGACTTGCTGTCCAATAAAACTATACTGCGGTCAAAAGCCCAGGCATAAAGCACAGTAATGATTGGTTTAACAAATTGAAGCATTGCAGCACATTGGGATGAAAACTAATATTCCAATAGACTTTAAGAGAAGACACATGAAACTACAGATGCTGGAAACTTGAGCAAAACACAAAGTGCTGGAGGAATTTAGCAGATCTGTGGAGGGGATGGACAGATAACATTTCCTGTCAAGACTTTTTCATGTTTATTGGAGTAGGGGTGGAGAAAGCTGGAAAAGTGTTTTCTTTTCCAGCTCTCTCACCCCACTACTCCAAAGTTTAAGTGTTGTACTTTTTGATAGACAGGATTCACAATAACTCAGGGAATAGCTCTTCAGTCACTAGAAGGCAGCATTTCAGGACAATCCAGAAGGTGGAATATGGGTATAGTGGGAAAAGTGCATGAGTGGGGAAAAAAAACAGGTTTACTGGGGTATGGATAAATGGATACCATTTCAGGGCACCATAATGTTTGGGACACATGGCTTCACAGGTGTTTGTAATTGCTCAGGTGTGTTTCATTGCCTCCTTAATGCAGGTATAAGAGAGCTCTCAGCAATTAGTCTTTCCTCCAGTTTTTCCATGACCAAAGTTGTGCTAATGAAAGTCAAAGAGGCCATTATGAGACTGAGAAACAAGAATAAAACTGTTAGAGACATCAGTCAAGCAGGCTTACCAAAATCAACTGTTTGGAACATCATTAAGAAGAAAGAGAGCACTGGTGAGCTTACTAATCGCAAAGGGAATGGCAGGCCAAGGAAGACCTCCACAGCTGATGACAGAAGAATTTTCTCTATAATAAAGAAAAATCCCCAAACACCCGTCCGACAGATCAGAAATATTCGTCAGGAATCAGGTGTGGATTTGTCAATGACCACTGCCCGCAGAAGACTTCATTCATGAACAGAAATACAGAGGCTAGACTGCAAGATGCAAATCACTGGTTAGCTGCAAAAATAGTAAGATTAAACGAGAACTTACCAGTTTGAAGTTTGATCTTCAAAGCAGCGGTGTGGAATCACAGATACCAGTAGTTGAACTGAACATAGTAAGATTTTGAGAACTCGAACCACCATATGACCTTGATAATATGAGGGCGGGAGCGGTGGACACGTAATCGCTCATCGTAACTCCTCATAAAATCAAGATTAAACTTCAAACTGGTAAGTTCTCGTTTAATCTTACTATTTTACTTTGCAGTCACGTGAGTGACTACGTGAAGGTTTCAAAGCTCTGTGATTTCATGCCGGAAACGAATCCATGCGTTACACGCTGCATGAAGTGACCATGGATGAGTGAAAAAGATTAATGCATTCAGACATGACTTGATTTGTTATGCTGATGCTTTAATCATCCAATGAGAATAATAGTGACCCCTTTCATCCAGAGGAAACTATAAGCAAAGTCTAAAATGGAGTTGGAAAATATCCCCGCTTTGGCAATGGGTTATATTAAATGTTGGTAAAGTATGTTTGTTTGACCATCCTGCAGCTGCTAGGATGTGGTCCAGTGGAAACGTACATAATCCTTTGAGCTGATGTGGTAGCAGCCCCGGTGGAGTAAGTGTTGAAAATATTAGTATCAACTCCTGCATTTGCCAAACCCCGTTTTACCATCTGGAGATGGTTGAACTAAAACTTCTTGTGAAGTTTTTTATTTTTATTTTTATTTTTTTACTAACAAACATTGTTTTGTTTGGAGCCTTTGGATCCTTTGAGGATGATCTAGACGTATTGTTGTGAATGTGTGACCACACATTCCCGAAGGTCCATCGGGTATGCCATGAATCTGTTTGAGACCTAACGCCCCTGGTTAGCTCTGGTTGATTAAATCAAAACATAATATATTGTTATTAGCAGATGTAACCACCCTGTCCAGTCGCAATTTATGTCGTGACTGGACCCGTTGCACTGAGGTCTGTGCCATGAGGATTATTACCTTATGAGAGCCGGCTAAAGATAAGGATGTAGCTGGAGCCCCCTGGTGAAGTAATGGTAACATTACGTCATTGTCCCATACTCCCATGCAACTGGGCCTGGGAGAACTTGTGTTAAGATATCCTATATAATTCTGGATATCAGAGGGTGAGGCCCGACAGTGTGGGTCCCACTTGCTGCAGAAAATATGAGAAAGCACGTTTGCACAGTTAATGGCACTGTAACTTAATATTGTCAAAGACTCATTTGAAAATGAACTCTAGGACATCAGTTATCCATGCTGTATAGTATATAACATGTGTGGTATAGTATATAACATGTGTATTCAGACAAAAATGTTTCCCATCTGCTGAAGTGGAGATGTCCTGTCTTTTTTGGTGCTTGCCCTGCATTCTGCAGTGAGCACACCACGGATTGGTCTGACAACCCGCGCCGCAGGAATAATCGTCTCAGAGTCTGCAAGTCAATGACTTGATGTATCATGCAGAGGCTGATCTCCCGAGTCACAGGCTGAACCAGCAAGTTTTATGTTTTGAATAACCATATAAGGTTCTATACCATTCCCTACATTTGCGGGAACCATGGCTCCGTATGCCAGTCAGGCAGTTTGAGGCCTGAAGCGGTATCTTGCTGGATTAATTGCAAAACCCGACTGATGAGGCAGAATGGAGAAAAAACACATGCAATACATTCCTCCCCAGAGTGGCGATAATGTATCTCTTGCCACTGTATGCCACATATTTTGCAGCTGGTAAATGAGCCTGGATGTAAACATATCGATATTCGGTGTTCCATTGAGCCAAAATGACATTAAATACTTTGTGATCCAACATCCATTCTGTGTTGTCATTGATTTCACATGATACAGTAGCGTCAAATGAGATTAGGTAAATATCACAGGATATTTAAACTTGATTGCACCCATGTGACTAACATATGTCACCACCATAGTGTATCAACTTGGAGTTGAGCATGCAGATTATGCACATTCTTACAATAACCTTTAATGTATAGAATGCACCGAGTGTTTATAGGTAGTTGATACCAATTACTGAAAATCGGTAACTTATGCAACCCGCATCCGCCTCCGTAACTGGAGATGGCATTCGTAACTTCTCATCTTTGAGCACTAGCATCAGTTTGTAAATACTGAGGATTACTGAGATCGATGCTTGCCATATAGCTCCTATAGAAATCAGTTGTTAGACCGTAACGAAGTTTACTATTCTGAAAGTCTGTACTGCACATACGAGTTAAATCTGGATGAAGTGACATCCTCCCTCTGTCAACCTGTCCTAAAAGGCAATCCTGCCCATAATACTGGGCCTGTCTCGAAGACAACTCCGGTCCCAATTCCAAGTCTGCTTGGAACCTATGTATGTTGTGCAGTATAAGTAATCACATGTTATCATCTGTTTTTTAAAACCAGATCTGAATCTCATGTTGTTTTTCATTGTCACTTGTACAAAAACACAAGAGTAAGAATTACCAACATGTAACTGGTCCACAATCCCATGTTTCGGAAAAACCAGACCCACCTACCTCCATGGCTACCGGTGGTCTTATGGTAAGCCAAAAGGCCGCTGATGCGGGTTCCTTTTCCCTCCTTGAATGGGGAGTAGGACTGGTAGGGTGCGTGGATTCCATGTTTCTCCTGAGACCGGCTTGGGTCTTGGTCTGAAACCTCATCATACTGAGCCTGCCTTGTAAGACAACTCTGGTCATAACTCTGAGCCTGCCTTGAAAGACGACTCTGGCCATATTTCCGTGCCCAGCTTTCAGGCTACCACCGGCTTCAGTGAACCGCTTACCCCCTATGGAGGCGTGGGGTGTGTTGTCGCCTACCGATGAAGCTTTTGCTCGTCGTTGGTACCTTGATTAGTCCGACAGCTTTTTGCTTCCTCCTGGTCTTACCTGTGGGATAGGTCTTACCTGAAGAGAGGATTCGGCGGCTGGTTTCATTTTCTGGATTTCGCCCTCCAATGTCACCCTGATAGCGCTGTTCACTTGCCGGCACTTGTAGCGTGAGAACTCTGGCCGCTTACGGGTATTCTGCCAACGGCTGGAGACCAACTCTTCTGGCAGCAAACCCTTTGTTTGCGAGTACTCTTGAGGCCATATGCATGTGCTTCAGTATGTTCATACTTTGAATTTGGGATCAGTTACATACTGACCACTCGCACTCCCCTCCATAGAGAGTGAGATTCGTAGGCAGCCCTGAAAACAGGTGCTGCCGCAGGCCCCTGAGGATACCTGCGCTGACATGGCCCCTCCAGCGGACCTATATCAGGTTTTTTGCTTTGGGTCAGACTGAAACTGACCGTGGATGCTCCTCTCCTCAGCGCAGGAGACATTTGTGCAGCCCTGAAACAGGTGCCGCAGCCTGCGGGTTCTCCATAATACCCGGGCTGATTACTCCCTCCTTTGGAGTATATCATTGTGGAGCACCTCTCCACCAGGTGCTCCATGTGGGTTTGAACATTTAAACATGTTACCCATTTAAACATGTTACCCATGAAGGAGGGAATCCTCTCCATCCGGAATCCTCCTGGCCCGACTTGTTTGCGGGCTTTCTCCTTGCGCTCCCCTCCTCAGAGAGGGAGATATAATATAGTGGCTAACCCTCCAATTGGGTTTGCCTAGGTACTCTTGGCCCATTTTGTTTGAATGAGCGGGCCTCTTCCCTACACTCCCCTCCGCAGAGAGGGAGATACAACTTTTCTGACTAACCCTCCAAAATGGCTGTCTAGGTGCTGTCGGCACCAGTCTGACGCCGCTGGCTCCATCGCCAGCGATTCGAGAAGCGAATTTCGACCGCCGCCCGCTACTCGCACTTCCGCGGTCTCCGTAGCGGGTCCCGATGTCCATTTCCGGGATTCCCCAAGGTCATGACCGGGATTCCCTATGGTCCATGACTGGGGTCCCCGCGGTCCATAGAGGTTCACCCACAGCCCGTCCGGACTTCGCCCCCAATCCAGCAGGCAAACTCTGTAATGAGTTTCCTGCAATACAAAAACCAACCCCAGAGGTAAGTTTAAAACTTACCTTGTTGGTTTAAACTTACCGCTGGACAGCGCAAATGCTGCCGCCAGTCGGCTCATTTGCGCAAAGCGAGTCAACGTAATGACGCGCCAGGCGGGATGACGGCCTTCTTCACGTAGTCACTCACGTGACTCCAAAGTAAAATAGGATGGCCAGGTTACAGTTTGCCAAGAAGTACTTAAAAGAGCAACCACAGTTCTGGAAAAAGGTCTTGTGGACAGATGAGACGAAAATTAACATATCAGAGTGATGGCAAGAGCAAAGTATGGAGGAGAGAAGGAACTGCCCAAGATACAAAGCATACCAACTCATCTGTGGAACACGGTGGCGGGGGTGTTATGGCCTGGGCATATATGGCTGCTGAAGGTACTGGCTCACTTATCTTCATTGATGATACAACTGCTGATGGTAGTAGCATAATGAATTCTGAAGTGTATAGACACATCCTATCTGCTCAAGTTCAAACTAATGCCGCAAAACTCGTTGGCCGGCAGTTCATTCTACAGTAAGACAATGATCCCAAACATACTGCTAAAGCAACAAAGGAGTTTTTCAAAGCTAAAAAATGGTCAATTCTTCAGTGGCCAAGTCAATCACCGGATCTGAACCCAAATGAGCATGCCTTTTATATGCTGAAGAGAAAACTGAAGGGGGCTTGCCCCCAAAACAAGCAATACAGGCCTGGCAGAGTATCACCAGAGAAGACACCCAGCAACGGGTGATGTCCATGAATCGCAGACTTCAAGCTGTCATTGCATGCAAAGGATATGCAACAAAATACTAAACATTACTACTTTCCTTTACATGACATTGCTGTGTCCCAAACATTATGGTGCCATGAAATGGGGGAGGGACTATGTATAAACACCGCTGTAATTTCTACATGGTGAAACCGAAATGTGTAAAAATGGCCTTTATTAAAATCTGACAATGTACACTTTTCTTTCTATTACAAATCTCAAATTGTGAGTAAAGAAGCAAATAAATAAATGATGGGTCTTTGTCCCAAACATTATGGAGGGCACTGTGTGCTGATATATCTAATCAGGTCAGATACTACTATACAAAGAAATTAAGTCAAACTCAAGAACGAGAGTGCAGAGTGCAAGATACAGAGTACAGAATATTGTTTTCATACTATACATAAATAGAATCAAGCCAAACTCTTATAGTTTTCAATGGAAGTGGCCAAGACAGAAAGATTGGTAGGGGAATGTGAAGGGGAGTTGGCAGCGGGGAGTTTTGGCAGGCCTTGGTGGACAGAGCACAAGCATTCGGTGAAACAATCATCTAGTTTACACTTGGTCCCAGTGATGTAAAGGAGAGAAAGGAGAGAGAGGGGTTAGAGAGAGCAGGGGGAGAGAGAGGAGGAGAGAGAGAAGGGGTAGAGAGAGAAGGGAGAGCGAGGGGGGAGAGAGAGAAGAGGGGAGAGAAAGAGAGGGGAGAGAAGAGAGAGAGAGGGGGAGATAGAGGATGGGGAGAGAGAGGAGGAGAGAGAGAAGGGGGAGAGAGAGAAGGGAGAGAGAGAGAGGATATTCTTGGCTCTTCTTGGCTCTTAATAAACTTCCAACCATTCAACAGCTCCCCCATGTGTACAGTTATGGTATTTTTGTCCATTTCTGACATCCTTTGAGACGATGAGCATTGATGTAACTGAAATACTTTTTAAAAAAGGTACAGAGTAGAATTGTAGAAGCTCCTTTTTCGAGTCTGTTCCATGTGTGGACGTGGCGCCGATGGATGAGAAGCCGAAGCAAAGAAGTCAAAGCCAAAGAACCGAATGGAAACGAGGCTGAAACGCCAATAAACCGAAAGAGTACGAAGACGAAACGCCAACTAACCGAAAGGATGAGACGCCTAAAAGCCAACTAACTGAAAAGCTGCGTCGCCTAAAAGCAAACTCACCGAATGGCCGCTCTGTCGAAACGCCACCTACCCGAAAGGCGGCGTTGCCTACAAGCCAACGAACCAACTGCCGCTCAACAGAAAAGTCCAATAATGGACATGACGTTGCCGGGGGGCGGGACTTGTCAGCGATTGGTCCAGACCCCCGTGTCCATCACATGACTGTGGAGGGATGAACATTGTCCCATACCTCCGCTCCACCCGACCCACAGCCCGTGGAGGGTGGCCTTGGAAGAGTGGGGGCAGTCCCGAGGGATGCGCACCTTCGGCCGCTTACAACTTGGTGCTTGGGTTCAGATTGCCCAGTCACCTATGGCTTGTGTGGGAAAGTGACCCCCTTCTCTTTCCCCTCTTCTCTCTCTCTCCCCCCTCTCTCTCTCCCCTCTCTCTCTGTCTTCTCTCTCCCCCCATTCTCTCTCTACTCCTCTCTCTCCCCCTCCTCTCTCTCCCCCTCTTTCTCCCTTCTCTCTCTCTCCCCTTCTCTCTTTCTATCCCCTCTTCTCTCTCTCCCCCCTCCCTCTCTCTCTCCCCCTTCCAGGGCCAGATTTAGACGAAGAGAGGCTTGCATGACACGTGCGATAATGTGCTCGGACGAAGTGCGTAGTTGCCAGTCGGAATTATGCTCAATGAAGCATTCACATATTATTTCTGCTTCAAATAAAGTCACAAACTAAACATATTCACCAATCAAGACATGATATATACCACAATGACATGCAGCAAAATTATAATAAAGTATCTCAACTCTTTTTACACATTGCAATGAATGCAATTTCTATTATTTCTTTCGACTTCCAAAAAATGTGGTTGGATTATTCAGCGTATGATCAACCTCGGTGAGACCAAGCGCAGGCTTAGCGATCGCTTCGCACAACACCTCCACTCAGTTCACAATAACCAACCTGATCTCCTGATGGCTCAACAATTCAACTCCTCTTCGCATTCCGAATCCGACCTTTCTGTCCTGGGCCTCCTCCATGGCCAGAGTGAGGCCCACCGCATATTGGAGGAGCAGCACCTCATATTTGCTTGGGTAGTTTACACCCCAGCATTATGAACATTGGCTTCTCTAATTTCAGGTAGTCCTTGCTTTCTCCCTCCTTCCCCTCCCATTGCCAGCTCTCCCACAGCCTACTGTCTCTGCCTCTTCCTTTCTTTTTCATGCCCCCCCCGACATCAATCTGAAGAAGGGTCTCGACCCAAAATGTCGTCTATTCCTTCGCTCCATAGATGCTGCCTTACCCGCTGATTTTCTCTAGCTTTTTTGTCTACCAATGGGATCCCACCACTGGCCACATCTTCCCATTTCCTCCCCTGTTGGCTTTCCGCAGAGACCGCTCCCTCCGTAACTCCCTGGTCAATTCGTCCCTTCCCACCCAAACCACCCCATCTCCTGGCACTTTCCCTTGCAACCGCAGGAAATGCTACACTTATCGCTTTACCTCCCCCCTCCATTCAAGGACCCAAGCAGTCTTTCCAGGTGCGTCAGAGGTTCACCTGCACCTCCTCCAACCTCATCTATTGCATCCACTGCTCTAGATGTCAGCTGCTCTACATCGGTGAGACCAAGAGTAGGCTTGGTGATCGCTTCGCCCAGCACCTCCGCTCGGTCCGCAATAACCAACCTGATCTCCCGGTGGCTCAGCACTTCAACTCCCCCTCCCATTCCGAATCCAACTTTTCTGTCCTGGGCCTCGTCCATGGCCAGAGTGAGGCATGCCATAAATTGGAGGAGCAGCACCTCATATTTCGCTTGGGCAGTTTACACCCCAGCGGTATAACCATTGACTTCTTCAATTTCAGGTAATCCCTGCTTTCTCCTCCCCTTCCCAGCTCTCCCTCAGCCCACTGTCTCCGCCTCTTCCTTTCTTCTTCCCGTCCCCCCCACCCTCACATCAGTCTGAAGAAGGGTCTCGACCCGAAACGTCACCTATTTCCTTTGATCCATAGATGCTGCCTCACCCGCTGAGTTTCTCCAGTCTACCAGTTGTGCCACTATATTTTGTTTTCCAACACACAAAAAATTATACGTTGATAACTTTGGTTACTAAAAAAATGAAAATATCTACTTTCAGTTTTAAATCACCAAGTGACGCTATGTCATCCTTTACAGCTACTGTATGTTTTAATTAAGTTCAAGACTATGGGGGCAGTACATTGGCCATAAAGTTGCTGCCTAAAAGTGCCAGAGACCCGGAATTGATCCTGAATATGGGTGCTGTCTGAATGGAGTTTGCTCCTTCCCTTTGATCGCATAGATTTTCTCCAGGTGCTCTTGTTTCCTTCCACATTCTAAAGGTGTGCAGGAACCTATTTCAGACCCAACCCAAAACATAATATTTTCCTTTTGTCCAGAGATTCTGTCTGATCTGATGAATTACTCCAGCTTTTTGTGTCTACCTTCAGTTTAAACCAGCATCTGCAGTTCCTTCCTATACGCACGATACTATACGATAGAACTTTATTCATTTCAGGAAGGAAATTGTGTGTGTGTGTGTGTATATATTACACACACACACACACACCCATATACATATATATATTTATATATTCATATATAAATATACACCGTTTTGTTTTCTCGTTTATAACATTGTTTACAGAGTACTATGTTTACATATTCTATTGTGCTGCTGCGAGTAAGGATTTCATTTTTCTAACTGGGACATGAGAGAATAAAACACTCTTGACTTACTCCGCAAATATGTGGGATAGAACTAGTGTACGGGTGATCGGTGGTCGGCGTGGACTTGGTGGGCCGAAGATCCTGTTTCCACACTGTATCTTTAAATTAAACTAAAAACACTAAAACCAGAGGGAGTCTAACGAAGGGTCTCTACCCGAAACGTCACCCAATTTCTTCTATCCAGAGTTGCTGGTTGCTCCAAGGAGTTCCCCCGAACAATTAAAGCATAGAATAGTCTTCACCCTACCATAGTTACCCAACCAAACGCAACAAAATTTAAGGTACCTCTTTTTTCCCCAAGAACCCTTTTTTGCTTAAGTCAAGAGTGAAGAGAGTTTTAGTGTCATGTGTCCCAGATAGGACAATGAAATTCTTGCTTGCTGCAGCACAACAGAATATGTAAACATAACACAGAGCTGGAGATAAAAGTTCAGTGTGTTTATATACCATAGACCATATATATACACAATACATAAACAGATAAAATACAATATGCTGGTATTGTTCGGTATCTTCTTTTAGCTTTTCTAATTTCTTTCTTAAGATTCTTTTTACATTCTTTATACTCCTCAAGCACCTCATTTACTCCATGCTGCCTAAAATTATTGTAGATCTCTCTCGTTTTCCGAACCGTGTCCAATTTCCCTTGAAAACCATGGCTCTTTCCAATTTTTACTCTTTCCTTTCAACCGAACAGGGACATAAAGATTCTGTAATTTCACCTTTAAATGTCCTCAATTTCTCTTCTACATCTTTCCCATAAAACAAAATGTCCCAATTCACTCCTTTTAAATCCTTTCGCATCTCCTCAAAGTTAGCCTTTCTCCAATCAAAAATCTCAACCCTTGGTCCATTTCTGACCCTTTCCATAATTATATTGAAACTAATGGTATTGTGATCGCTGGACCCAAAGTGCTCCCCAATACATACCTCCGCCACCTGGCTTGTCTCATTTCCTAACAGGAGGTCCTGCACTGCCCCTTCTCTAGAAGGTACCTCTATGTATTGCTGCAAAAAACTATCCTGCACACATTTTACAAACTCCAAACCTTCCAGCCCTTTTACAGAATGTGTTTCCCAGTCTCTGTGTGGAAAATTGAAATCTCCCACAATCACTACCTTGTGCTTACTACTAATAACTGCTATCTCCTTACATATTTGCTCTTCCAATTCTCGCTCCTCATTAGGCGGTCTATAATGCACCCCTATAAGTGTTGCTACACCTTTCCCATTTCTCAGTTCCACCCAAATAGCCTCCCTAGACGAGCCCTCTAATCTATCCTGCCAAAGCACTGCTGTAATATCTTCCCTGACAAGCAATGCAACACCTCCACCTCTTGCCCCTCCAATTCTATCACACCTGAAGCAACGATTTGCTCCCAATTTCTCTCTCCCCCCTCTCTCTGTCTCCTTTCTCTCTCTCTCCCCCACTTATGCAGAGCGGTTAGAGACTCTTCAGACTCAGTCTTCAGGTCTGGAGAATGGTCTCGACACAAAACGTCACCCATTCATTCTCTCCAGAGATGCTGCCTGTTCAGCTGAGTTACTCCAGCATTTTGTGTCTGTCTTTGGTGTGACAGTTGTCTAATTTCATCGGCTTCGTGTATTGCGCGCCTAGAAGAGACGCTTTACATGCCGTTTGCATCTATTCAACCAAGTGCGCTCAAATTGAAATCTCACATCTTTGCGAGGGAGGGATGGAATGGGTGTGACCACCGGCTAAAGCAAAGGCATAGTTAGGACAGGGAAATAATGCCACCAGTTAATTAACCAGGTTCCCGAATGTAAGAACGATTTATACATGTAAAATTTTTGTTTTTAAATCAACGTAACTTGTTTTGATTTTAATGCCGAGTTAAAACCCCGTCCCGTGGGAAGGGCATGCGGCAGATGGTTTTATAGTGCCTTCATTGTTGGTAGGTGCTGTATTTTCAACTTCCATAGCCGCTCTGCATGTGAGGGAGACAGAGAAGGGGGTAGAGAGAGAAAAGGGAGAGAGAGAAGAGAGAGAGAGAGAGGGGGGTAGAGAGAGAAAAGGGGAGAGAGAGGAGGAGAGAGAGAAGGGAGAGAAAAGAGAGAAGGGGGAGGGGGGGAGAGAGAAAGAGGCGGAGAGAAGAGGAGAGAAGGGGTCGAGGGGGAGAGAGGGGGGAGAGGGGAGAGAGAGAAGGGAGAGAGGGGGGAAGAGAGAGGGAAGGGGGGGGAGAGAGAGAGGGAGAAGAGAGAGAGAGAGAGAGGGGGTGTGAGAGAGAGAAAAGTGGGAGGGAGAGAGAAAGGGGGAGAGAGGGGGTAGAGAGAAGGAGGGGAAGAGAGAGAGAGGGGAGAGAGAGAGGGGCTTGGGATTGAGAGAGGGGATAGAGAGAGGGGGAGAGAGAGAGAGAGAGAGAAGGGGAGAGAGAGAGGAGGAGAGAGAGAAGGGGTAGAGAGAGAAGGGAGGGGGGAGAGAGAGAAGAGGGGAGAGAAGAGAGAGAAGGGAGAGAGGGGGGAGAGAGGAGGGGGAGAGAGAAAAGGGATAGGGGAGAGAGTGGGGGAGAGATAGAAGGGGGGAGAGAGAGAAGGGGAGAGAGGGAAGGAGAGAGAGAAGGGGAGAGAGGGAAGGAGAGAGAGAAGGGGAGAGAGAACGGGGAGACGGGAGCATTGGGGTCACTTTCCCACACAAGCCATAGGTGACTGGGCAATCTGAACCCAAGCACCAAGTTGTAAACGGCCGAAGGTGCACATCCCTCGGGACAGCCCCCACTCTCCCACGGCCACCCTCCGCGGGCTGTGGGTCTGGTGGAGCGGAGGTTTGGGACAATGTTCATCCCTCCAGTCATGTGATGGACGCGGGGGTCTGGACCAATCGCTGACAAGTCCCGCCCCCTGGCAACGTCATGCCCGTTATTGGACTTTTCTCTTGAGCGGCAGTCGGTTCGTTGGCTTGTAGGCAACGCCTCCTTTCAGGTAGGTGGCGTTTCGACAGAGCGGCCATTCGGTGAGTTTGTTTTTAGGCGACGCAGCTTTTCGGTTAGTTTGCGTTTAGGCGTCCCATCCTTTCGGATAGTTGGCGTTTCGTCTTCGTACTCTTTCGTTTTTTTGGCGTTTCGGCCTCGTTTCCATTCGGATCTATGGCTTCGACTTCTTTGCTTCGGCTTCTCGTCCGGGTACCAGTCAAATCATCCAGCATGGTAATAAAATCATTAAAGTTCATGAATTAAATTCAGAAGCCTTTTACATCAGTAACATTGAACAAAAATGTATTTAAAGCCTCAAAATATATAATGATACTAGACCAATTGCAGACCCGTTGGGTCTGTTCCCCCAATGTGCGGTTGTGGGGGGGGAGGGGGGAGGCGGCACGCAGCGTCACACACACTAACTATCCCCCCCGCACTCACGAGGGGGGGAGAGGGGGGGGAAAGAGGGGGAGAGAGAGGGTGTGCTGAGAGGGGAGGGGGAGACGTGGGGAGCAGGGAGGGGGAGGGAGGGTGGAGGGAAGGGGGTAGGGGTGTGTGGAGGGGAGGGGGTTTAGGGGAGGATGGTGGGGGAGGGGATGGAGGGGAGAAAAAGAGGGGAGTGAGAGAGGGGGGGAGATGAGGGGGGGAGAGGAGGGGGGGGAGAGGACGAGGGGGAGAGGAGAGGGGGAGAGGAGAGGGGGAGAGGAGAGGGGGGAGAGGAGAGGGGGGAGGGGGGGAGAGGAGGGGGGGAGAGGAGAGGGGGGAGAGGAGAGGGGGAGGAGGAGAGGGGGAGGAGGAGAGGGGGAGGAGGAGAGGGGGAGGAGGAGAGGGGGAGGAGAGGGAGGGGGAGGAGAGGGGGAGAGGGGGAGGAGAGGGAGGGGGAGGAGAGGGGGGGAGGGGGAGAGGAGAGGGGGGAGAGGAGAGGGGCGGAGAGGAGAGGGGGGGAGGAGAGGGGGGGAGGAGAGGGGGGAGGAGAGGGGGGGAGAGGGGAGGAGAGGGGAGGAGAGGAGGGGTGAGGTGGGGAGAGGAGAGGAGAGGAGAGGGGGGAAAAGGAGAGGGGGGGGAGAGGAGGAAAGGGGCGGGGAGAGGATAGGCGGGGAGAGGAGAGGCGGGGAGAGGAGAGGCGGGGAGAGGCGAGGCGGGGAGAGGAGAGGCGGGGAGAGGCGAGGTGGGGAGAGGAGAGGGGAAGAGGATGGAGGGATAGGAGAGGGGGGGAGAGTGGAGAGAGAGGAGAGGGGGAGGAGAGGAGAGGGGGGAAGAGGAGTTGGGGGAGAGGAGAGGGGGGGGAGAGGAGAGGGAGAGGAGAGGGGGGGACGTGGGGAGCAGGGAGGGGGAGGGAAGGGGGTAGGGGTGTGTGGAGGGGAGGGGGTTTAGGGGAAGAATGGTGGGGGAGGGGATGGAGGGGAGGGGGGGGAGAAAAAGAGGGGACAGAGAGAGAGCGGGGGAGAGGAGAGGGGGAGAGGAAAGGGGGGGAGAGGAAAGGGGGGTGAGGAAAGGGGAGAGGGAGAGGAGGGGAGAGGAGAGGGGGGGGAGAGGAGAGGGAGAGGAGAGGGGGGGAGAGGAGAGGGCGGGGAGAGGAGAGGGGGGGGAGAGGAGAGGGGGAGAGGAGAGGGGGGGAGAGGAGAGGGGGAGAGGAGAGGGGGGGAGAGGAGAGGGGGGGGAGAGGAGAGGGGGGAGAGGAGAGGGGAGGGGAGAGGGGGAGAGGAGAGGGGGGGAGAGGAGAGGGGGGGGTGGGGAGAGGAAAGGGGGAGTAGAACCTAAACAACATTTTAGAACCAAAAAAGACACATTCTGCAAGCATTGTAGATCCAAAAGAGACTTTTTGCAAACATTTTAGAACCAATAAACTCTTTTTGCAAACATTTTAGAACCAATAGACACATTCTGCAGGCGTTTTAGAACCACTAAGGACACTTACATTTGAGTTGACATGTGTTCAGTGTTATTCACAGCTCAGGGAAACGTGACCCTCTGCCTTCCTCCAGCTTGCAGGCACTGATTGAGGCACACCACTTCCTGGTTTTACAGTCCCTCCCCCCTGCCGCCAGCAAGGGCAGCAGAGAGAATGGGGAATTTTGTAAAATCATTAATATCTCTGTCATTTTTCATCGATGGGAAAAATCCTCAGCACACATACGGCGGAGGGGGGCTCTGAGCAAGGTGGCCAAAAATGACGGCCGTAGGTGGCGGCATTCTCTCGGAAATCGCAGCACAGATGGCCAAAACCAGTCAAGAACAGACTTTTAGTAATATAGATATACATCTTCTATCTATATTACTAAAAGTCTGATCTTGACCACTTCCTGTTGTTCTGTATATTGATTTTAGTGCTGCCACTTATGGCTGTGATTTTTGGCCATCTTACTTAGAGTCCCCCTCTGCTGTGCAGGACAAGAGGATTTTTCCCATCGAAAAATAAAAGAGTTATTAGTGTTTAAAAAATGTTGAGATTCTCTCTCCTGAAGGCCACGCCCCTTCCGGAGGGACTATAAAACCCAGAAGTGCCTCAGTCAGTCACTGCAAGATGGGGGAAAGCGAGAGGGTCACGTCTCTCAGTCTGAGCTGTGGATAACACTGAACACATGTCTACTAAACTGTGAGTGTGGCTTTACTGACCTTGAGTGCCCTTAATGTGGTTTGAAGTGATGTACTGCAAATGGCTGTTGTTGGTGGTGGTTGGTTCGAAGTGAAGCACTACAAATGGCTGTTGTTGGTGATGGTTGGTTTGAAGTGAAGCACTGCAAATGGCTGTTGGTGGTGGTTGGTTTGAAGTGAAGCACTGCAAATGACTTGTTGGTGGTGGTTACTTGACAACTTCCTGTTTGCACTGTGTATTGATTTTAGAAAAAACGCAACCAATTACAGCTGTGATTTTTGGCCATCTTACTCAGTCCCCCTCCGCTCATCAGGTGCAGAGGATTCTTCCCATCAATGAAAAATAAAAGTGTTATTAGTGTTTAAAAAATGTTGAGAATCTCTCCTGTCAATCGCGCCATGAAGGCCACGCCCCTTCCAGTGGGAGGGGGAAGGATTATAAAACCCGGAAGTGTGGGTGTGGCTCAGTCTCTGCAAGATGGGGGAGGGAGAGGTCACGACTGTCTGAGCTGTGAATCAACTGGACACACTGAATGTCTTCTGAACTGTGAGTGTGGTGTTTATGTAGTGTTTATGTGGTGTTTTGATGGTGGTTTCACCCTGCTTTAAATGGTATGAAACTGCATTTGAATGTGGTGGCCTTGCACCCTGCATGAAATGGTATGAAGCTGCATTTGAATTTCGTGGCCTTGCACCCTGCTTGAAATGGTATGAAACTGCACTTGAATTTGGTGGCCTTGCACCCCGCTTGAAGTGGTATGAAACTGCACTTGAATTTGGTGGCCTTGCACCCTGCCTGAAGTGGTACGAAACTGCACTTGAATTTGGTGCCCTTGCACCCTGCTTGAAGTGGTAAGAAACTGCACTTGAATTTGGTGGCCAACCCCTGATCAGCATCTTGAACAAAGCAATACAGGCCTCTCCAGGAAGCCTTCAACGGATGTTGCTACAGCTTCAGAAGTATGACATTGTTCTGATCTACAAACATGGCAAGGACATGGCTGACACCCTCTCGCGTGCACCTCGAAAGACTTGCGAGGGTTCACCCTCACCAGATGACGGTTTTGTGGTAATGACTGTTTCCTTTATTCCCTCGTTCTGCTTGGAGGACCTGGTAGCCCACACTGACGATACCCTACGATCGCTCTCTTTCGTCATTAAGCGAGGTTGGCCTGACAAGCAATACAATCCACCACTTCCAGTTCGGCCCTTCTTTGCCGTCCGTGATGAACTAGTACTACAAGATGGCATTATCGTAAAAGGCCACAAAGCTGTTGTTCCTGCCTCCCTACACAGCAAGTATTTTGATGCTGTCCATGCAGGACACCCAGGCGCCGAAGCAACTGTCCTGCTAGCAAAAAACATGTTCTACTGGCCTGGCATGACTGATTACATTCATGAGAATGTGGAATCCTGTGCAGTGTGCAACAGTTTGGCGCCATATCCACAAAAACAACCACTTTTCTCAGACCCGGTTCCTGCCCTTCCATGGTCCACCGTGGCAACTGACATATTTGAGTGGCATGGCAAACAATACCTGGTTTTTGTTGACTCGTATTATGGTTGGTTTGATATCGATCTTTTTAGTAGCTCCACTACTCACGGGGTAGTTCAGAAGCTGGTACGCCATTTCTCCGACCACGGAGCTCCATGTCAAATACTATGACAATGGCAGTCAATTTACCAGCCAGTATTTCAAAGACTTTGCTGCACGCTGGGGTTTTCGTCACATCACCAGCAGCCCTGAATATCCTCAGTCAAATGGGCTGACTGAACGTGCCGTCAGGATTGCCAAACAATTAATGGAACGTTCCCACAGAGCAAAATCAGATGTGAACCTGGACCTGCTTAATCTGCGCAACATCTCCCGCGACCCAATATTGGGTTCACCCGCTCAGTGTCTAATGTCAAGGCAGACCCGAGCCACACTGCCTGTGGTGAAGCAGGCACTAGTTCCACAAGTGGTCCCACCATCAGAAGTACAGTCCAGACTACAGCAAAAGCACGACATTCAGAAAGGGTGGTATGACAAAATGAGCAGACCGCTTCCATCACTAGCCGAGGGACAAGTTTGCAACCGACAAAGGTCGCGAACGCATTGGTGTAATTTCTGGAACTGCCTCTGAGCAGTTCATACTTGGTTAATGCCGATGGCGGCTCCTACAGACGTAATAGGAAACATATCCTGCCTGTGAATGAGCCAGTACCACCTCCGTACTATCCTGATCGTACAAGTATACTTCCATCCTGTAGATTAGTGGCTCATCCACATCCAGCGGCATCGGCCCGACTGCACCAGCATGACAACTTGTTTCTGATCCGGTTACTTTGCCGATGGCTACGCCACCTCCACCTGTACCAAAGTCTCCTGTTTCGTCCCCAGGAATGCCGTTTCAATCTCCGACACCTATTTCACCACCGATTGTGTCCCCGGTGACGGAAGGAGATGGACTGCATCGTATGCGTGCTGGTTGTGTTTGTAAGCCCACCGTAAAGTACCTGGGCTATGTTTGAACTTCCTCCAGTTTATTGCCACATACTATGTGTGCTTTATAAAGTCGGCAGTATACATTTGCATTTAATTCTTTGTAGTACTCAGTAGTTTTGCCTTTGCAATTAATTCTTTAAGAGGGAGGATGTAGATTAGTGTCACTCATACTATTGCTCCGCCCACAGGCTTATTAGGGAGCTCTCTCTCTCTCTGGCAGACTAGTACTATGCGTGTAGAGATGAAAGCATCTTGTGTTTCCTCTGCAGAGTTGCTAATAAAAGACTATGAATTCTAATCACTATGTGTGTCTGATCATTTCCAACAATGCTGCTCTGAATAACATGACCATATGCAAATAGAAACATAGAAAATAGGTGCAGGAGTAGGAGTAGGCCATTCGGCCCTTCGAGCTTGCACCGCCATTCAATATGATCATGGCTGATCATCCAACTCAGTATCCTGTACCTGCCTTCTCTCCATACCCCCTGATCCCTTTAGCCACAAGGGCCACATCTAACTCCCTCTTAAATATAACCAATGAACTGGCCTCAAATACAGATGAAAAAGTAATTAAACAATACTGTATATGATTAGATGCAAAGAAATGTAGTCAGATGAGTAACTATGCTTTATTTAATAAAACATTGTCACAGCATACAAAGGTATGTAAAGCATACATCAGACAAAGGTATAGTACACCAAATGAAGAGTTTGGGTTTTAGAGACAGCATGAAAACAGGCCCTTGTGCCTTGAATCCACACCAATCATCGATCAGGTGTTCATACTAGTTCTATGTTATCCAACTTTCTCATCCACTCCATACACATCAAGAGTCCAATTACCTACAAACCCATACATCATTGGGATGTGGGAGGAAATCAGAGGACCCAGAGGAAACCCACACAATCACAGGGAAAACATGCAAACGGCACACGGACCTATAGTACAGAATATAAACTCCCCTGGGTGCCTCAAAATGCATTACGCCCAATGAATGTGTGAGCAATTGCAATGTGATGTAAAGAACGCAGTAGCCAAGATGTGCACAATAAATTTTCTGTGATACCCATAATAAAGACCAGATAATTTATTTCAGTGGTGTTGAGCTAGCATCAGTCAATATTGCGAATTTAAATAGAAATATCCATTTATATACAAATCCTGCCATTGCCTAATTCATTGATTAGCATTACAATGATTACTGACAATTATTTCCTCATAGAATTTGAATGGCAAGGCACAAATGGTCGCTGAAGCATTCTTCATAACATCAACAGTTTGATTATTTCCGATTGAAGGGGTCAGACCAGACTTTCATTCCTTTAAAAAGAGATTAAAATTTGGTCAAAGTGGAATATGTCACACACAAGATTATATACATCTGCAAGATTGCCACATTTAAAATCTGAATTCCAAAGGTAAAAAAATGAAACATCTGCTCACATGACATTCAACTTCAATGACAAAACTCGGTTATAAAGTCATGCTTCGAAGAAAATTCAATGGCACAATAGCCCATTGTGCCATTGGGACGACAGATGGCACAATGGGCTAAGTGTTCGGCTGGCAACCGGAAGGTAGCCGGTTCGAATCCCGCTTGGAGTGCATACTGTCGTTGTGTCCTTGGGCAAGACACTTCACCCACCTTTGCCTGTGTGTGAATGTGTGTGAGTGATTTGTGGTGGTCGGAGGGGCCGTAGGCGCAGAATTGGCAGCCACGCTTCCGTCAGTCTGCCCCAGGGCAGCTGTGGCTACAGAAGTAGCTTACCACCACCGAGTGTGACTGAGAAGTGAATGAATAATGCGATGTAAAGCGCCTTGAGTATTAGAAAGGCGCTATATAAATCCCATCCATCATTATTATTATTATGATTCTGCTATCACCAGTACAAAAAAATATTCACATGAAACATGGAATGTTAATCAATTGCAAAATGTACGAGCTGAGTTCAAGAGAAATATGATCACGTGCATGCAATGTTACATAAAGTACTTTCAAATTTAAAGAGCAGAGTTTACAACACATATGTGCACTTGCAAATATGGCTAAATATTATACAAATTGCTAATAATAGCTATCATTCATTAGATTCACCAATGTGTACATATTTTTGAAAATTTAAGTGGAGTTTCGCCTCCTTCTGAAAAAATTGTGAGGAAGTCTGTAGTGCCAAACTGCCCAACGGTGAAAATGTGGTGGGAGTAGAAACACAATAGATGTTGTACCTTATTGCACAAAATAAAGTCTGTTGTGCCTATGTTCTTTTGTAACATAAATATCTACAGTTCATAAATGAAAGGAGATTCTAGTAAACATTGATAATGCTGTTCCACATCACAACTTTAGTACCAGTACCAAAGATCAACAAGCGTTCAAGAATGAACCAAAACAAGAGGACATGACTTCAGAATTAAGGGACAGAAGTTTAGGGGTAACATGAGGGGGAACTTCTTTACTCAGAGAGTGGTAGCGGTGTGGAATGAGCTTCCAGTGGAAGTGGTGGCGGCAGGTTCGTTGGTATCATTTAAGAATAAATTGGATAGGCATATGGATGAGAAGGGAATGGAGGGTTATGGTATGAGTGCAGGCAGGTGGGACTAAGGGAAAAAAATTGTTCGGCACGGACTTGTAGGGCCGAGATGGCCTGTTTCCGTGCTGTAATTGTTATATGGTTATATGGTTAAATATAATTTGTTGAATATTGCCAAAGTATTTTTCCTTGCAATTTTCATTTTCAGAAGGTTGAATCCAAAGAAAATACAAGTATATGAAATGTAATGCTCCAACAACAAACAAAATCAAAAAACACTAATCACAGATACTTTTATTTGATTATTCAATCAAAACAAAATTCATAGAACATCGAACAATACTGCACAAGAATGGGCCCTTCGGCTCACAATGTTTGTGCCGAACATGATGCCAAGTTAAACCAATCTCATTGCCTGTACATAATCCATATTCCACTATTCCTTGCACTTCCAGGCGCCTCTCTAAAAGCTTCTTAAACTCCACTATCCTATCTGCCGCCAACACAACCCCAGGCAATGTGTTCCAGGCCACCACTACTCTCTGTAAAAAAAACTTGCCCTGCACATCTCCATTGACACATTTCCCTTCTCACCTTATAGCTAGGCACCACTAGTATTGGACATTTTCACCCTGGGGAAAAAGGTTCTGACTGTCTATCCAATCTATGCGTCTCATAATTGTATATACTTCTATCAAGTTTCCCTTGAACCTTTGACATTCCAAAAAAAAAAACCCAATCTAAGTCTATCCAATCTCTCCCTGCAGCCGAAATCCATTAATCCAAGCAACATTCTGGTAAACCTTCTTTGCACCCCCTCTAAACCCTCCACATCATTACTGCAATGGGGTGATCTGAACTCCATGCAGTGCTCCAAATATGACATGACCAAAGTCCCAGGAGCTGCATCGTGACTTTCTGACGTATATTCAATGCCCCTAGCAATGAAGGGAAGCATACCATAAGCCTTTACCATCCTATCTCCTTGTGCTGCCACCTTCAATGAGCTATGAACTTGGACTTCAAGATCCCTCTGCACATCAATGCTGTTAAGGGTCTTGCCGTTAACTGTATATTCTTTCCTTACATTCAACTCCCCAAAGTGCAACAATTCACACTTGCTCAGGTTAAACTCCATCTGCCATTTCTGCAGCTGGTCTATATCCTGTTATGCCTTCTGACAGCAATCCTCACCGTCTGCAACTCCTCCAATCTTAATGCTGTCAGCAAACCTACTCACCAACCCATCTACATTTACTACTAGTTCAATTATATACCACAAACAGAGGTCCCAGCACAGATCGCCGCAGTATTCCAATGGTCACAGACCTCCAGCCAGAATATCTACCTTCCACCACAACCCTCTGTTCCATGTATAAACCAGCTCTGCATCCATATGACCAAGCAATCCTGAATCCCATCGACCTTAATCTTCTGGATCTGCCTACCATGAGGGACCTTATCAAAAGCCTCACTAAAATTCATGTATACAACACCCACCACAC
The DNA here is from genome assembly GCF_010909765.2 of Amblyraja radiata. NCBI lineage: Eukaryota > Metazoa > Chordata > Chondrichthyes > Rajiformes > Rajidae > Amblyraja > Amblyraja radiata. The sequence continues at coordinate 90,658,286 of NC_045956.1, read as the reverse complement.
TACCTTCTTCAATCCCTTTTGTCACCTCCTCAAAAAGCTCGATCAAGTTAGTCACGATCTGCCACTACAAAGCAGTGCTGGCTATCTCTCGTTAGTCCATTCTCTTCCAAATGGGAATAAATGTTATCTCGAAGTATTCGCTCCAATAGTTTCCCTACCTCTGATGTGAGGCTCACCAGCCTATAGATAGATCCCTGTATTCTCTCTACTCCCCTTCTTAAACAATGGACAGCATTGGCCACTATCCAGTTCTCTGGGACCTCATGTGTGGCTAGAGAAGAAAAAGCGATCCCTGCAATTTCCTCTCTGGTTTCCCTCACTAAACTGGGATAGAGCCCATCAGGCCGTGGAGACTCGACCACCTTAATGCTCTTGAAGAGTCTCTGCACCACCTTCTCATTCTATAATTGCCCTAGCATATTTGCATTCTCTACACTGATCAAGTTGTCCTCCAACTCTTCCCCCTCAGTGAATACAGATGCAAAGCACTAATTTAGTACCTCACCTATATCCTCCAACTCAAAGTAAAGATTCCCTCCGTTATTTTAATTTCTTTCATCTCTGCAATTTTTCTTGACACAGCAAATGTTAAAAAAATATTTATCAAAGATAATTTGGAATATTGAATAGCTTAAAATGATTTCTATATTAGCATAATCAATGACTAAGCAACAAGGTCCGAAAAGCTCACCTCCAGGTTGAATTTCGTCCTGATTTATTCCAGTTCGATTCACCTTTTGCTCCTGCTCTGTTTAAAAGTATTTGTGCAATTGTTTAATATTCACCTTATGACAATAACAATGTAATCATCATTGAATTGATAAATTATTCAGAATTAATTTGTTTTACCTAACTACTATTAGGTAACAAACAACAGTTCCACAAAATAGCTAACACAGCAGAATCACAATTGGGAGCATGAGTGACTGATTTTGCTTGAGTGCAGCCATTTTGAGGAAGACCTAATGTTTCCTTGGAGAGGTGCTGCCTATGTGGTAAATGGGGTGGGGAGAGCACATGATTTTGATTGGTGACAACAATGCAGTAATGGCAAGTCAAGCCCTGAACCATGTGTAGGAAGGAACTGCAGTTGCTGGTTTGAACCAAAGATAAACACAAAAAGCTGGAGTAACTCAGCGGGATAACTCTGGAGAGAGGGTCTGAAGAAGGGTCTTGACCCAAAGCATCACCCATTCCTTCTCTCCAGATGCTGCCTGTCCCGCTGAGTTACTCCAACTTTTTGTGTCTATCCTGGACCTGGAAACATGAGTAACGATTGGGATGAAGGTACAGAGTTAAAAGGAAAACAGCTTTCCATTTATAAAGCTTTACTCCTTTAAAGACTCCTCAAAATGCTGGCTCCGTCCTGGGGTTGGAGTTGGATTCACTGGAGATGGTCTTGGAGCAGAGGATGCTCCTCAATCTGCAGAACATCTTGGACAATACAGCTCACCCCCTCCAGGACACACTGGTCAACCTGTGGAGCACCTTCAGCAACAGACTGGTTACACAGGACACACACAGATCTATTTTCCCTGTGGCTATCAAACTGTACATCTCCCCCTTCTGTCATGGGGTAGACTGACTTCCCTCCCCCATCTTTGTACATCCCCAATCCGGGACTTTCAACATCACTATAATTTCATGTTTCATGCCTCTTGTTGTGTTTTTATGACTGTTGGCAGACCAATTTCCCTCCTGGGATAAATGAAGTTCTATTGCATCGTAAATATTTTTTTCTTATTTATTTGCAGGAAACTGGCAACACTAGCAAAGCCAGAACTTATTACCCAGCCCAAACTGCCCTTCGATCTGATGAATGGTCTCGACCCGAAACGTCACCTATTCCTTTTCTCCAGAGATGCTGCATGACCCACCTCCAGTTTAAATTCCATTTGGAATATTTTGGAGGACCAAGAAACCAAGAACCCACTGAGTTATTCCAGCATTCCAGCATTTTGTGTCTATCTGTCCTTCTGAGGTTGGCTGTAAGCTATCATAAATTGATAGCTTGGTGGAGAGGTTTCTGGTTTGGGTATACATTTCATCAATGGCACACGCTACACTAGTGCACCCTTCTGCCACATTTGAATCTGTCTTCCGTTGCTTTTGAAAGCACATTCCTACTTTGAATCCCTCTGACAATGAGGACAGTTTCTCTCTCTCTGCCTTCAACCAACATAATTTGTCTTCAAATCAACATGTACACCTCCTCTGATCCAAAGAGAACAATATTAATTTCTCCAGTGTATCTATATAATTGAAATGCCTCATACTTGGCATTATTTTTGTAAATCTGTTCTGCGACCTCACTGAAGCAATGACATTTTTCCTATCCATCTTCCAAAATTTAATCAATTTTGTAATTATTCCTGTGGATTGGGGCGTAAATGTGACCTCACTATTTAAGAAGGGAAAAAGAAAACAGGGAACCACCAAACTATTAGCCTAATGGGAGGAATAGGGGAATTACAGGAACCTACGATTAAGGATATAACATAACAGAAATCAATACGATTGACTAGCTTCACAATGAAAGGAAAATCATATTTGATTCATCTGATTTTTTTTGAGAATGTAATTAAAACAGAAGGAACAAGTGGAAGTGATGCATTGGGATTTTGAGGAGGTTTTTAACAACTGTAGTGTAGGTTGGTCATTGAGGTTTGAGAACATGAAATTGGGGAAATAACATTCGGACATTGACTAAGAATCACAAACAAGGGGAGAAAGCTACTAGATAAAAGGCCAGTCATTTAAAACTGTGCATATAAAAGCATTCTCTCAGAAGTGAGTCTCTGCAATTCTCTGCCCCAGGGAGCAGTGCGAGGCCAGATTATTAGATATATTCAAGCTGCAGATAAATCGATATTTAAAAGATCGATGAATTGTGTGCTTATAGGGAACCGACAGAGGAATTAAATTCAGCATAGATTAGCTATGATCATATCAAATTGCAAGGCTGTCGTGAAGGGGTTATGGGTTGCTTCCACTCCTATTTTCTGGAGAGCAGGTAATTGAATGAAAAGCACAGTGGGAATAAATGGATGGTTCTTAGGTTGACACCTGTGATGAGTGATGAACGGCGGATTGGAACTTTGGTCCCAGTTTTTCATAACCGACACTGTCAATTCGTCACGAGGGGAACAAATGCCATACTTCCAAGTTTGCTTCAGATGTTAAACTAAGTGGAATGATGATACAGAGAAATAAGTAATGAGGCTTGAAGAGGACATAACCAATTTTAGTGAGTGAATGAGAGAATGTAAAGTGGAAAATATCCACCGTGAGAATAGAAAAACATGGTATTTGGTTAATGGTGAGAGATTTCCAAAGGGACCTGGTAGTGTTTGTCTAGTGCTAGTCCTGAGGGGCAACATACCGTTAAAATGAGCGGACAAATGGCATCCAAGTCTTTATTATCAAAGAAGTACAGAAGTAAGGAAGTATTTTTGCAACTGTGTAGGGTTTGGCGAGTACTGTAGAGTTTTGGTCTCCTACCTATGAAAGAGGGGTTTCTAGAGTTTAGAAGAATGACAGATCTCATCAAAACACAACATAAAGGGCTTGACAGGCTAGATATAAGGATGTTTTCCCTGGCTGATGACTCCAGGTTCAGGGAGCAGATATTCAGAATAAGGGGCAGTCCATTTGAGACTGAAACATAGAAAATAGGTGCCGGAGTAGGCCATTCGTCCCTTCGAGCCTGCACTGCCATTCAATATGATCATGGCTGATCATCCAACTCAGTATCCCGTACCTGCTTTCTCTCCATACCCCTGAGCCCTTTAGCCACAAGGGCCACATCTAACTCCCTCTTAAATATAGCCAATGAACTGGCCTCAACTACCTTCTGTGGCAGAGAATTCCAGAGATTCACCACTCTCTGTGTGAAAAATGTTTTCCTCATCTCGGTCCTAAAAGATTTCCCCCTTATCCTTAAACTGTGACCCCTTGTTCTGGACTTTCCCAACATCGGGAACAATCTTCCTGCATCTAGCTGAGTTCCTCCAATACTTTGTGTTTTGCTGAAGTAGAGGAGAGTTCTTAGAGATTCTACCATCTACTAGGTATGTTGCAAAGCCTACCTGAAGCGTCGTTAAAATCTGCCGCTGCGGGTGTGCGCGATTTGGGCACCGTTTAGAGGGGGGCGGGTTTAAAACGCGATTTTCTCTAGGCTGTTCAAATCGAAGATGTTCAGCCTAGTTAATTATTAACGAAAAATCGCTGGAAGACCCCGTCGCAAAAGCTATTATTAGTTTTAAAGGCCTCGTATAATAGTTATAGTAGTTTAAAAATCAATCTCTAAACCCGCGACCGCCAGCAACCGCAGGGTCTCATAAAGCAAACCACAGACTGAATATTTTTACATTAAAAAGGGCTTCTAAAGATCCCTTTATACAAAGTTTAATATTGCGAGTAGCTCATTTTGGGCCCATTATATCCCGCAGTATTTTTCTGGGCATTTGGGGCACAAATCTACCGCAATGTGAACGTTCTAAACCAGCGCTTTCCACCCGGACCCACTGGAAAGCTGATTTAAATGGGCATTTATTTACAGCAATTGAACACTGAATTCCTTCCATTTGGCCTATAAATTAATGTAAATGAGATTTAAAAATCATGTTTTATTGTGAATTATTTGTGAATATTATTTGGACATTTAGGCTATTTAAAAATGTTAATCATTTATTAAGAAATGGATAGATGTTTAGATCTAGTAATTGAAGTCTGAAATTAGCTACAATTAGGTAACTAACTAATTATATGCTTTAATTTCAGGTCATCCAAGTAAGATTATTTTATATTTGTTTCAGAATGCTTCAATCTATGATAACTGAAAATTTCATTCAGTTCTCTTAATTTTTAAGAAAGTTATGGGCTTTTGACTGTTCACGATCACAGCTTTTTTGTTATGTCCATAGAAAATCAATAGGGAACAAGATGCTCATTTCCAAGTATGAAAATGGCCATAACTTTTTAAATACTTGAGATATGAAAGTGAATTAGGTGTCAAATTAAACTTATTTTTATGCTTTATCTGATGGGATAAATTACAGACTTGATTTTTAAAATCTCAAAATTTTGTAACATTGCTACATCTACGGTCTCTATCCATCCTTTAAACCCGCTTCCAGGTTGTGCCGGCCGCACAGGCACCAGTCCTCCGGGGCCGTACCGGGAGTTGACATTTGTTTGTTTTATCCTTCCAGTCGATTCGCAGGAATTCACAGAGATCGCATTAGTGGTCCGGAAAAAACTGCTCGAGGAACTCAGCTCCTCTATAATCTTTGCTCAGCAGGTTAGACTGACTGACTGACGGCCGGGCCGGGCCAGCGCCTGCTCCAGTCCTCCCTCGGTCGGTGCATCAGCCGAGCTCATGGAGACGGGACCGCGAATCGGCGCCGTCCTGCTGGGGCCCAACCTGGACCCGGACCTGGACCCGTCCCGCTGGGGCCCAACCTGGACCCGTCCCGCTGGGGCCCAACCTGGACCTGGACCCGTCCCGCTGGGGCCCAACCTGGACCCGTCCCGCTGGGCCGGACCCGGGGCTCAACCGTCAAAGCAAACCGCCGCGGCCGCGAAGTGCGGACCCGCATCCTCTGCAACTCACGGTAATCCTGAGTGTACATCAGCGGTCGGAAATAGATGGGATAAAACGCAGCTCCGACAGCGGCCGCAAAGCCGCCGAACAGCAGCACTGCCCGCAGGTTCTTGGCCATCACGGACCGGACCCGACCGGCTGCAGCGGTGGCCAAAAATACTATAAGAGCTCCTCTAGTATCTATGGCAGTGGCGGCTCCTCTCCCTCCTCCTCCTCTCAGGCTGCGCCGGCTACCACGTGACGGCAGGCGCCATCTTTGACACGGTCACGGGTGGGCGCCATCTTTGACACGGTCACGGGTGGGCGCCATCTTTGACACGGTCACGGGTGGGCGCCATCTTTGACACGGTCACGGGTGGGCGCCATCTTTGACAGGTCACGGGTGGGCGCCATCTTTGACACGGTCACGGATGGGCCCCATAGAGTACGAGTGGCGCAGGCGCAGAAAGCTATGCTTCCAAACTTGACCCATTTACAGAAATACAGTGAACCCTCCTTATAACGAACTATGGAGGGGAATGGCGTCCGTTATTGCCGAAGCAAAGAGTAGGAGTGAACGGGACCTTTTCAGAATCACAGGCAGCGGCGAGTGGAGTTCCGCAAGGCTCGGTGTTGGGGCCGCAACTGTTTACCATATATATTAATGATTTGGAAGAGGGAATTAGGAGCAACACTAACAAATTTGTGGATGACATAAAGCTGGGTGGCAGTGTGAACTGTGAAGAGGATGTTAGGAGGTGGCAGGGTGACCTGGACAGGTTGAGTGAGTGGGCAGATGCGTGGCAGATGCAGTATAGGGGGGTTGCATGTAAGGTCACCGGGTCAAAGGGCTTGACGCACGGAGCCGCTCAATCAATCTGGAGGACATCGCAGCTTCCTGTATATGTTGTTAATACACGAAACGCGTACTTTCCTACCTGTTAAAAACCGCCAAAAATGGTGAATTTTTGCACTGTAAAAAATTGTGGAAGTCGGGGTAATCATGAGAGACATCTATCCTACTTCTGAATTCCGAAAGTGAAGAGAAATGAAGGTAAAGAGAAGCAAGAGCTGAAGGGACAACAGCTAAAGTGCTTGGCGAACATTGGCCGTGCAGATATCAAATTGGAAAATATTGAACAATGCGCTTGAACAATGCGTTTGCTCACGGCATTTCATCATCAGTAAGGCATTATGTATGTTTTTTCTTTATTCATTTGGTATCTAAAAAGTTTCAGAAGTGATAAATCTGGCTGTAAAATTTTAAAATCACCCATGGTTCTGAAATGGGTTATAGAGCAGATAGACTTCACTGCTGCTCATTAAACTGAGTTCATGCCACTTATGAAAACTTCAAATATCTTATTTTTTCTTCAGTTTACTTTAAAGCAGTGGTGAACTTCATGATCAATCTTGGCTTTCTCCGAGATGCATCTTAGAGATACAGCATGAAAACAGGCCCTTCGGCCCACCGAGTTCTCACCAACCATTGATCACCTGTTCACACTTGTTCTATGTTATCTCATTTTCTCACCTTGGCTAAGGACCAAATACACCAAGGCCTCATCTTCCTGGGTGCCAAGAACAGAGGTGAACTTATCAAATACGAAAAGGCAGTGTATGCTCAGTTGAAAAGACACTTCAAAAGCCTCCTCAACCCTGAAGCATTCCTTGATATGAACTCGCTTGACGCCCATCCCAAAGTATCCCGGCGAGCCAAAGGACCAGCTCGCCTGCCGAAGACTGGGGACTCGCCTGGTCGGCCTGACTCGCCTGCCGCAGATGGAGGACCCGCGTTGCAGACCAGAATCCACCTCAAAGGCCCAGCTCACCCACCACGGACAGAGGTCCCACGCCACATTCCGGAACCTCACCAACGTGGATCAAGGGCCTGCGCCGTGGATCGAGGACCTACCCTGCAGACCCACCTGGAAGGCACGGCTCGCCTGCCCAGAGTGGAAGGAATTGGATGGAGCGGACCGGTTGAGGGAGGCAATGCATTGCCTTGACAGTGGAGCGGGTCACTGGAGGCCCTGCAACATCCTGGTGCTCAGCTAAACTGGGCGCCACTCCAAGAGGCCAAGTGCATGGATGCACATCGCCTACACTAGCACGGAGCAGTGGAGCATCGCTGGAGAATACGAATTGCCATGCATGGCTGGGCTGACCCTGCAACGCCGCCATGACAACGGACCTTCATGGTCAGGTCAAGAACCCTACACGTGCAACAACTGGGACTTGAAAATGGCACCAAAATCTGTCGACTGTATACTGTCTCAGTGTACTACTGCTATACACTTGTACTGTATCTGAGGCTTATTTGATATGTATAGAAGTGCTTATATATAGTGATACTTGTACTGAACTGTAGACCAAAATGAATTTCACTGCGCCTCAGTACATGTGACAAATAAAGTACCTTGCTACAATCTATTCAATCCAGCTTTGCCGTTGCTTCTTACCGACACAGATTTATAAATGCCATATTGTCATGTAAAAAGCAACATGGCCAGGGCATCAGATAGTATACATGCTGAAGTTCAAATACCCACTGGTGAGGAATATCAGTCGCACATCCAACACCTCAGTTACACAACCAAAACCCCATTTTATCCTGCAGCAGAATCTCAAGCTAAAACATGGAGTGTCACTTTCCCTCCGCAGTTGCTGCCTAACCCACTGAGTTTAATTTAATTTTTGGCTCCAGATTCCAGCATCTGCAGTCTCTTGTGTCTCCACAATCTCACTGAACACATCTGAGAAATGGAAGATCTCAGAGACTCCATAATGGATGTGCACCTCTAATTTCTGGATTCTCTCCCCTTTTAGAAAATACTAGACTAAGTGGGACCCGTTGGGTCCCATGTTCACATGGGAGGGCTGGTCCCCGACGCAATATTCTACCTCTCCACCAATTCCAATATTGGTGGCCAGTGGGGGGGCTTTCTGGAGCGCTGGTATGGGTTCTTGGGGTGGCAGCTCAGTCTCTCAAGCCTGATCTGCTGGCAGCTCACTCACGGTTGGTGGGCTGGCAGTTGACTCATGGCTATTCCTTGAAATTCCATTTCAAGCAAGGCCACCAAATTCAAATCAATTTTCCTACCATTTCAAGCAGGGTGCAAGGCCACCAAATTCAAGGGCAGTTTCTTACCACTTTGAGCATGGTGCAAGGCCACCGAATTCAAGTGCAGTTTCCAACCACTTCAAGCAGGGTGCAAGGCCACCAAATTCAAGTGCAGTTTCATACCACTTCAAGAAGGGTGGAAGGCCACCAAATACAAGTGCAGTTTCATACCACTTCATGCGGGATGCAAAGCCGCCAAATTCAAGTGCAGTTTCATTCCACTTCAAGCAGGGTGCAAGGCCACCAAATTCAAGTGCAGTTTCATTCCATTTCAAGCAGGGTGCAAGGCCACCAAATTCAAATGCAGCTTCATACCATTTCATGCAGGGTGAAACCACCATAAAACCACACAAAACACCAAACTCACAGTTCAGTAGACATTCAGTGCGTTCAGTCAATTCACAGCTCAGCCAAAGTCGTGATCTCTCCCTCCATCATGCAGAGACTGAGCCACACCCACACTTCCGGGTTTTAAACATCTCCCACCGGAAAAGGTGTGGCCTTCATGGCGCGATTGACAGGAGAGGGATTCTCAACATTTTTTAAACACTAATAACGCTTTTATTTTTCATTGATGGTAAGATTTCTCTGCACCTGCTGAGCAGAGGGAGACTGAGTAAGATGGCCAAAAATCACAGCCGTAAATGGTAGCGTTTTATCTAAAATCAATATACAGTGCAAACAGGAAGTGCATTTGCAGTAGTGCCTTTTAAATTCAAGCCAAAGCACCCAAGCCACCATTTGCAGTAAGTAGTACCTTTCAACTTCAAGCCAAAGCACCCAAGCCACCATTTGCAGTAAGTAGTGCCTTTCAACTTCAAGCCAAAGCACCCGCCACCATTTGCAGTAAGTAGTGCCTTTCAACATCAAGCCAAAGCTCCCAAGCCACCATTTGCAGTAGGTAGTGCCTTTCAACTACAAGCCAAAGCACCCAAGCCTCCATTTGCAGTAAGTAGTGCCTTTCAACTTCAAGCCAAAGCACCCAAGCCACCATTTGCAGTAAGTAGTGCCTTTCAACTTCAAGCCAAAGCACCACAGCCACCATTTGCAGTAAGTAGTGCCTTTCAACTTCAAGCCAAAGCACCCAAGCCACCATTTGCAGTATGTAGTGCCTTTCAACTTCAAGCCAAAGCACCCAAGCCATCATTTGCAGTAAGTAGTGCCTTTTAACTTCAAGCCAAAGCACCCAAGCAACCGTTTGCAGGCAGTGCCTTTTTACTTCAAACAAACCATATTTTCATTTTCAAACCACATTAAGGGGACTCACAGATGGGTAGACATGTGTTCAGTGTTATTCAGAGCTCCGAGAGACGTGCCCCTTTGGCTTCATCCATCTTGCAGAGACTGAGTGAGGCACACCACTTCCTGGTTTTATTGTCCCTCCCCCTCCCTCCAGCAGGGGCAGCAGAGAGTATGGTGAATTTTTAAAAAACATTAATATCTCTCTGATTTGTCATCGATGGGAAAAATCCTCCGGTCCAGGAATGCGGAGCGAGGTGGCCAAAAATGATGGCCGTAGGTGGCGGCGTTCTCTCGGAAATTGCGGCACAGTGGGCCAAAAACGGTCAAGATCAGACTTTTAGTAATATAAGATATTGATGGTAAGGAAAAGGTGGGGGGGGGGGGGGGGGGGGGGGGGGGGGGGGGGGGGGGGTGCGGGTGCAGGAACAGATAATTTGCTTGCCATTGAATAAATCTGCTTACCATTGAATAAAATTGCTGATCCAAAGAGATTGTTATCTTTTAAAATCCTGCAATCAAATCTTCAAATAAGGGCAAAAACTGGCAGAAAAGCAAGTAGAAATGTATTCATGGAGTCATAGAGCTGTACAGTCGGGAATCAGGCCCTTCGGCCCTCCCTGTCCATGCTGACCAAGTTGGCATATGGGGCAATTCCATTTGCCTGGATTTGGACCATATCCCTCTGCTTGCGCAAACCGCCCCCCCCCCCCCCCCCCCCCCCCCCCGCATATCCATGTGTCTGTCCAAATGTGTTTAAAAAATGTAATTGTGCATTTACAGTGTTGGTTCTGATTAATTTGTCAATGTTAAGCTAGTTTTAGCAACTTAATTAAGCTACCAGAGATAACAAGAAACATAGTCCAATTTAATAACTCATTCAGCGCACCACTGGACTGGAGAAGCCTGCATTTCCACTGCAGCTTGGAGTGGCAGCTAATTGTGCTTGAATAGGGGGTTGCAATGCTAGCTGAAGGTAGACACCTAGGGCTGGAGTGGCACAGCGGGTCAGGTAGCATCTCTGTAAAAATGGAATAGGTGATGTTTCGGATCGAGACCCTTCATTTTCAACCTAGGTTGATCCCACAACAGTGCTAATGAAGCTCGTCACCACTTGCATGTTGGAAAGGACGGTCTCCACGTGACTTGGCAAAACACTAATGATTTGGTGCCAGGATCTTCGATGCATCCTGATTCTAAGCTCAGTGTTTCTGAGATTCATTGATTCGTAGATATTAAGGGAATCAAGGGAAACAGGATTAGTGCAGGAAAACAGCACTGGTCAGCCATGATTGTGGTTCCCTCTTCTCCCCTCTCCCATCAGGCAAGAGGTACAGATGAAGTGTGAAAGCGCACACCTCCAGATTCAGGGATAATTTCTTCCCAGCTGTTATTACAGCAGGGCAAAGAATATCATCAAGGACAGCTCCCATCCTGCGTTTGGACTGTTCGACCTGCTGCCCTCTGGAAGGCGCTATAGGTGCATCAAAACTAGGACAAATAGACTCAGGAATAGTTGTTTTCCGAAAGTCATAACTACTCTTAACTCACACATGCACTGACTTCACAGCCCAACACCCGGACTTCCATCTATTCTATCCACGTACTGACATTTGGAACTGTAATGTGTATTGTAACTGTAATTTTTAATATTTCTTAATAATTTTTAATATTTTAATATAACTTTTAAACATCTGCCTAAGAATACTACCTATTCATCCTTCACCATTTTGCCTTTATAGATATGCATATAGCGCCGCAGAATTGTGCACCTATCCCCCACCCCACCCCCCCTTGTTTTGTTTTCTGTTTCTTATTTTTTGTACTAAATTATATGTATGCACTGAGTACGAGCTGCTTTTAATCTCATTGTACATGTATAGTGACAATAAATGGCATATCTATCTATATCTATTAGGCAAGAGAACCATCCTATCACCAACTAGAGAGCAGTCCTGAGCTACTATCTACCTAATTGGAGACCCTCAGACCATCTTTAATCGGACTTTACTGGACTTTATCTTGCACAAAACGTTATTCCCTTTATCATGAATGTGTACACTGTGGTAATCATGTATGCTCTTTCCGCTGACTGGTTACCATGCAACAAACGCTTTTCACTGTACCTCGGTACAGGTGACAATAAACTAAACTAAACTTTCATCAGGTCCACTTTCCCACCCATCCCCAGAATTCTTGATTCCCTCACTAATTAAAAAGCTATCAGTCTCAGGTTTGAATATATTCTTTGATGCAGTCTCCGTGGTTTCCAGGGGCAAGGAATTCCAAAGATCCACAACTGTTTGAGTGAAATAAGTAATTCCTCATCTCAGTCTTAAATGGAGACCTGCTCATTCTGAGACTATGCCCTCTGGTCTTATTCTCTCCCATGAGGGAAACCACCCTCCCAGCATTTACTGATAGTCACAAAAGATAGACACACAATGCTGGAGTAACTCAGCTGGACAGGCAGCATCTCTGGAGAGAAGGAACGTGTGACATTTTGGGTCGAGATCCTTCTTCAGAATCCTGAGTCTTCAGACTTTACTGAGAGGCAACCTCCCACCAACTCCATCTGAACAAATTATTCATCAACTCTGCCCAGCCAATTCATTAACCAACTTTGGGAAGTTTGTTAACCATTTCCAACTGGGGAATTCATTAACCAAGAGCACCAAAAATCTAAACAGTTCAAAAGTTAGTTAATCTCTCCCGCTCTCTTAGAATTGTTACTCCTCATTGGCATACATTTTGTTGATAGTTACAAATTATATCCTTAAATATCTGCCATCACTTGTCCATTGTTTTGCCTATATATTGTTTTTCCCAGACCATTTTAACTATTTTTAGCTAACTTTCCTTTGTAGAATTCACTTAAATTTAATGCATTTGTATCAGACCTAAGTTACTTACTCTCTCGCTTAATGCTAATGTGCACTATACTTCCTTGGGGTTCTGTTACTCTTGAGATTATTTATTAAAACTATCTAATTTGACATTATCCGATCCAAAGTAGCCTGCTCTGGTTGGCTGGATAATGTGCGGTTCTGGGAAACTACCGAATGTGCTCTGTGAATTCATTCTTGTGGTTCCCATTTCCAATTCAAATAACCCAATCTTTGTGAACATTACATTCACAGATGATTTTGTTTACACCACGCCCTTCCCACCTCCTGTTACTGAAGAAGGGTTTCGGCCCGAAACGTTGTCTATTTCCTTCGCTCCATAGATGCTGCTGCACCCGCTGAGTTTCTCCAGCTTTTTTGTGTACCTTCCATTTTCCAGCATCTGCAGTTCCTTCTTGAACAATCCATCTGAATGTTGTCCTCTTGGCGACGGAGTTGCTAACTGATTTGCGCATTAGTTTTAAATATGTGGTAAATAGGTGTTCGTTGATTTAACAAATATTGCAACCTTAAAACCAATTCAAAAGTGCAGTTTGCTGACCAATGCAACTTCCTGTACCTTTCTCCGCGTTTGAAGAAAGACAAATCAAACACCGAGATTTATAATATTTTTAGATGCTGAAACTTTTTAATTGAAAAAAAGTCAAAAAGCTCACTTTGGTTATTACATATCTGGAATTAATATAATGATTCATCAGTTTAATAATTTGAACTATAATAGTCCATGAGAGAGGAAAGAAAACAACATGTTGTTTCATGAGTAATTGAACTAATACAAATTTCAAGCGACCTGGGCAGTGACAAGGTTAAAACTGTCTTTCCCTGTTTGAGAACATGTGGCATAGGTAGAATTAAAAATGCACATATTAAACACCGTAATTGGGGGAAATGACAGGAGATTTGATGATTGTTTGATATTTGTTTGCCTACCCGCCCCCATACTGTACACACATATCCATAGCTTTTAGAGGGGAGAGAAAAGAAAAGGGAGGTAGACACAAAATGTTGGAGTAACTCAGCGGGACAGGCAGCATCTCTCGAGAGAAGGAATGGGTGGGCGTTTCGGGTCGAGCTCCAGTATTTTGTGTCTACCTTCGATTTAAACCAGCATCTGCAGTTCTTTCCTACACCAAGAAAAGGGAGCGTTATATCACCAAGGAAGAAAGCCTCACATGCTGTAGAAGATCAAAACCCGCTCATACTGTTAAAATTCGGGCGGATTAGTCTCATTTAATTTACCCAGGGGTTGCTTTGCGCCAAGGAGACGTTTGGATCTTCCTGGATTGCGCTGTGGCTGTCTCTCCTATTGGCTGCGCAGCTCCCGGAAGTACCTTGGGTTGCTCCACGTCTGTCAGATTCACCCGGGCTGAATCAACTGTGGCCACCAGGCGAGACTCACCTGTTGCTTGCTGCTCCCCACCTGAGATCACGTAAGTGTGAACGGGTCCCCAAACTGGGGCAAAAAAAGTCGAACTATCTTTCCTAGAACTTCCGAAATGATTTGTACACAGTTGAAACATGCAAGCCTCTAATCACTGAGCTCTTCTTAAAGTAGTGTCCAATTCGAAGAAGTAAAATATACAGATGGAAGATGCAAAGCTATTGGATTTAGGATGGTGACCAGATTGTGTGCCATGGCGACTTGCAGGAGAATTAGGTCATTTCACTGGCTGCACTGCCTCGGGTGGCTATTCGTGCTGGTAAGTGATATTAAACTTACTGATATTGTAATCAGAGATAATAGGTTATGCTGACGCCAAGATCAATGTTTACATAAGTGTTTCCAGGTTGAACTGCATCCTGTTCTTTTGCCCCGCTCTGCTGGTGACAGGTTGTGTGAGCTGGATGATCGTGCGCCTATGAAATGGGATTTAAATCATTGTCTGAAAGAAAAATCTGATTTTACTCCATTGCAGTTTCCCATTTTTCATCAGTTTTCTAATTGAAATATTTTCTTTAATCTATTTTGGATTCATATTCTGGTACAGTTTTGGGAAATTATTATACCCCACAATAAGCTTTAACTAAAAGTAATCTCAAACTGTTTTATTTTAATTTTTTGAAATTATGAGTCAGTTTATCAATTTAAGAATCAGTTTTTATAGCTTCTACTGATTTACCCTACTGTGAACCTTTACAGTTGTCAGTATTTCAATCTGATCTCCATTTGGCCTTTATTGTATAAAAAGAGTGCAGAGCTGTTGCTTTCTCAGATACAATTCCAGATTCTTGATACCATTTTTATGACTGCAGGTTCTATCCATGGGTTTGACATTGATCTCAAAGTAAAATCACAACAAAAGTAGTTTCCATGCTCCAGAACCTATTGGAAAATAGTGACAAGTCCAGCATACCTGCGCTTATAATAAGAAAAAGGCATGCCTGCTGTTGTGAATGCTATAAATTGCTTTGCATTTTGGGACAGTCTCATTTTACTCTCACAAACATGGTTCAACTCCCTGTTACAAGGATAGTTTAACAGTCAAGAAACGTTTGCATTTGATCAATAGAACTGAATAAATCGTACTATACAGACATTGTAATATGGTATTTGATGTCTCAAAAGTGACTGGTAATTGATGTCCAAAAAGTGCAGTTAATGAAATGATTTATAGTCATGAGATAATATTCAATCTCGGAGGCCCAAAATGGATATAATTGAAACTGCGAAGAGAAGATGGAGTCATATTTAGCTCTTTGCTTCCTCTGAGGAAGTATCATGGTGACTATGTTCATGAGATTTGGAAGGAAAGCACAAGGCAAACTGCTTGAGGGAATTGAATTTTGAACCAAATCCAAATCCTTTTTTTGTACCCTTTTGGAAATATTTAAAATTCGCCACAGGGAAACAGGCCATTTGGTTTATGCTCCATATAAGCAAATAGTCTTATCAGAAATTGTGGAGAACTAAAAGTCTTATGAGAGCAAAGAACTCAACAATAAATATTAACAGAATTTTTTTTTATTGAGCATAAAGCTGATAAATATTGTTGTGTTTAATTAATGGCTTAATCCCAATGGCTACGCAGAGATTGTATGATTTAATTTGAATCATTAATCTCTGACTTGGAATGTTTTGTAAATAATAAGTACAGATAAAGGGTCTCGACCCAAAATGTCAATTGTCTATATCCCTCTACAGATATGCCTTACTGGCTGAGTTGCGAGCATGGAACATGAATTCAAGCATTTACAGCTTCTCATGCCGCCATTTAACGAGAATGTTGCTTCTCAAAAAAATAGGGAAAGGGATAATAGAGACCCACAGGTCAGTTAGCATGATATTGGTCATTGGACAACCAACAGGTTGATAATGGGACAGAGCTAACATGGTTTCATGATAGTGGAATTATCCGTGGAGGAACCAATCTATGGGATTTAAAAAGATAACTAGGTTCAGTAATGTTGATCCTAGTTATTTTTTCTATCTAGTTTTTTCTAGACCATCAGAATGGCATAAAATTCATATTTGTAAATATTCTTTAGAAAAGGAAATTCACTATCCTATCCATAACTCCAGTCATACAGCAATACACTGGTTCTAAAATGCCCTCTGAAATGGCTTTGAAAGCCAAGTAGGTCTAGCAAACGGGCTATGTTTGAAACGCAATAAAAATAAAACCAGACAGATCACCCGACATTGACCTGGGCATCAAGCTTGCAGTCATTTACACAAACACTCGGGAACTGGTATTTAAATTGAAATAGTTGTCATAATTGTACTTAATGAAACATAGAAACATAGAAAATAGGTGCAGGAGTAGGCCATTCGGCCCTTCGAGCTTGCACCGCAATTCAATATGATCATGGCTGAACATCCAACTCAGTATCCTGTACCTGCCTTCTCTCCATACCCCCAGATCCCTTTAGCCACAAGGGCCACATCTAACTCCCTCTTAAATATAGCCAATGAACTGGCCTCAACTACATTCGGTGGCAGAGAATTCCAGAGATTCACCACTCTCTGTGTGAAAAATGTTTTTCTCATCTCGGTCCTAAACGATTTCCCCATTATCCTTAAACTGTGACCCCTTGTTCTGGACTTCCCCAACATCGGGAACAATCTTCCTGCATCTAGCTTGTCCAACCATTTAAGAACTTTGTAAGTTTCTATAAGACCCCCCCCTCAATCTTCTAAATTCTAGCGAGTACAAGCCGAGTCTATCCAGTCTTTCTTCATATGAAAGTCCTGACATCCCAGGAATCAGTCTGGTGAACCTTCTCTGTACGCCCTCGATGCCAAGAATGTCCTTCCTCAGATTAGGAGACCAAAACTGTACGCAATACTCCAGGTGTGGTTTCACCAAGACCCTGTACAACTGCAGTAGAACCTCCCTGCTCCTATACTCAAATCCTTTTGCTATGAATGCTAACACACCATTCACTTTCTTCACTGCCTGCTGCACCTGCATGCCTACTTTCAATGACTGGTGTACCATGACACCCAGGTCTCGTTGCATCTCCCCTTTTCCTAATCGGCCACCATTCAGATAATAGTCTACTTTCCTGTTTTTGCCACCAAAGTGGATAACCTCAAATTTATCCACATTATACTGCATCTGCCATGCATTTGCCCACTCACCCAGCCTATCCAAGTCACCTTGCAGCCTCCTAGCATCCTCCTCACAGCTATCACTGCCCCCCAGCTTTGTGTCATCCGCAAACATGGAGATGTTGCATTAATTTCCCTCGTCCAAATCATTTAAGATATATTGTAAATAGCTGGGGTCCCAGCACTGAGCCTTGCGGTACCCCACTAGTCAATGCCTGCCATTCTAAAAAGGACCTATTTACTCCTACTCTTTGCTTCCTGTCTGCCAGCCAGTTCTCTATCCACATCAATACTGAACCCCCAATACCGTGTGCTTTAAGTTTGTATACTAATCTCTTATGTGGGACCTTGTCGAAAGTCTTCTGAAAGTCCAGATATAGCACATCCACTGGTTCTCCCTTATCCACTCTACTAGTTACATCCTCGAAAAATTCTATAAGATTCGTCAGACATGATTTACCTTTCATAAATCCATGCTGACTTTGTCCAATGATTTCACTACTTTCCAAATGTGCTGCTATCCCATCTTTATCGGGACGACAGATGGCACAATGGGCTAAGTGTTCGGCTGGCAACCGGAAGGTAGCCGGTTCGAATCCCGCTTGGAGTGCATACTGTCGTTGTGTCCTTGGGCAAGACACTTCACCCACCTTTGCCTGTGTGTGAATGTGTGTGAGTGATTGGTGGTGGTCGGAGGGGCCGTAGGCGCAGATTGGCAGCCACGCTTCCGTCAGTCTGCCCCAGGGCAGCTGTGGCTACAGAAGTAGTTTACCACCACCGAGTGTGACTGAGGAGTGAATGAATAATGCGATGTAAAGCGCCTTGAGTATTAGAAAGGCGCTATATAAATCCCATCCATTATTATTATTATCTTTAATAACTGTCTGTAATTCCCTGTTTTCTCTCTCCCTCCCTTTTTAAAAAGTGGGATTACATTAGCTACCCTCCAATCCTCAGGATCTTTGTACTAATTGTACAAATTGTACCAATTGTACTAATGGACTTCTAATCAACCTTGGGCACATCCTATCCTTGTGGCAGAATAAACCCTGTGAGGTAATGGCCCAATAGAATACCAGCAGGACTGAGTCCTCAATATTGATCCAAACCCAATTGCAGTCATAATACTGCCCAATTTGACCAGGGCTGTCGAACATTCTATCTAAACTAGGTTTACAGCAAATTATGAATGAAGCAACACATAGGTAAACGTGTTTGACCTTGTTCCCATCAATCTACCTGTACCAGACTCATTACATTACGGCAGGAATGAACCACTAGATAGGCCTTGTGGAGGCAATGTCCCAACTTTGGAAATACCCTTTATTGTATCATGTGGCACTTTCATTATGTCTTAGGGGATATGTGCAGAACCAATTCTGGGACTCCATGAATATCCCTCATTATGCCATTACTTTAAACTAGTAGTTCAACCCTGGTTCAATGAGGAGTGTAGTTAGGCTTGCCTGCTGTGGCATTGGAATGTTTGCACATTAAACAGGAAGAGTGTTATGCAATGGACAGAGGCAAATGATTTTGCAGTTTACAGATCAAAGTTCTCTCGTCCAGTCATAATCATTTGTGAGTATAGGTGGGCAAATAAGCAGCTAATAGAAACATAGAAACATAGAAATTAGGTGCAGGAGTAGGCCATTCGGTCCTTCGAGCCTGCACCGCCATTCAATATGATCATGGCTGATCATCCAACTCAGTATCCCGTACCTGCCTTCTCTCCATACCCTCTGATCCCCTTAGCCACAAGGGCCACATCTAACTCCCTCTTAAATATAGCCAATGAACTGGCCTCGACTACCCTCTGTGGCAGAGAGTTCCAGAGATTCACCACTCTCTGTGTGAAAAAAGTTCTTCTCATCTCGGTTTTAAAGGATTTCCCCCTTATCCTTAAGCTGTGACCCCTTGTCCTGGACTTCCCCAACATCGGGAGCAATCTTCCTGCATCTAGCCTGTCCAACCCCTTAAGAATTTTGTAAGTTTCTATAAGATCCCCTCTCAATCTCCTAAATTCTAGAGAGTATAAACCAAGTCTATCCAGTCTTTCTTCATAAGACAGTCCTGACATCCCAGGAATCAGTCTGGTGAACCTTCTCCGCACTCCCTGGGAGTGGGAGGAAGAGGCTGTAAGAACATTTCCAATCTTATCTTTGGTAGATGCTAATATGCCAGTGCTAAAGGCAAGGCTGAATCTTTTGCAACAAAACCATTCAAAAGTACTGGGTGGATGCTCTTTATCTATTTCCTCCTGAAGCCCCCGCTATCACACGCTAACCTTCAGCTAACTCAAATTGTATTATGGACCAGCTGAAAAGACAATTGGACTGGGAAACATATCTGCTGTAATGCTTTAAAATTAGCTACAATTCCAGCCAATTTGTCACGAAACAGCTGCAATATTGGCACCTATCAATCAAATGTGGAAAATTGTCCAAAAGTGTCCTGTCCATAAGCAAGCAGGACAAATCCCTCCAGGCAAATTACCATCTTATTAATCATAGGCAATGTAATAGAAGGTTTATCATCAGTGCGATTAAGCAGCACTTATTCACCTCTACCCATTAATTGATGCTAGATTTACATTTTGCTATGGTGACTCGCTCACATCTCCTATAGGCTTCTTCCAAACCTGGATTATGTAGCACAGGGCACTAGTCGTCGTACTCAATGAAAAGCTCAGGCTTATGGTGATTGGGGGAAGGAGGGTTACAATAGTAAAAAATACTAAAGGACACAAAATGCTGGAGTAACTCAGCGGGTCAGGCAGCATCCATGGAGAAAATGGATAGGTGATGTTTCGGGTTGAGACCCTTCTTCAGATTGATTGTAGGGTTGTAAGCGACCCTAGGTGCTGTTCCTCCAGTTTGCGTGTGGCCTCACTCTGGCAATGGAGGCGGCCCAGTTCTTTATTTAAAAACAAGGAGTAACTCAAAAGAGAAAAGTGGGAGTTAAGGAATTAAATGAAAGAACAGGACAAGGAAAACAAAAGGGGGAATCAAAAAATGCAATGCCACCTCAAGGGAAAGCAAGGTCAAGTGTTTTATTATCATATGTCCCGAAATGGAATAATGAAATTCTTACTTGCAGCAGCACAACAGAATATGTAAACATAGTAGTCCGTAAATAATAGTACATCAGTCACACGATTGAGCTGATTTGTTAGTTGTTGGTGAGTATCCTTGTTTTTAAACTCTATTGATTTCTGAGAGCACTGGATACAGCAAAGCCTATGGGACCAGGCAATATCCCAGCTGTGGTACTGAAGACTTGCACTCCAGGACGCATGTTTGTGAACGGATGGCGGGTCACATCTATCACGTGTATGCATGGATCCTGCCCCTTCGCGAAAGCCACTCATAATCGCTCGTCCCCAGCCTATTGACAACCCCGATCCCGACCAAAGATCATAGAGCGGATCTTTGATCCCGACAGTGAAGCCCAGACACAGAAGGTGCGCAGCCGTGCCGGCAGCTTTGCGCAGGATGCGGTACAGCCAGAGCTCAGCGCTGCTAGGTGCTCGGTGGCTCTGCCATTGCGGCCGCCAGTGCAGGCCTCCTTGTGTCACCGCGCCTGGGCGCCGCGGCCTCGGGCACGGGAGGTACCGGAGATAATGGAAATCTGCGGGCCGGTTGATTTCGGGTTACGGGCCGCATTCGGTCCAGGGGCCGCAGGTTGCTGACCCCTGATCTAGTCAGTGGAAGCTTGTGACCCGTGGTCCATAGCCTGAAATTGCTTGGCATTTACTACTCACCAAATTCCTTCACTGCAGTTTGCAAATCTTTAGAGATTTGAGTCTGAAGAAGGGTTTTCGGCCCGAAACGTTGCCTATCTCCTTCGCTCCATAGATGCTGCTGCACCCGCTGAGTTTCTCCAGCATTTTTGTGTACCTTCGATTTTCCAGCATCTGCAGTTCCTTCTTAAACACTATTCTTGTTGTGAATCGTGGAATATGGGAATTGATGTAAAAGAGAGATTAGTATAGCAACACATCACTCTATGGCCTATTCCTACTCTTATTATGCCCATCATTTTTATGCATCCTGTTTCTGTATCGTATTCAGCTTGTTCTGACTTGGCCACATAAAATTTGGTTGTTAATTCTTTTGCTTTACAACTGTGTATAAAGGAGTTTCACATGTCATCTGTTCACATGTCATCTTAGATTAAAGCCAATTAAATTTAGAAAAAAAGTCTCCAAATGTCACAAAAAATCAGATGGATTACAATGCCACATAAATGCGACATTAATTTTTGTAATTTATATCTTGACCATTGTGGGGCATGGAAGCCCAGGTTTGTTGGTTGTTGGGGACAGAGGTAAGATTGATATTTATAGTTTGACCCCCTACTGCAATCATTTTCAGATTAATCAACTGGATTTCATAAACCAGTAGACAGGGGAGGAGTGTGATTTATCAGAAATATATGTTGTCCTTGTATTTCCACCTGCCTCCATGTTTCTGCTTATGCTGCACATAAGCACCTCAGCTAAACTTCATGGTGTTGGAAACTTTTATCTTCAGCAGTTGCCATCATCTGTTGTTTACTCAATCATAATCCAGCATTTCTGGAAGTTATTAAAATAATAAAGAGAATTAAAAATTATAACTATTGCGTGTATAAATAATTCCAAGAAGTATGATTGTTACATTTTGGATTTTATGTGGAGAAAACAATAATGCCAAGATTATCACTCTTCAAGGTTAATTCTCAGTTTTTGTTTGTGTTATGTGAATTACTTTTCATAATTCTAAGTGCCCATTTTAGGTAATTTATTATGAGATACATGAAAGATTAAAAACTATTAACATTAAAATATAAAAACATCATGACAATGGTGATGGTGATCTAATAGAAGTTTGATGTTTGTGAATTTCTTTAGGTACCAGCACCTTCCTACAGTGCAGATACCACACAAACTACATCTGTTTTGAAATTATCAGGAGATAGAGCGGTCAAAGATTTCATTCGATTCATTAATGCAACTGATGTGGTAGAGGCCAAGTATAAACTCTCTATTGAATATTTATGTTCTGAACCGAGTACTGTTGGTGTTGAGGTGTTAGTTTCGACTGATGTCAAAATTGGCGTCACTGTTTACAGGAAAAAATGGAAATGTAAGAAACGTCTTAATACCTTCAGCAATCGGACGCTGTGGGTGAAATTTCCAAGCATCATGTTATACAGACCTGATAATTTGATCAAACACTCCATTGTCATTAACAATGTAATATTAAGAGCCTGGATTATAAATACCAACCGGGGAGCATCTGAGAATCGTGAAGCAACTTTTTATGAACAAGCAATTGCTAGAACCTACAAATTGCTGAAGACATTCAGTCCTTTTGAAAGGCCTTACAAAGATCATGAACACTGCCTTCAGTGGGACACAGAGAAGATAGAAGCAATAAAAGAAAAGCATATACCCCAATGCTTGCTTGAAAATGGTATGTGTATTTTTCTTCACTGTCCTCATGTTTATCTTTTCTCTCAGATTTGCACAATCCAGATAGGAAACTGCTATGTGAATGTGCATTTCAATTTATCACATTGATGTTTGCCTTCACTGGCTTTGCATCAACTGATTTAATAATATGTCTGCTACTCATTTAGATTCTGCCTGATCAGTTTCCAGAAATCAAAGATGAAAAGTCTATCATATTGTTATAAAAATATTTAGTTACAATATCTTTTGTGAAATTAATATTTTTATTAAGGCAATTAATTTGCATCTTTCGGAAGTTGGATTTCAGAAACTGAGGTATTTTTCCATTGGAAGTGTCCCAAACTTTAATTTCACTTTGAATAGCATAATATATCTTCCCTGTAAGGACTCCATCCCCTACTCCCAATTCCTCCGTCTACGCCGCCACTGCTCCCAGGATGAGGCGTTCCACACCAGGGCATCTGAAATGTCCTCATTCTTCAGGGAACGGGGGTTCCCCTCCTCCACCATAGATGAGGCTCGCAGCAGGGTCTCTTCCATACCCCGCAACACTGCTCTCTGTCCCCATCCCCCCACTCGCAACAAGGGCAGAGCCCCCCAGTTCTCACCTTTCACCCCACCAGCCGTCACATACAACAAGTCATCCTCCGTCAGTTTTGCCACCTCCATCGTGACCCCACCACTCACCACATCTTCCCATCTCCCCCCATGTCTGCCTTCCGCAAAGACCGCTCCCTCCGTAACTCCCTTGTCAATTCTTCCCTTCCCTCCCGTACGACCCCCACCCCGGGCACTTTCCCTGGCAACCGCAAGTGATGCAACACTTGTCCCTTTACATCCCCCCTCGACTCCATTCAAGGACCCAAGCAGTCGTTCCAGGTGCGACAGAGGTTCACCTGCATCTCCTCCAACCTCATCTATTGCATCCGCTGCTCTAGATGTCAGCAGATCTACATCGGTGAGACCAAGCGGAGGCTGGGCGATCGTTTAGCCGAACACCTCCGCTCGGTCCGCAATAACCAACCTGACCTCCCGGTGGCTCAGCACTTCAACTCCCCCTCCCATTCCGTATCCGACCTCTCTGTCCTGCATCTCCTCCATGGCCAGAGCGAGCATCACCGGAAATTGGAGGAACAGCACCTCATATTCCGCTTGGGGAGTCTGCATCCTGGGGGCATGAACATTGAATTCTCCCAATTTTGTTAGCCCTTGCTGTCTCCTCCCCTTCCTCAGCCCTCGGGCTGTCTCCTCCCATCCCTCACCCTCAGGCTCCTCCTCCTCCTTTTTCCATTCTTCTCCCCGCCGCCCCCCACCATCCCCCCCATCAATCTGAAGAAGGGTTTCCGCCAGAAACGTTGCCTATTTCCTTCGCTCCATAGATGCTGCTGCACCGGCTGAGTTTCTCCAGCATTTTTGTGTACCTTTGAAAACAACCTTAATTGGCTTCAACGTACTGATTCAATATCAGCCAATATCTGCCTACACAGTTTTGAGAAAACTGCCTACGCAGTTGTGCTACGAATCTAATCCCATGAATGCTATATATATATATCTTATGTGTCTGTGATGTATCCTACAGCCAACCTACTCAGCTCTTAGTTACACCTTGTCATGTAAATCTGGAATTCAGTGAAGTTCTGAGAACGAGAGGTCATGTTGGAAGTGCCATCTTTTGGATGAGACAATTAATTGAATCCCATCCGCCTCTAATCATTGAAGTAATTCTCAAGACATCAATATGGAAGAAAAGCTAGGGAGTTATCACTGGTGCCCCAGACTAGGTGTACCTTCCTTTCCTTGCCTGACCCATCTCACCCTCGCCAACTATCTACCATCATGTCAAGAAAGCTAAATGGTCATTATTGTGTTGATGTTCTTATGAACTTGATGTACACAAATTGGCTATTGCTTTCTACGTTTGCACTTATCTTCAAAAAGCACTTTTATTGTCAGTGGGAGGACTGAAAAACACTATGGAAATATAACTTTAGTTTTGAGAAAAATGTTGTTTTCCTCTACCACCAGCTGTGCCCTCTTGAATTAATTCCTGTAGCCTACCCACCTCTTTACCTCTCCATCTAACTCCAACCATCCCTGTCCTCCTGTCCCTGAACTTGAGACACAGAAATTATTTTTGAATATGGTCTTTCAAAGCCATCTTGTGATTTTTTTACATAAGAAGTGTTATGCAAATATGTTATTTTATTGTTGTAAATGGAATTGGTCATGTAAGTTATTTGGGGTACAGTGCTGCACTGATTATTCAGATACCTGGACAAATAGAGTCGGACAAATAGTTCAAATTTCATCATGGCAGGGGGGAATTTAAATTCTTTTGATTAAAAATCTGATAATATTGAACCATTTACATAAAACTACCAGATTGTTATCAAAGACCTTGAGCAAATGAAATTGGCTGTTCTAATGTGAACAGGCTTGTCAGTGAAGTCAGAACCTTAACAATGTGATTAAGTTTAGCTTTACTCGAGGTGGCCCAGCAAACCATTTGACTGCAACAAACTGCAGCTTCAAAGTACGATAAATGCTAAACAGGATGAAGTAACAGCCATGACCTTATTGAATAGTAGAGCAGGCACAAAGGGCCACTCCTGCTTCTTTTTACATGTAGAAGGAACTGCAGATGCTGGTTTACACCGAAGATAGACATAAGATACTCAAGTACCTCAGCGGGTCAGGCTGCATCTCTAGAAAAGGAATCGGTGACGTTTTTGGGTCAAGACCCTTCAGCTCCTCTTAACAACTGGGGTTGACATAGACACTGGATTTGACCAAAAAAAAGCGAGTAGATTTGGCACAGTGAACCCTGCAATCTCTTCCAAATGAACATGCTTAGAATGCCAGTGGTGAAAGAGGTAGCCACGGACTAGTCCAGCAGAACTTGACTGGATCAGAATAAGATCTTTGATCTAACATCCTAGATTATTCTTCCATTGGTACTCTGTGCTTACCCTGTCCTACCACCAGGGCTGTGCTGGCATCAGAGCCCTGGGGAAATGGCCTGTTGGGGAAATGGCCTTGCTCTGAATATTCATCTCAGGCTTTTATGAAGTCCCTTGGCCTCGGGTCAATCACAGAAACATAGAAACATAGAAAATAGGGGCAGGTGTAGGCCATTCGGCCCTTCGAGCCTGCACCGCCATTCAATATGATCATGGCTGATCATCCAACTCAGTATCCTGTACCTGCCTTCTCTCCATACCCCCTGATCCCTTTAGCCTCAAGGGCCACATCCAACTCCCTCTTAAATATAGCCAATGAACTGGCCTCAACTACCTTCTGTGGCAGAGAATTCCACACATTCGCCACTCTCTGTATGAAAAATGTTTTTCTCATCTTCGTCCTAAAAGACTTCCCCCTTATCCTCAAACTGTGACCCCTTGCTCTGGACTTCCCCAACATCGGGAACAATCTTCCTGCATCTAGCCTGTCCAACCCCTTAAGAATTTTGTACGTTTCTATGAGATCCCCCCTCAATCTTCTAAATTCTAGCGAGTACAAGCCGAGTCTATCCAGTCTTTCTTCATATGAAAGTCCTGCCATCCCAGGAATCAGTCTGGTGAACCTTCTCTGTACTCCCTCTATGGCAAGAATGTTTTTCCTCAGATTAGGAGACCAAAACTGTACGAAATACTCTAGGTGTGATCTCACCAAGACCCTGTACAACTGCAGTAGAACCTCGCTGCTCTTATACTCAAATCCTTTTGCTATGAATGTTAACATACCATTCGCCTTCTTCACTGCCTGCTGCACCTGCATGCCTACTTTCAATGACTGGTGTACCATGACACCCAGGTCTCGTTGCATCTCCCCTTTTCCTACTTGGCCACCATTAAGATAATAGTCTACTTTCCTGTTTTTGCCACCCTAGTGGATAACCTCACATTTACCCACATTATACTGCATCTGCCATGCATTTGCCCAATCACCCAACCTATCCAAGTCACCTTGCAGCCTCCTAGCATCCTCCTCACAGCTAACATTGCCCCCAGCTTCATGTCATCCGCAAACTTGGAGATGTTGCATTCAATTCCCTCATCCAGATCATTCATATCTATCTATCTATATTACTAAAAGTCCGTTCTTGACCGGTTTTGGCCATCTGTGCTGCGATTTCCGAGAGAACGCCGCCACCTACGGCCGTCATTTTTGGCCACCTTGCTCAGAGCCCCCCTCTGCCGCATGTGTGCCGAGGACTTTTCCCGTCGATTAAAAATGACAGAGATATTAATGTTTTTACAAAATTCCCCATTCTCTCTGCTGCCCCCGCTGGCGGCAGGGGGGAGGGTCTATAAAACCAGGAAGTGGTATGCCACACAGTCTCTTCAAGATGGAGGAAGGCAGAGGGTCACGTTTCTCTGAGCTGTGAATAACACTGAACACATGTCTACTCAAATGTAAGTGTCCTTAGTGGTTCTAAAATGCTTGCAGAATGTGTCTATTGGTTCTAAAATGTTTGCAGAAAGTGTCTATTTTGGTTCTACAATGCTTGCAGAATGTCTCTATTGGTTCTAAAGCTTGCAAAAAATGTCTATTGGTTCTAAAGCTTGCAAAAAAAAGTCTATTGGTTCTAAAGCTTGCAAAAAAAGTGTTTATTGGTTCTAAAGCTTGCAAAACAATGTCTATTGGTTCTAAAGCTTGCAAAAAAAAGTCAATTGGTTCTAAAGCTTGCAAAAAAGGTGTATATTGGTTCTAAAACTTGCAAAACAATATCTATTGGTTCTAAAGCTTGGAAAAAAAATGTCTATTGGTTCTAAAGCTTGCAAAAAGTGTCTCTATTGGTTCTAAAGCTTGCAAAAAGTGTCTCTATTGGTTCTAAAGCTTGCAAAAAGTGTCTCTATTGGTTCTAAAGCTTGCAAAAATGTATATTGGTTCTAAAGCTTGCAAAAAAATGTCTATTGGTTCTAAAGCTTGCAAAAAAATGTCTATTGGTTCTAAAGCTTGCAAAAATATGTCTATTGGTTCTAAACCTGGCAAAAATATGTCTATTGGTTCTAAAGCTTGCAAAAATATGTCTATTGGTTCTAAAGCTTGCAAAAATATGTCTATAGGTTCTAAAGCTTGCAAAAATATGTCTATTGGTTCTAAAGCTTGCAAAAATATGTCGATTGGTTCTAAAGCTTGCCAAAATATGTCGATTGGTTCTAAAGCTTGCAAAAATATGTCGATTGGTTCAAAAGCTTGCAAAAATATGTCTATTGGTTCAAAAGCTTGCAAAAATATGTCTATAGGCTCTAAAGCTGGCAAAATATGTCTATAGGCTCTAAAGCTGGCAAAATATGTCTATTGGCTCTAAAGCTGGCAAAATAATGTCTATTGGTTCTAAAGCTTGCAAAAAAATGTCTATTGGTTCTAAAGCTTGGGTGTGGCTTGAAGTTGAAAGGCACTACTTACTGCAAATTGTGGCTTCGTTGAAAGGCACTACTTACTGCAAATGGTGGCATGAGGTTGAAAGGCACTACTTACTGCAAATGGTGGCTTGGGAGCTTTGGCTTGAAGTTGAAAGGCACTACTTACTGCAAATGGTGGCTTGGGTGCTTTGGCTTGAAGTTGAAAGCACTACTTACTGCAAATGGTGGCTTGGGTGTGCCTTGAAGTTGAAAGACACCACTTACTGCAAATGATGGCTTGGGTGTGGCTTGGGTGTGGTTTGAAGTTGAAAGACACCACACTGCAAATGGTGGCTTGGGAGCTTTGAAGTTGAAAGGCACACTACTTACTGCAAATGTTGGCTTGGGTGTGGCTTGAAGTTGAAAGACACCACTTACTGCAAATGATGGCGGGTGTGGCGAAGTTGAAAGACACTACTTACTGCAAATGATGGCTTGGGTGTGGCTTGAAGTTGAAAGACACCACTTACTGCAAATGGTGGCATGAAGTTGAAAGGCACTACTTACTGCAAATGGTGGCTTGGGAGCTTTGGCTTGAAGTTGAAAGGCACTATTACTGCAAATGGTGGCTTGGTTGCTTTGGCTTGAAGTTGAAAGGCACTACTTCCTGCAGATGGTGGCTTGGGTGCTTTGGCTTGAAGTTGAAAGGCACCTCTTACTGCAAATAGTGGCATGAAGTTGAAAGGCACTACTTACTGCAAATGGTGGCTTGGGTGCTTTGGCTTGAAGTTGAAAGCACTACTTACTGCAAATGGTGGCTTGGGAGCTTTGGTTTGAAGTTGAAAGGCACTACATACTGCAAATGGTGGCTTGGTTGCTTTGGCTTGAATTTGAAAGGCACTACTTACTGCAAATGGTGGCTTGGTTGCTTTGGCTTGGAGTTGAAAGGCACTACTTACTGCAAATGGTGGCTTGGGTGCTTTGGCTTGAAGTTGAAAGCACTACTTACTGCAAATGGTGGCTTGGGTGTGGCTTGAAGTTGAAAGACACCACTTACTGCAAATGATGGCTTGGGAGCTTTGGCTTGAAGTTGAAAGGCACTATTACTGCAAATGGTGGCTTGGTTGCTTTGGCTTGAAGTTGAAAGGCACTACTTCCTACAGATGGTGGCTTGGGTGCTTTGGCTTGAAGTTGAAAGGCACCTCTTACTGCAAATAGTGGCATGAAGTTGAAAGCTACTACTTACTGCAAATGGTGGCTTGGATGCAATGGCTTGAAGTTAAAAGGCACTACTTACTGCAAATGGTGGCTTGGATGCAATGGCTTGAAGTTAAAAGGCACTACTTACTGCAAATGGTGGCTTGCGTGCATTGGCTTGAAGTTGAAAGGCACCACTTACTGCAAATGGTGGCATGAAGTTGAAATGCACTACTTACTGCAAATGGCGGCTTGGGTGCTTTGGCTTGAAGTTAAAAAGGCACTACTGTAAATGCACTTCCTGTTCGCACTGTATATTGATTTTAGATAAAATGCTACCACTTACGTTGAGAATCTCTCTCCTGTCAATCACTCCATGAAAGCCACACATTTTCCGGTGGGGGGAGGGTGGGAGGGGTTATAAAACCCGGAAATGTGGGTGTGGCTCAGTCTCTGCAAGATGGAGGAGGGAGAGGTCACGACTCGCTGTCTTTAGTGGCTTTGCACCCTACTTCAAATGGTATGAAACTGCACTTGAATTTGGTGGCCTTGCACCCTGCTAGAAGTGGTAAGAAACTGCACTTGAATTTGGTGGCCTTATACCCTGCTTGAAATAGAATTTCAAGGATTAGCCGCGGGTCGACTACCAGCCCACCAGCCGTGAGTGCGTGAGTTGCCAGCACAACAGGCTTGATTGACTGAGACGCCAGCCCAAGAATCCATTTGGCGCACAATTTGCATACTAGCCCTCTGGAAACCAGTCCCTTCAGCCCACAACACCCATATTAGCGCTCCAGAAAGCCCCCCCCCCCCCCCCCCCCCAACTGGCCACCAATATTAGAATTGGTGGAGAGGTGGAATATTGCGTTGGATGACCAGCCCTCCTGTGTGATGCTGGGACCCAACGGGTCCCACTTAGTCTAGTATATTATAAATAGCTGGGGTCCCAGCACTGAGCCTTGCGGTACCCCACTAATCACTGCCTGCCATTCTGAAAAGGACCCGTTTACTCCTGCTCTTTGCTTCCTGTCTGCCAGCCAGTTCTCTATCCACATCAATACTGAACCCCCAATACTGTGTGCTTAAAGTTTGCATACGAATCTCTTATGTGGGACCTTGTCGAAAGCCTTCTGAAAGTCCAGATATAACACATCCACTGGTTCCCCCTTATCCACATTTCTCTCTCCCTCCCTTTTTAAAAAGTGGGGTTACATTAGCTACCCTCCAATCCTCAGGAACTACTCCAGAATCTAAAGAGTTTTGAAAAATTATGACATGCATCCACTATTTCTGGGGCTACTTCCTTCAGTACTCTGGGATGCAGCCTATCTGGCCCTGGGGATTTATCGGCCTTTAATCCATTAAATTTACCTAACACCACTTCCCTGCTAACCTGCATTTCATCAGTTCCTCCATCTCATTTGACCCCCGGTCCCTGCTATTTCCGGCAAATTATTTATGTCTTCCTTAGTGAAGACAGAACCAAAGTAGTTATTCAATTGGTCTGCCATGTCCTTGTCCCCCATGATCATTCACAGACATGGGAACTTGTTGCTGATGAATCAATATTTCTCTGTGTAGGGACCAATTCAATTTGAGGATGTCCCACAGGCCCTGAAGAAGGGTTTTAGCCCAAAACGTTGCCTATTTTCATCGCTCCATAGATGCTGCCGGACCCGCTGAATTTCTCCAGCATTTTTGTCTACCTAGTATTGGCAGACAGATCTGAGAATTTTAAAACGGAGCCCTTTTTTAATTGGAAATGGTGTCATTTAGTTCAGATAATATCTTTAGTTACCACATGGAAACAGGCCCTTCATCTCACCAAGTCTAGGCCGATCATCGATCACCCATTGAAACTAGTTCTATTTTATCCCGAGTTCGCATTCACTCCCGACAAATTAGATGCATTTAAAGAGGCCAATTCGCCTACAAACCTGCACGTCTTTGGGATGTGGGAGGAAACTGGAGCACCCGGAGGAAACCCACATGGTCATAGGGAGAATGTGCAAACTTCACACAGACAGCACCTAAGGTCAGGATTGAACCCAGGTCTCTGGTGCTATGAGTTAGCAGCCCTACCAGTTGTCCCAATGTTCCACCCATTCAGAGTAATTTGTAAGTGTGGTTTGTATTGCAAAGTGAGCTCATATTCTACCTATTTTATTTTCTGTTAAGTGCCACCAATCCAGCAGATTCAGTTCAGATTTTTCTTTTCACTCGGACAAGTAGACTTCCAATAGAATTCTAGTAAATTACAGATAATAGGCCTTGTATGCCTTTTCCTGTTATGTAATAGAGTTATCAACTTTTTTTTCATTTTCCCTAGATGTTGTGGAACTGCTTTGTTTTCCATTTGCGTTAACTGGTTTGAGTTATGGAATAACAAAAAGGTTAAAAAAATTTAATAACTTAGAAATGGAACTGACTGGTAAACAACTTCTCAATAACCCAAGGTATGCCCAACAACCTCAAATATTCCAATTTACATTCACGCAAAATAGTTATTGTTCGGAAGTGTTTAATTTATACTTCAGAATTGCAAACTGCAG
Organism: Amblyraja radiata; assembly: GCF_010909765.2. Lineage (NCBI taxonomy): Eukaryota > Metazoa > Chordata > Chondrichthyes > Rajiformes > Rajidae > Amblyraja > Amblyraja radiata. The sequence continues at coordinate 90,626,326 of NC_045956.1, read as the reverse complement.
AATTACAAACTTCAGAGTTTTTAATGTATACTTCAGATATCTGCAGAAGAATTAATTATGTATTCTAATTAGCCTCTACTAATCTAAATTTAAGCAAAGCAGAACGTGTACACAACAATGAATGTTTTCAGAGAGGCACTTAACATGCCTCAAAGTCTCCACTATTGTTCCTGTACCCAAAAAGCCAAGGATTACTGGTCTTAATGACAACAGGCCTGTCGCACTGACCTCTGTAATCATGAAGACCCTTGAAAGACTTGTGCTGGCCCACCTGAACAATATCACAAACCCTCTGCTGGACCCTCTGCAGTTTGCATACCAGGCCAATAGATCAGTGCATGATGCAGTCAACCTGGGCCTGCACTTCATCCTCCAGCACCTAGACTGCCAGGGGACCTATGCAAGGATTTTGTTTGTGGATTTTAGCTCTGCATTCAACACCATTGTGCCAGAGCTACTACACTCCAAACTCTCCCAGTTGACTGTGCCTGAACCCCTCTGTCAGTGGATCATCAACGTTTTGACAGACAGGAAGTAGCATGTGAGGCTGAGAAAACACATCGCAGACCCGCTGACCCTCAGCATAGGAGCACCGCAAGGCTGCATACTCTCCCCCCTCCTTTACTCTCTCTACACCAACGACTGCACCTCCACAGACTCCTCTGTCAAGCTTCCCAAGTTTGCGGACGACACAACCCTGATTGGACTGATTCAGGATGGGGAGAAATCTGCCTACAGGTAGGAAGTGACACAGTTGGCATCCTGGTGCCATCGCAACAATCTGGAGCTCAATGCTCTTAAGATATGGAATTGATTGTGGACTTTAGGAGAGCTCCTCCTCCCCTCCCCTACTCACCATCAACAACACCACAGTCACACCTGTGGAGTCATTTAAGTTCCTTGGAACCATCATTTCCAGGGACCTTAAATGGGAGGCCACCATTGACTCCACAGTCAAAAAGGCCCAACAGAGGGTGTACTTCCTGCAGCAGCTGAGAAAACACAATCTGCCACACGCAATGATGGTCCAGTTTTATATTGCCATCATAGAGTCTGTACTCACTTTCTCCATCATGGTCTGGTTTGGCTCAGCCACCACGCATGACATCCGGAGGCTGCAGCAAATCGTTCGATCAGCCAAGAAGGTCGTTGGCTGCAACCATCCCCTCATCGACGAACTGTACACAGCAAGGGCCAGGAAGCGAGTGGGCAAGATCATCTCTGACTCCTCTCACCCTGGCCACATACTCTTTGAAGCACTTCCCACTGGAAGGTGACTCCGGACTGTCAAAGCCGTCACAGCCAGACATAAAACCGCTTTTTCCACGAGCAGTAGCTCTACTCAACAACCAAAAGTCTGTAGCCTCCTTTTGCTCTGGTATTTTATTTAATTCTTCACATGTTTAAATTATAATATTTTATTCTTAATTGTTTACTGTATATCGTGTTGTTACTTGCGAGCAAAGCACCAAGGCAAATTCCTTGTATGTATACATACTTGGCAAATAAAATGTAATCAATTAAATTCAATTCAACCATGAGAATATACCTAGGGATCTGCGTGTGATTTTAGTTTGTAGATTCCTTTTTTGTTTGCATTATTTTTGTGTTATATAATCATATTATTTCTACAATAATGTCTGATAGGTTCACAATATCAATCTGGATTTATGTCCTCAAAGCATGCAAACGGCATCTTTGTGGGATCTTTCATCAGATCAATGAAAAACAGAAGTATGGCACCCCATTGTTGTTTCTAACATCAAATGGTAAGCTTCAATAAGAATCTGAAATTGCCAAATATATTTAACCAAAGCAATCATTATGTTATGCTCGAGATAAGATTCAGGGCTTTCACTCTTCTCATTGCAGACTGGGTGATTTGGTCAATTGAGGAAAAGAGTATTTCAAATTCAAGATCTCAGTGATGTCACAAAACTAGTGATCTACTTTGCAGCAGTGCCCATTGGCCTCCTATATGCTTCAGACTCTTGAACTTCCCACAACAAGCACCTCAAGGCACAGAGAAAATACCATCCACAATGATTCCACAGAATTGTGCAAATTCATTGCATGGTCCAGCAAACCACCATCAAGTTAACATACACTATATTGCAATTGGGCAGTCACCTGGTTCAGATCATCATATAGACGTCTTTGGTGTTTCTAGTTCTTTGGGTTCTCTGGGTTGTCTAGTTACCAACTTTCAGCAATATTTGAACCATTCCGTTCCCTTTGGTCATCTCCCTATATTACCTGCAATTACCTCTCTGCCACCCATTTTCAACAGAGATTCCTGGTCTGAGCACATAGTGTGATAGCGCAATGCAGAAGAGTAGGCTTATACACCTCGGCCTACATAATATTTAAGTACCATTAATTACTAATAACTATGCTATTGTTATTTTCTTTAGGTAATATTCACTTTCAGATGATGCTATCCTCTGGAAAAAACATTGCAGGATTATCGAATTTCAAAGTGGTATTGAGGCGATGGTGTCGACTGGATCTCACCATGCAAGGAAGACACGTAACACATGTTTTTTTTAAATGAACTCCTGCTGTTTGATAAACTACTATTATCTTTTCTTCGCATTCTTTTCTTCATACTCATAGACCATGTCCATGCCGACCAAGTTGACATTATGGGATAGTCTAATTTGCCAGGATTTGGCCCTTATTCCTGTAAACCCTTCCTATCCATATATCCATCCAAATGTCTTTTTAAAGTCATAATTTTATCTGCTTCAATAACTTCCTCTAGCAGCTCATTCCAGATACGGACTACCCTCTGATGGTAACATTTGCCCCTGAGGTCCTGCTTAAATCTCTCTTCTCTCGCCTTAATTCTTTTCCCACTAGTTTTTGAATCTACTACTCTGGGAAAGGGACTGAGTGCGTTCACCATATCCCTGCCCCTCATGATCCTGTACACCTCAATAAGGTCACCCCTAACGCAACAAAGATAAATGTCCCAGCCTATCCAACCTCTCCCTTTAATTCAAGCCTGCACCCTGGTGAATATTTTTTTGTGCTCTTTCCATCTTTTGATATCCTTCCTATAGTTGGGCAAACAGAACTGCACATAGTACTCAAAGTGTGGTCTCACCAAGATGTTTACAGCCGTTTCATGATGTTCCAACGGTTATACTCAACACCCTTGCCAATGAAGGCAAGCATGCTAAATGACTTTTTTACTACACTGGCAAGCTACTTTTAGGGAACAATGCACTTGTACTCTCAGATCTCTTTGTTCAGGAATACACTACAGAAATCTACCATTTAGTCCTGCATAAGTCCTGCCTTGGTTTGACATAGCATAGTGTAACACTTCACTTTACCAGAGTTAAATTCCATTTGCTATTCCTTGGCTCACCTTCCCAACTGATCCAGATCTTCTTGTAAACTTAGATATCCTTCCTCACTGTCCACTATATCACCAATTTTTGTGTCATATACAAATTTACTATCCATGTTCACTACATTGTGATTCAAGCCATTAATGTATTTAATGCATTTAGTGTATGGACCCGGCAATATGGATTAGAAGAATTTATTTAATATCTCCCACATGTCTTGCGGTTCTATACAAAGATGGCCTATTCTTGTCCTGGCCAACTGTTTATTGTTAATATACTGACAGAATCCTTTGGAATTTTCCTTGACCTTGCCTGACAGCTCCATTTCATCACTTTTTTGCTTTGTTGATTGCCTACTTACGTGTACTCCTGCCCTTCTTATACTCAAGGAGAGATTCTCTTGATCCCAACTGCCCAAATCTGATGTATGCCTCCTTTATCCTGACCAGAGCCTCAACATCTCTTATCAATTTGGGTTCCCTAATTTTGCCAGCCTTATCCTTCTCCAAAACAGGAACACGCTGTCCCTGTGCTCTTGCTAACTCACTTTTGAAAGCCTCCCACTTGCCAGCCACTCTCTTATCTGCAAACAGATTTACCATTAGACCTCTGCATGTTCCCACCTGATGAATCCTTGTCCTAATTTGGGACATAAACTTCATGGACCAGTCCTATTCTTCTCCATCACTATTTAAAAACTAATGGAATTGTGATCACTGGTTGTGCTTCTTCCACTGACGATTCAACCACTTGTCCTATGTGTTCCCTGAGAGGATGTCTCTCTCTAGTAAGGCCCTCTATATAGAAGCTTTTTCGGACATAGAGTCATACAGCGTGGAAACAGGCCTTTTGGACCAACTTACCCACACCAACCATCATGTCCCATCTACAATGGTAACATACCTAACAAATTGCTGATAAAAGCTATTTTAGTAAATTACCAACTCAACAACTAATTCTAGGTGAAAATGTCTGTACATAACAATTTGCAATTACACTTTTGCTTGTTCAACATATTTCATAGATGACTTTGACTGTCAGCTATGGAGAAAAACTGCAAGCAAGAGAAAATGCATTATACACGTAAGTTAATTTAAAATATGCAGCTAAAAATGTTTGACATCCAAATCATGTCAAAATATGCTGCTAAAAATCTTTGACATCCAAATCATTATTTTATGGTGACTATTTGTGAGATAACCTTAGCAATGCAAAGATACGTATCAACGTTATTTGGTTTTGAACATGGGGCCTGTGTATTATCTCAATGGTCTCTTTATTATCACGTGTTCCAAGGTCGTCAGATTCTTTTTTTGCATACATATCAGTGAGATTGTTGCCATACATAAGTAATTAACTGGTTGTCACATTATGCAAATAAACAACCCATTGAGTTTATCTGCAATAGTTGGCAGGTTTTAAACAATAGACAATAGGTGCAGGAGTAGGCCATTCAGCCCTTCGAGAGTTTCACTATGATCATGGTTGATCATCCACAATCAATACCCCGTTCCTGCCTTCTCTCCATATTCCCTGACTCCGCGCTCTTAAAGATAGCGGAGTCAGGGAATATGGAGAGAAGGCAGGAACGGGGTATTGATTGTGGATGATCAACCATGATCATAGTGAAACTCTCGAAGGGCTGAATGGCCTACTCCTGCACCTATTGTCTATTGTTTAAAACCTGCCAACTCTCTCTTGAAAGCATCCAGAGAATAGGCCTCCACTGCCTTCTGAGGCAGAGAATTCCACTGATTCAAAACTCTCTGGGTGAAAAAGTGTTTCCTCATCTCCGTTCTAAGTGGCTTACCGCTTATTCTTAAACTGTGGCCCCTGGTTCTGGACTCCCCCAACATCGGGAACATGTTTCCTACCTCTCGCTTGTCCAAACCCTTCATAATCTTATATGTTTCAATAAGATTATCCTCTCATCCTTCTAAATTCCAGAGTATACAAGCCCAGCCACTCCATTCTATCAACATTTGACAGTCCCGCCACCCCGGGAATTAACCTTGTGAACCTACGCTGCACTCCCTCAATAGCAAGAATGTCCTTCCTCAAGTTTGGAGACCGAAACTGCACACTATACTCCAGGTGTGGTCTCACTACGGCCCTGTACAACTGCAGAATGTTGCTCTTATACTCAACTCCTCTTGTTATGAAGGCCGACATGCCATTCGCTTTCTTCACTGTCTGACGTACCTGCATGCTTCCTTTCAGTGTTCAAGAAGGAACTGCAGATGCTGGAAAATCGAAGGTACACAAAAAAGCTGGAGAAACTCAGTGGGTGCAGCAGCATCTATGGAACGAGGGAAATAGGCAACGTTTCGGGCCGAAACCCTTCTTCAGACTGATAGGGGGTGGCGCGGAGAAGGAAGCTACCCCTTATCTTTCTCCCCGCCACCCCCTATCAGTCTGAAGAAGCTTTCCGCCCGAAACGTTGCCTATTTTCCTCGCTCCATAGATGCTGCTGCACCCGCTGAGTTTCTCCAGCTTTTTTGTGTACCTGCTTCCTTTCAATGACTGATGAACAAGCCCTCATTGTACTTCCCCTTTTCCCAACTTGACAACATTCAGATAATAATCTGCCTTACTGATTTTGCCACCAAAGTGGATAACCTCACATTTATCCATATTAAACTGCATCTGCCTTCCATCTTCCCACTCACCCAACCTGTCCAAGTCACCCTGCATCCTCATAGCATCCTCCTCACAGTTCACACTGCCACCCAGCTTTGTAAATATTGTAAATAGCTGCGGTCCCCAGCACCGAGCCTTGCAGTAGCCCACTAGTCACTGCCTGCCATTTTGAAAGGGACCCGTTAATCCCTACTTTTTGCTTCCTGTCTGCCAACCAATTTTCTATCCATGTCAGAACTCTACCCCCAATTCCATGTGCTTTAATTTTGCCCATTAATCTCCTATGTGGGACCTTTTCAAATGTTTTCTGAAAGTCCAGGTACACCACATCCACTGGCTCTTCCTTGTCCATTACCCTAGTTACATCCTCAAAAAATTACGGAACATTAGTCAAGCATAATTTCCCCTTCGTAAATCCATGCTGACTCGGACCGATCCTGTTACTGCTATCCAAATGTGCCGCTATTTCATCTTTTATAATTGACTCCACCATCTTCCCCACCACTGATGTCAGGCTAACTGGTCTATAATTCCCTATTTGCTCTCTCCCGCCTTTCTTAAAAAGTGGGATAGCATTAGCTACCCTCCAATCCACAGGAACTGATCCTGAATCTATAGAACATAGGAAAATGATCATCAATGCATCCTTAAGTATCCTGGAATGCAGACCATCAGGTCCTGGGGATTTATCAGCCTTCAGTCCCATCAGTCTACCCAACACCATTTCCTGCCTAATGTAAATTTTCTTCAGTGCCTCCGTCACCATAGATCCCTTGGCCACGAGTATATCAGGAAAATTGTTTGTGTCTTCCTTAGTGAAGATGGATCCAAAGTACCTGTTCAACTCATCTGCCATTTCCTTTCTCCCCATAGTAAATTCACCTTTTTCAGGCTTCAAGGGCCTAACTTTGGCCTTAAGAAGCTTTTACTATCCTCCTTTATATTCTTGCTAGCGCACCTCATCTTATCTCCCCGTTTTGCCTTTTAATTATGTTGCTCTTTAAAAGTTACCCAATCCTCAGGCTTCCCGCTCATCTTTGCTATGTTATACTTCTTCTCTTTTATTTTTATACTGTCCCTGACTTCCCTTGTCAGCCATGATCGCCCCTTACTCCCCTTGGAAAAATTTCTTCCTCTTTGGAATGAACCGATCCTGCACCTTCTGTATTATTCCCAGAAATATCTGCCATTGTTGTTCCACTGTCATCCCTGCTAGGGTATCTTTCCAGTCAACTTTGGCCAATTCCTCCCTCATGCTCCATAGTCCCCTTTGTTCAACTATAATGCCGACATCTCCGATTTACCCTTTCCCCTCTCAAATTGTAGATGAAAACGTATCATATTATGGGCACTACCTCCTAATGGCTCCTTTACCTCGAGTTCCTTTATCAAATCTGGTTCATTGCACGACACTAAATCCAGAATTGCCTTCTCCCTGGTAGGCTCCAGTACAAGCTGCTCTAAGAATCCATCACAGAGGCACTCCACAAACTCCCTTTCTTGGGGTCAGTTCCAACCTGATTTTCCCTGTCTACCTGCATGTTGAAATTTCCCATAACAACCGTAGCATTATCTTTGCGACATGCCAATTTTAACTCTTGATTCAACTTGCATCCTATATCCAGGCTACTGTTTGGGGATAGATAACTCCCATTAGGGTCTTTTTACCCTTACAATTCCTCAGTTCCATCCATACTGACTCTACATCTCCTGATTCTATGTCACCCCTCGCAAGGGCCTGAATATATTTCCTCACCAACAGAGATAACCCACCTCCTCTGCCCACTTGTATTTCTTTTCGATAGGACGTATGCACTTGAATATTCAGTTCCCAGCCCTGGCCCTCCTGCAGCCATGTCTCTGTAATTCCCACAACATCATATGTGCCAATTTCTAACTGAGCCTCAAACTCATCCACTTTAATTCTTATACTTCGCGCATTCATATACAACACTTTAACTTCGGTATTTACCTCCCCTCTCACACCGGTTCCTATTGGCCCTGACCTTACTCTCTTATCCCTTCTCGAATTTACCTTCCCATTAATTCGGGAATCTTTTGTAACTCACTTCCCCTTTAACTCCATCTTTATACTCCCAATTTGTCAACACCTCACCCCCACATTTCACAGTCCACATTTCGCTGGCCATCAAGGCCTGTTGCAGCCATCGCCTCCATGCAGTCTTCCAACTGTCGGCCTTCTCCTTGCCCAGCCCATCTTCAGCCTTCGTGCCTCCAGCAACCGACCTTGAAGATGCGGAAGGTAAGACCCCACCAGTTCTTCCCACCATCCCTTGACCCATATCCACCATCGTCGCTGAATCCCTTCATCTCCGGTTCCTGGTCTTCAGGGCGAGCAGGGCTCGGCGGTTTCCCGCTCCTATTTCCACGGCGGGCGAGCCTGGCCTGCTGCCGCAGTATGACCGCAGGTCGCCGGGACCTTCAGCCTCATGCGTCTTGCCGGGACCTGCAGCTGCATGTGACATTTATGGATCTTTGGTTATAATCAGAGCTTTGAGAGTTCTCATGCAGACTCAAGCACATAACCTTTTGCTTTAAATTGCTGTAGCCACTAATCCAATGATACTGCTGCAACATTCTTTGATCAGGGATTCAATAATTTTCACCCATTGACAGTGAAGCAATGGGAAATCTACACGAGTCAGGATGATTTTTAGCAAAACTTGATAATGATGCGACTTTCATGAAACTGCTGTTCTTGCAGATCTCAATGTTGGGCTTAAAATATTCAAACAGCAATGAAAAGCTGATTAATTGCATCTGGTGATCTTCTAAAAACACAACTTTGCATTCTGTAAATATAATAAACAGTGCATAGTCTACAAGCAAACATTGATAAGTAGATTTAATCTGACAAAATTTGAATTTATTGATTAGAATTATTCAGTATGCAGAACATATTTTGATCCGGAAGTGTAAATGAGTCCCGGGCACATTCATAAAAATGGAAGTCTTGGCTGGAAGAAAAGGGAAAACTTCAAGGTTAACATTCCCACATGAGGCAAAACAGACAACTCATCCAACTTGATCACCTCCCCCCCCTCCCCACTGATGTCAATTTCATCCATAAACAAGTTGCTAATTAAGTTAGGGTTCAATAATTTTGGACACAAAGTATATTGGTCACGGGATGAATAAGGTGATTGATGAATTATGGTCTCAGTTCTTTCCTTGCATCATATCTGTTGATAAACCTCTCATCATATCTAGGTCTGTTATAGTCTAATTGATAGAGGTTAATTGATTATTTCAATTTGTCGTACAATTGAGAGGATGAAGTAGATGGACCTAGATATATTTTGTTTTATCTATTGACTCTTTAACACCAGAGAAAAACCACTGTTAGAATTAATCTCCTTTACTCTTCCATGGTCAATGGATTTAATAATCCTAAACAGCTAATTTTATGTGTATAGTGTCTTTATAATTTGACAAACACAGTGTGAATTACAGGAATATTTTAAACCCTTTGTGTGCAGAATGGTGCAATAGTCATTAGTCTTTAAATCCCATCCTTTTCTAGCTTTCCTGAAGATGTCCATCACAATGTTTTAGCTGGATACTTTGTACTTGGAGGCAGCAACTATGTACAGAGTTTTGAGGGATTCATTGGTCCTGTGAAATTTTACCGCGTCATGGGTCAAAAAGGAGAAAAGGTAAAGGTCAAATTCTCTGAACATGTTTACATTCACAAAAAAATGGTGTTCTTTCAATGATTTTCATTACAATGCCTGTAATAGTTCATTTACTATCTCTTGAATTTCTGATGAATGGTCAGATATTAGACAGATTAACAACTAACCCCATTGAAATTCTAAAACAATTTCAGTTGCGCTATTGAACAAACTAATTCTTGTTCAAGGGCTCTTAAACTTTCCTTCATGCTTCTAACTGACCTGTTCTGACAACAGTTTAAGACAACCAGTCTTTATGGATGAATAGATAAATTGTGATAATGGCTACTGAACTCAAAAGCATTTTTCTGAAATTTGCAAATACAAAAAGAATCTTGAGAAAGAAATTTGAAAAGCTAAAAGAATATACGAGGTTGCTTTGGCAAGTAAGGTGAAAGTAAATCCAAAGGGTTTCTACAGCTATATTAATAGCAAAAGGATAACGAGGAATAAAATTGGTCCATTAGAGAGTCAGAGTGGACAGCTATGTGCAGAGCCAAAAGAGATGGGGGAGATATTGAACAATTTCTTTTCTTCGGTATTCACCAAGGAGAAGGATATTGAATTATGTGAGGTAAGGGAAACAAGTAGGGTAGCTATGGAAACTATGAGGATCAAAGAAGAGGAAGTACTGACACTTTTGAAAAATATAAAAGTGGATAAGTCTCCAGGTCCGGACAGGATATTCCCTAGGACATTGAGGGTAGAAATAGCAGGGGCTATTACAGAAATATTTCAAATGTCATTAGAAACGGGAATGGTGCCGGAGGATTGGCGTACTGCGCATGTTGTTCCATTGTTTAAAAAGGGTTCTAAGAGTAAACCTAGCAATTATAGACCTGTTAGTTTGACGTCAGTGATGGGCAAATTAATGGAAAGGATACTTAGAGATAATATATATAATCATCTGGATAAACAGGGTCTGATTAGGAACAGTCAACATGGATTTGTGCCTGGAAGGTCATGTTTGACTAACCTTGAATTTTTTGAAGAGGTTACTAGGGAAATTGATGAGGGTAAAGCAGTGGATGTTGTCTATATGTACTTCAGTAAGGCATTTAACAAGGTTCCACATGGAAGGTTGGTTAAGAAGGTTCAGGGATCTGCGTTGGGTCCACTGTTGTTTGTCATATACATCAATGATCTGGATGATGGTGTGGTAAATTGGATTAGTAAGTATGCAGATGATACTAAGATAGGTGGTGTTGTGGATAATTAAGTAGATTTTCAAAGTCTACAGAGAGGTTTAGGCCATTTGGAAGAGTGGGCTGAAAGATGACAGATGGAGTTTAATGCTGATAAGTGTGAGGTGCTACATCTTGGTAGGACAAATCAAAATACATGGTAAATGGTAGCGAATTGAGGAATGCAGTAGAACAGAGGGATCTAGGAATAACTGTGCATAGTTCCCTGAAGGTGGAATCTCATGTAGATAAGGTGGTAAAGAAAGCTTTTGGTGTGCTGGCATTTATAAATCAGAGCATTGAGTATAGAAGTTGGGATGTAATGTTAAAATTGTACAGGGCATTGGTGAGGCCAATTCTGGAGTATGGTGTACAATTCTGGTCACCAAATTATAGGAAAGATGTCAACAAAATGGAGAGAGTACAAAGGAGATTTACTATAATGTTGCTTGGGTTTCAGCACCTAAGTTACAGAGAAAGGTTGAACAAGATAGGTCTTTATTCTTTGGAGCATTGAAGGTTAAGGAGGGACTTGATAGAGGTCTTTAAAATTATGAGAGGGATAGACAGAATTGACGTGGATAAGCTTTTTCCATTGAGAGTAGGGAAAATTCAAACAAGTGGACATGATTTGATAATTTAGGGACAAAAGTCTAGGGGTAACATGAGGGGGAACTTCTTTACTCAGAGAGTGGTAGCTGTGTGGAATGAGCTTCCAGTGGAAGTGGTGGAGGCAGGTTCGATTTTATCATTTAAAAATAAATTGGATAGGTATATGGACGGGAAAGGAATGGAGGGTTATGGTCTGAGTGCAGGTAGATAGGACTAGGTGAGAATAAGTGTTCGGCAGGGACTAGAGGGGCCGAGATGGCCTGTTTCCGTGCTGTAATTGTTATATGGTTAATTAAGTGTTTCATGTATTAGAGAAGTGCTTTCTGATTTTTATGACTTGTATTTAGTTGTAAAACAAGGTTTGTAAGGTTTTATATTCATTGTGAAAAGACCTTAATGGGAGTAACCTACAGGCCCCCAAACAGTAGCCAGGGTACAAGTTACACCAGGAGATAAAATTGGCATGTAAAAAAGGCAATACTACAGTGGTCATGGGAGATTTTAATATGCAGGTAGGCTGCGTAAATCAGGTTGGTACTGGACCCCAAGAAAAGGAATTTGTAGAGTGTCTTCGAGATGGATTCATAGAGCAGCTTGTCGTGCAGCCTGCCAGGGAAAAGGCAATTTTGGATTTAGTGTTATGTAATGAATCAGATTTGATAAGGGAACTCAAGGTAAAGGAACCATTAGGAGGTAGTGACCACAACATGATAAGATTTAATCCGAAATTTGAGAGGGAGAAGGTGAAATTAGATGTGTTGGTATTGCAACTGGGCAAAGGGGCTACAGAGGCATGAGGGAGGAGCGCTCAAAGTTGATTAGAAAGGGACCCTAGCAGGGATGACGGTGGAACAGCAATGCAGGAATTTCTGGGAATAATGTTGCTTGGGTTTCAGCACCTAAGTTACAGAGAAAGGTTGAACAAGATAGGTCTTTATTCTTTGGAGCATTGAAGGTTAAGGAGGGACTTGATAGAGGTCTTTAAAATTATGAGAGGGATAGACAGAATTGACATGGATGCAGATGCAGGATCTTTTCAATCCAAAGAGGAAGGCAGATTCTAGGGGGAGAAAGATGCGACCGTGGCTGACAAGGGAAGTTGGGAAAGACAGTATAAAACTAATAGAGAAGGCGTATAACATAGCAAAGATTCGTGGGAAGCCAGAGGACTGGGAAGCTTTTAAAGAACAACAGATATGGGGAGAAAAAATGAAATACAAAGGTAACCTAGCCAATAATATAAAATGATAGCAAGAGTTTCTTCAGTTATATAAAGAGCAAGTAAGAGGCAAGAGTGGATGATGGACCGCTGGAGAATGATGCAGGAGATGTGATAATGGGGAATAAAGAAATGGCAGAGGAGTTGAATAGCTTTTTTGCATCAGTCTTCACAGTGAAAGACACCAGCAAAATGCCTGAAATTCAACAGTCAGAGGTGGAAGTTAGTCTAATGGCTATCACCAGGGAGAAGGTGCTTGGGAAGCTGAAAGGGCTGAAGGTGGATAAGTCACCTGGGCCGGATAGACTGCACCCTAGGGTTCTGAAAGAGGTGGTTTTAGAAATTCGGAAGGCATTGAAAGTGATCTTTCAGGAATCACTAGAGTCAGGAGTGGTCCCAGATGATTGGAAAATTGCCAATATTACCCCGCTGCACAAAAAGGGAGCAATGCAGCATAGTCGCAACTATAGGTCGGTTAGTCTGACTTCGGTAGTGGGTAAGATTTTAGAGTCCATTATAAAGGATGTGGTTACGGAGTATTTAGAAGTTAATGATAAAATAGGCCAAAGTCAGCATGGCTGTGTGAAGGGGAGGTCTTGCTTACCAAATTTGATGGAATTATTTGAAGAAGTAAATAGCAGGATAGACAAAGAGTCAGTAGTTGTTTACTTGGATTTTCAGAAAGCCTTTGATAAGGTGCCACACGTTAGGCTGCTTAGGAAGATGAGCCCACGGTATCAAAGGGTAGATACGAGCATGGATAGCAGGTTGGCTGGATGGTAGAAGACAAAGAGTGGCAATAAAGGGGACTTTTTTTGGTTGGCTGCCAGTAACTAGTGGGGTTCGTAAGGGTCGGTGCTGGGGCCGCTACTCTTCACGTTGTATATTAATGATTTGGACGAGGGGATTGAAGGCTTTTGTGGCAAAGTTTGCGTAAGATATGAAAATAGGTGGAGGAGAAGGTAGTGTAGAGAAAGCAGGGACTCTGCAGAAGGACTTGGACAGGTTGGGAGAGTGGGCAGAGAAGTGAAAGATGGAATATAACGTGTGGAGTCATGCATGTTGGTAGTAGAAATAAAGGCATATATTATTTTCAAAATGGGGAGAGAATCCAGAAATCGGAGGTGCAAAGGGACTTGTGAGTGCTGGTGCAGGATTCCCCCAAAACAGGGATGTAATGTTGAAGCTCTATAAGGTGCTGGTAAGGCTGCATTTGGAATATTGTGAGCAATTTTGGGCACCACATCTGAGGAAAGATGTGCTGGCTCTGGAGAGGGTCCAGAGGAAGTTTACCAGATTGATCCCAGGAATTAGTAGGTTAACCTATGATGAGCGTTTGTCGGCACTCGGCCTGTACTCGACGGAATTTAGAAGAATGAGGGAGAACCTTATTGAAACATACAGAATAGTGAAAGGCTTGGATTTAATGGTTGTGGAGAGGATGTTTCCACTAGTGGGAGAGTCTAGGACTATAGATCATAGCCTCAGAATTAAAGGACATTCTTTTAAGAAGGTGATGAGGAGAAATTTCTTTAGTCAGAGGATGGTGAATGTGGAATTCTTTGCCACACAAGGCTGGAGAGGCTGCCAGTGGATATTTTTAAGGCAGAGATAGATAGATTCTTGATTTGTACAGGTGTCAGAGGATATGGCGAGAAGGCAGGAGAATGGGGTTAGGAGGGAGAGATAGATTAGCCATGATTGAATGGCGGCGTAGACCAGATGGGCCGAATGGCCTAATTCTACTGCTATTCCTTATGACCCTATGAAAAGCTGGCAAAATGTTAGTGTTGCTAATCCACTAAAGGATAAAGTCACAGTTGTGAGACTACTCCTTTTTGTCCAAACTGATAATTTATTTCATTTTTGAGAAGATGACATTCATTTATTGTTGGCTTCTGCCAGGAGATGGATGCTACTTGTTAGATGTACACATTGATTGTGAACCAATTATGGGTCAAAACTCTGAATACTTATAGTAACTGAAGGAACTTGATGGTTTTGAGGATGGGGGCAGGTGAAGGTTGGAAGGATTGCTTCCCAAAGGAATGAAGACGTCTAGATGAAGGGAAAATGCCTCACTATATCGTAATGATTAAACTACTGGAGAAAATGTCCCTAAAGATATTGAGCCAACTAGGACCTCAGCATGTTCAGACAGGGTACTTTATCTCATTGCGATCATGACTGAATTCAGTGTAACATTTTCACTTTTAAAAGAGCTTTGATATCCTTACAAAATGTAACTGCCTTTTCTCTCTTTCCTACTGCTTTTGCCACTGAACAAATTATCTATTATCATTTTAATAAACCATGATACTTACATGGCAAATAAGCAATGGATTTATGGACCATTTCATAACTATTAATGTTGCATCATATTTGCAGATTTCGAATCCTCTTGTAATTGCTCACAATGTCGACAAACATATTGATCGGTATTATCGAAAGTGCAAACATATCAATCCACTCATCATCAAGTATTTCAAGTCCCTTGGATTACTCAAGACAATAGAGAAAAGGAGTAAGTAAACTAAAATTTATGAACTACATCAGTAAGTCAAATAAACACTACCTTATACAGTATGTGCATGCAAAAGTAGTAAATAATTATAGAATCTGAATGCAGAGAAATCAAGAGCTAATTAAAAGCTGAGGTGGAAAATATATAATTGAATCACTTATTTTAACGTCAATCATTACCACATACAATGCATGAAAAACACATGTTTAAATTAAATGTTCTGTACTTTTCTGATTCACAACATTTTTAAGATATCCAAGCATTTTCCATGTCCCATGCCATCGCAACAACCTGGAGCTCAATGCTCTTAAGATGGTGGAATTGATTGTAGACTTTAGGAGAGCTCCCCTATAAGGGGTAAGCCATTTAGAACGCAGATGAGGAAACACCTTTTCACACAGAGAGTTGTGAGTCTGTGGAATTCTCTGCCTCAGGGGGGTGGTTCTCTAGATACTTTCAAGAGAGAGTATAGGGCTCTTAAAGATAGCAGAGCCAGGGGATATGGGGAGAAGGCAGGAACGGGGTACTGATTGGGGATGATCAGCCATGATCACATTGAATGGCAGTACTGGCTCGAAGGGCCGAATGGCCTACTCCTGCACCAATTGTCTATTGTCTTCCCTCACTCACCATCAACAACACCACAGTCACCATCACCTCCAGGGACCTTAAATGGGAGGCCACCATCGACTCCACAGACAAAAAGGTCCAACAGAAAATGTACTTCCTGTGGCAGCTGAGAAAACACAATCTGCCACAGGCAATGATGGTCCAGTTTTATGCTGCCATCATAGAGTCTGTCCTCACCTTCTCCATCATGGTCTGGTTTGGCTCAGCCACCAAGCATGACATCTGAAGGCTGCAGCGAATCATTCGATCAGCCGAGAAGGTTGTTGGCTGCAACCTTCCCCCCATCGACGAACTGTAGACTGCAAGGGCCAGGAAGAGAGCGGGTAAGATCACCTCTGACCCCTCTCACTTTGGCCACATACTCTGGAAGGCGACTCCGGACTGTCTAAACCACCACAGCCAGACATAAAAACAGCTTTTTTCCATGAGCAGTAGCTCTACTCAACAGCCAAAAGTGCGTAGCCTCCTTTTGCTCTGGTATTTTATTTCATTCTTCAAATGTTTAAATTATAATGTTTTATTCTTAATTGTCTACTGTATATCGCGTTGTTACTTGCGAGCAAAGCACCAAGGCAAATTCCTTGTATGTATACATATTGGGCTACTAAAATGTATTCAATTCAATTCAATGTCAGGAGTTTATAAAGGTAAAGGAGTTAAACTTTCTGATCTGGATGAAGGTATTAAATATTTTCTGAGTACATTTTTCACTTGGGTTTTGTTGGTGATCCTGTTTCAGTGCTGCTGCACTTTTGGATAATTCTGTCTTTCTTGCTATAGCTATTTTAAGATTCTGTTATTTTATTTAGGATTGAAGCTCATGGAATAAGGTGGTGTGGTCCTGAACTTGAGCGATGCCTTTGTGGAGTTTGCATGTTCTCCCCATGACCTCCGGATGCACTGGTTTCCTCTCACATCCCAAAGATAGGCTGATTGCCCCTAGCATGTGGATGGTAGGAGAAGCAGGGTAGAGTTGGTGGGCCTGTGAGAGACAATAGTTTATAGGGAAATGGAAGGAGGAATGGAACCTCATGGACATAACTGATGGGATTGTTCTGAGAAACAGCTCGATGGGCTGAATGGTCTCCTTCAACGTCACAAAAAATATGAATAAAATGAACAGCAAGTCTGGAAAAATAGCTGAATAGCTGGAAATAGGGAGTTTTTTTCCCTCAGACTGAAGGAATGGGGTCAGTGGTGTACCCCAGGGGCTAGTACTCAGACACTTGGTTTTCTGAATATATTTTAACTAGTTGTACTTGACCTGGAGTTGAGTGTGAAAGATGCAACATGAAAAACTGCAGAGAACATGTAGATGATAAATGTGGAGAACTGTGAGGCAGTTAGTAAAGAGCTTCAACAGGATGTAGAGTCGCTGGCGGAGTGGGCGGGATCCTGGCAAATGAAATTTAATCCAGGAAAACATGAAATGTTACATTCCAGTAAGAAGATCAAAGGCATGTGAACTAAATTGGATGACAAATTTCTGAGAGTAGTTCAGGGAATAGAGAAATCTGAGTCTTTATGTACATAAATTATTGAAAGTGGAAGAACAGGTTGAAAAAGTGGTTAAAGATCATGCAGGATCCTAGGCATTATAAACCAAAGAATACATCATAAGAGTTTGGAAATAACAATGAACCTTTATCAAATGCTGATTTGCCCAAAGCTTGACATTTTACCTGGTTCAGGGAGTCATAATACGATACCCACACATACGACAGTGACGCATAGATTTGATAGTGGTGTTTTAGAATCCTTTAGATAGGTGCATAAATAATCATAGAATGGCAGGATATGGATGATGTGTAGGCAGACGAGATTAGTTAATCTTGGCATCATGATCGGCACAAACATCGTGGGACAAAGTTCCTGTTCTTGTGCTGCACTATTCTATGTTCTATAATGTGGGAAAATTTGAAGGCTTTGGAGAGGATGCAGAGGAGATTTATTAGAATTATCCCAGAAATGGGAGAATTTAGCCATGAGGGTTGCGTGAAAAGGCTGGGGTACTCTTCCTGGAACAGAGGAAAGGAGATCTGATGGAGATAATTAAAACCATAACGTGTCCAGATAGATAGAGAGAGATAGTCATCTTTGTAAAAATATTTGAATGGAAAAAAAATTTCCATACTTTGCTCTGAGGAAGGAGGTGGATCCTTGTTAAACCGTACAAACAAGGAAGTAGAATCATAGAGTGATAGAGCAAAGAAACCAACCCTTCAACCACAGAGCCTGAGGTGACTATCAAGTTCCCATGTACACCAATTTTCCCCCTCCCCACACCTTTTTTGTCTCTCCATTTTATCATCGACTGCCCCCAGATTCTACCACTACACACCAATGGCAATATACAGTGTTGCATTCATGAGCCTGTCCCACTTAGGCGACTGCAGACGACTATACAGTCGCCATATGTTCGCGGGTGGTTGCCGGGGAGACGCCTTCATGGTCGTGAGGAGTTCCCGCATTCTGGCAACTAGTCGCGGCCTTATTAGAATGATGCCGCCATGGAGAGTAGCGAGAATTCTCGTGCCACAGGTGGGTCGCCAGGAGGTCCTAGTGGACGTCAAAGGTTCTCTTAGGTTCTTGTAGGTTGTAGCTGGTGCTGACCGGTGAATTTCATCGGCTCATTGGGAAAAAAAACATAAGCAGTAGTTTTCAGAACCATGGATAACCGACCGGTAATGTTAAATGTCCGCCGAGCTTCACAGCCGTGTATCTCTGACTTCTTAAAAGTTGTCTCCACTCCATCTCCCTTCATCTCCCTCCACCTCCCTCCACCTCCCTCCACCTCCCTCCATCTCCCTCCACCTCCCTCCACCTCCCTCCACCTCCCTCCACCTCCCTCCACCTCCCTCCACCTCTCTCCTTCTCCCTCCTTCTCCCTCCCTCTTTTAAAGGACTTACCGTACACTTTAATTTATGGGCCTGTTCCACTTAAGCGATTTTTCAGGCGACTGCCAGCTTCATTTATGTTGTGACTGCGAAGCTTTTACTGTTAAGTGATTCATTGTTGGTTGCATCAGTTTGACAACATAGGAGTGTTGAGCTAGATGTTCGATTGATTCCTTGGAAGATATAACACATCAAACTGTTTGGTGGAACAATTGTTTAGTTCAGTTTTTTATACAGTAGTGTAATTCAGAATTTTCTACATTGCACATCAATCATGTCTCGTGATTGCAAGGGCATGTGAAAAAATTCAGACATGACATAATAAAAGCAATCATGCTTTAAGAGAACAATGGCATTCACACATTGAAGGAACGTATAATGTTATGCTACTGCCGATTAAGAATGCACAATAATCACACTGCTGAGTTCACTGAGGGTCTGAAGAAGGGTCTCGACCCGAAACATCACCCATTCCTTCTCTCCAGAGATGCTACCTGTCCCGCTGAGTTATTCCAGTATTTTGTGTCTATCCTCGCACAGTCAAGTTCAGGGACCACAGAATATAAACCAGAGGACATAATGTGAAAAGGGGTTCATTGCTGATTTCAGAGAATGCACTGAGCTGAAATAAATGAGTTTGCTGAGTGCTGACTGTTTTAGTGTGAGCACCATGCGCTCTCTATACTCGGTAGTGTGAGCACCATGCTCACTTTACACTCAGGGGGGCGAGCACCGTGCACTTTCTAAACAGTAGCGTGAGCACTGTGCATTCTATACTCAGCAGTGTGAGAACTGTGTTCTTTGTGCACTGGGTAGTCTGAGCATCATGCACTCTATACGCGATAATGTGAGCAATGTGTGACCTGTACACTTGCTAGTGTGAACACAGTGTTCTCTATGCTCACACTAGATGTTGCAACCAGTAGAGGGCACTCGTGCACCTGATACCCACTACAATAATATTGAAGGCATCCTTCTAGTTAAAAACCATGACCTAGTTTCTGCAGCATTAGATTCTGCTGGGACCTGCAGAGACAGCTCCCATTTAAGATTCACCAAATCTGGCCTCATGTTAAATTTGGAGCAAAAGCCTTTGGACATGTAAATATTGGAGTATGTCTTTGCTGAATAATAGACAATAGGTGCAGGAGTAGGCCATTTGGCCCTTCGAGCCAGCACCGCCATTCAATGTGATCGTGGCTGATCATCCTCAATCAGTACCCCGTTCCTGCCTTCTCCCCATATCCCCTGGCAACGCTATCTTTAAGAGCCCTATCTAGCTCTCTCTTGAAAGTATCCAGAGAACCGGACTCCACTGAGGCAGTGAATTCCAGACTCACAACTCTCTGTGTGAAAAAGTGTTTTCTCATCTCCGTTCTAAAGGGCCTGTCCCACTTAGACATACACACACACACACCCATGCACGCCCGCCCGCAAAGGTGGGGGCCAGGGAAAGCGGGGGAGCGCTGTCTGAAATTCACACGGTGCTAAGACAAGGTGATACAGACACACACTGGGATGAACAGGAAGGTTAAGACGGCTAGCACAGTGTACGGTAAGTCCTCTAAAAGAAGGGGGGGAGAAGGAGTGGGGACACTTTTAAGAAGCCAGACAACTTTTAATAAGCCAGAGATACACCATTGTGAAGTTTGGTGGGCATTTAACATTACTGGTCGGTTATCCTTGGTTCTGAAAACTCGTGCTTACGTTTTTTTCCCCCCAATGAGCAAATTAAAATGCCCGGACAGCAAAGGCGATTAACTAAAACTATCTACGACTACCTCGACTACCCATAACTACATGGCGACCCCACTACAACTGCACCTACGACTGCAGGATTATCAATTTTCTCCTTGGCGAAAAATTTGCGCCGACCATACTGAGGCCACGACTAGTTCCCAGAATGCGGGAACTCCTCGGGACCATGAAGGAGAGTCACCAGAGACCACCAACGACCATGTGGCGAGTGCAGAGTCTCCTGCACTCGCCTAAAAAGTCGCCTAAGTGGGACAGGCCATTAAAAGGCTTACCCCTTATTGTTAAGTAGTAAGCCAGTAGAGGATCCCTCCAAATACTGTACATATCTAAAATGGAAGACAAGAAGATATAGAAGGTGTGCAGATACACTGTCAGTCATTTATTCAATTTGGTCTGTAGGAATTGCATTTGTTTAGTTTGTGTGTCTGCTTAGTTGCACTTAGTTGCATTTTCATGATAATTAAATAACTACTTATAAAACATTGCCAAATCTTATACTTGCAACCATTTAAAAAGTCCAACAGTGGCCAGACATGCATTGTACCCCTCTGCGACACTATTATGTATGTCTGGCTCCTCGGTATGTTTAGTTTAGTTCAGCGATACAGCTGTCGGGTCAAGGCGTAGCCTTGCAACTGGTACCATGTAGTCCAGTTCAACCTGTGAGACATGCTCATCCTTCATGGAAAGTCTGCTTTGGCGGACCAGGCGGAAGAGATCTTTAGGAACCAATGGCTGGAAAGGCTAGGCAGCAACACACTGTGGAATGCGAAGGGCTAGTCAGAGCACTAAAGACGACATGGCCATCCACTGCAGCCAAGAAGTCTCCAGTCAATTAACCTACAAATCCGCACTTCTTTGGGATGTGAGAGGAAACAGGAGCACCCGGTAGAAACCCACACGGTCACAGATAGAATGTGAAAACTCCGTACAGACGGCACCTGAAGTCGGGATCGAACCTGTCGCTGTGAGGCTGCTGCTCTACCAACTGTGGCATTGTGCCATTACCACATGATTGTTAACACATCCAATCCACAGAGGACTCAAAGTCACAACATTTGAAATTTCTACATTGAGCACAACATGATCAATTTTCCAATAGTGGTATCATTTTGACAGAATTTATTGGTCATATATTCTTCAGATGTATCCATAATGTAATTTATGGAAAGTTATTTGCACATTAGCAATCAAGGTAATTAATTATAATGCTTTTTTGTTGCAGCTAGAAACAATGATTACTATTTACAGATGCTGAATGGGTCAAAAGACGATGACGACAATAAATGCCCAGCACGTCCTTGGGGAAAAAGAACAGAGAAACGTTATAAGGCATTATTTGATTTGCTTCAAACAATGGCTTCAGACTCCTTAATAGGTAACTTCAAATTATTTGCATAATGTAAAAACAAAAGTGCATCCAATCCTTTTAGCTCCTTCACCCCACCCCACATTCATACCCATTACTTTGATTCATCTTCATTGTCAATACACTAGGCAGATGTTAATTTCTGATGTTAATTTCTGCTGGACCCGCTGGGTTACTCCAGCACTTTGTGATTCTCTTCAGTATAAACCAACATCTGCAATTCCTTTCTACACAATCATATTTTTAGTTTAGTTTAGTTTATTGCTGTCACACATACCGAGGTACAATGAAAAGCTTTTTGGTTTCTGCCCTCCTTGTGTGGAAATATATAACAATACTAGACCAAGTGCAGACCCGTTGGGTCTGTTCCCCCAACGTGTGGTTGTGGGGGGGGGAGGCGGCATGCAGCGTCACACACACCAACTAACCACCCCCCCCACCCGCACTCACGCTAATTACCCCCCTTGATATTATATTAATATTATTAATTTGCTCATTTTACCCCATAACCACCCTATCTACTGACGCATAGCCCCCAACTTGCAGTCACATCTAGAGAGGGGGGAGTGGGGGGAGGGGGTAGAGAGTGAGGGCAGAGAGAGAAGGGGCAGAGACACAGAGAGAGGGGCAAGAGGGAGAGGGGGTGGCGAGGGGGAGAAGAGGGAGGATGGGTGAGAGGGGAAGGGTGGGGGTGGAGGGGAGGAGAGAGAGAGAATGAGAGTGAGGGGGAGTGAGGGGGGGAGAGGTGAGGGGAGGGGAGGGGAGGGGGAGAGGTGAGGGGAGGGGGAGAGGTGAGGGGAGGTGGGGAGCAGGGAGGGTGGAGGGAAGGGGGTAGGGGTGTGCGGAGGGGAGGGGGGTTTATGGGAGGGATGGTGGGGGAGGGGATGGAGGGGAGGAGTGGGAGAAAGAGAGAGGGGGGAGAGGAGAGGGGGTTGAGGGGGGGAAGAGGAGAGGGGGGGAAGAGGAGAGGGGGGGCGGGAAGAGGAGAGGGGGGGAAAGAGGAGAGGGAGGGGAAAGAGGAGAGGGGGGGAAAGAGGAGAGGGGGAAAGAGGAGAGGGGGAGTGAGAGGGGGGTGAGGTGAGGGGAGGGGGAGAGGTGGGGAGCAGGGAGGGGGAGGGGGGTGGAGGGAAGGGGGTAGGGTGTTTAGGGGAGGGACGGTGGGGGAGGGGATGGAGGGGAGGGGGAGAAAAAGAGGGGAGAGAGAGGGGGGTAGTGGAGAGGAGAGGAGGGGGGGAGAGGAGAGGGGGGGAGAGGAGAGGGGGGGAGAGGAGGGGGGGAGAGGGGGGGGGAGAGGGAGGGGGGAGGAGAGGGGGGGGAGAGGAGGGGGGGAGAGGGAGGGCAGAGGAGAGGGGGGAGAGGAGAGGAGAGGGGGGGGAGAGGAGAGGGGGGGGAGAGGAGAGGGGGGGAGAGGAGAGGGGGGGGAGAGGAGAGGGGGGGGAGAGGAGAGGGGGGGGAGAGGAGAGGGGGGGGAGAGGAGAGGGGGGGAGAGGAGAGGGGGGGGAGAGGAGAGGGGGGGGAGAGGAGGGGGGGGAGAGAGAGGAGGGGGGGGAGAGAGAGGAGGGGGGGGGAGAGAGGAGAGGGGGGGGAGAGAGGAGGGGGGGGGGAGAGAGGAGGAGGGGGGGGGGGGGGGAGAGAGGAGGAGGGGGGGGGAGGAGAGAGTGCCTTTTTATTTCAACCCAAACCCCCCAAATAACCATTTGCAGGTAGTGCTTTTTTACTTTAACCATATTTTCATTTTCAAACCACATTAAGGGCACTTACTCACAGTTGTGTGAACATGTGTTCAGTGTTATTCACAGCTCAGAGAAACGTGACCTTCTGCCTTCCTCCAACTTGCAGACTAATTGAGGCACACCACTTCCTGGTTTTATAGTCCATCCCCCCTGCCGCCAGCGGGGGCAGCAGAGAGAATTGGGAATTTTGTAAAATCATTAATATCTCTGTCATTTTTCATCGACTGGAAAAATCCTCGGCACACATGCGGCGAAGGGGGGCTCTGAGCGAGGTGGCCAAAAATGACGGCCGTAGGTGGCGGCGTTCTCTCGGAAATCGCAGCACAGATCGCCAAAACCGGTCAAGAACAGACATTTAGTAATATAGATATAGCAACCATACAATGTCTTGACTTCATGAGACAGGATCTGGAACAGATCAAGTGAACATTATGGCAGCAAAATATTGCCTTAATATTGCACGTGTAAGGACGTATGAATTAGAAACAGGTGTAGGCCACACCCCTCATACCTTCTCTAACATTTAATAAGATCATGGATGATCTGTTGTAACTCACTCCACATTCCCACTTACCTCTGGTAGCCTTTCACCCTCTAGTTAAACAGGTATCTATCTATCTTTGCCTTGAAACTATTCTAGGACTCTACTTCTATTGAATATGTCACTTCTATCTGTGGTTATGGTGAACCTTCCCTCTCTCATATTCCTTAAGAGCATATATGTGCCTTGGCTTTCACCTGCAAATGACATGCATGCCTTGATGGGATGTAATTTTGTTACAAATGATGGACAAAAAGCTGCTGATAGGTCTCATTCATTCTAAGTTTTATCAGGGAAGAATTCAATAACTACATGAAATGAATCATTGGCAGTTTTGACTCCACAGTCAAAAAGGCACAACAGAGGATGTACTTCCTGCGGCAGCTGAGGTACAGGCAATGATGGTCCAATTCTATACGGCCATCGTAGAGTCTGTTCTCACCTTCTCCATCATGGTCTGGTTTGGCACAGCCACCAAGCACGACATCCGGAGGCTGCAGCGAATCGTCCGATCAGCTGAGAAGGTTATTGGCTGCAACCTTCCCTCCATTGACGAACTGTACACTGCAAGGGCCAGGAAGCGAGCGGGTAAGATCATCTCTGACCCAACTCACCCTGGCCACAAACTCTTTGAATTATTTCCCTCTGGAAGGCGACTCCGGACTGTCAAAGCAGCCACAGCCAGATGTAAAAACAGCTTTTTTTCCAAATAACCAAAGATCTATTGCCTCCTTTTGCTGTGGTATTTTATTTAATTCACATGTTTAATCGATAATGTTTTATTATTAATGTTTAATGTTTTATGTGTCATTCCAAACTGTCACTATGTCATGTTGTCACTTGCTGGCGGAGCACCAAGGCAAATTCCTTGTATGTGAATACCTGGCCAATAAACGTATTCATTCATTCATTTCAGTGATATTCTGTTTCAAATTAAAATAGAGAACTACAATTCAGAGATAATTTTGAAAGGAACAAAATGTAGTCTAAGCATCTCCAGAAGAGTAATTTATTGCATGCTATCTAGTGTTGTGATATCTCAATTTATAGATCGGAACATTCAATTGTTCCAACACTTGTTTATATTTTCCATTCTACAAAGAACATTGCAGTTGAAATTCCCACATGTGATACAAACAGCCGTGGTTACACATGTGTTTTTCAATGCCTCTGCTAAAATAGGCGTGGAAGAATTATAAACCACTTATAAAGCTGGTTGTTGTGTAGAAGGCAAATACTGGGGATGCTGTAAATGTGAAAATAAAACAGAGGCTGTTGGAAGTACTCTGCAGTCAGGCAAGATTTGTGGTAAGAGAAAGGAGTAGCATCTCAAAATGATGACATATTATTGGAACTATAAAAGAAGTGGTTAAAATATACCAGATTAGCTTAAAGCATACAGGGGCAATAGAAATGTGGTTCGTCGTTACGAATTGTGTATTTCATTGTATTGTTTATCTAACATTTTAACAATTTATTTTTGTGCCTAGATGCCACTCATTTACCAAATTTACCTTCCATACTTATTAAAGTTGGTGAGAAACTTTACTGGAAGACAATGGAGAAACTTACTGGTGCAGATGGTATCAAGCAGATTGGACATCATATATCTTCATTAATAGAAGCCAGCTGCTGCGGCTATTATAAAGCCGCCTACTTGCTGGGAGTCATTTTTGAGACAGGTCTGGGTGTGGAAGTACAATCCTCAAAGGTAATGCAATCTTTTGGACAATAATTAAGCCTTTAACATGCTTTGATTTTAAATCTCAGATAGTTTTATCTTCCTCCAGGTTCCAAGTTCTCCAACTAGACATTCAAGCAATTATGACAGTGTAGACTTGAGAACATTTTTGACATCTTCAACAAATAACCAACATTTCGTAATAAATGTTTGATGGCAACAGACCGATGAAACATTGCCTGACATTCATAGTGTCGAAATGGATTTGGTTTGATTTGATCAACAAAGGACCAAAGCCGCTCTAATGTATCTTCTACCATACATAACTGAAAGATTTGCTGAGTACCCATAGCAATCATTTGCCCTCAGTCTACAAAAAGATCCAGATGTAAATGAAGAAAACTTGAAAGTCACCTTTGCCCCA
The DNA here is from genome assembly GCF_010909765.2 of Amblyraja radiata. Classification (NCBI taxonomy): domain Eukaryota; kingdom Metazoa; phylum Chordata; class Chondrichthyes; order Rajiformes; family Rajidae; genus Amblyraja; species Amblyraja radiata. The sequence goes on along the minus strand of NC_045956.1, from coordinate 90,600,059 downwards.
ATAAGACTTGAATGTCTTGAATATACAAATATCTATATTTCACCATAATATTTTTTGAACAAAATGCAACCTGCATTGGGATGATATCATATGTTTTTGTCTTTCCCAGGATGGGAACTAGGCATTGATTCAATAATAACCCTAATATTTATTTGCCTGAGAAAAGAGTGGTAATTGATTATGAATCTTAGAGGGGAAACAAAAGCATGGGCTTTCTGAAAGTCCTACAGAATTTAACTACAAACTTTCACAAAATAATTCAACAAGTTTCTGTCCTGACCTTTTGCTGGTGGATAGGAAAGCAGTCATGGTTCAGATCCATGGATTAGGATATTACGGAACATTTTTGATTAAACCGATTCCATGGCTCAAAATTATTGCTTTGCAGATTGTAGGGAGAGCAAGGAGATAATTATATGATAAGAGCAATAAAGCAACAGTGACCATCTCCTTTACCAAGGAACTTTAGAGAGGTGAAATGATGGAGAAATATAATGAATACAAGTATACAAGTATACTCTTTCTATACTCATATACAAGTATAGAAAGAGAAATAAAGAAAAGATAAGAAAGAAGGGGTTATGGGAGTGTGCGGAGAGAATGAGAACAAGAAAGTAAAATGAAAAAAAATCAAAAAATATTTTTATGCGTGGTTTCAGAATTCACGGTTTCAATTGATCCCTTTTCTGGGCTGGAGAAATGTAAACTTTGTGGGAAAAGAAGAGTGTCCTTGATCTTTTAGTTAATTACGCTTCTCTGGTGAGTTTTAATAGCACTTACTGCACAAAAGTAGCAATTTCTCAATTTTAGGAGTTTAGAAGCATGAGAGGGGACCTCATTGAAACTTTAGAAAGGACATAAGGAGGAATTTATTTTGTCAGACTGTGGTGAATCTGTGGAATTCATTGCCACAGACAGCTGTGGAGGTCGTCAATGGATATTTTAAATGTGGAGATTGACAGATTCTTAATTAGTAAGGGTGTCAGATGTTATGGGGAGAAGGCAGGAGAATGGAGTTGATAGGGACAGATAGATCAGCCATGATTGTAGGGCGTAGTAGAATCGATGGGCCGAATAGCCCAATTATGTACCTAGAACTTATACACTTATGAACTCATAAATCCATTGTCATTCTGAGGACGAGTTGCTGTTTTCAACAACAATCTGTTCTTTTCTTTAGCACAAACTGTTGAATGATTGTACACTGATAACAATATAGCATCTTTAATCCTGTTTTAACTATGCCCACACGTTAAGGCCCACAGAGCTTGTCTAAAGTCACTTTCACATTCTGTTTTCTCTTGATGATTTGTCTTGGGGAGGATTAGGAGGAAAGGTTCTTTGTAAATGTGTAACATGGTATGGTATTTTACTTCATTTTTTAAAATTTCAAATCCAAAATGATCGGCTTTGAAGATGCTAATGAAGCAAAAAATAGAAAAAGCTAGAGGTCAGTCAGTATCTGGAAAGAAAAAGTTAATATTTCAGGACTGGGATGCTTCATCAGAACTGGGAAAGAGAGATGAACAAGTTAGTTTTACATAAGTGAAAAGGTGAGTGAGAAAGTATGTATAGAACAAAAGGACAAAGAACCTTAAATGTGCTGATAATTGCACCCATTAATTGAACCCATCCCATCAAAATTATTCTATTTGGTCTACATTTCCATCTACTTCAGTCAAAACCTTTTTGAAATTCTCTTTCCCAGTTCAAATGAAGGGTCTCAGACCTGAAACGTTAACTTATTTTTCTTCCACACATAGTCATTCTCTGCCTTGCGCAATATGCAACTTGTGTAAACAATTCTGAACTCGGTCCTTAGTGCATTCAAGGCAGTTTGTAATTTCCACAACACTGCAGGGTCTCTCAAGTTTGACCCATTGAATTACTCCAGCACTTTATGCTCAGGGGGAAGATTACAGAGGGAGCTGAGGGACAGACTGCACACCTTACCCTGTCCGACAACTTAAAGGAGACAGAAATACACCTGTGAGTCTTGGTTTCTTTCCTATCCTGCACTCACTGCAGTCTGAAAGTTGCAAACTCAAAAAGAAAAAAACTATAATACCTAAATCACAAAGGTATTTCCAAACCCTCCTTCCCCTTCCACCACTTACGAAAACCAACATGCAATTTCACTACTGGTGGGACCTGCTGAAAACGAAAAACTAAACTAATGAGGAAATGGTTGAGTTCAGTAATCCTGTTTAAGGGCCTGTCCCACTTACGCGACCTAGGCTCGCAAATTCCGCGACCTCGTGGTCGCTTAAGGCGTACGGGCACCGTATGGCCGCGCAGGGCTGGTCTCTCTTAAAAGCGCGGAGTTGTGCGGGGCTGGTCCCGACATCACGCGGGGCACTGAAATTCTGACTGGCCGAAATCTTCGTGCGCCAACGGCCTGTCGGCACGCAGGCGCATTACGGTCGTACGCAGTGTCTTGAAGTACGCAGCGTCTTGACAGCGTACGCAGCGTCTTGACGGCGTACGCCTTGCCCCTGGCGTTGCGTGATGACGTCACCACCCGGCGTGGCGTTGCGTGATGATGTCACCGCCCGACGCCGTGCGACGCCCAAATTCAGTCGGCCCGCCTCCTGCCCAGCTGATTGGTAAGCATGATGCAAATGACGTCACGCGCGAACTTAGCGCGAACTTCACGTGAACTCCGCTTCTGTTTGGTCGTGCCAAACGCACGCAATCGCATGCAAGTGGGACAGGCCCTTTATTTCACTGCTGGTTGGCTACTGGGCTTACAAGGTCACACCAGTCCATTCCCTCTGAATCCGATTAACTTCAGACATGCACTGCTCATCGTGTGACTGGCTGAGTGTCAGGATCCATCCACTCACCTTAAATGTTAGAAAACGAGCGGTAAGGTTGAGCAGCGGTAGTGTTGCGGCCTTACAGCGCTTGCAACACCAGAGACCCGGGTTCGATCCCAATCCCGACATTGTGCTGAAAATCTATATTACTAAAAGTCCGTTCTTGACCGGTTTTGGCCATCTGTGCTGCGATTTCCGAGAGAACGCCGCCACCTACGGCCGTCATTTTTGGCCACCTTGCTCAGAGCCCCCCTCTGCCGCATGTGTGCTGAGGATTTTTCCCGTCGAATAAAAATGACAGAGATATTAATGTTTTTACAAAATTCCCCATTCTCTTTGCTGCCCCGCTGGCGGCAGGGGGGAGGGACTATAAAACCAGGAAGTGGTGTGCCACACAGTCTCTTCAAGATGGAGGAAGGCAGAGGGTCACGTTTCTCTGAGCTGTGAATAACACTGAACACATGTCTACTCAAATGTAAGTGTCCTTAGTGGTTCTAAAATGCTTGCAGAATGTGTCTATTGGTTCTAAAATGTTTGCAAAAAGTGTCTATTGGTTCTAAAATGATTGCAAAAAGTGTCTCTTTTGGTTCTACAATGCTTGCAGAATGTGTCTATTGGTTCTAAAGCTTGCAAAAAAAGTGTCTATTGGTTCTAAAGCTTGCAAAAAAAATGTCTATTGGTTCTAAAGCTTGCAAAAAAATGTCTATTGGTTCTAAAGCTTGCAAAAAAATGTCTATTGGTTCTAAAGCTTGCAAAAAAAATGTCTATTGGTTCTAAAGCTTTCAAAAAATGTCTATTGGTTCTAAAGCTTGCAAAAAGTGTCTATTGGTTCTAAAGCTTGCAAAAAATGTCTATTGGTTCTAAAGCTTGCAAAAAATGTCTATTGGTTCTAAAGCTTGCAAAAAAAGTATCTATTGGTTCTAAAGTTTGCAAAAAAAGTGTCTATTGGTTCTAAAGCTTGCAAAAAGTGTCTATTGGTTCTAAAGCTTGCAAAAAATGTCTATTGGTTCTAAAGCTTGTAAAAAAAGTGTCTATTGGTTCTAAAGCTTGCAAAACAATGTCTATTGGTTCTAAAGCTTGCAAAAAAATGTCTATTGGTTCTAAAGCTTGCAAAAAAATGTCTATTGGTTCTAAAGCTTTCAAAAAATGTCTATTGGTTCTAAAGCTTGCAAAAAGTGCCTATTGGTTCTAAAGCTTGCAAAAAATGTCTATTGGTTCTAAATCTTGCAAAAAATGTCTATTGGTTCTAAAGCTTGTAAAAAAAGTGTCTATTGGTTCTAAAGCTTGCAAAAGAATGTCTATTGGTTCTAAAGCTTGCAAAAAATGTCTATTGGTTCTTAAGCTTGCAAAAAATGTCTATTGGTTCTAAAGCTTGCAAAAAGTGTCTCTATTGGCTCTAAATCTTGCAAAAAGTGTCTCTATTGGTTCTAAAGCTTGCAAAAAGTGTATTGGTTCAAAGCTTGCAAAAAGTGCCTCTATTGGTTCTAAATGTTGCAAAAAATGTCTATTGGTTCTAAGCTTGCAAAAATATGTCTATTGGTTCTAAAGCTTGCAAAAATATGTCTATTGGTTCTAAAGCTTGCAAAAATATGTCTATTGGTTCTAAAGCTTGCAAAAATATATCTATTGGTTCTAAAGCTTGCAAAAATATGTCTATTGGTTCTAAAGCTGGCAAAAATATGTCTATTGGTTCTAAACCTGGCAAAAATATGTCTATTGGTTCTAAACCTGGCAAAAATATGTCTATTGGTTCTAAGCTGGCAAAATATGTCTATTGGTTCTAAAGCTTGCAAAAAATGTCTATTGGTTCTAAAACATGGAAAAAGTGTCTCTATTGGTTCTCAAGCTTGCAAAAAAATGACTATTGGTTCTAAAGCTTGGGTGTGGCTTGAAGTTGAAAGGCACTACTTACTGAAGATGGTGGCTTGGGTGCAATGGCTTGAAGTTAAAATGCATTACTTACTGCAAATGGGGGCGTGGGTGCATTGGCTTGAAGTTGAAAGGCACTACTTACTGCAAATTGTGGCTTCAAGTTGAAAGACACTACTTACTGCAAATGGTGGCATGAAGTTGAAAGGCACTACTTACTGCAAATGGTGGGTTGGGAGCTTTGGCTTGAAGTTGAAAGGCACTATTACTGCAAATGGTGGCTTGGTTGCTTTAGCTTGAAGTTGAAAGGCACCACTTACTGCAAATGGTGGCTTGGTTGCTTTGGCTTGAAGTTGAAAGGCACTACTTACTGCAAATGGCGGCTTGGGTGTGGCTTGAAGTTGAAAGACACCACTTACTGTAAATGGTGGCATGAAGTTGAAGGGCACTACTTACTGCAAATGGTGGATTGGTTGCTTTGGCTTGAAGTTTAAAGGCACTACTTACTGCAAATGATGGCTTGGGTGCTTTGGCTTGAAGTTGAAAGCACTACTTACTGCAAATGGTGGCTTGGGTGTGGCTTGAAGTTGAAAGACACCACTTACTGCAAATGGTGGCATGAAGTTGAAAGGCACTACTTACTGCAAATGGTGGCTTGGGAGCTTTGGCTTGAAGTTGAAAGGCACTATTACTGCAGATGGTGGCTTTGATGCTTTGGCTTGAAGTTGAAAGGCACTACTTACTGCAAATGGTGGCTTGGATGCAATGGCTTGAAGTTAAAAGGCACTACTTACTGCAAATGGTGGCTTGGATGCAATGGCTTGATGTTAAAAGGCACTACTTACAGCAAATGGTGGCTTGGGTGCATTGGCTTGAAGTTGAAAGGCACCACTTACTGCAAATGGTGGCATGAAGTTGAAATGCACTACTTACTGCAAATGGCGGCTTGGGTGCTTTGGCTTGAAGTTAAAAGGCACTACTGTAAATGCACTTACTTCCTGCACTGTATATTGATTTTAGATAAAACGCTACCACTTACGGCTGTTTTTTTTTTGCCATCTTACTCAGTCCCCCTCCGCTGAGCAGATGCAGAGAATTCTTCCCATCAATGAAAAATAAAAGTGTTATTAGTTTTTTTTAAAATGTTGAGAATCTCTCTCCTGTCAATCACTCCATGAAAGCCACACCTTTTCCAGTGGGGTGGGGTGGAAGGGGTTATAAAACCCGGAAATGTGGGTGTGGCTCAGTCTCTGCAAGATGGAGAAGGGAGAGGTCACGACTCGCTGTCTTTAGTGGCTTTGCACCCTACTTCAAATGGTATGAAACTGCACTTGAATTTGGTGGCCTTGCACCCTGCTAGAAGTGGTAAGAAACTGCACTTGAATTTGGTGGTCTTATACCCTGCTTGAAATAGAATTTCAAGGATTAGCCGTGGGTCAACTACCAGCCCACCAGCCATGAGTGAGTTGCCAGCACAACAGGCTTGATTGACTGAGACGCCAGCCCAAGAATCCATTTGGCACACAATTTACATACTAGCCCTCTGGAAACCAGTCCCTTCAGCCCACAACACCCATACTAGTGCTCCAGAAAGCCCCCCCCCCCCCCCCCCAACTGGCCACCAATATTAGAATTGGTGGAGAGGTGGAATATTGCGTTGGATGAACAGCCCTCCTGTGTGATGCTGGGACCCAACGGGTCCCACTTAGTCTAGTAAGGTATACAACCAAAAGTTGCATGGAGGCAAGAGGGTAGGATCAAGTTAATTTGCTTGGTTCAATCAAGTCCATTAATTCAAATGAAAGAGAATTGTAGTATGGTTTTCACTTTGTTTTATTGCATGGATCTAAGTTGCTTTCTGCAGGTTGACTAAGTGAACTCAGCTGGCTGTTCACTTTGCTATAAAATAAGAAGCACTTATCTATTTATTTTTACATATCTTGTTTGTAATACTTGACATTGCTTCAATTTATGATTCTCTTTCAAATGACAAACCATTTACACTTTCTGTTCTTGTATATATCGAAGCAAGTATGATGATTTGTGGGTGAGTTGTAATGACTGGCTAAACTTCCATGAACCGTTCACTAATATATGCCCTTGTTTAGTAAATACATTGGGCTTATCATTGATAATACAACCACAAAGTGCAACCATAGTAAATATTTTTTGTAAACCATAGTAAATATTGCAAACATTTTTTAAAGTAATAATCTTATTGATATTTCATCAGGGCATGTTGTACAGTCTGGTTGCAGCACAAGGAAATGACAGACTTGCCTTACTGCATCTTGGATATAAGCATGATCAGGGTATTGATGGTTATCCCTTGGACTATGGTGTGTCATATGGTTACTACATAAACATTGCCCAACGCACAGTTAAAGACCGTCATGATTTTGATGTAGAACAGGTGAGTTATGGATCTCAAAATTATGGCATTTTCGAAATAATGTGAATCTTTGATGCAGGTTTTGTTCTTGAGTCTGTTTGTGCACGTGGGCTGGCACTTTCATCTCTTTTTACTTTTATTTTGATTAGCCACCCTTCATTTCCCACTGCAGAGATCTCACCATTCTTATCTTTACCAGCCAGGTCAATTTGCCTTGCCCCACACTCAGTCCTAACTCTTTTTGTGTTAGCCTAAGACTTCCCTCTGCGCCTCTTTTGTCAGACTCCTGATGGTCGATTGAGGCAACTCACCACTAGTTCTTTCAAACAGCCTCCTCACTGCTCTCTACCCAGTCAACAGTGGGACTACCAGTCTCTACTCTTGCCTCGCTCCTTCCTGACTGTGCTGGGGGCCCTGTGGATTCTGTCAGTAAATCTGTTATGAGAAAAAGGCCCTGCTTCTGATCTTAAATTGTTGTTTGCTGTTGCTCAGTCAAGTGTAATCGATATTTCCATTGCCCTTCTCCCTCAGTCGCTGCACAAAGCAGTAATCCCGGATGATTCCAACCTTCATCACTTCTCAATGTGTTCCCTTTCCTGTGAGGGTATTACTTTTCAACCTCCCCCAACGCTTCCTTTCTTTAAATTACAAACAAAAAAAAACCAGAGGTGGCAAGGTGTTGCAGAAGGGCGGCATGGTGGTGCAGCGGTAGAGTTACAGAGTGGCCTTCGAACACCAAAGACCAGGTTTGAACCTGACTACGGGTGCTGTCTGTACGGAGTTTATACGTTCTTCCTGTGACCGAGTGGGTTTTCTCCGGGTTTCTCCTTCCTCCCACACCCCAAAGACGCACAGGCTTGTAGGTTAATTGGCTTCTGTAAAGATTGTAAATTGTCTCTAGTGTGTAGGATAGTGCTAGTGTACAGGGATCGCTAGTCAGCGCAAACTTTGTGGGTTGAAGGTTGAAGGGTCTGTTTCCACGCTGTATCTTTAAACTAAACTATAAACTAAAATAAATACTCTGTGGCTCAGTCAACGAGTGGGGGCGCCATCGAGTATGGCTGCCCAGCCAGCAGCTGTCCGTCCTTTACCCTTTTTTTATTTTTAATATGTTAAAACTTTTTTTTGGAGGTCTAGTCTTTCTATGTGGGGGGTGGGGAAGGGGGAAACTGTATTTCTCAGTCCCTACCTGGTCGGAGATGCGGTTTTCCTCCGAGCCGCATCTTCGCCCCTTCCTCGCGGCCTACCAACGGGACTGGAGCGGTGTTTCCTGCCGGGACCGGCCAGTACCTCAGCTTCGGCAGTGGCACAGCGCTGAAACACCATCGTGGAGTGGGCGATGCCTTTCCCGGGTCGCCGTGTGCGACCGTCGACTCCAACATCGCGGAGCTGTGGTTGCGGAGCGTCCAGCTGCGGGCGACGCTGCCTTTCAAACACCGCGGAGCCTGGAATCTCTCACCAAGATCGCCAGTGTCGGAGCTCCAACCAGCGCGGCCTGTGGACTTCGGAAGCCGCGGTCTCCGGGGAGGAAGCGGCCGTTCCAGACACTCCAAGCCGCTGAAGATTGTTCTCCCGACGCCGGAGTTCCATCATCCGGCGACTGGGCCTGTAACATCGGGCCGCCGTTGCGGCAACTGCGGAGGCCTCAAATAGGCCCCGACCACGGGGTGAACAAGAGGAAGAGGACTGGACTTTGTTGCCTTCCCTCACAGTGGGACCATTGTGGGGGGATGTTTTTATGTTTTATGTTAAATCCTTCTTTAATGTTGTGTCTAAACCGGAAGTGAGAGTGAACGCTGGCGTGATTAGCTGCTGCTGCTCTCTCTCTCCGAATTATGTATTATTGATATGCTATTTTTGTTTCATTTTATTTATATATTTGTAATTTGCTTGTTTTAACTGTAAGGTGTCCTTGAGTGTTCTGAAAGGCGCACATAAATAAAATGTATAAAATGTATTAACAACTCTGGAGACAGAAACAAATGTTTTAGGTCACAGATCATTTAATTCTGAAAAATCATTGATCTGCGGCATGTCGACAGTGTTCTCTGTTTATTTCACAGTTCCAGCATCTATTTTGTTTTGTTTTTGTACTTTTGTACTTTCTTGGTCACCACATTTAACTAGAGAATCAGCAGTAAAGGCTTTTCCTCTCACTCTCACATCATTATCTCTGGTGTGGTCTATGAGGAGGAATTTCTTTAATCGGAGGGTGGTGAATCTGTGGAATTCTTTGCCTTAGAAGGCTGTGGAGGCCAAGTCAATTGATATCTTTAAGGCAGAGATAGATAGATTCCTGATTAGTAAGGGTGTCGGGTTATGGGGAGAAGGCAGGAATATGGGGTTAGGAGGGAGAGATAGATCAGCCATAATGGTGGAGCAGACTTGATGAGCCGAATGACCTAATTGTGCTCCTATCACTTATGACCTTATGGTGTTACTCAAACTCCCGTCCTTATCTCCCTTCTATTTTTGCATCACCTCAGAAAGAAAGGTCAATCACCGCAATGAAGGTAACTGCTCCCCCCCCCCCCCCCGGAGGAGGACTGTGAGTAAGATGGCCAAAAATAATAGCGATACTGGGTAGCGTTTTTTCTAAAATCAAATACAGCGCAGACAGGAAGTGGTCAAGATGAGACTTTTAATTATATAGATCGCATTATTGGCCCAACAGCACATATTGGTCCAACTAGATCAGACCTGAGTGACTGAACAATTGTCTGTTTATCTATTCAAAGCCAGGACTTTGAAGTAAGATGAGAGCGGTACTGGAGGAATAGCACTGTCAAATGATATTCATGATGATCGTAGGGCTCTGGAGTCAAAGGAAGAGGCATATGTTTACCGTCCTGGTGTCTTGTTTAACCTCATGTTGTGTGTTGGGCAGCATGTTCATGCCATCACATCTGCCTCATTCTAGTCCTATACCACTACAGGACATTGTAACATAAATGAATGGGATGATGCAAGTTTATGGAGGGTTGAATGAGGAAGTATCTAGGGGTGTGTTGGCAGAGTACCTTTGCTGTTGCTCAATAGCTTCAGAAATGGAGCAAATGTAGGAGCAAAAGTTAAGTTGTGATTCTGACAGTATAGATGTAAACGAATTTGGAGTGAGATTTTTTGAGCAGTGATTCTGCTCCTCGTGATTTATTTTCCTCGACAAGTGGATTCATCAACTGTAATATGTTTATCACTAAAATATCCCTCAGTTAAATAAAGTATCAGCCTTTTAATTGCACTGCTGTAACCTATCACTCAAAAACCTCAAAAAAGAAATTGTGTAACAATTTGGACAGTGCTACATTCATGGAGCAAACAACTAGAAATTCTGTTGAAAGAATTGTGTTCAGTTCTGGGCACCATGTTATAAGAAAGATATTGCCAAGCTTGAAAGGGTTCAGAGTAGATTTACGAGGATGTTGCCAGGACTAGAGGGTCTGAGCCACAGGGAGAGGTTGAGTAGGCTGGGCCTCTATTCCTTGGAGCACAGGAGGATGAGAGGTGATCTAATGGAGGTGTATAAGATCATGAGATGAATAGATCAGGTAGATGCACAGAGTCTCTTGCCCAGAGTAGGGGAATCGAGGAGCATAGGTTTAAGGTGAAGGGGAAAAGATTTAATTTGAATCTGAGGGGTAGGTTTTTCACACAAAGGGTGGTGGAACAAGCTTCCAGAGGAGATAGTTGAGGCTGGGACTATCCCAACGTTTAAGAAACAGTTAAATAGGTACATGGATAGGACAAGTTTGGAGGGATATGGACCAAGCGCAGGCAGGTAGGACTAGTGTAGCTGGGACATGTTGGCCGGTGTGGGCAAGTTGGGCCGAAGGGCCTGTTTCCACACTGTATCACTCTATAATAGTTGACAATATTTTTGAGGGGTGGGATAGAATTTTAACTATTAAGTGTTTCTTGAGGTTTCAACTTGAGCTCTCTTCAAGGACCACAAAACCCCTATTTCCTGTAATCCCCATACCCATCTTCATGTGCCATGGTTTCCTTTCTTCCTGCGATGTTTAGTGTTACAATTTGTTCCACCCGTTGCAATTATTTTATCTTTATAATCTTTCCTCTAAAAGTCATCGTGCCACCTGCCTGTACACTCTGCGTGAGTGTCTGAGTTGTGTGCAAATATTCTGCTCGGAATCCCAACCGGTATATTTGTTTCTTAGATTGGATGAATTCATGCAAATTTTCTATTTAAATTTCCATACGTTTTTCAAAAAGGCAACATTTGTGCTTTTTATCTTCAAATCAATGGCTGACTGTTCATTGTGTATTATGAATTCTGGCATAATTCCCTGTTGCACCCATTGTTTACTTATGTTTGGGTACTTCAGTTATGAAGTTTGTATGTACATAATTGTTGTATGTATATATATGTCTGTAGGTATTATGGGAAATTGCCTAGGGTAGTATTATTATTAGTAATGAATTGATTTTTAAATATGGTAGAAGTGTTGGGAAAAGGGGTGAGATTTAATAAGTTATTCTTCTTCTCACTCCTTTTCGAGCTTGTACAGACACAGAGTTGGACATTGGAACTTTGATTTTGTTCTTCTCATTGCTTTGTAAATATTGATTGTAATGTCCAATTGTTTGATAATTTTGATTTTGTTAATATTAATGTCGTTAATGTCTTTACTTGTTCGGAATAAATAAATAAATAAATAAATAAATAAATTCCTGTCTTAAATCTTAACAGTAAGTGTTAACTGTAGGTTTTTACATGCCATATGGCCAATGGAGGACACATCACACATCAATGACAACTCATTTTAGAAGCAACCAACGTTTCTCTTAGGATTTAAGGGAAACTTGTAAATTGGAATAAAAATGGGTTTTGCGGTGGGCAAAACAAAGCTATATAATTTCTCAGGCAATGCACAGAAGGAATGTTACAAGGCAAAAGATGCCGACCCATGTACAACTGTGCAGAAGGCAAATTATCAGCTCACAAATGATTAATAGCATCATTCCCTCCAGAAATGACTATGATCTATGCAGGGAATAAATGTTATTTAACATAGAAACATAGAAACATAGAAAATAGGTGCAGGAGCAGGCCATTCGGCCCTTCGAGCCTGCACCGCCATTCAATATGATCATGGCTGATCATCCAACTCAGTATCCTGTACCTGCCTTCTCTCCATACCCCCTGATCCCTTTAGCCACAAGGGCCACATCTAACTCCCTCTTAAACATAGCCAATGAACTGGCCTCAACTACCTTCTGTGGCAGAGAATTCCAGAGATTCACCACTCTCTGTGTGAAAAATGTTTTTCTCATTTCGGTCCTAAAAGACTTCCCCCTTATCCTTAAACTGTGACCCCTTGTTCTGGACTTCCCCAACATTAGGAACAATCTTCCTGCATCTAGCCTGTCCAACCCCTTAAGAATTTTGTAAGTTTCTATAAGATCCCCCGTCAATCTTCTAAATTCTAGCAAGTACAAGCCGAGTCTATCCAGTCTTTCTACATATGAAAGTCCTGCCATCCCAGCAATCAGTCTGGTGAACCTTCTCTGTACTCCCTCTATGGCAAGAATGTCTTTCCTCAGATTAGGGGACCAAAACCGTACACAATACTCCAGGTGTGGTCTCACCAAGGCCCTGTACAACTGCAGTAGAACCTCCCTGCTCCTATACTCAAATCCGTTTGCTATGAATGCTAACAGACTATTCACTTTCTTCACTGCCTGCTGCACCTGCATGCCTACTTTCAATGACTGGTATACCCTGACATCCAGGTCTCGTTGCATCTCCCCTTTTCCTAATCAGCCACCATTCAGATAATAGTCTACTTTCCTGTTCTTGCCACCAAAGTGGATAACTTCATATTTATCCACATTATACTGCATCTGCCATGTATTTGCCCACTCACCCAACCTATCCAAGTCACCTTGCAGCCCCCTAGCATCCTCCTCACAGCTAACACTGCCCCCCAGCTTCGTGTCATCCGCAAACATGGAGATGTTGCATTCAATTCCCTCGTCCAAATGATTAATATATATTGTAAATAGCTGGGGTCCCAGCACTGAGCCTTGCGGTACCCCACTAGTCACTGCCTGCCATTCTGAAAAGGACCCGTTTACTCCTACTCTTTGCTTCCTGTCTGCCAGCCAGTTCTCTATCCACATCAATACTGAACCCCCAATACTGTGTGCTTTAAGTTTGCATACGAATCTCTTATGTGGGACCTTGTCGAAAGTCTTCTGAAAGTCCAGATATAACACATCCACTGGTTCCCCCTTATCCACTCTACTAGTTACATCCTCGAAAAATTCTATAAGATTCGTCAGACATGATTTACCTTTCATAAATCCATGCTGACTTTGTCCAATGAATTCACCACTTTCCAAATGTGCTGCTATCCCGTCTTTAATAACTTACTTTTGATGTACATTATAGAGAAATATAATCACTGAAGCATGACTGGATTTCTATACCTTTACAATAGTTTTGTCATGACAATGTTAAATGATTCTACAATAATGAGTTATTATTTTTTCAGGCTTTTGTTGAACATGTGAGGCTAATGGATGATTCAGTTTTGCAGCGTCAAACTAAAGAAAATGAAGACTTCTTTTTATGGCTTAGATATCAAGCAAAACGTGGAGATGCATTTGCTCAGGTATATATTGTACATTGTAATTGTAATTCAGAAATGTCACTAACTCATGAGGATTCACTGTACTTGTTATCAATATTTTACTGAACATGTTAGAAATTCTGTAATTTTCTTTTGGCTTGGAAGACTTACACACTGGTTATAGATGAAGTGCCTGGTTCTGCCACAAGTTTAGTTGCCTGTTCTGGTGGTTAGATGAAAGGTGAGACTGAAGAGAATTGGGATATATTATCACAATGAAGGCAGGGCAATTCTCAGCAAGAACAGGAATAGCAACAACCGGTACTTTTTTTTAAAGAGGTGGATAGTTGGTATAGTGGCACTGCCAACCGGAGTCAATATTCTTTGCAGGAATTGTGTATGCAATTGTTTTTTTCCTTTTGATTGGGGGATATTTATAGTTATGATAATAATGTATTGGTTACAATGAACATGCATCAGATGAGTCCATGTGGGTTTGTATAAAGTCCAAATAAATATTTTGAGGAGATGATGAAGGTGATTGACAAAGGTGGTAAGGTGGATATTGTCTATGTCGATTTAAGTAAGCCGTTTGTTAAAGTCCCTCATGATGGCTGATCCAGAACATACAATGCATGGGAGCAACAGTGACTTGGTAGTTTGGATTCTGCACTAGTTTACCAGATAGAAGAACAAGGGTAATGGTGGAAGGGCATTATTCTGGCTAGAGGTCTGTGACCAGTGGTGTTTTGTAGGGATTTGTACGAGGACCTCTGTTGATCATGAAATGACCAGAACGTAAATTTGGATGGGTTCGCTAATACGTTTGCAGCCAACACGAACATTTGTGGATTTATGGACATTGAGGATAGCTGTTAAAGGATACAGCAGGATAAAGATTAGTGATATATATGGATGAGAAGAATGGCAGATGGATTTTGATTGCAGCAAGTGTGGCCTGTTGCACTTTGGGAGGTCAAATGTAAGGAGAAAGTAGAGAGTTAATAGCAAAATCCTTAACAGTATTGGTGTACAGGGGGATCTTGGGATCCAAGTATGGGTTTATTGTGACATTAATTGTTCAGCAGACATTGTGGGCCGAAGAGCCTGTTCCTCTGTCAAATGTTCTATATTCTAAGTTTTGCATATTGTCACAATATGGCTTGGTGAGTGAAAGACTATGAGAAGGTGAATGATGTACCCTTTCTCGTGAACTTTTCATTAATCTAGGCTGGGATGAGGAGGTCAAGGAGGTGTAAGGGAGTTCTACCTTGGATTGACCCAGCAGCCAGTATGTGATGCTCTCTCCCCAATAATGATCAGCAAGTTTGTTAAACAAAATGGTTTTGAGGACTTACTAAATCACTGTAAAAATATAAAATATAGGTATCCTTTTCTTATTCATTAAGGATTTATGAATGTAGCTGCAGACTAATAGTAGTCAGACTTTGCTGGACATGTTCAGATTATTTTTTGTGAACTGTACTACGTAATGTAGATTACTTAGCAACCATCGTTGGATCTGTCAATTTCACAGAAATGATCATTAGATTTCTCATTATTAGCCTTCGATCCACAGCGACTGGGATGTAATACACTGGAAATGTTCCTCCATATCTAGCCACAATTTACCCGGCACCATTTATGTCCACTTTCAGGTGCTGATCTGTACCCAACTTCAGTTGTTCTTTTGGCTCCCTCCAAGCATTCCTCCTTTCTCCTGTCCATTGGGCACTTTGACTCCCTTTTCCCAGTCCTTTCCGAAACATGACTTCACTACCTTATTATGTTCTTATTATCAGATTCAGATTCAGATTCAGATTCAACTTTATTGTCATTGTGCAGTGTACAGTACAGAGACAACAAAATGCAGTTAGCATCTCCCTGGAAGAGCGACATAAATATGAGCAATAAATAAATCTATTTACGTGCATACAGTCATAGTTTGTTTTTTCCTGGTGGGAGGAGTGTCCGGGGGGGGGGGGGATTGGCAATCACCGAGGTACAGTATTGAGTAGTGTAACAACCGCAGGGAAGAAGCTGTTCCTGGACCTGCTGGTCCGGCAACGGAGAGACCTGTAGCGTCTCCCGGATGTGAGGAGGGTAAACAGTCTGTGGTTGAGGTGAGAGCAGTCCTTTGCGATGCTGAGCACCCTTCGCAGACAACGCTTGCTTTGGACAGACTCAATGGAGGGGAGTGAGGAACCGGTGATGCGTTGGGCAATTTTCATCACCCTCTGCAGTGCTTTCCGGTTGGAGACAGAGCAGTTGCCATACCATACTGTGATACAGTTGGTAAGGATGCTCTCGATGGTGCAGCGGTAGAAGTTCACCAGGATCTGAGGAGACAGATGGACCTTCTTTAGTCTCCTCAGGAAGAAGAGACGCTGGTGAGCCTTCTTGACCAGAGTTGAGGTATTGTGGGTCCAAGAGAGGTCATCGGAGATGTTGACTCCCAGGAACCTGAAGCTGGAAACACGTTCCACCTCCGTCCCGTTAATGTGGATGGGGGTGTGCGTGCCGCCCCTAGACTTCCTGAAGTCTACAATGAGCTCCTTGGTCTTCTTGGAGTTAAGGGCTAGGTTGTTGTCAGAGCACCATGCTGCTAGGAGCTGGACCTCCTCCCTATAGGCCGACTCATCGTTGTTGCTGATGAGGCCAATCACCGTTGTATCATCTGCATATCTTGATTTACCTGTTGCTCCCAATTTAATAGCTATTTCATCTGCTTGATTTCCTCTCCCATCAAATTTCCAGTTTTGTGCACAGGTAAGGGATAGTCATGTTTTCCTCCTCGTCCACTGACCCCAATCAATGCAGCTTTGAATCCAAAAATCAACACCTCACTTGCATTTCCCCAAGTCACTTGGAAACAAGACTCTTTCTGTCCACAATCTCACTGTAGTTGATTATATCAGAATTGTGATTAACTGACCACCAGCAGCACAAATCCTATGACCAAACCACTCTAGGCCCTGGCCAAAGAATCAAATGGCTGCATTTTATCTCCCCTATCTCTCTGCAGCCAATGATATATTGATTACTTCTTCTTCAGCACTTCTCTGATGCTCACTGATAGAGATGCACGTTCTACTCTTTCATAAACTATTTGGTTAGCATGCCTTTTGGATTTTTTTTTCACTCCTATGCCATTCATTACCAATGAAATTCTCTATTTAATCCCCAGCTTCTCTCTCTTGAAACTTTTGTAGTTTTCTTAAAATCTTCTCTGAAGTGATTCATTTTTATTCTAAAGACACCATATAAAGATGTTAACGATGGAGATGAAGAAGAAGGAATTTCTAATAGTAGCGGAATATATTCCAAGCAATTAAGTGGTAGGAATTAAGTCTGGGTTTTAAAGTTGTTCAACCTGAATAGAAAAAAATCATTTTAATTCATTGGAAAAAAAAGGGGGAAATATTAACTGTGATAAAAATGGAAGTTAATCGAAGAATCAAACTAATTTAATCATTCAATCAAATGAAATGTTCCTTTTTAGCAAAAACTTGCAAGAATGCTGTACTGGGGCCAGCAGGGTATAACACGTGATGTGCAAAGTGCAATGAAATGGTATTCCAGAAGTGCAATGGAATTAAAACATCCCGCATCAATGTTTGAGTATGGACTTTTTCTTATTAAGGTTGGTGGCACTGTTGAATGTAGATACTCGTATGTAGTGAATTCATTGTTTTATTTTTGTCAGTGTTACACCCAACAGACCTTCATTTGACTGTGCAGTAGGATAATGCATGGGCATAAAAACAGTTCTCTTATGACACATGATCCGCGTAAGAGCTCACTAGAAGAATAACCAATCCAAAAACAACCATTGACAATTACCATTGCATAATGGAGAAGGCTGAGGTGAAATAACAATATAGTAGTTCCTTATATATTTTCTCATCTTCAGTTGTCCCTGCTTGGGACTGCTCAATTGAAAATGTGCTTCTTTATATAATTGTACCTTTGAGGTATCTCACTGGAAAATGATTGGGCTTCATGGCAATTGTTTGGATTCAGGAAGGGGTGCTGATCTGTGGGAATTGATAAAATCGGTAAAATACCTTGAGTTCAAATCATTAACTCTACTGTGTTCTAACATTATTTTTAGGGTCAAGGTGTGAAAAAGAATACAGAATTAGGTTTAAGATTAATCACTGAAGCGGCTTCCAAGGTAAGTGTTCCTAAAAACTAACTATGTCCACGTGCTAAGCTTTCTTTTGTTTACTGTTTGTTTATTGTTTAATGTGAATTTAATAATGAAAGTTATAAGAATTAAACAATAATCAAGCCTTCCCAGTGTTAATCATACAGGCTCAGTTCTATCCTGAATATTACAACATAACCTTAAACATTGAAAAGCATTTGTGGTACGTAACATAAGGTGGAATCAATTGCACAGAAAAGTCTGCGTGTTCCTTGCCGGCACTTGGATATCACACAAACTACTCCAACCTATTTCTCAATTCCTATTCAATTTTCCTTCAGATTTGCAACGAACCACCCATTATGTGTATCAGTTTTACCCATATCCACAACAGAAATTCTGCATGGGTAATACACTTCCCAGGAAACATGGGCATATACACTGTACTGAAGAGCTTCTCTCCACTCCCTGTCCAACACAGGCTACCCACAATTCTGCCCCAGCCCATGCCACCCTGGTATACTGTCATCCTGTCATTCCTTTTAAATTCTTCATTTTTATTCTTAGGTGTTACATTTATGTCTCCTTGTTGTGAGCAAACCTACAAATAAAAAACATTTATTTGCGATTGTGCCATTTTATATCATAGATACATAGACAATAGGTGCAGGAGTAGGCCATTCGGCCCTTCGAGCCAGCACCGCCATTCAATGTGATCATGGCTGAGATAAGTGATCTGAGATCTGTTTCAGATCTCCTTTTAAGCCTCATTGCCAGCATCTATTTTCTGATTTTTAGACCATCTGCCTTAATGACCTATCAAAGTAAGAGTGCCAAGTAGTGCTGGCCTATTATGTCTTTAATACTGTTAAAATGCTCTAGGACTGGTTAATTTAGTTTAAGTTTGTTTCCTTAGTAGACATGGACAAGCAAGGATTTTTACCTGAGCTAACTGCCTTTGATTTGGAACCAAGCTTTGATCAGTAAAATAATGTTCTAAACCCATAGTGACCCTCTCCACATTCAGAGAATACAGATATTTTGTAATTGCAATTATTAATATAATTTATTATTGAAACAGGGAATCCCTGAAGCAATTAACGCTTTGGGATGGTATTATGAAACCCATCAAAAGGATTATGTGAAAGCGGCAGAATATTGGAATGAAGCTGTGAAAAGGGGCAATCTCGATGCCGTTCATAATCTCGGGGTGCTTTATGAGAGTGGAACATATCCTGGCAAACCTCAAAAAAATTTGGTAAATTTACACAAATCTCTGAATACTGATACTTTATTTATCATCAGAAACTACATTAGACTTCATTGTTTAAAATATATTGCATTCTTTATTAATTTCTTCATAGAAACAAAAGTAACATATTTAGTCGCTCTTAAAAATACTTAACATTTTCCTTATAGAACAGAGCAATAGAACATGAAGCAGACCATAGGTACACAAAAAAGCTGGAGAAACTCAGCGGGTGCAGCAGCATCCTTCGCTCCATAGATGCTGCTGCACCCGCTGAGTTTCTCCAGCTTTTTTGTGTACCTTCGATTTTCCAGCATCTGCAGTTCCTTCTTTAACATGAAGCAGACCATTCCTGCCGGAAACGTCCAGTGTGCATCAGTAGAACCTTTACCTCAGCCAGATACTCTGCTGAACTATGATTTCTGTTTCTATGTCAGTTTGCAATCCACTTGACAATTTGGTCTTGATACAACTGCTAAATTTTGCACGGAGCAGCATCCCTTCTGGCCATTTAATGTTGTAAATCCTGATCGAATTGTACCTTGCTGGGGCCTATGTCTCTTCATCAGTGAGGAGTTCTATAAGTGAAATGTTCAGGCGGACCTACACCTATCTATACACAAACTTATGAATTAGGAATAGGCTAGTTGGTCCCCTAAATTTGCTCTGCTATTCAATAAAAACATGAGTGTTGTGACTACACCCTCAACTCTCCATTATTGTCTACCCACGGGTAACCTTTCATTCCTGCCATCCTTTAATTATCAAGTTCCTATATTCCTCATCCTTAAAAATAATCTAAGGTTCTAGAAGAGATTTTCAGAGACTTCAGCTCTGAAGGGAAACCATTTTATCTTAAATGGAAGCAGTCTTCTTCTTATCGAGTCCACACACAAGATTAGGAGTGTACCTGGATAACAAACTGGACTGGTCTGTCAACTCTGACGCCCTCTACAAAAAAGGCCAGAGCAGACTCTTTTTCCTCAGAAGGCTCAATTCCTTCAATGTGCGTAATGATATGCTGCACATGTTTTAAAACACTGTGGTTGCAAGTGTTATTTTCTACGCTGTTGTCTGCTGGGGCAACAGCATTAGTGCAAAAAACAACAAGAAGCTGGCCGAACTGGTTAAACGAGCTAGCTCAGTGCTGGAGGGGAGAGTGGACTCTTGGATGGATGTGCTTGAGAGGGGTATGAGACGCAAGGTGCAGGTCATCCTGAAAAATTCCGGGCATCCTCTCCATGTAATTCTGGAGAGTCAAAAAAGCACTCGGAACAACAACTGGCTCCTCTCCCTGCCCTGTAGAACGGAACGGTTCAGGAGATCCTTCACCCCTGCAGCCATTAGATTTTATAATTCGGACCGCTAGGCTGTAGGGGGATGCATTTTTGCATTTTTTAATTTTTAATTGTTAATTATTGGTCTTTTTAAGGATTTATTGCTCTCAGGTAGTGTCCACATTGTATTTTATGTATTTTCTGTCTGCATTCGGTTTGAATGTGTGGGTCTGTTGGTTGGGGGCTTCTGGACATCTGAATTTCCCTGAGGGGATCAATAAAGTATTTATTATTATTATTATTATTATTATTATTATTATTATTATTATTATTATTATTATTATTATTATTAACTCTTTGCAATCTCTACAAGTCGTCCACGTCTGGTCACAAACTTTTGCAATCCCAAATTTAGGTTATCTTAGCTGTTGGTGGCCAAGTGGCTCTCAAATTCCTTAGCTCTGGAATTCCCTCCCTCAGCCCTTTCCCACTCAGGCATCCCTACAATTCTCCATAAAACTAATCTCTTTGATCAAGGAGTTGGTCAACTCTTTCAATAGTTCCCGATGTCACATCATGTTTGATAATGACCATGGGATATTTCACAAAAGTATTCTCTCAATATTTGTCTTTGTTGTTCTATCGTAGAATGCATGAGTTACCTAGTTGTTGTTTTTTGAAGTGCAAGAGTACAATTTGAGTTTTGGTTACTTTTATCTTTCGCCGTGTGGTAATAATATGAGAATGTCTTGACATAGCTTAGACCTCTCAAATGGCAAAATAGAGCCAGAAGGGCGGAAACCCTGATCATGAATGGGATGAGGGTTTCCATTAAAGACTCCAAGGATATTACTTGCCAACATCTGACAACATTGTTCAATGTTGATAAGGTTAAATTAAATGCTGTTTATTTTATGTCCTTTTCTTTTTAGACGGAAGCATTTCCATACTACTATAAAGCTGGATTTGGTGGACATTTGGAAAGTCTAGTTCGTTGTTCCTTCTTTTGGAATACAGGGAATTTTGAATCGATTCCACACAACCCCAAACAGGCAGTCCAGTAAGATATCTATTTCACATTTATTCTTCGCTATATTTACCTTGAAACAACTATTCAACCTCACAGATTTTTGTTCCCCATTGACAGCTGGGCCAGATATGTCGCTGAGCAAAATGGGTTCTTGGGTTATAACATGAGAAGAGCTCTGGATGCCTATCTTCAGAATTCTTGGTAAGATTAAAAGCCATGCCCTTGAATTAGAGAAAGCAAGTATATTATTTTTCTACGGATCAAATGTCATTGTATTCCGTTGCTGTTTTTCTGGAGCATCAGCATGTAGCCTTGTTTGCTACCAGCAGATAAGTTATAGTTGCACATCTCACAGTTAAAGGATATGTTATTTTATGGCAGGTAATTTCATATGAAATGGGTGAAGAGACAATGGTGGCACCAGCTTTTGTTTATTCATGGTGCAAGAGCATCTTTGGAAAGTTAAACATTTATTGCCATTTTTACTGTCCTGGGGAAATGGCGTTGAGCTTCCTTTTGAACCATTGTAACCCATCAGTTGAATGTACTCCGAGATCCTGTTGCCTAGTGAGTTCCAGGATTGGAAACAATGAAGAAGCAGGGATAGTGTGCAGCTTTGGTGACAATCGGCAGTGATGTCAGTGATTGCATTCCAATGAATGTGAATGGACTACAGGCAACATAGAGCCAGGGGACCAGACTCTGTACTGTGCCCAGTGATGAAGGGAAAGGAGGTTGCATGGGCATCTAACCACCACTTTGTCTGACACTCACAACACTCAATGCAACTGCCACACAAACAGAATGTGCCCAGTAGTTTTGTTATCTCTGCAGCCAGCGAGGTCCAGCCCTATGTGATGATGTGGGCAACGGATGATCTTTTATTTAAATTGTTTAGGAATGGCAAGGCTGAGGTCTTGATTTCCATGTTTATACTCGCCTGTTTTTAATTACTGAACCTACACCAGCACCAACACTATCGCTGGATTTAGAACCTGAAAAACATTGTCCATATTTTTTGAAAAATAGATTGTGTAATTCTTGTTGTACCATGTTGCTATATCTGAGCTTCAATTGGTGAATGTTCAAGTGGTGTAATATTCATATTTAAATGCATTGTAAATGTCTGTATTTTAATTCTGTACCTTAATTCAAATATCTTAAATTGACACACTTTCTTTTCATACCCATGTTTCCTTCTGCTCCAGGAATGAAGCTCTTCTGTATTTCCTCATCACAGCAGAAACAGGAATTGAATTATCCCAGACAAACGTTGCCTATCTCTGTGAAGAAAGAACAGTGAGTTACAGAATGGAGATGTCTCCTCTTTGAAATTAGGGATTTATCTTTTTATTTAGCTTAGTTTTTAGTTTAGAGATACAGAGTGGCAACAGGCCCTTTGGCGCACCAAGTCTGCATCGACCAGCGATCACCCAAACACTAGTTCTATCCTACCCACTAGGGACAATTTACAGAAGTCAATTAACCTACAAAACTGCACGTTGTGGGAGGATACTGGAGCACCTGGAGAAAACTTGCGCAGTAACAGGGAGCACATACAAACTCTATAGACAGCACCCGTAGTGAGGATCGATCCAGGGTTTCTGTCGCTGTAAGGCAGCAACTCAACTGCAGCGCCACTGTGCTGCATAACAGGCAGATTAATAATGTCCCCTTGTGTTTCTTCTGATTAGGAGCTCATGAACAGCTGTGCTGATTTTACTTGGAGATATTATAAATTATCAACTTTTCAGCAGAATGTACATCCTTTCGGTACGTATGTTGCAGATATGTGACCTGTAATTGTACTCCCTGCATGCAGCAATACACTAACTTGTTTCTTAATTTTATATGAATTCTAGTTCTCGTGAAAATGGGTGATTTCTACTATTATGGCCACAAGAACCATGAAAAGGACATCGAACAATCAATTGAGATGTACACCTCTGCTGCATTATTGAATTATTCTCAAGTATGTCACAAAGTGTTTTTTTTGGTCTAGTTTAGCAGAAAATGTTGTAATATTTAAATACTCTGGTACCTTAGTGTTTAATACGCATGCTCCAGAACAAGCACCATTGGAATCAGCATTAAAAGAGACAGGTAGCCCTGCAATACCCCGGCCCTCTGCTGGTGCAATCTGCATTAATCAATGACTACTGATGAACTTGTTATGGTAGAGAAATCCCAAGGCTGTGGAGAGCTGTGCAGACAGACAGAGCAAGGGGGACACAGGGATTTCCAGCACATCCAATGGGAGAGTGGGGGAGAGTGAGAGAGAGTGGGGGAGAGTGAGAGAGAGTGAGAGAGAGGGGGAGAGTGACGGGGAGAGGGAGAGTGTGGGAGAGGGAGAGAATGAATAGACCAGGGCTGCCAACATTGGGTGAGAGGTGAGAGTGAGAAATTGCGTGGGAGAGGGGGGGGAAGCTTTTGCATTTTTCAGTTTGAAATTGTGGAATCCTTTATGGAATCTGGTGCATTCTTTTAACTTAAACTTGGTGCAACATTTATGCTTCAAATTGGATTAGGTGTGAGTAAGGTTAGACTGAATTACAGTCCACAGTAGAGCCAGGCTTTGATCAACAGGTGCAGCACATGAATGACCTTAGTATATTCATGTATGGAAATCAGATTATAATTCATGCTGTTATGCATATATATAGAGAAACAAAAACATAGAAACAAGGCAAGAGGAGGCAGACTTCCATTCTTAAGGGGTTGGACAGGCTAGATGCAGGAAGATTGTTCCCGATGTTGGGGAAGTCCAGAACAAGGGGTCACAGTTTAAGGATAAGGGGTAAATCTTTTAGGACCGAGATGAGAAAAACCTTTTTCACACAGAGAGTGGTGAATCTCTGGAATTCTCTGCCGCAGAAGGTAGTTGAGGCCAGTTCATTGGCTATATTTAAGAGGGAGTTAGATGTGGCCCTTGTGGCTAAAGGGATCAGGGGGTATGGAGAGAAGGCAGGTACAGGATACTGAGTTGGATGATCAGCCATGATCATATTGAATGGCGGTGCAGGCTCGAAGGGCCGAATGGCCTACTCCTGCACCTATTTTCTATGTTTCTATGTTTCTATCACTGTTCTGCACAAATAAATCAATTAACCTTACCCTTTGACTATAGAAACAAGATGAAAATACTGCTACATATTCAACCGTATATGGTTCAATGAAATTAAGATTTATATGTAAAACATATATATGGAAACAGGCCCTTCGGCCCACCAAGTCGACACCGACCGCAATCTACCATACACCAGTTGTAGCCTACATGCCAGGGACAATTTACAGAAGCCAATTAACCTACAAACCTGCACTTCTTTCAGATGTTATGGTGACACGTCAATAAAGATGAACACATGATTCTGATTTCTGCCTTTAGTTAGATAACACACATCTCCAGTCATTGTATTTTATTTCTGAAACATCACCTATCTCTCCAGTCTTTCTCTCCAGAAATGCTGCCTGTCCTGCTGAGTTCTTCACCTCTGTTGTTGCAGAGAATACAGGAGTGTGGAGGAGTGTGACTTTATTTAATTATTCATATATTTTTTAAAATATTTTTTTGAGCGTGAGAACTTCTGTTATCAGCGTGAGAGCTTGAGAATTTCCTCAAATGCGTTAGTCTCACGCTCAATGCGTGAGAGTTGGCAGCCCTGAATATACATACTTTGTGATGGACAAAAGTGCTGCAGTTACTTTCTTCATTTGACTCCTAACAGGCATTTTATAACTTGGGCTCACTGGCAGAGGAGGGTCTTCACATTCCACAGAGTGTTTCAGATCTCCTGAACCTGAACACAAGAAACCAATTCACCAACTTCACACTTCAGCAGGAATTATATGAGAGGTAATAGCAAAATATATTTAAACAATGCAAACTTTGTTTAATTCTGGTCAGCAGTCAGATTGTTGAGTCGCGTATCACAGAGTTTAATGATGCAAACTAACAATTTAAAATATTAAACAGTGATCACGCTGTTACGTCTTTGTCATTCAATACCGTTGCACAATCAAATCCTGTCAAGCGTTGTCAACCTAGTCAAAGAAAACTGTTGTAATGGAAGAAAATACCATGTTCAAAATTTAAAATCGACCAAGGAAATGGTGATGGACAATGAAAAAAAGAAAATGTTCAGTATTTAAAAAATTCTATTATGAAGAAAGAGGAATAATTGGGTTATCAATCTAAAACACGTTTTCAAATTGTGAAGGAAGTTAAACGCAGATTCAAGTCACGTTAGCTGCAAAAAGAGATTAAAAAGGCAAAGGTTGACCACGATAAAATAATAATGACAGGAATGAGCGGGAAAACTATTGGAAAATCCACCATCACCTTGTTCAGCCACCAAATGTTCTTTTACTAAATTAAAGAAAATTATTCTGTGCCCTATGATGAAAAAAATGAGAACTATTTTATGAATATTTTACTTTTTCTGCACATTACCATTCAGATGATTGTGTGAAAAGCAGCAATGGCTACAGGTTTATCAGGTAGCCACTATAAATCCTTTTGGGACCAGTAACTTTAAACCGCTCGTATTCTGAACTGAGAATATTTACAGAATAACACAGTAATTGAATTCTAAGTGACAACCATCTTGATTTCATTAAATTTCCTTGTTTTTAGGTGTATAACAGTTGATGTTGAAGAGGCTTTTATCCCATGCTCGATAGCTTTGCTTCGTGTTCACTTGAAAACAATGTGGATTCATACCTACACTCCAGTTTTAGTACGTATTCCAACAAACACCTTTGATCGGTTGCTCTTTATATATTGCTTCTACATATTTAATATACAGATGACTGAACATGCAAAATATTTTCCAAATCATGTATTGAAAATGATTTTGAATTTTAATCGGCATCATCTTCATGAAATTATTGGAATCATTTTAGGTATATTTGCATTAATGGAGATTTGCAATGTTGTCATCTCGATAATTCACAATATAATTCACAGCAAGGTATGTGTTAGCAAACAAAACATACTTGCCAAATAAATTGTCATGCAGTGTGCCTCTCCATTAATAATGTTTCTGTGATGTCTACACATTCAAACTTTTTACATTTGTGTTCTGTGCCCAGCTATTGCTTAACATCCAAATGGTCAAATATTTGTCAATGGTTTATCGAACTAAAGCAAGTTGCAGTTTCCACATAAGAATTAAATATCTATGGTATCTGGTGCAGAATATTTATTCACCAATATGATCTGCAAAACTTAGTGCATTCTGTAATTGGTATACTTGTTGAAGCTTTCAAAAATGATCTATTAAATCATGTATGTTTTTGTTTCCAGTTATATACTGCAATCTCAATGCTCCTGTCCACATTGATTTGTTTTGCTATGAAACGTTACTGGGACTTTACAGGTAACATATTGTTATATCTTGAAGAAATTCAGCAGTTTGAATTTTGTACCATTTACTTTTAGAAAAATGGGGAAGTAGAATTTAAGTGATTATATTCTATTTACCAGAATGCTGCCTGGATAAGAGGTTATTAGCTATAAGGAGAGGTTGGGCAAACATGGATTGTTTCCCCTGGAGCATCAGAGATAAGGGGAGACCTGATAGAAGTTTATAAAATTATGACAACAACTGATGTGGTAGACAGTCACAACTTGTTTGCCAGGTTGGAAATATTAAAGACTAGAATGCATAGACTTAAGGTGAGAGGGGCTAGTTTAAAGACAATGTGTGGTGGAGATATTTTTTTACAGAGAGTGGTGGGTGCGTGGAATGCGCTGCCAAGGGTGGTGGTGGAGGCAGCGCATTAGCAGCATTTAAGAGGCTTTTGGATAGATACTTGGATATGCAGGGATATGAATCAGGTGCATGCAGAGACTAGTTTAACACGTGCCTGTTTGGCACGGACAATTTAGGCCAAAGTGCTGTTCTATGTTATATGAAATTTCATGATACAAGATAAACATAAAAATATGGTAAAACAAGATAAATAAACCTAGAAATTGGATATGTTAGTGTCTGCTTTTCATGTCAAATTACTGAAAATGTAATTTAACTCCATCCAGGGTCAATCACCTTGATGGTCGTAACACAGTCAAACAGTATTCGTCAGAAAGACTGACTATTTCTGTCCACTATTCTCAATACATACCTTTGGACATCTCCAAATGGCCAGTGTTCATTTTCATCAATAAAAGCATAAATTGAGCTTTAGGATACAATCCTCGAACATCGATAAACAGTTACAGCACACCCAGGAGCACATTGTGCAACATTGCTACATGTATTGTATTTAAAGTATTGGGATACCTGACTGGCAGCTTCAGAAATCATAACAAGCTGCTCAAGCACCTTCCAAATCCATAGAGTGCTAAACTGAAAGGGATTGATATGTTCAGCAGTTATCCGCCGGCATCCTTAGCTAATGATTGCCTCAGTTATGACAACTGCTGGCAGTAATCTGTTAGTGGAGGTGCTGGTATGGCAATGAATGGCCACTCAAAACTGGGTTGAGGGCTGATAAGGAGGCAAAAATATGCCCTTCTGCAAAGATCCTTGCCCTTTGACCAAACTTGCCTATGCTGGGCAAAGATGCCCCATCTATGCTAGTCCCATTTGCTCACAGTTAGCCCGTATCTAAATCTTTTCTATCCGCGTACGAATCCAAATGTATTTTAAATGCTGTTATAGAACTTGCCTCAACGACCTCCACTTGCAGCTCATTTCATATATTCACCAATCTCTGTGTGAAAAAGTTGCTCCTCAGGATCCTATTAAATCTTTCCCCTCTCCCACACCAGGCGTTTTCTCATTGTAGAGACGACCACATCGTGATTGCTGAACCCAATTCACAAAATCTGGTGATGCTTCTGGTCAACAAAATGGTGGCACTGTAATGGCTGCAGCCCCTGCAGTTCGCCTGTCCTTTTTTTTTTAATGTTCAGTTGAGTGTATAGTTTGTTGTGGTTTTTATATTGTTTTTAACTGTGTATATGGGGGGGGGGAAACTTTTGACGGGAGACCGGACCTTTTCCCTGTCGGGTCTCCGGTGTCGCTGGGGCCTAGGACCGTGGAGTGGCCTCCAGCTGGAGCGACCTGGGGACTTACCATTGTGGGGCTGGCTGGCCTCGGAGCTTGGAGAGCTGTGGTGGCGTGCGACTGCGACCCGACTTCGGAGCTTCGGAAGCTCCAGCCATAGGCCAGGTGGACGATAACATCGGGAGCTCGCGGGTCCCTGGTGGGAGACCGCTCTTTGGAGCTCCCGCGGCGGCAGCTTCTCCCGCCCGAGTTGCGGGGCTGAAAACGGAGCGGAGCCTGACATTGCCCGGCGTGGCTTTAACGGCCGCGGGACTTGCCATCGCCCGCCGGGGGCTTTGACATCGGGAGAGGATGGAGAGCAGGGGAGAGACAAGAATTTGCCTTCCATCACAGTGAGGAGGAGATTCACTGTGATGGATGTCTGTGTGAATTGAGTTGGTTGTGTGTCTTGTGGAATTGTTTCTTTTTGTTGTGTGGCTGCAGAAACCAAAGTTCCTAACGGAAAAAGAAAGTTAATTGAATTGAATTGAACTATGTGGGGTCAAAAATGTTAGATCCAAGTATTTTTTTGGATACCAAGTAACAATAGCAACTTTTTTTAAAAATAGTGCGAGGATGAGATATTAGACAAAAAAGAAATCAAAAATTTATTAGAGCATTAAACTCTATATCCTTAGAGCTAGAATACAAAATGAATTATCTTGCAAAAAGTTTTTCAAACTACTGGTTAGAACACCTCTGATGTGCTGTGTATAGTTCTGGGAATCACACCATGGAAGAGATGTAATATACTTGGAAGAAAGTTCCACGGCAGTGTTACAGGTCTGAAGGCATATTCTCAGAGTTGGATGCAGGCCATTGAGGAGAGAACACAGAGGGCGATAGTGATGTGAAATCTTCAAAAACCAGTGTATGGTGATCCCATTAATAATTGTTACTGTAATTGAAAGAGTTTTGCCAGTCAAAACAATTGAGATAAAGGGTGGGTCAATATAGTTAGGACGGAGATGGTGTGAAAACAAGAGATAAAAAAGCATGTGGAAGGGAAGGAGATCCTACAACTTGCAATGGTAGACAAAAAAGCTGGAGAAACTCAGCGGGTGAGGCAGCATCTATGGAGCGAAGGAATAGGCGATGTTTCTTGTTGAGACCCTTCTTCAGACTTGATGTTGAATGTTGACTTCAAAGGTGCAACAGAATCTCTGGAACTGAATGAGACAAAGTCCATGGACTAATTGCATCATCGGCAATCTGATCGGAACCATTATTAAATTAATTGAGTGCTTCATCAGTCTGAAGAAGGGTCTCAACCGGAAATGTCGCATATTCCTTCGCTCCATAAATGCTGCCTCACCCACTGAGTTTCTCCAGCTTTTTTGTCTACCTTCGATTTTTCCAGCATCTGCAATTCTTTCTTAAACACTACAACTTGCAATAATCTTTTCCTATATTGATATTTAAAAAAACTTAAATCACTACATTTGTGACAATTTTTATGATATAAATAAATAAATTGTGCTGTGTTTATGTGCTTTTAGCAGTGGCCTCAAGTGTAAATGAACATACTCCAGATTTGAACTCTTCCAGTGAAAACATTCAGGCGGGTGAGGCATTGTCTGAAGAAGCATCATGACCTCAAAGGTGCAACAGAATCTCTGGAACTGAATGAGACAAAGCCCATGGACTAATTGCATCATCGCCAGTCTGATCGGAACCATTATGAAGAAATTAATTGAGAGCTTCTTTTTAGAATATTTCTACCCTTTGCCGAGTCACATAGATATTTAGCACAGAATCATCTTGTCCATCGAAGGTGACCTACATTAGTGGTTCTGCTCCACATAAACCATTTCCCACTCTACTCCATTAAACCGATCATCACATTTCTACTATTCCATTGTTCCTCATATGCCTAATCAGTTTCCCCTTACATTATTTCATAATTCACCTCAAATGCTGGATATAGGATCAACTCCCATGTTCTTACCATTCCCTGAAGGGATAGCTCAAAGGTGAGAAGGACAACATTTAAAGTATATGTGTTGGGCAGTACTTGGTGAGTACTTGGAACGTGCTGCTGGGGTAGTGATGGCCGCAGATACAATAGTGTATTTTAAGAGGCTGCAAGATAGGTACACAGGTATGCAGGGAATATGAATGTAAAATGGACAGAAGAGATTAGTTTAATTTAGCATCATGTTTGCCATTGTGGGCCGATGGGCGTTGTTGTGCTGTACTGTCTATGTTCTAATAAGAATTATTAACTTCCCTATATTTATTCTGTTAAACCCCTTCATAATCGTGGGAACCTCCATCAGGAAATCTTTAGCCTTAAGGGTCCAGTTCTGCATTTCATGATACATTCCAGATCTTCAGTTCTAGTATCCTTGTAAATCATTTTATAGAGAGGAAGACCAGAGCTAAGATGAATATTCCAACTCTGGTCTCGCTAAAGTTCTATGCATTCTTAACACTATTTCACTATTTTGTTCTATTCATGAAAAATTTCCCCAGGGCATTGTTTATAAGTTTACAGATTTGTCATCTGGTATTTGAATGTTTTACGATGGTTTTCCTCTGTCACTTTGTTTTACTTTACCTTCCACACGTTTTAATGAGGGTAGGCAGTCAATGGATGTAATCATATGGCTAGAAATCACTGACATAAAGGCATATTCTGTATCATATGAGCCAATGTAAATATTGATTAATTTCACACACTTTCAATTGAGCTACAGTAAGTTATTTGGTCAAGTGAAAAAAAAGTTAACTGTAATCTTAAATGATGAAAACACTGAATAAAAATATTTACTTGAATTACTTGAATTAATTACTTTAGGTAATCATTGTCAAAAATCTGATATTGTCCATTAGATTAAATACACTTAACTTCTCTCATTAAGAATATAAATATTGCTCAGTATAATAAATAACAGAGAAACTATCACTCATTCCATAGATGCTGCCTCTTTGCACAATTTGCTGCCTACAGCACCTGCACCATTTTCCTTTAGTACTGTTAATTAAATTGCTTTCTCCGATAAATGTAGCAAACAATGCTTCCATGTGGCTGGGTTAGCATTACATTGTGTATCAGACTGATCGTGCATGATTTGGACTTTTATCAATCATTTTTGCCAATTTTATGTTGGTGGGGTTGATCACAAGATTGTGTTAGGGTTAACAGTAATCAATGTAAAGCTCTCTGTATGTATGTTTTAATAATTGAAAAATTTCATGATTAAATGTTTTAATCATGGAAAACTTCTGCAACTGGAGGGTAGTGCAGGGACAGGGGTTTGCTTGGGTCGTTGCATGAAATACTGATTTGGGAATATCTCATCATCATTGTGGCTGTGAAAAAACCCTGGAGCTCCCGATCCAACAACATCATGCAAACATCTTCACTGGAAGGACGGCAGCTGTTCTGAGGTTGGCTGACCACCATCTTTTGAAGAACACTTAGGTATCGGAAGTAAGTGGTGGCCTTGTTAGCGATGCCCGCACTCTGAGAAATAAATAAATTACTGAAAGCACTGTCCATCTCCCAGCAATGAAGGAGTAATGACATTGAGTGATTGGCATCTGGAACCAACTCCTTCATCATTTTCACAGCTGGGGTTCTCAATCTGAGGGCATATCTGTGTGGACCTGTTAAATATAAATCAAGCGTAGCCATCAGGCATTTAAATCTGTTAATTTTGTGCTGCCTCTCCACAGAAAAATGCCACTGAGCGGCCTGATGCTCAACAGAAAAAAAAAGTTATTGCAGGCAGCACAATGTTTAGTTTAGTTTAAGATAAAGCATGGAAACAGGCCCTTCGGCCCACTGAGTCCACGCCGACCAACGATCCCTGTACATTATCACTCGGGACAATTTACAATTTCACCAAAAGCAATTAACCTCCAAACCTCAACCTGTACATCTTTGGAGTGTGGGAGGAAACTGGAACATCCGGATAAAACCCACGTGGTCACGAGGAGAAGTTACAAACTCTGTGCAGTCAGGATCAAACCCGGGTCACTGGAACTGTACAAAAACAACTCTAACGCTGCGCCACCCTAACGTGCAGGGGCTCGTCCTTGGACTTCAATTTAATGACAATCCTGAGGGATGAGAGATTGTTAAGTCCCTTTGAGCTTAAATGGCAGCATTACTGGAGAGTGAGCTTGTTTCCTTTCCATGTCCAAGTTACAAATTACTGGTAGGAGAACTGGGAAGAGAACCAATCCTCCCCCTTCCCAGTTCTACCATTCTTATGCCCCTGTCCCACTTAGGAAACCTGAACGGAAACCTCTGGAGACCTTGCGCCCCACCCAAGGTTTCCGTGAGGTTCCCGGAGGTTTTGGTCACTCTCCCTAATGGTCGAAAATGGTTTCTGCGTAGTCGAGGCTTCTTCTATGTTCATGCGATTATTTCAACAAATTCAAAACTGGCCTCAACTAAACTTATGGGGCTTTTTCACGGGGCGAGTTGACGCAAGATGTCACCAGAGTGAAGAGGTCGTGGTCCAGCACGAGTCTCGCACGATATAACGGGGGTAGATAAAGAGTTCCCACGGTACTCGGCATTTCTGTTATTTGTGCGAGTGACTTGTCCGTTTCCCGAGCTTTCGCGTTAAATCTTGAATGAACATCGTGAACTACACGTGACACAAATGATGTAACTTTTTTTTTCACACACTATATATATCCTCCCTTGGTTGAATTGGCTCATTTGGAGACATATTTTACTTTGTATGTGGGAGACACAGATGGACTGAGCACAGTACCTCGGTCTTACTGTGTGTGGGAGAGGGGGAGAAAGAGACGTACACTCACAGAGGCAGAGTCTCTCAGCCTGTGTAAGAGGGAGGAAGAGAGAGAGAGAGGCACACACAAGGTGGATGTGAAATCTCACCTGCCTGTTTCAGTGACAGACACCCGCCGCCAGTAAATGAAGACACCCCCATCTGTCTCCCCCTCCTCTCCCTCGACTCCCCCACCTTTCCCTCCCAACTCCAGTCCCGTCCCGACCCCCTGGGAAACTGAATAGAGCAACAATATAGATATAGAAACTGAAACAATATAGAAACCTTTCAGTAAAGTCCCTTTTAAAGTCCCTTTTAAAGATTATAGTTATTTTCTTGAATCTCATTAACATAAGTCATGAATAAGTTGATGTCCATATGCGGATGCAAATCTTTATTTTTATTTATTTTAAAAATTCAATCCCACAGAAGATAATTTTTACTCACCTTCTGTCCCCTCTGTCCAGCTTCCGGGTTCACCGTTCGCAGGAGTTCCCACGGTACCCGCAAGAGTTATTACGGATATCGCACTGGCCACTACGTTCATATAATGTTGCAATACTCAACCACAAGTGTACAAGTCAATCTTGGAGAAATTCAAACTTTCTTGAATTTTCTCCCGAGTGACCAAGTTACACGATGACCTGCCGTTAGCGCTACGGTGGTCCACGGTGGTCCACGAATGCCGTACTGTTATCGCACGAGGTTCCCACGATGTTAAACTCCGGTTAACTCTTGTGTCAAATCGCCCCGTGAAAAGGCCGCTTTAGGTTGCCGTTTGGTCGAAGCCAGTGGAGTGGGGTTGCTATTTACTTACAGGCAGTCGAAGGCAATCTCCTTCGCTGACCGGCCATTTTGATTGGCTCATTGGAGTTTTCAGCAAAGATCCTGTAGGACCTTTGGTTTTCAGGACCTAGAAGATCCGCCGGCTAACTTTATTAAACACCTTCTCCACCCCCCCCCCCTTTTCTCCCTTTCTCCCCCCTTCTCTCTCCCCTTCTCCCCCTTCTCTCCCCTTCTCTCTCCCCTTCTCTGTCCTTCTCCTCCCTTCTTTCCCCTTCTATCCCTCCCTCCCGCACTCTCTAAAGGTGCGGCCTTTCCTGCCGGAGACTGGCCAGACCTTCAGCTTCAGCAGCGGCGCAGCACTGAAGTACAATCGCGGAGCGGGCGATGTCTTACTGGCGTCGCTGGAGTACTGGGACTGCCGACTTTAACATCGTGGAGCTGTGGTCTGCGGAGCTTCCAGCCGCGGGCAGCGCTGACCTTAACATCGCGGAGTCCTGGGATCCCTTTGCCGAGGGCCGCCAATGTTGAATCTCTGCCCAGCTCAGCCTGAAGACTTTGGGAGCCAGGATCTCGGTAGGAAGTGGCCGATTCAGAAACTCCAAGCCGATGAGAATGTTCTTCCGTTGTGACGTCGGAGTTTCGTCGGAGTTTCGATCATCCCGGCGAGAGGGCCACCGTAGCGGCAACTGTGGAGGCCCCGATCACGGGGAACAAAGAGGAAGGAAGATGATTGAACTTTGTTGCCTTCCCTCACAGTGGGAAACGCTGATTCAGCTGTGGGGATGTTTATGTTAAATTCTATTGGGTGTTGTGTTTTTATTCATATAGCTTATGGCAACCCAAATATTACTGTACCAATTGGTGCATGAGACAATAAATGTAAATTTGAACGAACTATAGTTGTGAAAGATGCTTTAGAAATCCAAGGCTGGATATCCTTAACCATTTCATTGCAGTTGTTTCCCATGTCAATAACTCTTACATTGATCACCGTTGGCTGGTCTTCTCTCCCTTTAAGTAGTAAACCAGCACCTGTAGCTCCCCCCAATATGTCTGTACACCCCCCCCCCCCCCCCCCCCCATTATGTTATTTTTTTCAATTTACGCAGGTCTAATTTCTGTAGCAGCTCTGTCCAGCAGTTTATTTTAATGTTCACTGTTCGCACTGATTCACTTCTTTACTGGTTTCTTACTTAGTTCATGGTCCCCATATCTGCAGTGAGGGCTAGGATCTGTTCTCAGTTACAGCAATCACCTGAATTACTATTCCATCCCCCGTTCCTCTCATGAACTTGTTTCATACTTTTTCATTACTTTCTTCCATTCTTAATGACAATCTTTGTTGTTTCCTTTCCAAGCGACCTTTACAGTTGGCTCCTGATCTTTCGGGCCTTTCCCTCTCGGTAAGTGTGGTTGCAATTGACACCACGGGGGAGGGGGGGGGGGGGGGGGGGCAAAGATTTTGATTAGGATGCAATTGCCAATTTAGCAAAATTACCCCTATTTTGAAAAAATGTTTTCTTCCCATATTCTGTTGAAACCAATTAGAATAACCCTGCATAAAATTACATTAAATATGTATAAAATTGGCCAGGATCTTAAATGTACTTTAAAATTATGTTTCATCTCTTTTTATACAGTACTAGACCAAATGTGACCCGTTTGGTCCCAGCTTCACACGGGAGGGCTGGTCCCCCAATGCAATGTTCTACCTCTCCACCAATTCCAATATTGCTGGCCAGTGTGGGGGGGGGGGGGGCTTTCTGGAGCGCTAGCATGGTGTTGTGGGCCGAAGGGACTGGTTTCCAGAGGGCTAGTATAGACATTGTGGGCCGAATGGATTATTGGGCTGACAGCTCAGTCACTGAGACCACACACACTCACTTACACACACACACACACACACACACGCACACACACACACACACACACACACACACACACACACACACACACACACATACATACACACACACACACAGACACTCACATACACAGACAGACTCACAAACACATACACACACACTCACTGACTCACACACCATATATATGGCAGTAAACTTTCACGACTTACACGGCTGAGCGCGGCCTCTCCACTTTGGGGCTTCCGCAGTCAGCGGCACTTCCGCAATCAGGGTGACCTCTGCACTTACCGAAATTACGCAATCAGCATGACCTCTGCACCCACCGGAAATTACACAATCAGCGCGACCTGTCCACTAAGCGGAAGTCACAAAATGAGCAGGATTTTTTAACCAAACACAGTCAGACCTAATAAAGTATTTATTCCTTCCAAACAGTCGGACTTAATAAAGCATTGCAGTTTCAAGCACAGGCAGGGCAGCAGGCCAAACAACTCATGGCATTGCCATTAAGGGCTAACAAATCATTTATTGCAAGTACATTGCAGACTCACAGTTCAGTTTATTCACAGCTTAGATGAGAGACGTGGCCTCTCCCTCGCGATCTTGCAGAGTGACTGAGTTACATCCAGGCATCCAAGGCTTTATAGTTCTGCCCCCGCCCCCCCGGAAGGGGCGTTACCTTCATCGCGGTGATTGACGGGCGAGAGGATCTCAAGGTTTTTTAACACTCATAACTTTTTTATTTTTCTCCGATGGGAAAAATCCTCGGGGCCTGCTCAGCAGAGGCGGACTCTGAGTAAGATGACCAAAAATCATAGCGATATATGGTAGCGTTGTTTCTAAAATCAATATGCAGCACAGAAAGGAAGTGGTCAAGATGAGACTTTTAATTACGTATATAGACTAGACTAAGTGGGACCCGTTGGGTCCTATGTTCACACGGGAGGGCTGGTCCCCCAACGCAATATTCCACCTCTCCACCAATTCCAATATTGGTGGCCAGTGGGGGGGCTTTCTGGAGCGCTGGTATGGGTTCTTGGGGTGGCAGCTCAGTACCTCAAGACTGATCTGGTGGCAGCTCACTCACGGCTGGTGGGCTGGCAGTTGACTCATGGCTGTTCCTTGAAATTCCATTTCAAGCGGGGTGCAAGGCCATAAAATTCAAATCCATTTTCCTACCATTTCAAGCAGGGTGCAAGGCCATCAAATTCAAGTGCAGTTTCTCACCACCTTGAGCAGAGAGCTAGGCCACCAAATTCAAGTGCAGTTTCATTCCACTTCAAGCAGGGTGCAAGGCCGCCAAATTCAAGTGCAGTTTCATTCCATTTCAAGCAGGGTGCAAGGCCACCAAATTCAAATGCAGCTTCATTCCATTTCATGCAGGGTGAAACCACCATAAAACCACACAAAACACCAAACTCACAGTTCAGTAGACATTCAGTGTGTTCAGTTGATTCACAGCTCAGACAGTCGTGATCTCTCCCTCCCCCATCATGCAGAGACTGAGCCACACCCACACTTCTGAGTTTTATAACCCCTCCCCCTCCCACCGGAAAAGGTGTGGCCTTCATGGCGTGATTGACAGGAGAGAGATTCTCAGCATTTTTTAAACACTAATAACACACTTATTTTTCATTGATGGGAAGAATACCCTGCTGAACAGAGGGGGACTGAGTAAGATGGCCAAAAATCACAACCGTAAATAGTAGCGTTTTATCTAAAATCAATATACAGTGCAAACAAAATAAGTGCATTTGCAGTAGTGCCTTTTAACTTTAAGCCAAAGCACCCAAACCATCATTTGCAGTAGTGCCTTTTAACTTTAAGCCAAAGCACCCAAACTGCCATTTGCAGTAAGTAGTGCCTTTCAACTTCAAGCCAAAGCACCCAAGCCACCATTTGCAGTAAGTAGTGCCTTTCAACTTCAAGCCAAAGCACCGAAGCCACCATTTGCAGTAAGTAGTGCCTTTCAACTTCAAGCCAAAGCACCCGCCACCATTTGCAGTAAGTAGTGCCTTTCAACTTCAAGCCAAAGCACCCAAGCCACCATTTGCAGTAAGTAGTGCCTTTCGACTTCAAGCCAAAGCACCCAAGCCACCATTTGCAGTAAGTAGTGCCTTTCAACTTCAAGCCAAAGCACCCAAGCCACCATTTGCAGTAAGTAGCGCCTTTTAACTTTGCCAAAGCACCCAAACAACCATTTGCAGGCAGTGCCTTTTTACTTCAAATAAACCATATTTTCATTTTCAAACCACATTAAGGGGACTCACAGTTGAGTAGACATTTGTTCTGTGTTATTCAGAGCTCAGAGAGACGTGACCCTTTGGCTTCATCCATCTTGCAGAGATTGAGTGAGGCACACGACTTTCTGGTTTTATAGTCCCTCCCCCTCCCTCCAGCAGGGGCAGCAGAGAGAATGGTAAATCTTTAAAAAACATTAAAATATCTATGATTTGTCATCGATGGGAAAGATCCTTCAGTCCAGGAAGGCTCTGAGCAAGGGCTCTGAGCAAGATGGCCAAAAATGACGGTCGTAGGCGGCGGCGTTCTCTCGGAAATCGCAGCACAGTGGGCCAAAAGCGGTCAAGATCAGACTTTTAGTAATATAAATATTCGCATTCGCATTCGCATTCAGACCGAAAGATCTGAATGACAATAAAGGAATCCAATCCAATCCAATTCAAGGACAGAAACTTGTTGATTAATACAGCCAAAAATAGTATTTCATACTTAAAATTATGGCACTGAAAACTTTATGACATCAAAATATGTGGTGTCTGCGCATCGTTTCTTCGAGTAGATGTGAACACACACACACACACACACACACTGGTGAGATTTGGTTACTCTTGTATAAGAAGGATATCATTGAGCTGGAAAGAGTGCAGAGAAGATTTGAGGATGCAGGCAGAATATGAGGGCCTGAGGTATAGTGAGAGGTATTTTATTCCTTGGAGCGTAGGAGGCTGAGCGATGATATTATAGAGGAGGATATAATCATGAAGGAAATAGAGTGAATGCACAGAGACGCTTTCCCAGGTTAGGGGTGTCAAGAACTAGACTGCAAAGGTTTAGGGTGAGAAGGGAAAGATTGTGGGAATCTGAGTGGCATCTTTTTCACTCAGAGGTTGGTGGATATATGGAATAAGCTGACAAGTGAAGTAGTTAAGACAGATCCAGTGCTGGGCATTTGGACACAAACTTGGATAGGAACGATTTGGAGGAATACAGGCCAACCTTGGGCAAATGCGACTAGCTTAGATGGCGGATCTTGGTCAGCATGGCTGAGTTGGGCTGAAGGGCCTGTTTCAGCGCTATATGACTCTGTGACAAAATAAGCATATAGAAACCTAGAAACATAGAAATTACTATCACTGTCAATTTTTCACTTGTGCAAATGACTGAAGATGGCTCCTAAAAAATTGTTTCAAAAATTCTGGTTAGAATGGAACAGAGTAATACTGAGTCCATCAGTACTTCATTTATCATCAGATGTAGCTATCAAAAAAATGGCACAACAGAACTGCCACCGTATATCGAAGCTCCATGGGCCAGAGTTGATAACAAATGCAAATATTTTTCAAAACACTCAGAGGAAATCCTTTTCAGCTGATGATTATGAGACAACACCTCAGCAATCTTATGTAGAAGCAAAGAACTGCAAATGCTGGTTTATACCAAATATAGACACAAAGTAATTGAGTAATTCAGCAGGTCAGGCAGCATCTCTAGAGACAAAAGTTAGGTGACGTTTCTGGTTTCCTTCTTATTCAAACTGAAAGTCGGAGGCAAGAGGGGTGATAAGATGTAGGAGAGAAAAGACCAGGACCTATCAGGGCCAGCAGCAAATGACAACAATGGTGATAGCTAGGGAAGGTGTGATTTCAAGAGGGATCCAAGCTGTGAGCTGTGGAACTGGTTCAACGACTAAGATGGAGGAAGGGGGCAAGGGGGGAGGAGAGGGAAGCGTTAATAGAAGTTGCCAACATTTAGAGAATTCAATGTTGATACTATAGGTTGTAAGCTACCCAAGCAAAATATGAGGTGCTGGTCCTCCAGTTTGCCTGGGGCCTCACTCTGGCAATTGAGAAGACCCAAGACAGAAAGGTCAGTGTGGGAATGAGAAGGGTAGTTGAAATGGATGGCAACTGGGAGAGCCTGTAAGACTTGGCGGTAAAAGTGGAAATGTTCAGTGAAATGGTCATCGAGTGAACGTTTGGTCTTGCCAATGCATAGGAACCTATATTGGGAAAACCAGGTGTAGTAGATGAGGTTAACCTCTGTCTCACCTAAAAGGACTGTCAGGGTCCCTGGATGGAGTCGCGGGAGGAGGTATAATGACATGTGTTGCACCCCCTGCTCTTGCAGGGGAAAGTACCTGGGCAGGCAGGGGTTTGGGTGGAAATGGATGAGTGAACCAAGGAGTTGCGGAGGGAGAGCTCTCTGTGGAAGGCGGAAAGGGGTGGATGAGAAGATGTGATTAGTGGTGTGATCCCGTAGGGGGTGACAGAAATGTTGGAGGATAATGTGTTGGATGGGGAGGGTGGTGGGGTGTAAGGTGAGGACCAGAGGAACTTTGTTCTTGTTGTGTTTGGGGGGAAGGGGGCGGGGGGCGAGAGCAGGACTATGGGACACAGAGGTGACACATGTGATAGCCCCATCTATGACAGAAGTGGGGAACACATGTTCTCTGATGAATGAGGAAATCTCGGATGTCCAAGTATGGAACACCTTATCTTGGGAGCAGATACGGCAGAGACGGAGGAATTGAGAGTAGGGAATGGCATCTTTACAAGAGGCAGGGTGGGTAGACTAGTAGTCCAGATAACTGTGGGAGTCAGTAGGTCTGTAATACTCGTCTCCTGTGATGAAGACAGAGATATCAATACAGGGGAGAGAGGTGTCAGAGATAGTCCAGGTGAATTTAGGGTGAAAGTTCGTGATGAAGTTAAAGTTCTTGAGTTCTACAGGGGTGCAGGAGGTAGCCTCAATGTCGGCATTGGTGTAGCAGAGATAGAGTTGGGGGATAGGGCCAGCGTTTGCCTGGTAAAAGAACTTTTCGATGTAACCGACAAAAAGACAGGCATAGCTTGGGCCCATGCTAGTGCCCATGGCAGACAAAAATGCTGGAGTAACTCAGCGGGCGAGGCAGCGGTACCCGGACGTGGCGCTGACAAACAAGAAGCCGAAGCAAAGAAGTCGAAGCCAAAGAACCGAATGGAAATGAGGCCGAAACGGCAATAAACCGATTGAGTCCAAAGACGAAACGCCTACTAACCGAAAGGATGGGATGCCTAAAGGCAAACTAACCAAAAGGGCGGGACGCCTAAAAGCCAACGAACCGAAAAGCTGCGTCGCCTAAAAGCAAACTTACCGAATGGCTGCTCTGTCGAAACGCCATGGACGGGCGGGTCTGGACCAATCACTGACAAGTCCCGCCCCCCGGCAACGTCATGTCTGTTATTGGACGTTTCTGTTGAGCGGCAGTCGGTTTGTTGGCCTGTATGCGACGCCGCCTTTGGGGTAGGTGGCGTTTCGACAGAGCGGCCATTCTGTATGTTTGCTTTTAGGCAATGCAGCTTTTCAGGTCGTTGGCTTTTAGGCGTCCCGCCCTTTCGGTTAGCTTGTATTTAGGCATCCCATCCTTTCGGTTAGTAGGCGTTTCGTCTTCGTAATCTTTCGGTTTATTGGCGTTTCGGCCTCGTTTCCATTCGGTTCATTGGCTTCGACTTCTTTGCTTCAGCCTCTCGTCCGTCGGCGCCACATCCGCACACGGAGACAGCAAACGAGGGAGTGAAGGCAATGAGCAACATTTCGGGCCGAAATCCTTCTTCAGTCTGAGGAAGGGTTTCGGCCCGAAACGTTGCCTATTTCCTTCACTCCAAAGATGCTGCCTCGCCCGCTGAGTTTCTCCAGCATTTTTGTCTACCTTTGATTTTCCAGCATCTGCAGTTCCTTCTTAAACACATAGTGCCCATGGCTACACCTTTGATTTGGAGAACATGGGAGGAGACAAAGGAGAGGTTATTTGTGGGGAGGATGTTCCATTTGGCGGAGCAGAGTTTTAGTAGAGGGAAATTGGTTGGGTCTTTGATCGAGGAAGAGAGGGATGGCCTTAAGGCCCTACTGGTGGGGGATGGAGGTGTAGAGGGACTGAACATCCATTGTAAAGATCAGTGAACAGGAGAATGGAAACTGAAAGCTATGAAAGTGTTGAAGAGCATGTGATGTATCTTGGACATTGGTGGGAAGGGATTGGTCAAGAGGGAAATAGGATAGAATCGAGGTGTGTGGAGGTGAGCTTACTGGGGCAGGAACAGGCAGAAGCAATGGGCCTGTCAGGGCAATTCTGTTTGTGGATTACTGGGAGGAGATAGAAACAGGCCATGCGGGACTGGGGAACAATGAAGTTGGAGGCTGTGGTTAAAGAAAAATGGAATTGAAACCCATCCAAGAGAAAAGGCATCTGTCACACGAACAAAAGGTGCTGTTGCTTGTTGCACAACTCTAATTCCGAAACATGACAAGATCCAACGGCACTCAACCCTTCTGCACCCACTGCTCCCCATTCACTACTTCACGTACTTAAAGCAAGACTCCAGTCTGTAAAGACTGGACCCTTTCCCACCCCAACCAACACTTCACACCCACTCACAGCCTAACCTCAGTCTGCAAAGACTGGGCCCTTCTACACCCACTCCTCCCCATTCACCACTTTACACATACTTAGGGCAAGATTCCAGTTTGAAAAGACTGGACCCTTTCCCGCCCACCCCTCTCCAATTACCACTTCACACCCAATTACCCACACCCTCCGTGCTGAACAACATCACTTCTCCATCATTAACAATAAAAATAGAGGAGGTGGAGAGGCTTTTCAGAAGACAGAAAAGCCAGAAATCTCCAGGACCGGACAATATTTCCCCCTCAACTCTCAAGCAAAGATCATAGAGGGGAGCAAGATAGTCCACTCGTCCAAAAAGCCATAGTAGGTCATGGGTAATCCTCAGCGCCATTTCCGTAACTGGCTTCCGTCTCCGCTCCAATCTATAATCTTTGCTCATGGCGTCCAGCCTATGAACTTTGGAGTGGACTATCTACAATCTACATTTAGATTGGGTGAATCTACATATAGATCCAGTGAATCAAATTGGCAGGGGTGCTGACGAATAAGGATTTCTTTGAATGTATGCGGGATAGTTTTCTAAGCTAACATGTAGAGGAACCAACGAGAGAGCAGGCTATTCTAGATTGGGTATTGAGTAATGAGGAAGGGTTAGTTAGCAGTCTTGTTGTGCGTGGCCCCTTGGGCAAGAGTGACCATAATATGGTTGAGTTCTTCATTAGATAACAAGGGAAATCAGGGA
Source organism: Amblyraja radiata (assembly GCF_010909765.2). Lineage (NCBI taxonomy): Eukaryota > Metazoa > Chordata > Chondrichthyes > Rajiformes > Rajidae > Amblyraja > Amblyraja radiata. The sequence continues at coordinate 90,556,859 of NC_045956.1, read as the reverse complement.
AAGTATCAAAATAAAAGATGAAGCATACAAATTAGCCAGAAAAAGCAGTCTACCAGAGGACTGGGAGAAATTCAGAGTCCAGCAGAGGAGGACAAAGGGCTTAATTAGGAAAGGGGAAATAGATTATGATAGAAAACTGGCAGGGAACATAAAAACTGACTGCAAAAGTTTTTATAGATATGTGAAGATAAAAAGATTAGTTAAAACAAATGTAGGTCCCTTGCAGTCAGAATCAGGTGAATTGATCATGAGGAACAAGGACATGGCAGACCAATTGAATAACTACTTTGTTTCTGTCTTCACTAAGGAAGACATAAATAATCTGCCGGAAATAGCAGGGGACCGGGGGTCAAATGAGATGGAAGAACTGAGTGAAATCCAGGTTAGTCGTAAATTGAATGGATTAAGGCCGATAAATCCCCAGGGCCAGATAGGCTGCATCCCAGAGTACTTAAGAAAGTAGCCCCATAAATAGTGGATGCATTAGTAATAATTTTTCAAAACTCTTTAGATTCTGTAGTTCCTGAGGATTGGAGGGTACCTAATGTAACCCCACTTTTTAAAAAGGGAGGGAGAGAGAACACGGGGAATTACAGACCAGTTAGTCTAACATCGGTAGTGGGGAAAATGCTCGTCAGTTATTAAAGATGGGATAGCAGCACATTTGGAAAGTGGTGAAATCATTGGACAAAGTCAGCATGAATTTATGAAAGGTAAATCATGTCTGACGAATCTTATAGAATTTTTCGAAGATGTAACTAGTTGGACGAGGGAATGATTTGGACGAGGGAATTGAATGCAACATCTCCAAGTTTGCGGATGACACGAAGCTGGGGGACAGTGTTAGCTGTGAGGAGGATGCTAGGAGGCTGCAAGGTGACTTGGATAGGTTGGCTGAGTGGGCAAATGCATGGCAGATGCAGTATAATGTGGATAAATGTGAGGTTATCCACTTTGGTGGAAAGAACAGGAAAGTAGACTATTATCTGAATTGTGGCCAATTAGGAAAAGGGGAGATGCAACGAGACCTGGGTGTCATGGTACACCAGTCATTGAAAGTAGGCATACAGGTGCAGCAAGCAGTGAAGAAAGCGAATGGTATGTTAGCATTCATAGCAAAAGGATTTGAGTATAGGAGCAGGAAGGTTCTACTGCAGTTGTACAGGGCCTTGGTGAGACCACACCTGGAGTATTGCGTACAGTTTTGGTCTCCAAATCTGAAGAAAGACATTGTTGCCATAGAGGGAGTACAGAGAAGGTTCACCAGACTGATTGCTCGGATGGCAGGACTTTCATATGAAGAAAGACTGGATAGACTCAGCTTGTACTCGTTAGAATTTGGAAGATTGAGGGGGGATCTTATAGAAACTTACAAAATTCTTAAGGGGTTGGACAGGCTAGATGCAGTAAGATTGTTCTCGATGTTGGGGAAGTCCAGAACAAGGGGTCACAGTTTAAGGATAAGGGGGAAGTCTTTTAGGACCGAGATGAGAAAAACATTTTTCACTCAGAGAGTGGTGAATCTCTGGAATTATCTGCCACAGAAGGTAGTTGAGGCCAGTTCATTGGCTATATTTAAGAGGGAGTTAGATGTGGCCCTTGTGGCTAAAGGGATCAGGGGGTATGGAGAGAAGGCAGGTACAGGATACTGAGTTGGATGATCAGCCATGATCATATTGAATGGCGGTGCAAGCTCGAAGGACCGAATGGCCTACTCCTGCACCTATTTTCTATGTTTCTATCTTACTCCGCTGTATGATCTTTGGTTTACTTCCGAAGATGGACACAATAAGCTGGAGTAACTCAGCGGTTCGGGCCAGGCAGCACCTCTGGAGAGAAGGAATGGGTGACGTTTCGGGTCGAGAGCCTTCTCACCCAGGTGTTAGATAAAGTTAATTATATTTCTTTTGATTACCTGTAATTGTGCCGTTCTCTAAAACTACAGACGCTCGCTTCAGCTCCGAGCTCAATATGTATGAAATTGTTGCAATGCAGAACACAGTTCTGAATCTAAAGACCGATGCATTTCATTTGCCCAAGTGCGTGCCGCACACAGAACTGTGGCGGTTCCTAATGGATCGGATTGGGAGTCTAAAATCATATTATAATCTGATGTTTCTTGATGCAGTTTCTTAATTGTGAATTAGGAATTTATGCACTCAGCACATTTTTCCTCGATTTGTGTTTTGGGAAAATATTATTGGTTTCTATTTCAAGTGGTTTACACCATTAACTAATCACAACTGAAGAAAACTTTTAAAATCACGTTGATCCTGCAATTTATTATTTACGCGGTTTAAAAAATATATATATGAATACCAATTAGCAGAATATAGGGTAACCAGCTATGACCATGTGTAACTATTTATTTTACTGGAAAGAAATATTTAGATTTAAAAACGCAGGCATTTTAAGCGTCGGATTGTAGTAACGGTGCCACAACATTAAGTGTTCCATTTCTCTACAAATCTCCAAAATGCTACCCAGCTAGATAGGGCTCTTAAAGATTCCGGAGTCAGGGGATATGGGGAGAAGGCAGGAACGGGGTAAAGATTGTGGATGATCAGCCATGATCACATTGAATGGCGGTGCTGGCTCAAAGGGCTGAATGGCCTACTCCTGCACCTATCGTTTATTGTCTATTGTTTATAATAAAATAAATTTCCGAATTCCGTGTAAACGTCTCACTTTTATTTATTCGATCCAAAATGAAAAGGTGAAATGTTAATAAGGTGCTAATCATTACAAGCTTTTTTGGTTGTTTGTGGCAAGAATCATCATGTTGTATTGTCATTTGCTTTTAAGCGCATTGAAACAAGTAAAGAAAATATCTATATTGGGCTAAGATTCAAAATCGCTGTATTTTTCACCCATTCAAACGGGCTCCAAAGCATTGTGTGCGCTGATTTTAGAAGCTGTCATACATAATGAAAAGAGGGGAATGAAGCATGTATTTACTGGTGATTAATACACCCTGGGATCGGGATGAAGTTAAGTACATAAACTGGAGCCAGGTGCATTAATCATCCTTGAACACAAAGATCAGCTCCGCTCTATGATCTTTGCTTGAACACTCGCTGTTGTATTTCGATCGGCAATTGTACCCTCGACTGGACAGACTGATAGAATAGAATAGTTTCATAGAATAGAATAGTTTCTTTATTGTCATTGTAACATGAACCATGTACAACGAAATTGTAAAATGTCAGCCAGTCAGTGCACCATTCAAACATTTCTAAAAGCTAACGATACATACAAAGTAAAATATTAAAAAGATAAACAACTAAAATAAATATCATAAAAATAGCACGCATAAACACCCAGCCCTACATCCTTCTGTCGATTTCATGTATGTATGTATCGCCCCTGCGTTCCTTGGCGGCTACATTTAGTGCCTTTATAGCAGTGGGGTAAAAACTGTTTTTAAGTCTGTTTGTCCGTGTCCTTGTAGATCTGTACCGTCTGCCTGACGGTAACAGTTCAAACAGGGAGTGTCCGGGGTGGGAAATGTCCTTTATAATACTCTGGGATTTTTTGATGCAGCGGGAACTGTGTAAGTCCTCCAAGGTAAGGAGAGGGCACCCGACAATCCTCTGGGCGTTGTCAATGGCCCTCTGGAGCGCTTTCCTCTGAGCCGCTGTGCATCTGGTGTACCATACGCATACACAGTATGTTAGGAGGCTCTCAATGGAGCACCGATAAAAGGACAGCAGCAGTCTCTGAGTGATGTTATTCTTCCTGAGCACCCTCAGGAAGTGCAGTCTCTGCTGGACCTTTTTCAGCAGCGCAGAGGTGTTCACGCTCCACGTCAGGTCCTCCTCAATATGGATTCCCAGGAAGCGGAAATCCGCCACCCTCTCCACACAGTCCCCTCTGATAATTAATGGTACCATGTCCGTTTTATTCTTCCTGAAGTCTATTATTATCTCCTTGGTCTTTAAGGTGTTAAGGAGCAGGTTATTTTCTCCACACCACACTGTCAGCTGCTCCACCTCATCCCGGTAGGCGTACTCGTCCCCCCCGGAGATGAGTCCCACCACCGTAGTGTAATCCGCAAATTTGACAATGGTGTTGCTGTGGTGGGCGGGGATGCAGTCATGTGTGTAGATGGTGTAGAGCAGGGGGCTCAGCACGCAGCCCTGTGGAGAGCCGGTACTGAGGCTGAGGGCCGTGGATGTGTGATGGCCCACTCTGACTCTCTGGCTGCGACCCGACAGGAAGCTATTTATCCACATGCAGGTGGAGTGTGGAAGTCCCAAGTCCCCCAGTTTGTCCACCAGTTTGTGGGGAAGGATGGTATTAAAGGCAGAGCTGTAGTCCACAAAGAGCATCCGCACGTAGCTCCCCCGCTGCTCCAGGTGGGACAGTGCAGCATGGAGAGCTGTGGCTACAGCGTCCTATGTAGATCTATTCGCTCTGTACGCAAACTGGTGGGGGTCAAAGCTTCGGGGCAGGAGTGATGTGATGTGACCCCGGACCAGTTTTTCAAAACACTTCATCACCACTGGTGTGAGTGCGACTGGCCGGTAGTCGTTGAGGCTGGAAATGTGGGGTTTTTTGGGCAAGGGGACTATGGTTGCGGACTTCAGACAGGGTGGAACAGTGGACTGGGCCAGAGACTGGTTGAAAATCCTTGTACAGACTCCAGCCAGCTGGTCAGCGCAGTCCTTCAGCACGCGTCCAGAGACGCCGTCGGGTCCAGTAGCCTTCCTTGGATTGATGGCCCGCAGCGTGCGCCTCACCTCATGCTCCTCTATCTTGAGGGTTAGGCTGCTGTGGACCATGTGGTGTGATGTGGCTATCTCGGGTGGCTCCACTTCAAAGCGAGCAAAGAAGAGGTTCAGCTCCTCTGCCAACGAGGCGTCACCTTCAGCAGCTCCAAGGTTGGTCTTGTAGTTGGTGAGGTACTGGATCCCCTGCCACACCTGCCTGCTGTTGTTGCTGTCCAGGTGGTCCTCTATCTTCCTCCTGTAGTCTGATTTGGCCTCTCTGATGCCTCTCTTCAGGTTAGCTCGGGCCGTGCTGTATAAAGCCCTATCGCCAGACCTAAAAGCGGTGTTCCTCTCTTTTAACAGCTGCTGGACCTTCCGGGTCATCCAGGGCTTCTGGTTGGGGTAGACCCGGATGTGTGTATAGGAAGGAACTGCAGATGCTGGTTAAAACCAAAGTTAAACACAGCGTTTCGACAGAGCGGCCATTCTGTATGTTTGCTTTTAGGCAATGCAGCTTTTCAGTTCGTTGGCTTTTAGGCGTCCCGCCCTTTCGGTTAGTTTGTATTTAGGCATCCCATCCTTTCGGTTAGTAGGCGTTTCGTCTTCGTAATCTTTTGGTTTATTGGCGTTTCGGCCTCGTTTCCATTCGGTTCATTGGCTTCGACTTCTTTGCTTCAGCCTCTCGTCCGTCGGCGCCACATCCGCACACGGAGACAGCAAACGAGGGAGTGAAGGCAATGAGCAACATTTCGGGCCGAAATCCTTCTTCAGTCTGAGGAAGGGTTTCGGCCCGAAACGTTGCCTATTTCCTTCACTCCAAAAATGCTGCCTCGCCCGCTGAGTTTCTCCAGCATTTTTGTCTACCTTTGATTTTCCAGCATCTGCAGTTCCTTCTTAAACACATAGTGCCCATGGCTACACCTTTGATTTGGAGAACATGGGAGGAGACAAAGGAGAGGTTATTTGTGGGGAGGATGTTCCATTTGGCGGAGCAGAGTTTTAGTAGAGGGAAATTGGTTGGGTCTTTGATCGAGGAAGAGAGGGATGGCCTTAAGGCCCTACTGGTGGGGGATGGAGGTGTAGAGGGACTGAACATCCATTGTAAAGATCAGTGAACAGGAGAATGGAAACTGAAAGCTATGAAAGTGTTGAAGAGCATGTGATGTATCTTGGACATTGGTGGGAAGGGATTGGTCAAGAGGGGGATAGGATAGAATCGAGGTGTGTGGAGGTGAGCTTACTGGGGCAGGAACAGGCAGAAGCAATGGGCCTGTCAGGGCAATTCTGTTTGTGGATTACTGGGAGGAGATAGAAACAGGCCATGCGGGACTGGGGAACAATGAAGTTGGAGGCTGTGGTTAAAGAAAAATGGAATTGAAACCCATCCAAGAGAAAAGGCATCTGTCACACGAACAAAAGGTGCTTTTGCTTGTTGCACAACTCTAATTCCGAAACATGACAAGATCCAACGGCACTCAACCCTTCTGCACCCACTGCTCCCCATTCACTACTTCACGTACTTAAAGCAAGACTCCAGTCTGTAAAGACTGGACCCTTTCCCACCCCAACCAACACTTCACACCCACTCACAGCCTAACCTCAGTCTGCAAAGACTGGGCCCTTCTACACCCACTCCTCCCCATTCACCACTTTACACATACTTAGGGCAAGATTCCAGTTTGAAAAGACTGGACCCTTTCCCGCCCACCCCTCTCCAATTACCACTTCACACCCAATTACCCACACCCTCCGTGCTGAACAACATCACTTCTCCATCATTAACAATAAAAATAGAGGAGGTGGAGAGGCTTTTCAGAAGACAGAAAAGCCAGAAATCTCCAGGACCGGACAATATTTCCCCCTCAACTCTCAAGCAAAGATCATAGAGGGGAGCAAGATAGTCCACTCGTCCAAAAAGCCATAGTAGGTCATGGGTAATCCTCAGCGCCATTTCCGTAACTGGCTTCCGTCTCCGCTCCAATCTATAATCTTTGCTCATGGCGTCCAGCCTATGAACTTTGGAGTGGACTATCTACAATCTACATTTAGATTGGGTGAATCTACATATAGATCCAGTGAATCAAATTGGCAGGGGTGCTGACGAATAAGGATTTCTTTGAATGTATGCGGGATAGTTTTCTAAGCTAACATGTAGAGGAACCAACGAGAGAGCAGGCTATTCTAGATTGGGTATTGAGTAATGAGGAAGGGTTAGTTAGCAGTCTTGTTGTGCGTGGCCCCTTGGGCAAGAGTGACCATAATATGGTTGAGTTCTTCATTAGGATGGAGAGTGACATTGTTAATTCAGAAACAAGGATTCTGAACTTAAAGAAAGGTAACTTTGAGGGTATGAGGTGTGAATTGTCCAAGATAGACTGGCAATTGATTCTTAAAGGGTTGGCGGTGGATATGCAATGGAAGGTATTTGAAGACTGCATGGATGAACTACAACAATTGTTCAGCCCAGTTTGGCAAAAGAATAAATCAGGGAAGGTAGTGCATCCGTGGATAACAAGGGAAATCAGGGAAAGTATCAAAATAAAAGATGAAGCATACAAATTAGCCAGAAAAAGCAGCCTACCAGAGGACTGGGAGAAACTGGGAGTCCAGCAGAGGAGGACAAAGGGCTTAATTAGGAAAGGGGAAATAGATTATGAAAGAAAACTGGCAGGGAACATAAAAACTGACTGCAAAAGTTTTTATAGATATGTGAAGAGAAAAAGATTAGTTAAAACAAATGTAGGTCCCTTGCAGTCAGAATCAGGTGAATTGATCATGAGGAACAAGGACATGGCAGACCAATTGAATAACTACTTTGTTTCTGTCTTCACTAAGGAAGACATAAATAATCTGCCGGAAATAGCAGGGGACCGGGGGTCAAATGAGATGGAAGAACTGAGTGAAATCCAGGTTAGTCGTAAATTGAATGGATTAAAGGCGATAAATCCCCAGGGCCAGATAGGCTGCATCCCAGAGTACTTAAGAAAGTAGCCCCATAAATAGTGGATGCATTAGTAATAATTTTTCAAAACTCTTTAGATTCTGTAGTTCCTGAGGATTGGAGGGTACCTAATGTAACCCCACTTTTAAAAAAGGGAGGGAGAGAGAAAACGGGGAATTACAGACCAGTTAGTCTAACATCGGTAGTGGGGAAAATGCTCGTCAGTTATTAAAGATGGGATAGCAGCACATTTGGAAAGTGGTGAAATCATTGGACAAAGTTAGCATGAATTTATGAAAGGTAAATCATGTCTGAACGAATCTTATAGAATTTTTCGAAGATGTAACTAGTTGGACGAGGGAATGATTTGGACGAGGGAATTGAATGCAACATCTCCAAGTTTGCGGATGACACGAAGCTGGGGGACAGTGTTTGCTGTGAGGAGGATGCTAGGAGGCTGCAAGGTGACTTGGATAGGTTGGCTGAGTGGGCAAATGCATGGCAGATGCAGTATAATGTGGATAAATGTGAGGTTATCCACTTTGGTGGAAAGAACAGGAAAGTAGACTATTATCTGAATTGTGGCCAATTAGGAAAAGGGGAGATGCAACGAGACCTGGGTGTCATGGTACACCAGTCATTGAAAGTAGGCATACAGGTGCAGCAAGCAGTGAAGAAAGCGAATGGTATGTTAGCATTCATAGCAAAAGGATTTGAGTATAGGAGCAGGAAGGTTCTACTGCAGTTGTACAGGGTCTTGGTGAGACCACACCTGGAGTATTGCGTACAGTTTTGGTCTCCAAATCTGAAGAAAGACATTGTTGCCATAGAGGGAGTACAGAGAAGGTTCACCAGACTGATTGCTCGGATGGCAGGACTTTCATATGAAGAAAGACTGGATAGACTCAGCTTGTACTCGCTAGAATTTGGAAGATTGAGGGGGGGTCTTATAGAAACTTACAAAATTCTTAAGGGGTTGGACAGGCTAGATGCAGGAAGATTGTTCTCGATGTTGGGGAAGTCCAGAACAAGGGGTCACAGTTTAAGGATAAGGGGGAAGTCTTTTAGGACCGAGATGAGAAAAACATTTTTCACACAGAGAGTGGTGAATCTCTGGAATTATCTGCCACAGAAGGTAGTTGAGGCCAGTTCATTGGCTATATTTAAGAGGGAGTTAGATGTGGCCCTTGTGGCTAAAGGGATCAGGGGGTATGGAGAGAAGGCAGGTACTGGATACTGAGTTGGATGATCAGCCATGATCATATTGAATGGCGGTGCAAGCTCGAAGGACCGAATGGCCTACTCCTGCACCTATTTTCTATGTTTCTATCTTACTCCGCTGTATGATCTTTGGTTTACTTCCGAAGATGGACACAATAAGCTGGAGTAACTCAGCGGTTCGGGCCAGGCAGCACCTCTGGAGAGAAGGAATGGGTGACGTTTCGGGTCGAGAGCCTTCTCACCCAGGTGTTAGATAAAGTTAATTATATTTCTTTTGATTACCTGTAATTGTGCCGTGCTCTAAAACTACAGACGCTCGCTTCAGCTCCGAGCTCAATATGTATGAAATTGTTGCAATGCAGAACACAGTTCTGAATCTAAAGACCGATGCATTTCATTTGCCCAAGTGCGTGCCGCACACAGAACTGTCGCGGTTCCTAATGGATCGGATTGGGAGTCTAAAATCAAATTATAATCTGATGTTTCTTGATGCAGTTTCTTAATTGTGAATTAGGAATTTATGCACTCAGCACATTTTTCCTCGATTTTTGTTTTGGGAAAATATTATTGGTTTCTATTTCAAATGGTTTACACCATTAACTAATCACAACTGAAGAAAACTTTTTAAATCACGTTGATCCTGCAATTTATTATTTACGCGGTTTAAAAAATATATATATGAATACCAATTAGCAGAATATAGGGTAACCAGCTATGACCATGTGTAACTATTTATTTTACTGGAAAGAAATATTTAGATTTAAAAACGCAGGCATTTTAAGCGTCGGATTGTAGTAACGGTGCCACAACATTAAGTGTTCCATTTTTCTACAAATCTCCAAAATGCTACCCAGCTAGATAGGGCTCTTAAAGATTCCGGAGTCAGGGGATATGGGGAGAAGGCAGGAACGGGGTAAAGATTGTGGATGATCAGCCATGATCACATTGAATGGCGGTGCTGGCTCAAAGGGCTGAATGGCCTACTCCTGCACCTATCGTCTATTGTCTATTGTTTATAATAAAATAAATTTCCGAATTCCGTGTAAACGTCTCACTTTTATTTATTCGATCCAAAATGAAAAGGTGAAATGTTAATAAGATGCTAATCATTACAAGCTTTTTTGGTTGTTTGTGGCAAGAATCATCATGTTGTATTGTCATTTGCTTTTAAGCGCATTGAAACAAGTAAAGAAAATATCTATATTGGTCTAAGATTCAAAATCGCTGTATTTTTCACCCATTCAAACGGGCCCCAAAGCATTGTGTGCGCTGATTTTAGAAGCTGTCATACATAATGAAAAGAGGGGAATGAAGCATGTATTTACTGGTGATTAATACACCCTGGGATCGGGATGAAGTTAAGTACATAAACTGGAGCCAGGTGCATTAATCATCCTTGAACACAAAGATCAGCTCCGCTCTAAGATCTTTGCTTGAACACTCGCTGTTGTATTTCGATCGGCAATTGTACCCTCGACTGGACAGACTGATGTGTGTATAGGAAGGAACTGCAGATGCTGGTTTAAACCAAAGATAGACACAAAATGCTGGAGTAACTCAGTTGGACAGGATCTCTGGAGAGAATGAATGGGTGGTGTTTCCGGTCAAGACCATTCTTCAGACTGAAGGTCACGGGAAAGGGACTTTCGGTCTGAAGAAGGGTCTCAACCCGAAACGTCACCCATTCCTTCTCTCCAGACATGCTGCCTGTCCTGTTGAATTTCTCCAGCATTCTGTGTCTATCTTCAGTTTAAACCAGCATCTGCAGTTCCTTCCTAAGCATTGCCCTCTCCTTCATGCTATTTTTAATGTACGAATTGCAGATAATGCAGGCCATTGAAATATTGCTCTGACAGTAAGCAAACATTTGTTAAAATTAATTCCATCCTGGGCTACAAGCCAAAGCTCTCATCCGTCCTCCTCAAAAAAGACAATGGTTGCATACTCCGATTCCATTCTGTTAGTACTTCAGAAACTTTTCAATTACCATACCAAATCATTCCCTTGATAGATTTCCTCATTTCTATTTTCAAATAAAGAAATCAACCCGACCCGACTCCACTCTATGATCTTTGCTGATTACACATTCTACGGAAGTTGGGTCGCGTTTGCTAAAATGGCGGACGTCCCGCCCCATTCCGTACTACACGTTAGTCCATTGGATTTTGCAGGAGCGGACCATCTTGCTCTGCTCTATGATCTTTGCTCTCAAGCTCCGTGCCGAACAACTGGCACCGGTTTACACAGACATTTCTAACCAGTCCCTGCAAACTTGTACTGTCCTTGCCTGCTTCAAAGTCTCCACTATTGTCCCTGTACCCAAAAAGGCAAGGATTACTGGTCTTAATGACTACAGGCCTGTCGCACTGACCTCTCTAGTCATGAAGACACTCGAAAGGCTTGTGCTGGACAAGCTGAAAAATTTCACAAACTCCCTGCTGGACTCTGCAGTTTGCATATCGGGCCAATAGATCTGTGGATGACGCAGTCAACCTGGGTCTGCACTTCATCCTCCAGCAACTAGACTGCCAGGGGACCTATGCGAGGATTTTGTTTGTTGATTTTAGCTCTGCATTCAACACCATTGTGCCAGAGCTACTACACTTCCAAGGAGTTGACAGTGTCTGAACCCCTCTGTCAGTGGATCATCAGCTTCGTGACAGACAGGGTGCAGCATGTGAGGCTGGGAAAGCACATCTCAGACCCGCAAACCCTCAGCATAGGAGCATCGTAAGGCTACGTACTCTCCCCTCTCCTCTACTCTTTACACCAATGACTGCACCTCCACTGATTCCGTTGTCAAGCTTCTCGAGTTTGCAGACGACACAACCCTGATTGGACTGATCCAGGATGGGGAGGAATCTGCCTACAGACAGGAAGTGTCTCAGATGGCGTCCTGGTGCCATCGCAACAACCTGGAGCTCAATGCTCTTAAGACAGTGGAATTGATTGTAGACTTTAGGAGAGCTCCCCCTCCCCTCACCCCACTCACCATCAACAACACCACAGTCACATCTATGGAGTATTTTAAGTTCCTGGGAACCATCATCTCCAAGGACCTTAAGTGGGGGGGCTATCATCGACCACAGTCAAAAAGGCACAACAGAGGATGTATTTCCTACGGCAGCTGAGGAAGCACAATCTGCCACAGGCAATGATGGTCCAATTCTATAAGGCCATCGTAGAGTCTGGCCTCACCTTCTCCATCATGGTCTGGTTTGGCTCAGCCACCAAGCACGACACCCGGAGGCTGCAGCGAATCGTCCGATCAGCTGAGATTATTGGCTGCAACCTTCCCTCCATTGACGAACTGTACACTGCAAGGACCAGGAAGCGAGCGGTCAAGATCATCTCTGGGTTCTCACCCTGGCCACAAACTCTTTGAATCACTTCCCTCTGGAAGGCGACTCCGGACTGTCAAAGCTGCCACAGCCAGACATAAAAACAGCTTTTTTCCACGAGTTGTAGCTCTGCTCAATAACCAAAAATCTGTAGCTTTCTTTTGCTCTGGTATTTTATTTGGTTCACATGTTTGATCAATGGTGTTTTATTATTAATGTTTAGTGTTTTATGTGTCATTCGTAACTGTCACTATATGTCACTGTTGTCACTTGTGGGCGGAGCACCAAGGCAAATTCCTTGAATGTGAATACTTGGCCAATAAACTTCATTCATTCAATACTATTGTGAGAGAAGGGTTAATAGGGATGGTTGATTTATCCTAGAACTCTGAAAATTATAACTTAGAAAGAAATAAGGTGTCAGCAGAAGCCAGACTGCTGGTCGAAGAAAGTAACAATATACAGGACAGAGGGAACTTCTAGATAAAGAAGTAACAGATAAAAACTCCAGCAGAAGCCTTTGACGTCAGGAGATGTTCCGAGACGTTTCTGGACGTTCTCGTGGGAATGTGGGCTTTATGTTATGATTGGACGAAGCTCGATGGGGAGACATGAGGTGGTGACCATAGTGAAGAAAGGTATAAAAAGATAGATACAACCTCCATTTTTGTGTGTCTCTAGAGGATGATAGAGGAGGGACACCCTTTTCTGCGCAGAAATGTAATAAAGGAAAACTTGTTTCTTTGATTTTGTCTCTGAAGAGTTTGTGATTGAATTTGTATCTCACAGATGGGGGCTCGGTTCCGGGATCAATTACTCCAGCCAGCTGACGGGAGTAGACGGACGAAGGGAAGGTGCACCCTGCTGATTTCAGCAGTCTCAGACTCCTTGCTTGCCGCCAGCTGTTTGAGCAGTAGTATCCAGGACCACACAGAGAGACACGAGAAACAAGTGATAGCGTGGGAGTGGTTGGAAATCGCGAAAAATCAATTGAGCAATTCCAGTGCATGGAACCCAGGTAAGAATAGACTATTAAGTACTTCCTGTGCGATTGAGAATGATGAACACGGTATTAAGAATAGACTATTAAGTACTTCCTGGGCGATTGAGAATGATGAACACGGTATTAAGAATATAAGACCTTGTACAGGCAAGGCAGGTGTGATGAACACGGTATTAAGAATATAAGACCTTGTACAGGCAAGGCAGGTATGATGAACACGGTATTAAGAATATAAGACCTTGTACAGGCAAGGCAGGTATGATGAACACGGTATTAAGAATATAAGACCTTGTACAGGCAAGGCAGGTATGATGAACACGGTATTAAGAATATAAGACCTTGTACGGGCAAGGCAGGTATGATGAACACGGTATTAAGAATATAAGACCTTGTGGTTAATGCCCTGAAAGATTCAGGGGTCTATACGGGCAAGGCAGGGATGATAAACACAGTGTTAAGAAAAAGGGAGGGAAAAGGCTGTGGGCCAAATCCCCGCATTCTGCCCAATTGGGGCAAATGCTGGACCCTGGAGGGCAGGAAATACCCAGGGGTTGGAGAAGCCAACAATGATAAGGTATAGTCAGTTGGGGAAAATGCAGAGCTGCATATGGGCAGGAGATGTCCACGGAAAATGCAGAGCCGGAGGGGGCCAAAATACCCAAAGGAAAGAGAAGACAGGGGCCGGGGTGGACGAAAATCACCCGGCCAACAAGACGGGGAGTCAAAGGGCAGAAGGGGAAGATAAGACGTTCGGTAGAAATTAGACCCGAGGGAGGTACCTAGGAAAGGACCCTGAGGGGGAAGGGAGTTTGCCTCCTTGAAGATTCATTAGGTCTGACGAGAACAGTTAGATCAATTCCTGAGAGACAGGAAAATTCCTGAGACAGGATGATAAGGGAGTTACTCCCGAAAGTAGCAGATAAGAATACGGCAGAGGCCGCGAAAGGGGGATGTGATAGAAGACGGCAAAGGCCGGGGACAACAGTGCAGGCAGGGAGAAAATATAAATTGATTAATCTATTTGAAGTAAGAATGAAACAAAGTGATTTGTTTGAAAACCGGTTTGGAACAAATGGTTAAAATGAGCAAGTTGTAAAATTGAACACAGACGCCCCGTGGCGGAGGTGGGAATTCCCACTGTGTTTGGGCCGTGGGGGATTGCGAACAAGCTGCAAAAATTAACTCTTTGTATCCTGGTAACCTGAAAAAGAGAAGTTGTAAAAATCGTTTCTTGATGTTCTTTTAGATTTCTTGTCAGTAAAGTTAACTGGAAATAAGTTAATTGATGAAACATGACCAGCTTTTATGTTGTTTTATGGTAGACATACAAGTTGAGAAACACAGACAGAGAGAGAGAGAGAGAGAGACAGACACAGAGACACAGAGAGAGCCAGATACAGAGAGAGAGAGAGAGATACAGACACAGAGACAGCCAGACAGAAAGAGAGATTTTATTTATTTAGCGAATGCAAAATCCTTTAGCCAAGCAGTTGCCTCTTGATCTGCTGTGTGAAGGGTGACAAGTCCTCCTTTGAGTCTTTGTTGAAGGCATGCTTCAATGATGTGTTGTACGGGAGTGCCACAAGCACACCGTGGGGTTGGGCTGCTGCCCCATTTGTGAAGGCTGGCCAAGCAGGGGCCATGTAGTCCTGAATCTATTCAGCGTCGAGAAAGAGAGAGAGAGAGAGAGAGAGAGAGACAGACACAGACACAGACACAGACAGAAAGAGAGAGAGACAGACAGAGAAACAGAAGTAAGAGACGACAGATTATCCCTTGGAGCACCCATGAACTGAGAGGGCTAAAATTAAAATTAGAAAAAAAAAAAAAAAAAAAAAAATGGATTAGGGCTTTGGAGGAGGAGAACGTGGGACGATTGTTGGCCATGGAAGATTTGAAGGCACCATTTGTGAAGTGGTGGGAACCACTATGTTAATTGTTACAATGACCGGCAATAGACTACAAACATGGCCGCCGTTCAAAACTTACCGGCAACAGCGCCACCGTTAGGTCAGCTGCTGTTACTGCTGCCTGACTACCGCCTACAGCGCCATCTTCTGGTTGGATGCCGTCACTGCAGCATGACTACCGGCCACAGCGCCATCTTCTGGTTGGATGCCGTCATGACCGAGGGTATGCAGGCCCCTCAGCAAATGTTACCCACTTAAGGTGAACCCCAAGGAACAAATGGGAATGAAAAGGTGGAGAGTTGAAAATGAACAAGAAATAGAAGGCAACCAGTTGATGAACATTATATTATGAACTATTGTGGTGGAAGCCATTCTTCTTAAAGTCAAGCAGAATCAGTAAACAGTTGGTCTCTGTGGTCAATGTCAATGAACAAAGCCTCTGGTTGAAAAGACTGAAATAAGTGATGAACTGACACAAGTGAGTCCTATGACGGAACCAAGCGGGGCCAGAGAATTACATGCCAATAATACATGTCTTGGGGAACTTTTCCTCGAAAAGTCCTATCAGGAGTGAAATTAATCTGGAGACGATAAGGCCTAACAGGACTGGGGTCCCCAAGAGAGAGGAAGGGATTTAAGGAAGGATGTCAAGAAAGGCTAGGATGAGGTAGGTTTTTTAAATTAGATGGGAAAGGCAGAGTTGAAAGTTGAGGGGGAACTCCTTTACTCAGAGAGTGGTAGCTGTGTGGTATGAGCTTCCAGTGAAGGTGGTGGAGGCAGGTTCGATTTTATCATTTAAAAATAAATTGGATAGTTATATGGACGGAAAAGGAATGGAGGGTTATGGTCTCAGCGCAGGTATATGGGACTAGGGGAGAATACGTGTTCGGTACGGACTAGAAGGATCGAGATGGCCTGTTTCCGTGCTGTAATGGTTATATGGCTATATGGTTATACCCTTAGAAAGTATTTGCTGATGTGGACAATTTGTTGGTTTGTTCCACAAGTAAAGAGAGAGAGAGAGAGAAATACTTCAGAATATAAGACAGCAGATGATGACCTTGGGAAAGGCAGGATATAGTTAAGACTAGGTCGGAAAATATGTTGAAATTGTATGGTGAAACGGAAAAAGTACATGTCAAAGAAGTTAAATTAAAATGCAGACAAAGCAGCTGAAACAGCATCTGGAAGAGATGTCCAGGGTAAGTCTGAATCAATTTAGGTATAAACACTAGAGTGTCGTTTATGATGAATAAGGTAATTAAGAGGTTTGGTAAACCTACAGAAATCAGCTTTGACAACGGATTGTTTTCATTTGATGAAAAGAATAAATGGAACATTTGTGTAATGCTCTTCCATTGGCACTGAAGAAATGTTGCATGCAAACTAACCAGCCGTGGGTGGCACAATGGAGAGGTCCCTGCAGGGGACCGAGTTTGGAACAGTTACAGATCGAATAATAAAAAAAAGTATATGAAACAGTTAATAATGATATACAAGTCTATTTATGAACAGGTAAAGTAAAAGCTGTCGGAGATGGACCAGGAGGAAGGACCCTTTAAACCTGAAGACAAGGTGTATGTATGAGTTTTCTAAATCACCGACCGATGTTCGTTTAGAAGGTTGAGATACCTAGTACAATTTCAATAATTACATGAGGGCTGTCCTGCAGGTATGAATAGATAATAGCCCTGAGGTAAGTGAACAAGAGGACAAAGAAGAGTAGAGTTTTAACAAGAACGTTGTTTGACATCAGTGGTGGGAAATAATGGAAAGGATACTAAAGGCAATATTATAGGGATTTGGATAAATAGGGTAGGATTAGGAAGAATTAGCATGGATTTGTGATTGTGATATTTGACTAATCTTGATTTTTTACTTTAAAAAAAAAAGGTTATTAGGGAAATTGATGAGGTTAAAGTGGTGAACTTCAGTAAGGCCTTTGACAAGGTTCAATAAGGAAATAAGGTTGGTTAAGAAGAGGTTAGTAAGGAATAGCAAGATGGATTAAAAAGTGGCTGTATGGGAAATGAGGGAGAGTAATGGTGGATGGATGTTTGTCAGGTTGGAGGTCAATGACTAGAGGGGTACCTCGGGGATGTGTGCTGGGTCCACTGTTGTTTGTCATGTGAATCAATAAAATGGATGTTGGTGTGGTAAGATAGATTAAGAAGTATGTAGATGATACTAAGATAGGTGGTGTTGTGAATAATGAAGTAGATTTTAAAAGTGTACAGAGAGATTTAGGTCATTTGGAAGAGTGGGTTGAAACATGACAGATGGATTTAATGTTGATAAGTGTGATACATCTTGGCAGGACAATTCAAATTAGACGTACATGGTAAAAGATTGTGAATTGAGGAATGAAGTTGAAATCAGAGCATTGTTTATAGAAGTTGGGTTGTAATGTTAAATTGTACAAGGTATTGGTGGGGTCAATTGTGGAGTATGGTGTATAATTTTGGTAGGCATATTTATAAGAGAAAGGTTGAACGAGTTAGATATTTGGGGAAAGAGAGAAGGAATACCCACCATAGAGGGTAGTGATGTTTTCTTAAGGAACTATTTACTGGCAGTATCTCGTTCTATTACAGAATTAAAAACCAAGGGGCTGCTGGCACAGAGTCCCGATCTCGACTTGCCACTCCATTCTGTGAAAGCAGAGAACTGGGATCTTGTAAAATCATGGAAGGAAGAAAAGCTGTAACCTAGGTGGACTGGACCCTACCTTGTGTTATTAATCACCGAGACAGCAGTACGAACAAAAAGAAAAAGGGTGGACACACGCAAGCCGATTTAAGGATCCTGTGGAGGCCCCACCGGACAATATCAGCCCATGGACTGTGCGTGAAGGGAAGGAACCATTGACTTTGTGCCTATTCGGATGTTGTATCATTCCCTGCGCACGGGGTCTGGCTCAGCGATTTATAGAGACAGCCCTGACAAAGAACAGCACCGTCATGATGGCCTTCAGAACACAGTATGACTAGCGAGAGGAGGATAGGGAGGCGAAGAATCTGCTGCTAGCACTAGAAAAGGAAGATATAGTATAAATCAAGAGTTGCGTAGCAAAAAGAAAAATGGTGGATTGTGAGAGAAGGGTTAATAGGGATGGTTGATTTATCCTAGAACTCTGAAAATTATAACTTAGAAAGAAATAAGGTGTCAGCAGAAGCCAGACTGCTGGTCGAAGAAAGTAACAATATACAGGACAGAGGGAACTTCTAGATAAAGAAGTAACAGATAAAAACTCCAGCAGAAGCCTTTGACGTCAGGAGATGTTCCGAGACGTTTCTGGACGTTCTCGTGGGAATGTGGGCTTTATGTTATGATTGGACGAAGCTCGATGGGGAGACATGAGGTGGTGACCATAGTGAAGAAAAGTATAAAAAGATAGATACAACCTCCATTTTTGTGTGTCTCTAGAGGATGATAGAGGAGGGACACCCTTTTCTGCGCAGAAATGTAAAAAAGGAAAACTTGTTTCTTTGATTTTGTCTCTGAAGAGTTTGTGATTGAATTTGTATCTCACACTATTGTAAAAAGGCAAAGATATTCTGAAAAGCTGCACTGTTTCAACTTACGCTCGGAAACTCTGGTTGCTATGACAACAGGAATCTCTGCCCTTGTATTAAGAATGGACTTAGCCCTATATCACACTTGCTCAACTGAAACCAACAGATGAAAACAAGCAGATCGGCAGCAAGGAGAGACATAATTCTGAGCTGTGTTTGTGTGAAACTGATAACTGGCTGCCAATGCTTACTGGACTTTATCTGCCATGAATGAGCTTGACGGAGTGCCTTCAGCAAATGAGCTCGGACAGACTACTGATTTTTTGAAGTAAGAAAGCACCTGGGAAGATATGGTTTCAATTGAACTTGATGAAATTGAAATTCAGTTTGACTGCTGCATATCCAAAATCTCATACAAATTACAAGGTTGCCAATCAGTCACAATTTATCACTGGGGCATCTGTATAGACAAGTAAATAATGAACATATTTTTTTACTAGAATTCAAAACTTTTCAAAATGTACGTGTTAGCATCTTACACTCAAGCGAACCTGGTTAATTGTTCAAATCTGAAGTCATGCAAAGAAGTGTAAAGCCCCTGTCTCACTTTCACGACCTAATTCACGACCTCTGACGAGTTTGCCCTTGACTCATACTCGCAGCATGGTCGTAGGAGATCTTCCTCATGCTTGTGAGTGGTCTCCGCGTACTCGTGGCATCAAGTAGGCTGCGGCGTTTTTTCTAGCCTGATAAAAAATGTCCCTAAGTAAAAAAAAGGTTGGCATGGAAAAAATTTGATACTTTTTACTCGTAGGTAGGTCGTAGTAGGTCGTGATGCTAGTTGTAGGTAGTTGTAGGTAGTCGTAGGTGATCGGAGGCAGTCGAAGGTAATAGCTCCGGGGTGAAAAAAAGGTCAGTAGAAAAAAAGGTATTGAAACAGCAGATCGTCACCTCTATCACTCCAAGGCATGTTCATTCATAGCTGCAGAGTTTTTTGGAGAGGAGACTTGTGTTTTAGAGATGGCACCAAAAAGGCAGCAGCGCAGGGGGAGGGCACAACCCTAAAAAAAAAATGGCCATGCAGGTGTTGCCCACCCAAGTGGAGGAGTGATTCCACATGTGGTGATAGTGCAGGAGGAGATAGCCCTGCATGAGAGACCCCCGGAGGAGGAGACTAGGGTGATAGTATATGTCCCCACCACCACCCCATCCTTCACTGCCTCATTTGAAGGCAGCAAAGCAGCCCTTTCTCCTGACACAGAGGCAGATGCCCCATTGGTGGTGAGGGAGGGCTGGAGGAAGGTTGTGCCCTACACCTTCACCAGGCAGCAGGAGGGGGACCTTGAGGAATGGTTCCAGCAGAATGCCATCCTGTACGAAAAGGAAAATGAGGGGTACAGGGACAGGGACCAGAATGGCATGCTTGCCATCCACTGCTCCACATGTGTGCTTAAAGTTCCATCTTTTGTCAAAGCCCAGCGCCACTCTCTTCCAGTCATCTGGTGTACTGGGACAGTCCATCACATCATCTCCATTCACCCATTGAGACCTCTTCTTGTGCTTCCTCTTCACCTTTCTTAAAAGGCTGCTGAAGCAAAAGGGCTACTGCAAACAGCAGTAAAACGTACATGGTCCAAGCCAGTCTTCAACATAGTCGAAGGAGGTCGAAGGAGGCCTTCAACATAGTCGTGGAAGGTCATAGGAATTTAGGTTGTGAAAGTGGGACAGGGGCTTAAGGCCTGAGACCACTTGCCTGAACTTACTTCAGCTAACTTCTCTTACTTTGCCGAATCAAAGTGGAACATTGGTGTTTTGAACTATGCTCGACTTAGAAAAAATAACTGGGTCATATAGGTGGTCTTAAATAAAAGTCCTATCCACAAATCTATTCTGGAAGCCTATCAGAGCCAGGAAACCCCTCACCCTTAGAGCATTTTGAGAAGGATCTAAATATTAAACTGGATCTTTTGTGTGCAAGGAAATTATTAGGTGGTGTTGAATTAAGGAACATTTCAATGTTTTTATTAATATGCTCTCAGGAAACTGTGCCTAAGGACTGCCATTCAGAAGCAATTGAAAGCTTAAAAGTGAAATATAGAATTAAAAATGCTATGCTATTAATTATTTAAAAAGAAAAAGATCAATATTTTTGAAATTATAATTTTTCTTAAACCTACCACAAATAATTTATAAAAGTAGCATAACTTATACTTCTTATTCTTCCCCACTAGCCCTGCAATCCCCATTCAAATCCCCATCAGTGAAGGGTCATTGCCCAGTGTATATGTGGGGAACCTGAGGAAGACCATCTCTACAGCCCAGCTGGCATAGCACAGCCAATAACCACAAGGAAATATATCGGCACTTACACAGAGAAATGGTGGCATTCCCATGAATGAAAGCAAGTTAGTAAAATAAATCACAGCAAAAAATGTTTTCCGTAACGTACTTGCAATATATATATTTCAAATCACACATTAAATGTTGTTTAAAATCTACAGTACAATAGAAAAATAAGTAACAAAATATACACAGATGTCCATTGTTCAAATTGATAAGTTAGAGCGCTGTTAGGCAACTAGTCATTCAATACATAAATTATATATTCTATAAAAAGAATAAAATATTGAATATGTCTCTTTACTGTCTCTTGACAAATTTACAATTTAGGGGAGTCCATTTAGTTTGTCATTATACATTTTATATAGTACATAATTTCACCATAGAATCCTAATTTCCAGTTCTGCTGCCATAAACAAAAATAACCACTCTCTCCAAGGCCGTCATAACCTTTCCTGTTCTCTCTGGGCTGAGCTGCCATCAGAGAGGAATCACCCCGTCAGTTGTGGTTTTGCCCACAGATTATTCCACAGTTCTGTATAACTTTGTTAAGAAATCCTTACGTTCTCATAGCGGCAATGAAAGGTCTTTGGCCAATGAAACCCTGAAATTCAGCCAGGACTATGAGGTCTATGAGGGTCTCTTCCTTGTTTGAATGTCCCTTTCTCATCACCGTTTTCAAACATTGTGAAAGTAGCATATGAGAGGTATTAATGCAACTCTGCAGACATCATAATATGTTCAATCTCAAAAAGTGAAATCACTGGTTGGGAAAGTGATGGAATAGTTTCAGACTGATTACAATAGTTTCTCATTATTTTTATAATTGAGGTTGTGAAAACTTGGAAGTGAAGAAAACAGTTCATTGTGAACTCTGCAAGCAAGAGTTATTATTCTAGTACCATCCAGCAGAACTAATGTATCCTTGATTACTTGGAACTTGACCTTCAATGATTTATTGTTGGAACCCCAAGCTTGTGACTGGATGAATCTGAGGGGCAGGAATCCACCTTTGGTCGCTGACGTGCAAGAGTATCTGCCTCTAGTTGTACTCAACCTCTGCACATTCGCTTCCACTGCAGCCAACAGAACTAAATGTGTCAGCATGGAGCACTGCTGCTGACGTTTCCCAAATAAATCTAGTTTGAAGTTATTTTCTATCAGTGGGAGAGAATTTTCTGGCACCATTAAATGATGAATCCCCCACTAAATAGAAACCAGCAAGGAACCACTAAATAAAATGACTCCAGTCAACATTTTACTAATAACACCTGGGATAAAGATGTTGTGTCTTTTTCATAGCTTCACTTTGAATTTGTATTAGCACCTCTTTGTTCATCTCTACATAACAAAAAGTATTTGTCTTCTTTGTGTGTATGTGTGCCAATCTGGTTAATTCCTATCTTCTTCCAAACGCTAAGTCACAGCCTTCCCATTTTCACACATCCTACTCCCATGTTTCCCCTGGTGGCGCTAAACATCTTCCCGTCGCATTTCCACCTATATTTCCAAAGTTATTAATCTTTGAAATTTTAAAAACAGCCAAAACCCCCTTCTCGCAGACAGCTTCCAGCCATCTCATAGTGATGATGTCACAATGCCTCTCCCAGTGGACCAATCACAATGGGCTCTCAAGCTGGCTGCCAATTGCCAGAATGACATCACAATGGGACGTTGCCAACAGTAACAATGGGCTCTCAAGCTGGCTGCCGACTGCCACAATTACATCACAATGGGACATTGAAAACGGTAACGAGGTTCCTGCCCCTCTACGCATTGAGGGACGGGACCCAATGGGTCCCACTTGGTCTAGTATACACTATAATAAAGGTGTGCACTTAAGAGCAAAAATTGAATACAAAACAGTATAAATTGGTGAAGGAATCACTTCTAGCACAAAATTTGTTAATGGCACTAACCATTCAGGATACCATAAGTGATAGGAACTCATATAGGTTAAACCTTACAAAATACTGCACCACTTTACAAAGACATGTTTAAGCAATTCTGTGGTTCAAATGCTACATAGCTGTTGAATTAACTCTTGTTTCACTTAAAGCTGGGAATGTCTTGAGATCTTTTTTCTCATTCTCTAAAATGACTGGATTATCATAAGCCTCCAAAGATCTGGCCAGCTTTTCCTTTTTATCAACATTTTCATCATCATTCTTCTTGCAGCAACCACACTTACGAAAACACCGATTGGAACAACATATTGTAGCATGCTGTACCACTCCGTCCCATGGTCTTAAAGAATGAAACCAAATTGGAAGGAAGTTCCATGTTTGCAAAACCTTTGGCAAGTACCTTGGACATTTTGTTTGCATAACGTTGGTAACAATAATAAAAATTACAAGCACCAGAATAGGAACACCTACTCCAGTCAGAACCTGCCAACCAGCAACAGACAGCCCAAATATAACTAGAGGGAGCAGCAGGAAACACAAAATCAAGTAGGTAACAGCAAACCACCTATAGCTGGCCGTATAAGTGCCCAAGGCTTTGGCTAGACGAATGGGCAAGCGCATGAATGGCAGAGGGTACCAAATGAGGATCCCAGAGACATTAAAAAAGAAATGACACAAAGCAATCTATAAAAATAAAAAACAACTTTTAGTATACATTTAAAGTCTATTTTTCAAAATTAAAAAATTATAATTGAATATTGACTACTTTTGTTATAATGAGAACTATTAATAATTATGTACATATAGATTCTTACTTCAGATAGCTATTCATGTATATAACAGCAAAACATGACCATTAATGTTATTATTCAGTCCTTCCTCTACAGTTGTCAAGTATTACTTATTTCAGAACAATTAAGACCATATTTGTTGCCCCAAATTGGATGTTTTGACGAGTTATGAGTTTCAGCAACATAGAATTAAAAGATCTTTGACTTCATTTCTTGCTACACATAATAACCTGTACAGTGCAGTGGTGCTGTAGGTAGAGGCCAGTCTTCCAGCTCTAGCGATTTGGGTTAAATCCTGACCTTTGGTGATGGAGTTTGCACATTTTCTCTCTGACTGTGTTGTTTTCCCTGGGTACCCCTGTTCCACCCCACTTCCCAAAGACATGCTAGTTGTGGGAAAATTAATAATGGTAAATGTGGCTGAAGGAAATCAAGGGGTTTTAAATCGTTGTATGTGATCTCGATTTTTGGGGGGAAATAAGTGAACCAGTATGAACCTGATGATCCAAATGACACCTTCTTGAAAAAAGTATTTTCGCAATCCCACTACCACCTCCCTGCTCTCTCCACAAAGCTGCAAATTTAAGTTTCTCCTTCTGAAGTATTTTTAAAGTCACTAATAATTCTGGTTTTACCACCATCCAATGTCAAACAAAAACATCTTACTTCCTCATAGAGTCATAGTCATGCAGCGTGGAAACAGGCCCTTCAGCCCAACTTGTCCAAACCGACCAACATGTCCTATCTATACTAGTTCCACCTGCCTGCATTTGGCCCATATCCCTCTAAACCTGTCTAATTATGTCTTAAACATTGCAACAGTCCTGCCTCAACTACCTCCTGTGGCAGCTTGTTCCATACACCCACCACCCTTGGTGTGAAAAAGGCACCCCTCAGATACCTATTAAATCTTTCCCCCCTTCACCTTAAACCTATGTCCTATGGTTCTGGAGTCCCCTACTCTGGGCAAGAGACCCTGTGCGTCTACCTGATCTATTCCTCTCATGATTTTATACACTTCTATAAAATCACCCCTCATCTTCCTGCACTCCTCGGAATAGAGTCCCAGCCTACTCAACGTCTCCTTATAACTCAGACTCTCGAGTCCAAGCAACATCCTTGTAAATTGTCTCTGTTCCCTTTCCTACTTGAAAACATCCTGAGTACTTTTGCAACATATCTCAAATATGATTATCAACTCTCCCATCAGATGGTTAAAATTCCCTAAATTTTCAATCAAAAACATTTATATTCTTGATTAATATTGGTTAACTTTGGGAAAGAGGCAACTGCACCTGGTACAATTGACAGGCAATTATAGAGTCGGGGGTGAAAACACCAGCCAGGATTATTGCGTTTGATCACTCTTGAGCCAATCACTCTCAGAGTAAAGGATAAATAAATCCAGTGATCAAAATGACACATGGGGAAAATATTACCCATTTGAACAAAAGACTGGATCTAATCCTGGAATGGTTCATTGTTGTCATTTGCCACATTTAGTAAAGGATGTTTACGAGAAAGATATGTTCTCTGATTATCAACTCAGGCCTCTGGATTGTCGGACTAAACCACTGAACGATCTGCCAAGTATATAAAATAACAATTACTAAAGCAGACTGGTTGTTTGTGCTCACCTGTAAAGAATTAGCTAAGGATTCTCCTGGACTGGCAAGTGCAGCTATAATAGCAGTAGTGGTTGTACCAATATTGGAACCCAGTGTAAGGGGATAGACTCGCTCAATACTGATCACACCAATTCCTGACAAGAGGGGAAAAAATACAAACATGATACATAAAACACAAAAGAAGGGAAATATTAGAACATTTTAACCACTCTGATTTCCCCATAAATGTTTTCCTCAAAACTCACCAACCAATGGTGTAAGAGCAGAGGTGAAAATAGAACTGCTTTGAACAATAAAAGTCATTCCAGCACCCACGAGAATGGCAATATATCCTGTCACCCAACCAAATGGATATTTGAAATCTGCAAAAAGATTAGGATTTAATTGAATACGGGTTATTTTGACTGTCAGAAATGACAACATGTAAATTATGGTAAAATAACTAATATATGTTTTGATATTATTGCATGTACATTCAACATTGACATACAGATTAATTGTGTTACATGTATTCAAATGATTAAAGGTCACAATGGCAATTAAATTACATCAATGTACAATAGAGATCAACTCCAACTGCTTTGAAATGTTCCTTTTTAATATTTAAAAAACATTTTAAAAGTTTTATCTTTTTACGACAATGGTCTTTGCCAGATCCTTCCTATTTATTGTACATTTTTTGCAATATGTTTGAAAGGGATACAATAAAATTGTATTGATCCAAGATTGTAAAATATATTTATATCTTACATGAAGGAAACAATATATCTAAAACTATTGTAAAACCCAATAGTGTCTCTATTTAACATGCCATTATTTTAACAATAATCTCTTTTTACATTGGAATTTTACAGCATATGTGTTACATCAAATTTAAAAAAATCACAATATCAATTGAGATAACTTTCAACCATCTTTGCCCTGGCAGTAACCTAGAAGAGAGTATTGTTGTCCGAGGGCATAGTCTCGTGTTTAACATTTATACTCCTTTTATTTCATTGATTTCAGTGGCGGACTACAATCAGGAATTGTAAATTGCAGGAATTCACTCCACTATATTAATGCCCAAACTAAAAAGATTCACATTTCTGCAGCTTCTTATAGATTTTTAAATACATTTGTATTTTAAAACATATTTTAATAATCTCAAAAAGAATAACTCCGGTTGATAAATACCTAGAATGCCCAGAAGTGTTTACAGTTCACAATCTTCAATGTCCAAATGTCTCACAGTGCAAAATATAATAAATTATTTAAGATAAGGAAGAGTAGATCCAGAATAGCACCAAATGAAAAGAGCCAAAAAGTAATCACGAACTATATAGTATGCAGGTGAAGTGCGAAGAAAAATATACATTTTATCCTAGATATTTAAAGTTTATTTTTTCCGTTTACCTGTATTAATAATTTTTTTGATAACAGTGGCGACCTGTCCTTTTAACATGGAGTTGAGAAGTTTGACAATTAATATCAAGCAGCTGCACAGAATAAACAAGGAGCCTGCAAGAAGGATGAGGCCAACTCCTAAATCTGATATGGTGGTATTCACAAATAAATGGTGACCTAAAATCAAAAAGGTAAACCAGAAGCAACATCTTGGTTAATTAATCTAATGTATATACTGGAATGCTTCTAAATATCCTTATGTTCAGGAATAATGTTTTATATCGCAGAGTACAGCATCCATACTTTGAAACTGTTTTTGATATTTAGCAAATAATGGGACATGGATGGGTAGACAATTTCATATACATCACATAAAAACATCTCAATGTGCTTCACACATAAGTAATTAGATAAAAATTGCCAACAAGCCAAAAGTTGACAGAGAGTTAAAGAAGAGATATAAGCTCAACAATTTTTAAAGAGTGTCTTCTTTCATTTATTCATATCTACCAGTATTCTTCACTATGCCAAACATGTATTTATACATGACAAAAACCTCTTCATTTTTTGCTTTTGTTCTTAAATAATATCAAAATAATCGAATGAAAAATTCACTTACATTTTTGAATATATATTGTTTCTGATATATTTTTCAGAGTCAAAGTATTATTGCCATCCATCCAACAAAATTCGGGTGATGTGCAATTGAGTGAATTTGGGACAGTCACGTTTTTTTCAACCTACAAGAGAGGAACAACCATTTCAATCATTTTCAGTCACCTTTTCCGTAGCAAATGCTGTCTGAAACTCTACACAATTACATCGGCAGTACCAGCAATTGGCAAAGGTACACTGGTTAAAGTTACCAAAGTTTTTGAAAGGACTTTTCAAAGGACTTGCGTCACTTGTTATTAGATTTAATATTGCAAGCTCAAAGACAACTATTGTGTATCAAACACTCCTCCACTGTCACCCAAAAAGACATCACACCCCTAACCTTCCAACAAAATATATCACATCTCTCCTTCCTGTCACCCAAAACCCTTCTCCTGTCAGAATCTTCTTGCCAGAAAAAAACAAAGAGAGCCCAAAATTTCTCTCTCACACAGAGATTCCACAAATTGTATCTGGGCCACAGTAACAAAGGTGGCAGCTTTTAAAAGTTTCTATGGTTTGCTTATACCACTCGACTATTATTCAATAACAAATTGTGCCAATTTTCATGATCATGTATCATATATAAGCAGTCACTGAACCAGACTGACAAAGTTGGCATGAGGTAACTACATTTTTTGTTCACTTGCCATTTCATTTGTGGTCTTGCACCATTCTTTGATGAGGCTTCGGTTTGCTGCTGCTGGATTTCCCGTTGCTATATCATTTAATACAGATTTGTCCAACTGAAATGAAGTAATTATTTTATGATTTAGACATGTCAGAAAATACCAAGTCATCGATTTTTCACTGAATATGGAATTCATGCTTTAGGGAAATGAACACAGGCCTTGGGACACAGACTGACAAAGCTCATTGTTGGTTATTCATGGACAAAGCTTATTTGCAGATCTTTTGGTGTTTTCCTGCAGTTTTTTATAGTTGGAGTACTTAATAAGCCTCGTAAGAAGGCACCCTTGTTAGTCTGACAAAAGAGTCAGGTGAGGTAAGGACTTCAGGCCTTGATCCCCAAGACACGCACTTAATGTAGGCAAGCATTGACAGAGGTTCAACAGCTTCAAGTCGACTTTTACAAATATCATTTTTTAATTTCAAAGCTGAATTACAATTCCATTGTGGAATTTGAACTCATGTTCCCATATTTACTGCCATGTATTTGCATACTGTATTTGGTGTAGTGAAAAACAAAATCTCAATATCCTTCCAAGGACCATTATCAAGTAGGATTGGATCAAGACTCTGAGATAGTAAAGAGATAGCAGTTCAGGTTGCCGAAGGTTTAATGTTGGTTTAGAGCAAGAGTTAGGGATGTGGGGGCAGGGGTATAGAAGGTGAGAATTTTAGGGAGAATAATTGAAAAATATAACCATGACAACAACCATATCCAACTTTTCACTATAAACTCCAAACTATCATGGTTTCCATTCAAAATGTTGACAGAGGATAAGGAAGAATAACAATTTAAATTAATAAATCAGCATTCCAGATTTCATGATGGTGTTAATATGCAAATGTTCTGCTTTCAGAGTGAACAATTATAATTGCAGTAGCGAAATGACTGCAGTTCAAAATATGCTCAACATGCAGAAGAATGCATTCTGCATAAAATAAAATGATGCAATACTGGAATAATAAAGCCTAATTTAGATTGAATAGAATAGAATAGTTTCTTTATTGTCATTGTAACATGAACCATGTACAACGAAATTGTAAAATGTCAGCCAGTCAGTGCACCATTCAAACATTTCTAAAAGCTAACGATACATACAAAGTAAAATATTTAAAATTGTGAAACAATGAAGTTTTGCAGTACTACACAGAATGAAGTCACTTAACCCATCATATTCATGTCAACAGAATAATCCCATCACTCCCCTGACCCTCCTCCTGTTTGTCCTTGCTGCCCTGTGATGTATCCTCACATATATGACCGCCACTTCCCTTAGATTGCTTTGCCAATTACATGCACTAAAGGTGTAGATTGCAGTAGGTAATTAACTCTCCATCATGTGTTTGGGATAATGGAATAATCTGGAGCACCCTGTAGAATCTCATCTCGTAACAGTGAAAACATGCAAACTGTATACAGACCGCACACAAGATCTGGACCCCAGGTCAGTGGAACGGTGAGGCAGCAACATTAACTGTGCTGGCACAGTGGTCCAGCAGTTAACATGACTGCTTCACAGGTCCAGAGACCCTGATATATCTGTGGTTGTGCCGCTGCATGTAACTGTGTGGATTTCTGCTGGGTGCTTTGGTTCCACCCCACATTCCCTATATGTACTGAGAAGTTGAGTAGCTGTTGTGAATTACCCTGTCAATAGCAAAAGGAATCAAGGAGGAGTCAATGGGCAAGTGAGAAAGGATAAGGTACAGGGCTACAGGGAAATCAGTAGAGGGGCAATGGTACTAATGGGATTATTCTTCTGGGAGGTAACATGGACCCAATTAATTGGATGGCCTCTTTTTGTGTAAAAGTAAGAAGGAACTGATGCAAATGTTGAACTATTCCTCACTTAATCTCCAAATTGTATAGTATAGTATAGTATACAATTTCTTTCACAGAGTTAAGTCAAAGAGAAACTTTTATTCCTCACAAAAAAACAATATAACTCATAAAGCTGCCTCTTGATATATCTCCTCGGCCCAAGTTCATGCTGGAAATATTTGTCCTACTCAATCGGACTATCAGTTCAACGACACTGCGATGCGGTTAATCAAAAAGTTTCCTTTTTGTTTTTACAGATTTTATGATTTTCTTCAAAAATTCTAATGGACAGTATGATGACAATTAACTGTATAAATTAACCATGTATTTATAAAGGAAGTTCAGTTTAAACACTCATCCAGAAGTGGCCCAAATCTCAATACAACGCTCTTTCAGCGCTAAACTACAGCGTCTGCCCAATAAAATGCTTGTCCCAATAACACAGTTGGAAACTATAGAATTTTAAATTACACGCTAACACTGATCCTTGGAGTGATCTTATTTATCTTAATGATATAAAGCATTATGATTTATCCGTCAAATAATTGATAACTTTCACTAATATTCTTTATTAGATTCAGTTGCACAATAACTATTTCACACCTTGTGTGCTGTAACCTGTAGGAACCTATGAAGGCGATAAAGTAGGAAGAAAAATTGTTTAAAAGGACACAAAATGCTGGAGTAACTCAGCAGGTCAGGCAGCATCTATGGAGAACATGGATAGGTGACGTTTCGAGTTACTCCAATACTTTGCGTCCATTCGTGAATTAATCAGCATCTGCAGTTCTTTGCTTCTCCAATAAAAATATTTTCATAGTTTTATTTGATAATATTAGTGTGAATTCTTCATCATCATAGCGGGTGTCATGGAAAGTATAGATGGTGTCCTGTTAAATCAGGCCCACTCAGGGGATATGAGATGAGTGGACATTTATGACTTACCCACCGTAGTTACACCAATATTCCCCTGAAAGGAAGAAACAAGGAAGTGCCGATGTTGGTTTACAAAAGAAGACAGAGTACTGGAGTAAGTCAGTGGATCAGGCAGCATCACATGATAACATGGATTGGCAACATTTCAATACAGGGCCCTTCTTCAGACTGAAGACTATCCATCTTCTCCTGAGATGCTTCTCCTGGTCCACTGAGCTACCCCAGTCTTCTTACTCTATAAATGATATAGTTAGGGTTTACACTGGGATCCTTGGGTTTGAAGAGGTGAAGGGAGAAAGGAAAGAGGTCTGGATGAAGTCTGGAGAGAAGTTGGAAGTCAAGTAATTAAGGTGTAAACTTTTCCCAACCAGACCTTTGGTTCAAGATCTCCAGGGTATCAGCAGCACCCAAAATATCCCTCCATATTCGTGGCCAGCACAGAACTGAGGCTCGGCAGCCACTGTCTTGCGCTTGACTCTCTGACACACCACAAGGTTCTGGAGAGCTCGCTGGCAGTTAGATACTCAGTGTTTCTCCCCACGGCACCTGTCCACAGAGAATGAAAGTAAACAATCTGTGCTGGTTTAATATGAATCCACAGCACATGGCTTACCTGCACAATAAGCTTTGTGAGGGGATTGGTAATAACTTTTAACATATCTGGAGCATCTTCACCACTCTGGATATCAAATGACTTGGCAATAATTTCAGTGAGATGGTATAGATAGCCAGAGGCTGCTTCTATCGGCAGTAGAATTAGCACCGAGAGCCAATTAAAGAAATCATGTACAGTTGCACCTGCAAAGGCTCTAGGAAGGAAATAAATATGATTAGCACATTCACAATCTTAATCATTTTTGACAAGGTTGACCCTGGCATCACAACCCAGGCCCCCACCATTCTCTGTGCAATGAAACCTGCCCTGCACATCTCTTTTAAACTTGACCATCCTGTGAAAAGGTTCTGACTGTCTAGCCTATCTATGCCTCTCAAT
This sequence comes from Amblyraja radiata, assembly GCF_010909765.2. Taxonomy (NCBI): domain Eukaryota; kingdom Metazoa; phylum Chordata; class Chondrichthyes; order Rajiformes; family Rajidae; genus Amblyraja; species Amblyraja radiata. The sequence continues at coordinate 90,525,068 of NC_045956.1, read as the reverse complement.
CTTATGTACTTCTATTCTATTCACTTGGACCATCTCTGACATTTCTAGATCTCACCGTCTCCATCACAGGTAACCGACGTCTACTACAAACCTACTGACTCCCATAGCTATCTTGATTACACTTCTTCCCATCCTGCTTCCTGTAAAGTTTCTATCCCCTACTCCCAATTCCTCCGTCTACGCCGCATCTGCGCCCAGGATGAGGTGTACCATACCAGGGCATCGGAGATGTCCTCATTCTTTAGGAAACGGGGGTTCCCCTCTTCCATTATAGATGAGGCTCTCACTAGGGTCTCCTCAATATCCTGCAGCTCGCTCTTACTCCCCCTCCCCCCATTCTTAACAAGGACAGAGGCCCCCTTGTCCTCACCTTCCACCCCATCAGCCATCGCATACAGCATATAATCTTCCAACATTTTTGCCTCCTCCAACGGGATCGCAATACTGGCCTCATCTTCCCATTTCCACCCCTTTCTGCTTTCTGCAGAGACCGTTCCCCCCCAAAAACTCTGGTCAACTCAACCCTTCCCATCCAAACCACACCCTCCCCAGGTTCTTTCCCCAGCAACCGCAGGAGATGCAACACCCGTACCTTTAACCCCCCCCCCTCTCGACTCCATTCAAAGACCCAGTCTTTCCAGGTGAGGCAGAGGTTCACTTGCACCTCCTCCAAACTCATCTACTGTAATTAGGTGTCAACTTTTCTACATCGGCAAGACCAAGCACAGGCTCGGCGATCGTTTCGCTGAACACCTCCGCTCAGTCCGCCTTAACCTACCTGATCTTGCCTGTGTTTGGGAGGAAAGGTCTTCATCAAGGCCCCAGCAATCTCCTCAATAACCTGGCATAGACTATGAGGTCCTGGGAGTTGCCACCTTAATGACCCACAAGAGCCCCACCACCACTCTGATCTCACTATCCTCTCTACCCTTCTCATTAATGAAAACTGATGCAAGGTACTTGTTTGGTATCACGCCTACATCCTCTGAGTCCAAGCATAAATTCCCTCCTTTTTCCTTGAATAGTAATGTGCATTACTTTTTCTTTCTTGTTTTCTCTTGTGAAGCACCTCTATTCACCAATCCTTCTGCCAAGGGAACCAGTTTCCCCTGATTTAGTTAGTCAAAATCACATGTAATTTGAAACACCATTATCATGTCACGGCTCAAAGGAGAACTCCAATTTCCTTGCACAACTGTAGGTTAGTTCATCTTTGGTTTCATTCTGGTAAATCTGCACAACGCCCCAGTTTAATACTGAACAGCCTTCTCAAATTGGCCTGCTACAGTCCACATCTCAGGTAGACTCCAGCCTCTTTACAAATATGCCAATTAGTTTCTACTTTCTCTCCTCCTTCAAGATCAATCACTTTAAAACTCTCTGTATAAATCTAATCTGCACATTCTTTACCAGCCTCTTTGGGCAGTGAACTTCCCAACGGCCGTACAAAACAAAAAGCGATACATTCGTGGACTGCCTGCCTAAAATAATAGGACTTCTGTCTTTTCCTCCCCTCCCCTCCTAAACTGCTTTGTTCGGATGCTGTTAGCTCAGAACTTAAAAACAAGAGTCCACCCGGGGAAGGCGTACCTTCTGAATTCAGTTCGGTCTCCAGATTGCATCAGAGCCACGATGGTGTTGGTCACCGAGGTACCGATGTTGGTTCCCATTATCACAGGAATGGCTGATCGCACTCCTAACACTGAGGGGGGGAAGTAAATAGGGAAAGTGAGATGAGCGGGAGATTGAAAGTTGGAAGGTGTCTGTCGCTGCCACACCTCTCCAACATTAAAATTGTTTTTTCAAACAACAAACTCTGCGCCAGTGTGATGGATCTGAGAACACAGTATACTCACAGCCAGAGGACACCATGCTGACCACGATAGAAGACGATGTGCTGGAGCTTTGAACCAGAACTGTGACCAAGATGCCGATCACCAGGCCGGCCACAGGATTTGACAGAACCGCGTTATCTTTGAAAATATCTCCCGCGGCTTTACCTGCAGAGCAGCAAATAGCAACAGACATTAAAACAAAATGCAGACCATTCTTTCGTGAAGCTGTAAGTGCAGATGAGAGGGAACACCTTCCGATCCTGTGCCCGTGTGGACGAGCAACAAGTGCCCTGCTAACATGGGAAGCCCAATCTGCAAAGTGTTTCTCTCCTAACCTACCATGCAAAACTGAGCCTGTTTCTCGCCTGTCATTACCCATTTCCTACCCCTGGTTCTGATTCGATAACGGGGCATAAAATGTTCAGTCGAGAACCCCAGATATCTCACCTCCAACAAGTTGGAAGGCCGAGCTCAGGATGTCCAGCGAGCAGACGAAGAGGTAAAGAAATCCAAACAGTGAAGCGATCTTCAACACTGTGCTCAGCACTCGAAACATCCTCATCTTAGTGTTCAGTTCTGTCAACGAGAATGATTATTTAAAGGGTTTGACTAGTCAGCGATCAGTGTTTTCTGCCAGAGAACAAAGGCGGACATTGGCTGGGCATTGTAGAGGGACAGATAAATACCTGACCACTTGACGCCGGTAGCCTCGAGTTTAGGCAGTGCCCAGGGATCCTCAGGCTCATTCTCCGTCAGGGTTATGGTAGAATTAGCAGGGTGCAAAGGAGGTTCATTCACGGTGGTCTCTCGGATTCCTAGAAGATCAAAGATTGATGAGTGAAAGAGTCAATACCAGCACGCAGTGGTCACAACATAAAGATCTGGATACACAAGAAACTGCAGGTGCTGATTTTTAAAATCAAAACATGAAGTACTGGAGGAACTCAGCGGGTCAGGCATCATCTCTGGAGGGAATTGATAGATGACCTTTCGGGTCTGGACCCTCTTGACCGAGGTGGGGGCGGGGGAGAAAACTGGAAAAGAGAGGTCGGGAGGGATGAGCAAACCAAGGAGTTGTGGAGGGATCCATTCATCCCTTCCCACCCAACCCATACGCTCCCCAGGTACATTTTCCTGCAATTGCAGATGTAACAGCTGACCCGACACGCCCTTTCTCGGTTCCATCCAGGGATCACAGCTGTGTTTCCAGGTGAGACAGAGGTTCACCTCTTCAAATCTCATCTACTTAATTCGGTGCTCCCAATGTATAACGTGGCCCCCTTTATATCGACGAGATCAAGTATAGACTAGACGCCCATTGTGCCGAACACTTGCGCTCTGTTTGCCGCGTATTGCCAGATCTCCCGCTCTAACTAACCATTGTAACTTCCCTTTCCCATTCTCAAACCAACGTTTCTGTTCTTGGCCTCCTCCGTTGCCAGAGTGAGCCCACAAGCAAACTGGAGGAACCTTACCTCATATTCCGCTTGGGTAGCTTACAATCCAAAGGTATGAATGTCGGATTCTCCAACGATAAATTATACCCCCTACTCTCTCCCCCCCCCCCCCCCCAACCCATTCCCACACCAATATGCCCCATGAACCACTCTCCCCCAATCCCACCCCAGTCCTGCTTCATTCTCCTCCTTCCAAAAGTCTCATATCTCCATTTTATTTCCTCTCTTTTCCTTCTGCTATCCATTCCAACCCATATCCACCCCATGGCTATACATTTCACTCCCTGTCTTACACCCCCTTTTCCATCTCCAGCCTTTGTCCACGCATCTACCAATTTAACCCCACTCACCTGTATCCATCTGTCACTTGACAAGCTTTGCCTGCCTCTATCTCTCTTTACCACCTTTCTCCGCTCATCCACCCAGTCCGTTCTACCCCCACCCCCTCCCACATCTCCCACTCTCCATCGTTGTGAAGAACGGGGGGGGGGGGGGGGGGGGGTCCGGACGCCGCGAAGCATCGTCTGTCGATTCCTCCACAGATGCTGACTGGCCCCTCCAGCGTTCAGTGTTTTCCATAAGGAGCTGGTGGGTGCGTGGAGCCCCGACTCACCGTTTATCCTCGGCTTGCAGTCATCGTCGGGCTCCGCGGTCTCTGTACTGCCCTGCGAGCCCTCCAGCCCAGCCTGTGACTCCATGGTCGCCTGCAAGGAGCAGTGGTCAGATGTTAGTTCGATTCCAGACGGAGCCTGTTGGAATTTAATATTAGCCCGCTTTTCCCTTCTATTCCTGCAAATTCTCTCAGATAATATTCACCCCGCGAGAAACTCCGCAATAACTTTCTGCTCAATAGAATAGGCAAGGAAAGTCAAGGGAGAAGATAACTCGCATTTGAAAGTCAACGACAGCACAAAGACACAAGAGCTTTGAACGCGCTCTATCTAATATGTTAAAATGTTTTTAAAAAACGAATGAGTTTGAAACCAAAATAGTAAAATAAAGTTATTTTAAATTGATAATTAGTAAACTAGTGTCAATTCCGTGGGGTCTGTCGGTTAAATCGTCTGCTCACCGATTCTTGCTGTCAGAAGTTAAAGAAAATCCTTCAATATTGGTTATGAGATCTTTCCCTCGCACCCTGGGCACAGTTTATATATAGTTTGCGAGGGAGCGAACAGAATGACGACGAATCATGTGATGTACTTCCTGAAGAATTACCTGACTGGCCTTTTAACCTAACCTGCAAACTGAAATATAGCAAGTATATTGCTTTGGAGGTAGCGCCAGATCGGCTTACACTTAAATCTATGCAACTCTTCAAGATAGCTATAACTTATTAACAAAAGTGATTTCTTCTTAGTTTCACAATCAGATCTGTCCACCTGTCAGATGCAGATCCAAAGTTAAAACTTCCATAGGTTATCTATGTTTTGGATAGAGTTAGAAAGTTAGGAAGGCAGAAATTAATGGCACAGAAGAAGGAGATTTTGTCAAGACCTGTCCATTATTGCTTTAAAACTTCCTATTCCTCATCCATTGCACTGTGTACAGTGGTACAGCAAGTGCTCATCTGAGTACTTCTTAAATACCCTGAAGGATTCTGTCTTCAGTAATCTTTCGGGCAGTGCGGTCCAGACCCATGCCATCCTGTAGCTGATCAATTCTATACTGACCTGCCCTCTGGTCCTTCTTTACTCTATGTCCCCAATTTATTGACCTATCCACTGAGAATAATATGTCCTTCCCATTCATAGAACAATACAACACAGGAACAGGCCACTTGGCCCACTATGTCTGTGCTAAACATGATTCCTAGTTAAACTAATCTCCTTCACCTTCATGTGATCCATACCCCTCTATTCTCTACATATCCATGTGCCTATCTGAAAGCCTCTTAAATGTCATTATTGTTTTTGCTTCCACCACCAACCCTGTCAACTTAATCCAGGCACCTACCAGTCTCTGCAAAAAACTTGCCCTCAAACTTCTGTCTGCAACATGTCTGTAATGTAATGAAACAGTCTGAAGAAGGGTCTCGGCCCGAAACGTCACGAATTCCCTCTCTCCAGAGATGCTGCCTGTGCCGCTGAGTTATTCCAGCATGTAGTGTCTACTTTGCTCTAAGTGCTGCCACTCTCACCTTAAGGTTATGCCCTGTAGTTTTTAACAATTCCCATCCTGGCCAACATTGCCAACATTGGGTGAGAGGTGAGAGTGAGAAATTGCGTGGGAGAGGGGGGGGGAAGCTTTTGCATTTTTCAGTTTGAAATTGTGGAATCCTCTATGGAATCTGGTGCATTCTTTTAACTTAAACTTGATGCAACATTTATGCTTCAAATTGGATTAGGTGTGAGTAAGATTAGACTGAATTACATTCCTAATTACATTCCACAGTAGAGCCAGGCTTTGATCAACAGGTGCAGAAGCCACAAGAGAACCAAACATCTATCTGAGCAGGACCAAACTGAAGTATGCCCCCACTCCAACCTACCTCGGAGTGACCCTTGACAGGACCCTATCCTTCAAGGAACATCTTAAAAGAACAGCAGCTAAGGTGAAGTCCAGAAACAATCTCCTCAGTAAGCTTGCTGGCTCAAAGTGGGGGGCAGCAGCCCCCACACTGCGCATTTCAGCACTAGCCCTTGCATTTTCTTCAGCCGAATATTGTGCCCCTGTTTGTTCCAGGTCATCCCACACACACCATGTGGATACCCAATTGAACTCAACAATGAGGATCATCACAGGAACAATCCGCTCAACACCACTCCCCTGGCTCCCTGTCCTATCCAACATAGCCCCTCCACACATCCGGCGAGTAGTCCTCACTCAAAGGATGCTCCAAAAGACCAAAAACTCCCCTCATCTGCCAATTCACATGGACATCTTCAACCCACCCACTGCTCGTCTTCCATCTAGACGACCAATTTGGAAGAACCCACCACCAGCTGATTTCACCATCCAATCAGCTTGGAAAAGGGAATGGGAGTCCAAGGACGTCCCAAATAAACATCTGGTGTCAGACCCCACCCTACCGGTCCCTGGCACCAATCTCCCAAGGAAGCAGTGGACGACGCTGAATAGATTCAGGACTGGACATGGCCCCTGCTTGGCCAGCCTTCACAAATGGGGCAGCAGTCCAACCCCATGGTGTGCTTGTGGAGAGCAGCAAACAATGCAACACATCATTGAAGCATGCCCTCAACAAAGACTCAAAGGAGGACTTGTCACCCTTCATACAGCAGATCAAGAGGCAACTGCTTGGCTAAAGGACTTTGCATTCGCTAAATAAATAAATAAGCACATGAATGACCTTAGTATATTCATGTATGGAAATCAGATTATAATTCATGCTGTTATGCATATATATAGAGAAACAAAAACATAGAAACAAGGCAAGAGGAGGCAGACTTCCATTCTTAAGGGGTTGGACAGGCTAGATGCAGGAAGATTGTTCCCGATGTTGGGGAAGTCCAGAACAAGGGGTCAGTTTAAGGATAAGGGGTAAATCTTTTAGGACCGAGATGAGAAAAACATTTTTCACACAGAGAGTGGTGAATCTCTGGAATTCTCTGCCGCAGAAGGTAGTTGAGGCCAGTTCATTGGCTATATTTAAGAGGGAGTTAGATGTGGCCCTTGTGGCTAAAGGGATCAGGGGGTATGGAGAGAAGGCAGGTACAGGATACTGAGTTGGATGATCAGCCATGATCATATTGAATGGCGGTGCAGGCTCGAAGGGCCGAATGGCCTACTCCTGCACCTATTTTCTATGTTTCTATGTTTCTATCACTGTTCTGCACAAATAAATCAATTAACCTTACCCTTTGACTATAGAAACAAGATGAAAATACTGCTACATATTCAACCGTATATGGTTCAATGAAATTAAGATTTATATGTAAAACATATATATGGAAACAGGCCCTTCGGCCCACCAAGTCGACACCGACCGCAATCTACCATACACCAGTTGTAGCCTACACGCCAGGGACAATTTACAGAAGCCAATTAACCTACAAACCTGCACTTCTTTCAGATGTTATGGTGACACGTCAATAAAGATGAACACATGATTCTGATTTCTGCCTTTAGTTAGATAACACACATCTCCAGTCATTGTGTTTTATTTCTGAAACATCACCTATTCTTTCTCTCCAGAAATGCTGCCTGTCCTGCTGAGTTATTCCAGCTTTCAGTACCTATCTTCAGTTTAAACCACCATCTGCAGTTCCTTCTTACACTCTTTATTAAGCAAAACAGGTCCTATTCTCATAATATTATTCACCTCAACTAAGTATTTTCTTCACCTCTGTTGTTGCAGAGAATACAATCCCAGTTATCAAATCTTTCTTCAAAGTGAAACAAGAATTCCAGCCCTGCCAATATGTTCATAAATCGACCCTGGATCATCTCCAGAGCAATTGCACCCATTCTACAGTTTGTCATAGTCTTACCGCATGGAAACAGGCTCTTCATCCCAACTTGTTCATGCAGATCAAGATGTCCCATCTAAACTCGTCCCATTTACCCTTATTTGGCCCAAATCCCTTTAAACCTTGTGTGTGCCGGTGTGTGAGTAAGGCTGTGTGTTAGGATGTGCGTGAGAGTGTGGGTCAGTGAAGCGGCGACAACACCCGGAGTGAGCAGAGACTTGGCGATGTCCGGGGAGCATTTACCTCTCCCCCCCCTCCCCGGGAATGCGGGCCGGCCCAGGTGCTCTGTGTCCAGCTGGGGTCCAGGGGAGGTGAGGGTCAGTGTCCTGCTGGGGTCCGGGTGAGGTGAGGGACAGTGACCCGAGGTCGGGCCCTTAGCCCGAGATTCATCCCCGCGGCTCCGGAGGCGGCACCGACACCCCCACTCACCTGGTCAGCTCCTGGCTCCGGGCCGGGGTTAAAACTCCATGCGGTATGGACAGAGCGGCCACCGGACACAGAGCCGCCACAGGTGAGGATGGGAGGTGTGAGCAGTGCCTCGTGGGGGGGGGGGGGTGGGGGTCGGTGCTGGGACCACCGCCGTGTCTCACCCATCACACCATCTGCACGGGAGTGTGAATGCGGGTGAGGCAGCATCTATAGAGCAGGGGACAAAAATGCTGGAGTCTGAAGAAGGATCAAACTCAGACATAGATGCTGCTTCACCCGCTGAGTTTCTCCAGCATTTTTGTCTACATTGCCATTTTAAATACTGTGCGATGGAACCCGCTGACAAAAAAACAGTTCTCATTGGTGAGTGTGGAGGAGTGTGACTTTATTTATTTATTCATATATTTTTTAAAATATTTTTTTGAGAGTGAGAACTTCTGTTATCAGCGTGAGAGCTTGAGAATTTCCTCAAATGCGTTAGTCTCACGCTCAATGCGTGAGAGTTGGCAGCCCTGAATATACATACTTTGTGATGGACAAAAGTGCTGCAGTTACTTTCTTCATTTGACTCCTAACAGGCATTTTATAACTTGGGCTCACTGGCAGAGGAGGGTCTTCACATTCCACAGAGTGTTTCAGATCTCCTGAACCTGAACACAAGAAACCAATTCACCAACTTCACACTTCAGCAGGAATTATATGAGAGGTAATAGCAAAATATATTTAAACAATGCAAACTTTGTTTAATTCTGGTCAGCTGTCAGATTGTTGAGTCACAGAGTTTAATGATGCAAACTAACAATTTAAAATATTAAACAGTGATCACGCTGTTACGTCTTTGTCATTCAATACCGTTGCACAATCAAATCCTGTCAAGCGTTGTCAACCTAGTCAAAGAAAACTGTTGTAATGGAAGAAAATACCATGCTCAAAATTTAAAATCGACCAAGGAAATGGTGATGGACAATGAAAAAAAGAAAATGTTCAGTATTTAAAAAATTCTATTATGAAGAAAGAGAGGAATAATTGGGTTATCAATCTAAAACACGTTTTCAAATTGTGAAAGAAGTTAAACGCAGATTCAAGTCACGTCAGCTGCAAAAAGAGATTAAAAAGGCAAAGGTTGACCACGATAAAATAAAAATGACAGGAATGAGCGGGAAAACTATTGGAAAATCCACCATCACCTTGTTCAGCCACCAAATGTTCTTTTTCTAAATTAAAGAAAATTATTCTGTGCCCTATGATGAAAAAAATGAGAACTATTTTATGAATATTTTACTTTTTCTGCACATTACCATTCAGATGAATGTGTGAAAAGCAGCAATGGCTACAGGTTTATCAGGTAGCCACTATAAATCCTTTTGGGACCAGTAACTTTAAACCGCTCGTATTCTGAACTGAGAATATTTACAGAATAACACAGTAATTGAATTCTGACAACCATCTTGATTTCATTAAATTTCCTTGTTTTTAGGTGTCTAACAGTTGATGTTGAAGAGGCTTTTATCCCATGCTCGATAGCTTTGCTTCGTGTTCACTTGAAAACAATGTGGATTCATACCTACACTCCAGTTTTAGTACGTATTCCAACAAACACCTTTGATCTGTTGCTCTTTATATATTGCTTCTACATATTTAATATACAGATGACTGAACATGCAAAATATTTTCCAAATCATGTATTGAAAATGATTTTGAATTTTAATCGGCATCATCTTCATGAAATGATTGGAATCATTTTAGGTATATTTGCATTAATGGAGATTTGCAATGTTGTCATCTCGATAATTCACAATATAATTCACAGCAAGGTATGTGTTAGCAAACAAAACATACTTGCCAAATAAATTGTCATGCAGTGTGCCTCTCCATTAATAATGTTTCTGTGATGTCTACACATTCAAACTTTTTACATTTGTGTTCTGTGCCCAGTTATAGCTTAACATCCAAATGGTCAAATATTTGTCAATGGTTTATCGAACTAAAGCAAGTTGCAGTTTCCACATAAGAATTAAATATCTATGGTATCTGGTGCAGAATATTTATTCACCAATACGATCTGCAAAACTTAGTGCATTCTGTTATTGGTATACTTGTTGAAGCTTTCAAAAATGATCTATTAAATCATGTATGTTTTTGTTTCCAGTTATATACTGCAATCTCAATGCTCCTGTCCACATTGATTTGTTTTGCTATGAAACGTTACTGGGACTTTACAGGTAACATATTGTTATATCTTGAAGAAATTTAGCAGTTTGAATTTTGTACCATTTACTTTTAGAAAAATGGGGAAGTAGAATTTAAGTGATTATATTCTATTTACCAGAATGCTGCCTGGATGAGAGGTTATTAGCTATAAGGAGAGGTTGGACAAACATGGATTGTTTCCCCTGGAGCATCAGAGATAAGGGGAGATCTGATAGAAGTTTATAAAATTATGACAACAACTGATGTGGTAGACAGTCACAACTTGTTTGCCAGGTTGGAAATATTAAAGACTAGAAGGCATAGACTTAAGGTGAGAGGGGCTAGTTTAAAGACAATGTGTGGTGGAGATATTTTTTTACAGAGAGTGGTGGGTGCGTGGAATGCGCTGCCAAGGGTGGTGGTGGAGGCAGCGCATTAGCAGCATTTAAGAGGCTTTTGGATAGATACTTGGATATGCAGGGATTGGAGGGATATGAATCAGGTGCAAGCAGAGACTAGTTTAACACGTGCCTGTTTGGCACGGACAATTTAGGCCAAAGTGCTGTTCTATGTTATATGAAATTTCATGATACAAGATAAACATAAAAATATGGTAAAACAAGATAAATAAACCTAGAAATTGGATATGTTAGTGTCTGCTTTTCATGTCAAATTACTGGAAATGTAATTTAACTTCATCCAGGGTCAATCACCTTGATGGTCGTAACACAGTCAAACAGTATTCGTCAGAAAGACTGACTATTTCTGTCCACTATTCTCAATACATACCTTTGGACATCTCCAAATGGCCAGTGTTCATTTTCATCAATAAAAACATAAATTGAGCTTTAGGATACAATCCTCGAACATCGATAAACAGTTACAGCACACCCAGGAGCACATTGTGCAACATTGCTACATGTATTGTATTTAAAGTATTGGGATACCTGACTGGCAGCTTCAGAAATCATAACAAGCTGCTCAAGCACCTTCCAAATCCATAGAGTGCTAAACTGAAAGGGATTGATATGTTCAGCAGTTATCCGCCGGCATCCTTAGCTAATGATTGCCTCAGTTATGACAACTGCTGGCAGTAATCTGTTAGTGGAGGTGCTGGTATGGCAATGAATGGCCACTCAAAACTGGGTTGAGGGCTGATAAGGAGGCAAAAATATGCCCTTCTGCAAAGACCCTTGCCCTTTGACCAAACTTGCCTATGCTGGGCAAAGATGCTCCATCTATGCTAGTCCCATTTTCTCACAGTTAGCCCGTATCTAAATCTTTTCTATCCGCGTACGAATCCAAATGTATTTTAAATGCTGATATAGAACTTGCCTCAACGACCTCCACTTGCAGCTCATTTCATATATTCACCATCCTCTGTGTGAAAAAGTTGCTCCTCAGGATCCTATTAAATCTTTCCCCTCTCCCACACCAGGCGTTTTCTCATTGTAGAGACGACCACATCGTGATTGCTGAACCCAATTCACAAAATCTGGTGATGCTTCTGGTCAACAAAATGGTGGCACTGTAATGGCTGCAGCCCCTGCAGTTCGCCTGTCCTTTTTTTTTTAATGTTCCGTTGAGTGTATAGTTTGTTGTGGTTTTTATATTGTTTTTAATTGTGTATATGGGGGGGGGGAAACTTTTGACGCTGGAGCGACCTGGTGACTTACCATTGTGGGGCTGGCTGGCCTCGGAGCTTGGAGAGCTGTGGTGGCGTGCGACTGCGACCCGACTTTGGAGCTTTGGAAGCTCCAGCCATAGGCCAGGTGGACGATAACATCGGGAGCTCGCGGGTCCCTGGTGGGAGACCGCTCTTTGGAGCTCCCGCGGCGGCAGCTTCTCCCACCCGAGTTGCGGGGCTGAAAACGGAGCGGAGCCTGACATTGCCCGGCGTGGCTTTAACAGCCGCGGGACTTGCCATCGCCCACCGGGGGCTCCAACGTTAAGATCCGGAGCAGGGCCTTACATCACCGGCGCGGCCTTAACGGCCGCGGGACTTACCATCGCCCGCCGGGGGCTTTGACATCGGGAGAGGATGGAGAGCAGGGGAGAGACAAGAATTTGCCTTCCATCACAGTGAGGAGGAGATTCACTATGATGGATGTCTGTGTGAATTGAGTTGGTTGTGTGTCTTGTGGAATTGTTTCTTTTTGTTGTGTGGCTGCAGAAACCAAAGTTCCTAACGGAAAAAGAAAGTTAATTGAATTGAATTGAACTTTGTGGGGTCAAAAATGTTAGATCCAAGTATTTTTTTGGATACCAAGTAACAATAGTCACTTTTTTTAAAAATAGTGCGAGGATGAGATATTAGACAAAAAAGAAATCAAAAATTTATTAGAGCATTAAACTCTATATCCTTAGAGCTAGAATACAAAATGAATTATCTTGCAAAAAGTTTTTCAAACTACTGGTTAGAACACCTCTGATGTGCTGTGTATAGTTCTGGGAATCACACCATGGAAGAGATGTAATGTACTTGGAAGAAAGTTCCACGGCAGTGTTACAGGTCTGAAGGCATATTCTCAGAGTTGGATGCAGGCCATTGAGGAGAGAACACAGAGGGCGATATTGATGTGAAATCTTCAAAAAACAATGTATGGTGATCCCATTAATAATTGTTACTGTAATTGAAAGAGTTTTGCCAGTCAAAACAATTGAGATAAAGGGTGGGTCAATAGAGTTAGGACGGAGATGGTGTGAAAACAAGAGATAAAAAAGCATGTGGAAGGGAAGGAGATCCTACAACTTGCAATGGTAGACAAAAAAGCTGGAGAAACTCAGCGGGTGAGGCAGCATCTATCGAGCGAAGGAATAGGCGACGTTTCTTGTTGAGACCCTTCTTCAGACTTGATGTTGAATGTTGACTTCAAAGGTGCAACAGAATCTCTGGAACTGAATGAGACAAAGTCCATGGACTAATTGCATCATCGGCAATCTGATCGGAACCATTATTAAATTAATTGAGTGCTTCATCAGTCTGAAGAAGGGTCTCAACCGGAAATGTCGCATATTCCTTCGCTCCATAAATGCTGCCTCACCCACTGAGTTTCTCCAGCTTTTTTGTCTACCTTCGATTTTTCCAGCATCTGCAATTCTTTCTTAAACACTACAACTTGCAATAATCTTTTCCTATTTTGATATTTAAAAAAACTTAAATCACTACATTTGTGACAATTTATATGATATAAATAAATAAATTGTGCTGTGTTTATGTGCTTTTAGCAGTGGCCTCAAGTGTAAATGAACATCCTCCAGATTTGAACTCTTCCAGTGAAAACATTCAGGCGGGTGAGGCTTTGTCTGACGAAGCATCATGACCTCAAAGGTGCAACAGAATCTCTGGAACTGAATGAGACAAAGCCCATGGACTAATTGCATCATCGCCAGTCTGATCGGAACCATTATGAAGAAATTAATTGAGAGCTTCTTTTTGGAATATTTCTACCCTTTGCCGAGTCACATAGATATTTAGCACAGAATCATCTTGTCCATCGAAGGTGACCTACATTAGTGGTTCTGCTCCACATAAACCATTTCCCACTCTACTCCATTAAACCGATCATCACATTTCTACTATTCCATTGTTCCTCATATGCCTAATCAGTTTTCCCTTACATTATTTCATAATTCACCTCAAATGCTGGATATAGGATCAACTCCCATGTTCTTACCATTCCCTGAAGGGATCGCTCAAAGGTGAGAAGGACAACATTTAAAGTATATGTGTTGGGCAGTACTTGGTGAGTACTTGGAACGTGCTGCTGGGGTAGTGATGGCCGCAGATACAATAGTGTCTTTTAAGAGGCTGCAAGGTAGGTACACAGGTATGCAGGGAATATGAATGTAAAATGGACAGAAGAGATTAGTTTAAATTTAGCATCATGTTTGCCATTGTGGGCCGATGGGCGTTGTTGTGCTGTACTGTTCTATGTTCTAATAAGAATTATTATCTTCCCTATATTTATTCTGTTAAACCCCTTCATAATCGTGGGAACCTCCATCAGGAAATCTTTAGCCTTAAGGGTCCAGTTCTGCATTTCATGATACATTCCAGATCTTCAGTTCTAGTATCCTTGTAAATCATTTTATAGAGAGGAAGACCAGAGCTAAGATGAATATTCCAACTCTGGTCTCGCTAAAGTTCTATGCATTCTTAACACTATTTCACTATTTTGTTCTATTCATGAAAAATTTCCCCAGGGCATTGTTTATAAGTTTACAGATTTGTCATCTGGTATTTGAATGTTTTACGATGGTTTTCCTCTGTCACTTTGTTTTACTTTACCTTCCACACGTTTTAATGAGGGTAGGCAGTCAATGGATGTAATCATATGGCTAGAAATCACTGACATAAAGGCATATTCTGTATGATATGAGCCAATGTAAATATTGATTAATTTCACACACTTTCAATTGAGCTACAGTAAGTTATTCGGTTAAGTGAAAAAAAAGTTAACTAATCTTAAATGATGAAAACACTGAATAAAAATATTTACTTGAATTACTTGAATTAATTACTTTAGGTAATCATTGTCAAAAATCTGATATTGTCCATTAGATTAAATACACTTAACGTCTCTCATTAAGAATATAAATATTGCTCAGTATAATAAATAACAGAGAAACTATCACTCATTCCATAGATGCTGCCTCTTTGCACAATTTGCTGCCTACAGCACCTGCACCATTTTCCTTTAGTACTGTTAATTAAATTGCTTTCTCCGATAAATGTAGCAAACAATGCTTCCATGTGGCTGAGTTAGCATTACATTGTGTATCAGACTGATCGTGCATGATTTGGACTTTTATCAATCATTTTTGCCAATTTTATGTTGGTGGGGTTGATCACAAGATTGTGTTAGGGTTAACAGTAATCAATGTAAAGCTCTCTGTATGTATGTTTTAATCATTGAAAAATTTCATGATTAAATGTTTTAATCATGGAAAACTTCTGCAACTGGAGGGTAGTGCAGGGACAGGGGTTTGCTTGGGTCGTTGCATGAAATACTGATTTGGGAATATCTCATCATCATTGTGGCTGTGAAAAAACCCTGGAGCTCCCGATCCAACAGCATCATGCAAACATCTTCACTGGAAGGACGGCAGCTGTTCTGAGGTTGGCTGACCACCATCTTTTGAAGAACACTTAGGTATCGGAAGTAAGTGGTGGCCTTGTTAGCGATGCCCGCACTCTGAGAAATAAATACATTACTGAAAGCACTGTCCATCTCCCAGCAATGAAGGAGTAATGACATTGAGTGATTGGCATCTGGAACCAACTCCTTCATCATTTTCACAGCTGGGGTTCTCAATCTGAGGGCATATCTGTGTGGACCTGTTAAATATAAATCAAGCGTAGCCATCAGGCATTTAAATCTGTTAATTTTGTGTTGCCTTGCCATAGAAAAATGCCACTGAGCGGCCTGATGCTCAACAGAAAAAAAAAGTTATTGCAGGCAGCACAATGTTTAGTTCAGTTTAAGATAAAGCATGGAAACAGGCCCTTCGGCCCACTGAGTCCACGCCGACCAACGATCCCTGTACATTATCACTCGGGACAATTTACAATTTTACCAAAACCAATTAACCTCAACCTGTACATCTTTGGAGTGTGGGAGGAAACTGGAACATCCGGATAAAACCCACGTGGTCACGAGGAGAACTTACAAACTCTGTGCAGTCAGGATCAAACCCGGGTCACTGGAACTGTACGAAAACAACTCTAACGCTGTGCCACCCTAACGTGCAGGGGCTCGTCCTTGGACTTCAATTTAATGACAATCCATCGTATCCTGAGGGATGAGAGATTGTTAAGTCCCTTTGAGCTTAAATGGCAGCATTACTGGAGAGTGAGCTTATTTCCTTTCCATGTCCAAGTTACAAATTACTGGTAGGAGAACTGGGAAGAGAACCAATCCTCCCCCTTCCCAGTTCTATCATTCTTATGCCCCTGTCCCACTTAGGAAACCTGAACGGAAACCTCTGGAGACCTTGCGCCCCACCCAAGGTTTCCATGAGGTTCCCGGAGGTTTTGGTCACTCTCCCTAATGGTCGAAAATGGTTTCTGCGTAGTCGAGGCTTCTTCTATGTTCATGCGATTATTTCAACAAATTCAAAACCGGCCTCAACTAAACTTAGGTTGCCGTTTGGTCGAAGCCAGTGGAGTGGGGTTGCTATTTACTTACAGGCAGTCGAAGGCAATCTCCTTCGCTGACCGGCCATTTTGATTGGCTCATTGGAGTTTTCAGCAAAGATCCTGTAGGACCTTTGGTTTTCAGGACCTAGAAGATCCGCCGGCTAACTTTATTAAACACCTTCTCCACACCCACCCCCCCCCCACCCTTTTCTCCCTTTCTCCCCCCTTCTCCCCCCTTCTCTCTGTCCTTCTCTCTGTCCTTCTCTCCCCTTCTATCCCTCCCTCCCGCACTCTCTAAAGGTGCGGCCTTTCCTGCCGGAGACTGGCCGGACCTTCAGCTTCAGCAGCGGCGCAGCACTGAAGTACAATCGCGGTGCGGGCGATGTCTTACTGGCGTCACCGTGTGGAGCTCCGGAGTGCTGGGACTGCCGACTTTAACATCGTGGAGCTGTGGTCTGCGGAGCTTCCAGCCGCGGGCGGCGCTGACCTTAACATCGCGGAGTCCTGGGATCCCTTTGCCGAGGGCCGCCAATGTTGAATCTCTGCCCAGCTCGGCCTGAAGACTTTGGGAGCCAGGGTCTCGGTAGGAAGTGGCCGATTCAGAAACTCCAAGCCGCTGAGAATGTTCTTCCGTTGTGACGTCGGAGTTTCGTCGGAGTTTCGATCATCCCGGCGAGAGGGCCACCGTAGCGGCGACTGTGGAGGCCCCGACCAAGGGGAACAAAGAGGAAGGAAGATGATTGAACTTCATTGCCTTCCCTCACAGTGCTTTCTGGAGCGCTAGCATGGTGTTGTGGGCCGAAGGGACTGGTTTCCAGAGGGCTAGTATAGACATTGTGGGCCAAATGGATTCTTGGGCTGGCAGCTCAGTCACTGAGACCACAGACACTCACTTACACACACACACACACACACACACACACACACACACACACACACACACACACACACACACACACACACACACACACACATACATACACACACAGACACAGACACAGACACTCACATACACAGACACACACTCACAAACACATACACACACACTCACTGACTCGCACACCATATATATGGCAGTAAACTTTCACGACTCTCCACTTGGGGGCTTCCGCAGTCAGCGGCACTTCCGCAATCAGGGTGACCTCTGCACTTACCGGAAATTACGCAATCAGCATGACCTCTGCACCCACCGGAAATTACACAATCAGCACGACCTGTCCACTAAGCGGAAGTCACAAAATGAGCGGGATTTTTTAACCAAACACAGTCGGACCTAATAAAGTATTTATTCCTTCCAAACAGTCGGACCTAATAAAGCATTGCAGTTTCAAGCACAGGCAGGGCAGCAGGCTAAACAACTCATGGCATTGTCATTAAGGGCTAACAAATCATTTATTGCAAGTACATTGCAGACTCACAGTTCAGTTTATTCACAGCTTAGATGAGAGACGTGGCCTCTCCCTCGCGATCTTGCAGAGTGACTGAGTTACATCCAGGCATCCAATGCTTTATAGTTCTGCCCCCGCCCCCCCCGGAAGGGGCGTTACCTTCATCGCGGTGATTGACGGGCGAGAGGATCTCAAGGTTTTTAAACACTCATAACTTTTTTATTTTTCTCCGATGGGAAAAATCCTCGGGGCCTGCTCAGCAGATTCAGATTCAATTTTAATTGTCATTGTCAGTGTACAATACAGAGACAACGAAATGCATTTAGCATCTCCCTGGAAGAGCGACATAGCAAATGATTTAAATAAATAATAATAAGTGATAATAAGTGTCCGGGGGTGGGGGGTGATATGGCAGTCACCGAGGTACAAATGTTGAGTAGAGTCGACAGCCGCAGGGAAGAAGCTTTCCTGGACCTGATGATTCGGCAACAAGACCTGTAGCAATCCTATGTGGTAAGAAAGAACTGCAAATGCTGGTTTATACCAAATATAGACACAAAGTAATTGAGTAATTCAGCAGGTCAGGCAGCATCTCTAGAGACAAAAGTTAGGTGACGTTTCTGGTTTCCTTCTTGTTCAGACTGAAAGTCGGAGGCAAGGGGGGTGATAAGATGTAGGAGAGAAAAGACCAGGACCTATCAGGGCCAGCAGCAAATGACAACAATGGTGATAGCTAGGGAAGGTGTGATTTAAAGAGGGATACAATGCTGTGAACTGTGGAACTGGTTCAACGACTAAGATGGAGGAAGGGGGCAAGGGGGGAGGAGAGGGAAGCGTTAATAGAAGTTGCCAACATTTAGAGAATTCAATGTTGATACTATAGGTTGTAAGCTACCCAAGCAAAATATGAGGTGCTGGTCCTCCAGTTTGCCTGGGGCCTCACTCTGGCAATTGAGAAGACCCAAGACAGAAAGGTCAGTGTGGGAATGGGAAGGGTAGTTGAAATGGATGGCAACTGGGAGAGCCTGTAAGACTTGGCGGAAAAAGTGGAAATGTTCAGTGAAATGGTCATCGAGTGAACGTTTGGTCTTGCCAATGCATAGGAACCATATTGGGAAAACCAGGTGTAGTAGATGAGGTTAACCTCTGTCTCACCTAAAAGGACTGTCAGGGTCCCTGGATGGAGTCGCGGGAGGAGGTATAATGACATGTGTTGCACCCCCTGCTCTTGCAGGGGAAAGTACCTGGGCAGGCAGGGGTTTGGGTGGAAATGGATGAGTGAACCAAGGAGTTGCGGAGGGAGAGCTCTCTGTGGAAGGCGGAAAGGGGTGGATGAGAAGATGTGATTAGTGGTGTGATCCCGTAGGGGGTGACAGAAATGTTGGAGGATAATGTGTTGGATGGGGAGGGTGGTGGGGTGAAAGGTGAGTACCAGAGGAACTTTGTTCTTGTTGTGTTTGGGGGGAAGGGGGCGGGGGGCGAGAGCAGAACTATGGGACACAGAGGTGACACGTGTGAGAGCCCCATCTATGACAGAAGGGGGGAACCCATGTTCTCTGATGAATGAGGAAATCTCGGATGTCCAAGTATGGAACACCTTATCTTGGGAGCAGATACGGCGGAGACGGTGGAATTGAGAGTAGGGAATGGCATCTTTACAAGAGGCAGGGTGGGGAGACTAGTAGTCCAGATAACTGTGGGAGTCAGTAGGTCTGTAATACTCGTCTCCTGTGATGAAGACAGAGATATCAATACAGGGGAGAGAGGTGTCAGAGATAGTCCAGGTGAATTTAGGGTGAAAGTTCGTGATGAAGTTAAAGTTCATGAGTTCTACAGGGGTGCAGGAGGTAGCCTCAATGTCGGCATTGGTGTAGCAGAGATAGAGTTGGGGGATAGGGCCAGCGTATGCCTGGTAAAAGGACTGTTCGATGTAACCGATAAAAAGACAGGCATAGCTTGGGCCCATGCTAGTGCCCATGGCAGACAAAAATGCTGGAGAAACTCAGCGGGCGAGGCAGCGGTACCCGGACGTGGCGCTGACAAACAAGAAGCCGAAGCAAAGAAGTCGAAGCCAAAGAACCGAATGGAAATGAGGCCGAAACGGCAATAAACCGATTGAGTCCAAAGACGAAACGCCTACTAACCGAAAGGATGGGACGCCTAAAGGCAAACTAACCAAAAGGGCGGGACGCCTAAAAGCCAACGAACCGAAAAGCTGCGTCGGCTAAAAGCAAACTTACTGAATGGCTGCTCTGTCGAAACACCATGGACGGGCGGGTCTGGACCAATCACTGACAAGTCCCGCCCCCGGCAACGTCATGTCTGTTATTGGACGTTTCTGTTGAGTGGCAGTCGGTTTGTTGGCCTGTATGCGACGCCGCCTTTGGGGTAGGTGGCGTTTCGACAGAGCGGCCATTCTGTATGTTTGCTTTTAGGCTATGCAGCTTATCAGGTCGTTGGCTTTTAGGCGTCCCGCCCTTTCGGTTAGTTTGTATTTAGGCGTCCCATCCTTTCGGTTAGTAGGCGTTTCGTCTTCGTAATCTTTCGTTTTATTGGCGTTTCGGCCTCGTTTCCATTCGGTTCATTGGCTTCGACTTCTTTGCTTCAGCCTCTCGTCCGTCGGCGCCACATCCGCACACGGAGACAGCAAACAAGGGAGTGAAGGCAATGAGCAACATTTCGGGCCGAAATCCTTCTTCAGTCTGAGGAAGGGTTTCGGCCCGAAACGTTGCCTATTTCCTTCACTCCAAAGATGCTGCCTCGCCCGCTGAGTTTCTCCAGCATTTTTGTCTACCTTTGATTTTCCAGCATCTGCAGTTCCTTCTTAAACACTTAGTGCCCATGGCTACACCTTTGATTTGGAGAACATGGGAGGAGACAAAGGAGAGTTTATTTGTGGGGAGGATGTTCCATTTGGCGGAGCAGAGTTTTAGTAGAGGGAAATTGGTTGGGTCTTTGATCGAGGAAGAGAGGGATGGCCTTAAGGCCCTACTGGTGGGGGATGGAGGTGTAGAGGGACTGAACATCCATTGTAAAGATCAGTGAACAGGAGAATGGAAACTGAAAGCTATGAAAGTGTTGAAGAGCATGTGATGTATCTTGGACATTGGTGGGAAGGGATTGGTCAAGAGGGGGATAGGATAGAATCGAGGTGTGTGGAGGTGAGCTTACTGGGGCAGGAACAGGCAGAAGGAATGGGCCTGTCAGGGCAATTCTGTTTGTGGATTACTGGGAGGAGATAGAAACAGGCCATGCGGGACTGGGGAACAATGAAGTTGGAGGCTGTGGTTAAAGAAAAATGGAATTGAAACCCATCCAAGAGAAAAGGCATCTGTCACACGAACAAAAGGTGCTGTTGCTTGTTGCACAACTCTAATTCCGAAACATGACAAGATCCAACGGCACTCAACCCTTCTGCACCCACTGCTCCCCATTCACCACTTCACGTACTTAAAGCAAGACTCCAGTCTGTAAAGACTGGACCCTTTCCCACCCCAACCAACACTTCACAGCCTAACCTCAGTCTGCAAAGACTGGGCCCTTCTACACCCGCTCCTCCCCATTCACCACTTTACACATACTTAGGGCAAGATTCCAGTTTGAAAAGACTGGACCCTTTCCCGCCCACCCCTCTCCAATTACCACTTCACACCCAATTACCCACACCCTCCGTGCTGAACAACATCACTTCTCCATCATTAACAATAAAAATAGAGGAGGTGGAGAGGCTTTTCAGAAGACAGAAAAGCCAGAAATCTCCAGGACCGGACAATATTTCCCCCTCAACTCTCAAGCAAAGATCATAGAGGGGAGCAAGATAGTCCACTCGTCCAAAAAGCCATAGTAGGTCATGGGTAATCCTCAGCGCCATTTCCGTAACTGGCTTCCGTCTCCGCTCCAATCTATAATCTTTGCTCATGGCGTCCAGCCTATGAACTTTGGAGTGGACTATCTACAATCTACATTTAGATTGGGTGAATCTACATATAGATCCGGTGAATCAAATTGGCAGGGGTGCTGACGAATAAGGATTTCTTTGAATGTATGCGGGATAGTTTTCTAAGCTAACATGTAGAGGAACCAACGGGAGAGCAGGCTATTCTAGATTGGGTATTGAGTAATGAGGAAGGGTTAGTTAGCAGTCTTGTTGTGCGTGGCCCCTTGGGCAAGAGTGACCATAATATGGTTGAGTTCTTCATTAGGATGGAGAGTGACATTGTTAATTCAGAAACAAGGATTCTGAACTTAAAGAAAGGTAACTTTGAGGGTATGAGGCGTGAATTGTCCAAGATAGACTGGCAATTGATTCTTAAAGGGTTGGCGGTGGATATGCAATGGAAGGTATTTAAAGACTGCATGGATGAACTACAACAATTGTTCAGCCCAGTTTGGCAAAAGAATAAATCAGGGAAGGTAGTGCATCCGTGGATAACAAGGGAAATCAGTTATTAAAGATGGGATAGCAGCACATTTGGAAAGTGGTGAAATCATTGGACAAAGTCAGCATGAATTTATGAAAGGTAAATCATGTCTGACGAATCTTATAGAATTTTTCGAAGATGTAACTAGTTGGACGAGGGAATGATTTGGACGAGGGAATTGAATGCAACATCTCCAAGTTTGCGGATGACACGAAGCTGGGGGACAGTGTTAGCTGTGAGGAGGATGCTAGGAGGCTGCAAGGTGACTTGGATAGGTTGGCTGAGTGGGCAAATGCATGGCAGATGCAGTATAATGTGGATAAATGTGAGGTTATCCACTTTGGTGGAAAGAACAGGAACGTAGACTATTATCTGAATTGTGGCCAATTAGGAAAAGGGGAGATGCAACGAGACCTGGGTGTCATGGTACACCAGTCATTGAAAGTAGGCATACAGGTGCAGCAAGCAGTGAAGAAAGCGAATGGTATGTTAGCATTCATAGCAAAAGGATTTGAGTATAGGAGCAGGAAGGTTCTACTGCAGTTGTACAGGGCCTTGGTGAGACCACACCTGGAGTATTGCGTACAGTTTTGGTTTCCAAATCTGAAGAAAGACATTGTTGCCATAGAGGGAGTACAGAGAAGGTTCACCAGACTGATTGCTCGGATGGCAGGACTTTCATATGAAGAAAGACTGGATAGACTCAGCTTGTACTCGCTAGAATTTGGAAGATTGAGGGGGGATCTTATAGAAACGTACAAAATTCTTAAGGGGTTGGACAGGCTAGATGCAGTAAGATTGTTCTCGATGTTGGGGAAGTCCAGAACAAGGGGTCACAGTTTAAGGATAAGGGGGAAGTCTTTTAGTACCGAGATGAGAAAAACATTTTTCACTCAGAGAGTGGTGAATCTCTGGAATTATCTGCCACAGAAGGTAGTTGAGGCTAGTTCATTGGCTATATTTAAGAGGGAGTTAGATGTGGCCCTTGTGGCTAAAGGGATCAGGGGGTATGGAGAGAAGGCAGGTACAGGATACTGAGTTGGATGATCAGCCATGATCATATTGAATGGCGGTGCAAGCTCGAAGGACCGAATGGCCTACTCCTGCACCTATTTTCTATGTTTCTATCTTACTCCGCTGTATGATCTTTGGTTTACTTCCGAAGATGGACACAATAAGCTGGAGGAACTCAGCGGTTCAGGCCAGGCAGCACCTCTGGAGAGAAGGAATGGGTGACGTTTCGGGTCGAGAGCCTTCTCACCCAGGTGTTAGATAAAGTTAATTATATTTCTTTTGATTACCTGTAATTGTGCCGTTCTCTAAAACTACAGACGCTCGCTTCAACTCCGAGCTCAATATGTATGAAATTGTTGCAATGCAGAACACAGTTCTGAATCTAAAGACCGATGCATTTCATTTGCCCAAGTGCGTGCCGCACACAGAACTGTGGCGGTTCCTAATGGATCGGATTGGGAGTCTAAAATCATATTATAATCTGATGTTTCTTGATGCAGTTTCTTAATTGTGAATTAGGAATTTATGCACTCAGCACATTTTTCCTCGATTTGTGTTTTGGGAAAATATTATTGGTTTCTATTTCAAGTGGTTTACACCATTAACTAATCACAACTGAAGAAAACTTTTAAAATCACGTTGATCCTGCAATTTATTATTTACGCGGTTTAAAAAAAATATATATGAATACCAATTAGCAGAATATAGGCTAACCAGCTATGACCATGTGTAACTATTTATTTTACTGGAAAGAAATATTTAGATTTTAAAACGCAGGCATTTTAAGCGTCGGATTACAGTAACGGTGCCACAGCATTAAGTGTTCCATTTCTCTACAAATCTCCAAAATGCTACCCAGCTAGATAGGGCTCTTAAAGATTCCGGAGTCAGGGGATATGGGGAGAAGGCAGGAACGGGGTAAAGATTGTGGATGATCAGCCATAATCACATTGAATGGCGGTGCTGGCTCAAAGGGCTGAATGGCCTACTCCTGCACCTATCGTCTATTGTCTATTGTTTATAATAAAATAAATTTCCGAATTCCGTGTAAACGTCTCACTTTTATTTATTCGATCCAAAATGAAAAGGTGAAATGTTAATAAGATGCTAATCATTACAAGCTTTTTTGGTTGTTTGTGGCAAGAATCATCATGTTGTATTGTCATTTGCTTTTAAGCGCATTGAAACAAGTAAAGAAAATATCTATATTGGGCTAAGATTCAAAATCGCTGTATTTTTCACCCATTCAAACGGGCTCCAAAGCATTGTGTGCGCTGATTTTAGAAGCTGTCATACATAATGAAAAGAAGGGAATGAAGCATGTATTTACTGGTGATTAATACACCCTGGGATCGGGATGAAGTTAAGTACATAAACTGGAGCCAGGTGCATTAATCATCCTTGAACACAAAGATCAGCTCCGCTCTATGATCTTTGCTTGAACACTCGCTGTTGTATTTCGATCGGCAATTGTACCCTCGACTGGACAGACTGATGTGTGTATAGGAAGGAACTGCAGATGCTGGTTTAAACCTAAGATAAACACAAAATGCTGGAGTAACTCAGTTGGACAGGATCTCTGGAGAGAAGGAATGGGTGGTGTTTCGGGTCAAGACCATTCTTCAGACTGAAGGTCACGGGAAAGGGACTTTCGGTCTGAAGAAGGGTCTCGACCCGAAACGTCACCCATTCCTTCTCTCCAGACATGCTGCCTGTCCTGTTGAATTTCTCCAGCATTCTGTGTCTATCTTCAGTTTAAACCAGCATCTGCAGTTCCTTCCTAAGCATTGCCCTCTCCTTCATGCTATTTTTAATGTTCGAATTGCAGATAATGCAGGCCATTGAAATATTGCTCTGACAGTAAGCAAACATTTGTTAAAATGAATTCCATCCTGGGCTATAAGCCAAAGCTCTCATCCGTCCTCCTCAAAAAAGACAATGGTTGCATACTCCGATTCCATTCTGTTAGTACTTCAGAAACTTTTCAATTACCATACCAAATCATTCCCTTGATAGTTTTCCTCATTTCTATTTTCAAATAAAGAAATCAACCCGACCCGACTCTGCTCTATGATCTTTGCTGATTACACATTCTACGGAAGTTGGGTCGCGTTTGCTAAAATGGCGGACGTCCCGCCCCATTCCGTACTACACGTTAGTCCATTGGATTTTGCAGGAGCGGACCATCTTGCTCTGCTCTATGATCTTTGCTCTCAAGCTCCGTGCCGAACAACTGGCACCGGTTTACACAGACATTTCTAACCAGTCCCTGCAAACTTGTACTGTCCTTGCCTGCTTCAAAGTCTCCACTATTGTCCCTGTACCCAAAAAGGCAAGGATTACTGGTCTTAAAGACTACAGGCCTGTCGCACTGACCTCTGTAGTCATGAAGATCCTTAAAAGGCTTGTGCTGGACAAGCTGAAAAATATCACAAACTCCCTGCTGGACCCTCTGCAGTTTGCATATCGGGCCAATAGATCTGTGGATGACGCAGTCAACCTGGGTCTGCACTTCATCCTCCAGCACCTAGACTGCCAGGGGACCTATGCGAGGATTTTGTTTGTTGATTTTAGCTCTGCATTCAACACCATTGTGCCAGAGCTACTACACTTCCAAGGAGTTGACAGTGTCTGAACCCCTCTGTCAGTGGATCATCAGCTTCGTGACAGACAGGGTGCAGCATGTGAGGCTGGGAAAGCACATCTCAGACCCGCAAACCCTCAGCATAGGAGCATCGTAAGGCTACGTACTCTCCCCTCTCCTCTACTCTTTACACCAATGACTGCACCTCCACTGATTCCATTGTCAAGCTTCTCAAGTTTGCGGATGACACAACCCTGATTGGACTGATGCAGGATGGGGAGGAATCTGCCTACAGACAGGAAGTGTCTCAGCTGGCGTCCTGGTGCCATCGCAACAACCTGGAGCTCAATGCTCTTAAGACAGTGGAATTGATTGTAGACTTTAGGAGAGCTCCCCCTCCCCTCACCCCACTCACCATCAACAACACCACAGTCACATCTATGGAGTCTTTTAAGTTCCTGGGAACCATCATCTCCAAGGACCTTAAGTGGGGGGGCTATCATCGACCACAGTCAAAAAGGCACAACAGAGGATGTATTTCCTACGGCAGCTGAGGAAGCACAATCTGCCACAGGCAATGATGGTCCAATTCTATAAGGCCATCGTAGAGTCTGGCCTCACCTTCTCCATCATGGTCTGGTTTGGCTCAGCCACCAAGCACGACACCCGGAGGCTGCAGCGAATCGTCCGATCAGCTGAGATTATTGGCTGCAACCTTCCCTCCATTGATGAACTGTACACTGCAAGGACCAGGAAGCGAGCGGGCAAGATCATCTCTGGGTTCTCACCCTGGCCACAAACTCTTTGAATCACTTCCCTCTGGAAGGCGACTCCGGATTGTCAAAGCTGCCACAGCCAGACATAAAAACAGCTTTTTTCCACGAGTTGTAGCTCTGCTCAATAACCAAAAATCTGTAGCTTTCTTTTGCTCTGGTATTTTGTTTGGTTCACATGTTTGATCAATGGTGTTTTATTATTAATGTTTAGTGTTTTATGTGTCATTCGTAACTGTCACTGTATGTCACTGTTGTCACTTGTGGGCGGAGCACCAAGGCAAATCCTTGAATGTGAATACTTGGCCAATAAACTTCATTCATTCAATACTATTGTAAAAAGGCAAAGATATTCTGAAAAGCTGCACTGTTTCAACTTACGCTAGGAAACTCTGGTTGCTATGACAACAGGGATCTCTGCCCTTGTATTAAGAATGGACTTAGCCCTACATCACACTTGCTCAACTGAAACCTACAGATGAAAACAAGCAGATCGGCAGCAAGGAGAGACATAATTCTGAGCTGTGTTTGTGTGAAACTGATAACTGGCTGCCAATGCTTACTGGACTTTATCTGCCATGAATGAGCTTGACGGAGTGCCTTCAGCAAATGAGCTCGGACAGACTACTGATTTTTTGAAGTAGGAAAGCACCTGGGAAGATATGGTTTCAATTGAACTTGATGAAATTGAAATTCAGCTTGACTGCTGCATATCCAAAATCTCATACAAATTACAAGGTTGCCAATCAGTCACAATTTATCACTGGGGCATCTGTATAGACAAGTAAATAATGAACATATTTTTTTACTAGAATTCAAAACTTTTCAAAATGTACGTGTTAGCATCTTACACTCAAGCGAACCTGGTTAATTGTTCAAATCTGAAGTCATGCAAAGAAGTGTAAAGCCCCTCTCTCACTTTCACGACCTAATTCACGACCTCTGACGAGTTTGCCCTTGACTCATACTCGCAGCATGGTCGTAGGAGATCTTCCTCATGCTTGTGAGTGGTCTCCGCGTACTCGTGGCATCAAGTAGGCTGCGGCGTTTTTTCTAGCCTGATAAAAAATGACCCTAAGTAAAAAAAAGGTTGGCATGGAAAAAATTGATACTTTTTACTCGTAGGTAGGTCGTAGTAGGTCGTGATGCTTGTTGTAGGTAGTTGTAGGTAGTCGTAGGTGATCGGAGGCAGTCGAAGGTAATAGCTCCGGGGTGAAAAAAAGGTCAGTAGAAAAAAAGTTATTGAAACAGCAGATCGTCACCTCTGTCACTCCAAGGCATGTTCATTCATAGCTGCAGAGTTTTTTGGAGAGGAGACGTGTTTTAGAGATGGCACCAAAAAGGCAGCAGCGCAGGGGGAGGGCACAACCCTAAAAAAAAAATGGCCATGCAGGTGTTGCCCACCCAAGTGGAGGAGTGATTCCACATGTGGTGATAGTGCAGGAGGAGATAGCCCTGCATGAGAGACCCCCGGAGGAGGAGACTAGGGTGATAGTATATGTCCCCACCACCACCCCATCCTTCACTGCCTCATTTGAAGGCAGCAAAGCAGCCCTTTCTCCTGACACAGAGGCAGATGCCCCATTGGTGGTGAGGGAGGGCTGGAGGAAGGTTGTGCCCTACACCTTCACCAGGCAGCAGGAGGGGGACCTTGAGGAATGGTTCCAGCAGAATGCCATCCTGTACGAAAAGGAAAATGAGGGGTACAGGGACAGGGACCAGAATGGCATGCTTGCCATCCACTGCTCCACATGTGTGCTTAAAGTTCCATCTTTTGTCAAAGCCCAGCGCCACTCTCTTCCAGTCATCTGGTGTACTGGGACAGTCCATCACATCATCTCCATTCACCCATTGAGACCTCTTCTTGTGCTTCCTCTTCACCTTTCTTAAAAGGCTGCTGAAGCAAAAGGGCTACTGCAAACAGCAGTAAAACGTACATGGTCCAAGCCAGTCTTCAACATAATCGAAGGAGGTCGAAGGAGGCCTTCAACATAGTCGTGGAAGGTCATAGGAATTTAGGTTGTGAAAGTGGGACAGTGGCTTAAGGCCTGAGACCACTTGCCTGAACTTACTTCAGCTAACTTCTCTTACTTTGCCGAATCAAAGTGGAACATTGGTGTTTTGAACTATGCTCGACTTAGAAAAAATAACTGGGTCATATAGGTGGTCTTAAATAAAAGTCCTATCCACAAATCTATTCTGGAAGCCTGTCAGAGCCAGGAAACCCCTCACCCTTAGAGCATTTTGAGAAGGATCTAAATATTAAACTGGATCTTTTGTGTGCAAGGAAATTATTAGGTGGTGTTGAATTAAGGAACATTTCAATGTTTTTATTAATATACTCTCAGGAAACTGTGCCTAAGGACTGCCATTTAGAAGCAATTGAAAGCTTAAAAGTGAAATATAGAATTAAAAATGCTATGCTATTAATTATTTAAAAAGAAAAAGATCAATATTTTTGAAATTATAATTTTTCTTAAACCTACCACAAATAATTTATAAAAGTAGCATAACTTATACTTCTTATTCTTCCCCACTAGCCCTGCAATCCCCATTCAAATCCCCATCAGTGAAGGGTCATTGCCCAGTGTATATGTGGGGAACCTGAGGAAGACCATCTCTACAGCCCAGCTGGCATAGCACAGCCAATAACCACAAGGAAATATATCGGCACTTACACAGAGAAATGGTGGCATTCCCATGAATGAAAGCAAGTTAGTAAAATAAATCACAGCAAAAAATGTTTTCCGT
Organism: Amblyraja radiata; assembly: GCF_010909765.2. Classification (NCBI taxonomy): domain Eukaryota; kingdom Metazoa; phylum Chordata; class Chondrichthyes; order Rajiformes; family Rajidae; genus Amblyraja; species Amblyraja radiata. Next base: position 90,495,654 of record NC_045956.1, on the reverse strand, counting down.
AACGTACTTGCAATATATATATTTCAAATCACACATTAAATGTTGTTTAAAATCTACAGTACAATAGAAAAATAAGTAACAAAATATACACAGATGTCCATTGTTCAAATTGATAAGTTAGAGCGCTGTTAGGCAACTAGTCATTCAATACATAAATTATATATTCTATAAAAAGAATAAAATATTGAATATGTCTCTTTACTGTCTCTTGACAAATTTACAATTTAGGGGAGCCCATTTAGTTTGTCATTATACATTTTATATAGTACATAATTTCACCATAGAATCCTAATTTCCAGTTCTGCTGCCATAAACAAAAATAACCACTCTCTCCAAGGCCATCATAACCTTTCCTGTTCTCTCTGGGCTAAGCTGCCATCAGAGAGGAATCACCCCGTCAGTTGTGGTTTTGCCCACAGATTATTCCACAGTTCTGTATAACTTTGTTAAGAAATCCTTACGTTCTCATAGCGGCAATGAAAGGTCTTTGGCCAATGAAACCCTGAAATTCAGCCAGGACTATGAGGTCTATGGAGGTCTCTTCCTTGTTTGAATGACCCTTTCTCATCACCGTTTTCAAACATTGTGAAAGTAGCATATGAGAGGTATTAATGCAACTCTGCAGACATCATAATATGTTCAATCTCAAAAAGTGAAGTCACTGGTTGGAAAAGTGATGGAATAGTTTCAGACTGATTACAATAGTTTCTCATTATTTTTATAATTGAGGTTGTGAAAACTTGGAAGTGAAGAAAACAGTTCATTGTGAACTCTGCAAGCAAGAGTTATTATTCTAGTACCATCCAGCAGAACTAATGTACCCTTGAATACTTGGAACTTGACCTTCAATGATTTATTGTTGGAACCCCAAGCTTGTGACTGGATGAATCTGAGGGGCAGGAATCCACCTTTGGTCGCTGACGTGCAAGAGTATCTGCCTCTAGTTGTACTCAACCTCTGCACATTCGCTTCCACTGTAGCCAACAGAACTAAATGTGTCAACATGGAGCACTGCTGCTGACGTTTCCCAAATAAATGTAGTTTGAAGTTATTTTCTACCAGTGGGAGAGAATTTTCTGGCACCATTAAATGATGAATCCCCCACTAAATAGAAACCAGCAAGGAACCACTAAATAAAATGACTCCAGTCAACATTTTACAAATAACACCTGGGATAAAGATGTTGTGTCTTTTTCATAGCTTCACTTTGAATTTGTATTAGCACATCTTTGTTCATCTCTATATAACAAAAAGTATTTGTCTTGTTTGTGTGTATGTGTGCCAATCTGGTTAATTCCTATCTTCTTCCAAACGCTAAGTCACAGCCTTCCCATTTTCACACATCCTACTCCCATGTTTCCCCTGGTGGGGCTAAACATCTTCCCGTCGCATCTCCACCTATATTTCCAAAGTTATTAATCTTTGAAATTTTAAAAACAGCCAAAACCCCCTTCTCGCAGACAGCTTCCAGCCATCTCACAGTGATGATGTCACAATGCCTCTCCCAGTGGACCAATCACAATGGGCTCTCAAGCTGGCTGCTAACTGCCAGAATGACATCACAATGGGACGTTGCCAACGGTAACAATGGGCTCTCAAGCTGGCTGCCGACTGCCACAATGACATCACAATGGGACATTGAAAACGGTAACGAGGTTCCTGCCCCTCTACCAATATCTGAAGGGGCTGCTCATCAAGTTCTGGTTGCATTTTGGTCCCACGATCCTGGTGTTTTGGCACAAGGCAGGGAGTGGGGAGGGCTGATCGGGGGAGGGGGGGGAGAAACTCTCATCGCCCCCACCCCCCCAAACCCCCAACCCACTATCCCCCCCCCCCCGCCCCCGCATCCCGCACACGCCCACCCCTCACCCCCCGCGGTGAACGCCAACGCTGCACCTCCCCCCCCGCGCGCATTGGGGGACGGGACCCAATGGGTCCCACTTGGTCTAGTATACACTATAATGAAGGTGTGCACTTAAGAGCAACAATTGAATACAAAACAGTATAAATTGGTGAAGGAATCACTTCTAGCACAAAATTTGTTAATGGCACTAACCATTCAGGATACCATAAGTGATAGGAACTCATATAGGTTAAACCTTACAAAATACTGCACCACTTTACAAAGGCATGTTTAAGCAATTCTGTGGTTCAAATGCTACATAGCTGTTGAATTAACTCTTGTTTCACTTAAAGCTGGGAATGTCTTGAGATCTTTTTTCTCATTCTCTAAAATGACTGGATTATCATAAGCCTTCAAAGATCTGGCCTGATTTTCCTTTTTATCAACATTTTCATCATCATTCTTCTTGCAGCAACCACACTTACGAAAACACCGATTGGAACAACATATTGTAGCATGCTGTATCACTCCGTCCCATGGTCTTAAAGAACGAAACCAAATTGGAAGGAAGTTCCATGTTTGCAAAACCTTTGGCAAGTACCTTGGACATTTTGTTTGCATAACGTTGGTAACAATAATAAAAATTACAAGCACCAAAAAAGGAACACCTACTCCAGTCAGAACCTGCCAACCAGCAACAGACAGCCCAAATATAACTAGAGGGAGCAGCAGGAAACACAAAATCAAGTAGGTAACAGCAAACCACCTATAGCTGGCCGTATAAGTGCCCAAGGCTTTGGCTAGACGAATGGGCACGCGCATGAATGGCAGAGGGTACCAAATGAGGATCCCAGAGATATTAAAAAAGAAATGACACAAAGCAATCTATAAAAATAAAAAACAACTTTTAGTATACATTTAAAGTCTATTTTTCAAAATTTAAAAATTATAATTGAATATTGACTACTTTTGTTATAATGAGAACTATTAATAATTATGTACATATAGATTCTTACTTCAGATAGCTATTCATGTATATAACAGCAAAACATGACCATTAATGTTATTCAAAATTGCTGGGGAAACTCAGCGGGTGCAGCAGCATCTATGGAGTGAAGGAAATAGGCAACGTTTCGGGCCGAAACCCTTCTTCAGACTGATGGGGGGATCCCCCATCAGTCTGAAGAAGGGTTTCGGCCCAAAACGTCGCCTATTTCCTTCGCTCCATAGATGCTGCTGCACCCGCTGAGTTTCCCCAGCAATTTTGTGTACCTTCGATATTCCAGCATCTGCAGTTCCCTTTTGAACACATTAATGTTATTGTTCAGTCCTTCCTCTACAGTTGTCAAGTATTACTTATTTCAGAACAATTAAGACCATATTTGTTGCCCCAAATTGGATGTTTTGATGAGTTATGAGTTTCAGCAACATAGAACTAAAAGATCTTTGACTTCATTTCTTGCTACACATCATAACCTGTACAGTGCAGTGGTGCTGTAGGTAGAGACCAGTCTTCCAGCTCTAGCGATTTGGGTTAAATTCTGACCTTTGGTGATGGAGTTTGCACATTTCCTCTCTGACTGTGTTGTTTTCCCTGGGTACCCCTGTTCCACCCCACTTCCCAAAGACATGCTAGTTGTGGGAAAATTAATAATGGTAAATGTGGCTGAAGGAAATCAAGGGGTTTTAAATCGTTGTATGTGATCTCGATTTTTGGGGGGAAATAAGTGAACCAGTATGAACCTGATGATCCAAATGACACCTTCTTGAAAAAAGTATTTTCGCAATCCCACTACCACCTCCCTGCTCTCTCCACAAAGCTGCAAATTTAAGTTTCTCCTTCTGAAGTATTTTTAAAGTCACTAATAATTCTGGTTTTGCCACCATCCAATGTCAAACAAAAACATCTTACTTCCTCATAGAGTCATAGTCATGCAGCGTGGAAACAGGCCCTTCAGCCCAACTTGTCCAAACCGACCAACATGTCCTATCTATACTAGTTCCACCTGCCTGCATTTGGCCCATATCCCTCTAAACCTGTCTAATTATGTCTTAAACATTGCAACAGTCCTGCCTCCTGTGGCAGCTTGTTCCATACACCCACCACCCTTGGTGTGAAAAAGGCACCCCTCAGATACCTATTAAATCTTTCCCCCCTTCACCTTAAACCTATGTCCTATGGTCCCCTACTCTGGGCAAGAGACCCTGTGCGTCTACCTGATCTATTCCTCTCATGATTTTATACACTTCTATAAAATCACCCCTCATCTTCCTGCACTCCTCGGAATAGAGTCCCAGCCTACTCAACGTCTCCTTATAACTCAGACCCTCGAGTCCAAGCAACATCCTTGTAAATTGTCTCTGTTCCCTTTCCTACTTGAAAACATCCTGAGTACTTTTGCAACATATCTCAAATATGATTATCAACTCTCCCATCAGATGGTTAAAATTCCCTAAATTTTCAATCAAAAACATTTATATTCTTGATTAATATTGGTTAACTTTGGGAAAGAGGCAACTGCATCTGGTACAATTGACAGGCAATTATAGAGTCGGGGGTGAAAACATCTGCCAGGATTATTGCGTTTGATCACTCTTGAGCCAATCACTCTCAGAGCAAAGGATAAATAAATCCAGTGATCAAAATGACACATGGGGAAAATATTACCCATTTGAACAAAAGACTGGATCTAATCCTGGAATGGTTCATTGTTGTCATTTGCCACATTTAGTAAAGGATGTTTACGAGAAAGATATGTTCTCTGATTATCAATTCAGGCCTCTGGATTGTCGGACTAAACCACTGAACGATCTGCCAAGTATATAAAATAACAATTACTAAAGCAGACTGTTTTTTTGTGCTCACCTGTAAAGAATTAGCTAAGGTTTCTCCTGGACTGGCAAGTGCAGCTATAATAGCAGTAGTGGTTGTACCAAGATTGGAACCCAGTGTAAGGGGATAGACTCGCTCAATACTGATCACACCAATTCCTGACAAGAGGGGAAAAAATACAAACATGATACATAAAACACAAAAGAAGGGAAATATTAGAACATTTTAACCACTCTGATTTCCCCATAAATGTTTTCCTCAAAACTTACCAACCAATGGTGTAAGAGCAGAGGTGAAAATAGAACTGCTTTGAACAATAAAAGTCATTCCAGCACCCACGAGAATGGCAATATATCCTGTCACCCAACCAAATGGATATTTGAAATCTGCAAAAAGATTAGGATTTAATTGAATACGGGTTATTTTGCCTGTCAGAAATGGCAACATGTAAATTATGGTAAAATAACTAATATATGTTTTGATATTATTGCATGTACATTCGACATTGACATACAGATTAATTGTGTTACATGTATTCAAATGATTAAAGGTCACAATGGCAATTAAATTACATCAATGTACAATAGAGATCAACTCCAACTGCTTTGAAATGTTCCTTTTTAATATTTAAAAAACATTTTAAAAGTTTTATCTTTTTACGACAATGGTCTTTGCCAGATCCTTCCTATTTATTGTACATTTTTTGCAATATGTTTGAAAGGGATACAATAAAATTGTATTGATCCAAGATTGTAAAATATATTTATATCTTACATGAAGGAAACAATATATCTAAAACTATTGTAAAACCCAATAGTGTCTCTATTTAACATGCCATTATTTTAACAATAATCTCTTTTTACATTGGAATTTTACAGCATATGTGTTACATCAAATTTTTAAAAATCACAATATCAATTGAGATAACTTTCAACCATCTTTGCCCTGGCAGTAACCTAGAAGAGAGTATTGTTGTCCGAGGGCATAGTCTAAGAATGTTTAACATTTATACTCCTTTTATTTCATTGATTTCAGTGGCGGACTACAATCAGGAATTGTAAATTGCAGGAATTCACTCCACTATATTAATGCCCAAACTAAAAAGATTCACATTTCTGCAGCTTCTTATAGATTTTTAAATACATTTGTATTTTAAAACATATTTTAATAATCTCAAAAAGAATAACTCCGGTTGATAAATACCTAGAATGCCCAGAAGTGTTTACAGTTCACAATCTTCAATGTCCAAATGTCTCACAGTGCAAAATATAATAAATTATTTAAGATAAGGAAGAGTAGATCCAGAATAGCACCAAATGAAAAGAGCCAAAAAGTAATCACGAACTATATAGTATGCAGGTGAAGTGCGAAGAAAAATATACATTTTATCCTAGATATTTAAAGTTTATTTTTTCCGTTTACCTGTATTAATAATTTTTTTGATAACAGTGGCGACCTGTCCTTTTAACATGGAGTTGAGAAGTTTGACAATGAATATCAAGCAGCTGCACAGAATAAACAAGGAGCCTGCAAGAAGGATGAGGCCAACTCCTAAATCTGATATGGTGGTATTCACAAATAAATGGTGACCTAAAATCAAAAAGGTAAACCAGAAGCAACATCTTGGTTAATTAATCTAATGTATATACTGGAATGCTTCTAAATATCCTTATGTTCAGGAATAATGTTTTATATCGCAGAGTACAGCATCCATACTTTGAAACAGTTTTTGATATTTAGCAAATAATGGGACATGGATGGGTAGACAATTTCATTTACATCACATAAAAACATCTCAATGTGCTTCACACATAAGTAATTAGATAAAAATTGCCAACAAGCCAAAAGTTGACAGAGAGTTAAAGAAGAGATATAAGCTCAACAATTTTTAAAGAGTGTCTTCTTTCATTTATTCATATCTACCAGTATTCTTCACTATGCCAAACATGTATTTATACAAACATGACAAAAACCTCTTCATTTTTTGCTTTTGTTCTTAAATAATATCAAAATAATCAAATGAAACATTCACTTACATTTTTGAATATATATTGTTTCTGATATATTTTTCAGAGTCAAAGTATTATTGCCATCCATCCAACAAAATTCGGGTGATGTGCAATTGAGTGAATTTGGGACAGTCACGTTTTTTTCAACCTACAAGAGAGGAACAACCATTTCAATCATTTTCAGTCACCTTTTCCGTAGCAAATGCTGTCTGAAACTCTACACAATTACATCGGCAGTACCAGATGTTCCCTAACCATTAAAGTACATTAAAGTACATGTAAAGTACTTTTTTTCTATCAACCTTAGAACTATTTCAGTCCTCTTTCTTTAAATTAATATTTATTGCCAATTTTCCATGATAATAATCTTTTATTTTATTTCTGCTTTGGCATTCATTTATATGTAGCAACAACATTCATATCTTTCTCAGCATCTGCACAGATTTTCAATCTTGTTATCTTATTTTCTTCTATTTAGATTTAGATTTAGATAGCCTTTATTGTCATTCAGACCGAAGTCTGAACGAAATATCTTCCTCCTCACAGTTTTTAACCTGTACTTTTTTCATTGGTTGATTTATTTATTTTGACACTCCTTAATTACTCCTTATTATTGCAGAACTTTTGTCTCTCTGTCATCCATTAAATGCCCTTTCAGGTGACTCCATGATGTGAGGGCAGAATCTCTGAATAAGAAGGTGCCACAATTAAGATAAGGGTAGATTTTTTCTCTCAATGGTCCTTGAGCATTTGTTCCAGTACATTGTGAAGGCCGAATCCTTGAATTTATTCAAACCTGAAATAAGATTTTTAATCAATAAGGTAATCAAGACTTCTGGGGGCAAGAGCAGGAAAGTGGATCTGAACGTGTTGGATCATTCAGAATTATATTGAATGGTGGAGCAGGCTCAAACTTCTTCCCTGCTTCTTATGGTCTTATAAGTCCACACTAACATATCGCCACCTGCATTTATTCAAAAAGAGCTACAATTTACTATAAAAGAGATAAATCAATCTCAAACGGTGTTTGCAAATGGCTGCATTTTATAGAGCAAAAAAAGACAAATAGCATACATGTAGCTATGGGCTGGGTACCTTGAAGAACTCAACTATAGCATGTACATAACTGGTATTTTGTGGTACCCAGTCACAAGTGTTGATTAGCCGAGAGTCACTGTTGTTTATACAGGATATGTTGTTTACTTGTTTGTATGGGCCGCAACACAAAAAGCCCTACAGACATTACACCTGCCTTTAACCAGGTTTAAATACTATCTGATCCAGTGCCACTATCATTCAATATTTATATTTTTCAAACTAGCAACAAATGGAGGTAGTAGAGTTGGAGGTGGGGGCGGGGGGAGCGATAGGTTAAAATTGCCCAAAAGCTGGAAATGCAGTGGGCAAGTCTTCTGTAAACTCTGATGTAAATCCTGTGCACAATTCTAGGGAAAGAGTATTTAAAGCCCAATGCTACAGCACTCCCATTCTGACTGGGCACTGGAATTTGAAAGCAACTACTCAGCAGCTACATTGGAGGAAGGCAAGCAATTGGCAAAGGTACACTGGTTAAAGTTACCAAAGTTTTTGAAAGGACTTTTCAAAGGACTTGCGTCACTTGTTATTAGATTTAATATTGCAAGCTCAAATACAACTATTGTGTATCAAACACTCCTCCACTGTGACTGTGTCTTGGCCTGAGCAGAGGCAGCTTGGTTTCTGGAGGAGTTCTGTCACCCAAAAAGACATCACACCCCTAACCTTCCAACAAAATATATCACATCTCTCCTTCCTGTCACCCAAAACCCTTCTCCTGTCAGAATCTTCTTGCCAGAAAAAAACAAAGAGAGCCCAAAATTTCTCTCTCACACAGAGATTCCACAAATTGTATCTGGGCCACAGTAACAAAGGTGGCAGCTTTTAAAAGTTTCTATGGTTTGCTTATACCACTCGACTATTATTCAATAACAAATTGTGCCCATTTTCATGATCATGTATCATATATAAGCAGTCACTGAACCAGACTGACAAAGTTGGCATGAGGTAACTACATTTTTTGTTCACTTGCCATTTCATTTGTGGTCTTGCACCATTCTTTGATGAGGCTTCGGTTTGCTGCTGCTGGATTTCCCGTTGCTATATCATTTATTACAGATTTGTCCAACTGAAATGAAGTAATTATTTTATGATTTAGACATGTCAGAAAATACCAAGTCATCGATTTTTCACTGAATATGGAATTCATGCTTTAGGGAAATGAACACAGGCCTTGGGACACAGACTGACAAAGCTCATTGTTGGTTATTCATGGACAAAGCTTATTTGCAGATCTTTTGGTGTTTTCCTGCAGTTTTTTTATAGTTGGAGTACTTAATAAGCCTCGTAAGAAGGCACCCTTGTTAGTCTGACAAAAGAGTCAGGTGAGGTAAGGACTTCAGGCCTTTATCCCCAAGACACACACTTAATGTAGGCAAGCATTGACAGAGGTTCAACAGCTTCAAGTTGACTTTTACAAATATCATTTTTTAATTTCAAAGCTGAATTACAATTCCATTGTGGAATTTGAACTCATGTTCCCATATTTACTGCCATGTATTTGCATACTGTATTGGGTGTAGTGAAAAACAAAATCTCAATATCCTTCCAAGGACCATTATCAAGTAGGATTGGATCAAGACTCTGAGATAGTAAAGAGATAGCAGTTCAGGTTGCCGAAGGTTTAATGTTGGTTTAGAGCAAGAGTTAGGGATGTGGGGGCAGGGGTATAGAAGGTGAGAATTTTAGGGAGAATAATTGAAAAATATAACCATGACAACAACCATATCCAACTTTTCACTATAAACTCCAATCTATCATGGTTTCCATTCAAAATGTTGACAGAGGATAAGGAAGAATAACAATTTAAATTAATAAATCAGCATTCCAGATTTCATGATGGTGTTAATATGCAAATATTCTGCTTTCAGAGTGAACAATTATAATTGCAGTAGCGAAATGACTGCAGTTCAAAATATGCTCAACATGCAGAAGAATGCATTCTGCATAAAATAAAATGATGCAATACTGGAATAATAACGCCTAATTGTGAAACAATGAAGTTTTGCAGTACTACACAGAAGGAAGTCACTTAACCCATCATATTCATGTCAACAGAATAATCCCATCACTCCCCTGACCCTCCTCCTGTTTGTCCTTGCTGCCATGTGATGTATCCTCACATATATGACCGCCACTTCCCTTTGATTGCTTTGCCAATTACATGCACTAAAGGTGTAGATTGCAGTAGGTAATTAACTCTCCATCATGTGTTTGGGATAATGGAATAATCTAGAGCACCCTGTAGAATCTCATCTCGTAACAGTGAAAACATGCAAACTGTATACAGACCGCACACAAGATCTGGACCCCAGGTCAGTGAAACGGTGAGGCAGCAACATTAACTGTCAGTTAACATGACTGCTTCACAGGTCCAGAGACCCTGATATATCTGTGGTTGTGTCGCTGCATGTAACTGTGTGGATTTCTGCTGGGTGCTTTGGTTCCACCCCACATTCCCTATATGTACTGAGAAGTTGAGTAGCTGTTGTGAATTACCCTGTCAATAGCAAAAGGAATCAAGGAGGAGTCAATGGGCAAGTGAGAAAGGATAAGGTACAGGGCTACAGGGAAATCAGTAGAGGGGCAATGGTACTAATGGGATTATTCTTCTGGGAGGTAACATGGACCCAATGAATTGGATGGCCTCTTTTTGTGTAAAAGTAAGAAGGAACTGATGCAAATGTTGAACTATTCCTCACTTAATCTCCAAATTGTATAGTATAGTATACAATTTCTTTCACAGAGTTAAGTCAAAGAGAAACTTTTATTCCTCACAAAAAAACAATATAACTCATAAAGCTGCCTCTTGATATATCTCCTCTGCCCAAGTTCATGCTGGAAATATTTGTCCTACTCAATCGGACTATCAGTTCAACGACACTGCGATGCGGGGAATCAAAAAGTTTCCTTTTTGTTTTTACAGATTTTATGAATTTCTTCAAAAATTCTAATGGACAGTATGATGACAATTAACTGTATAAATTAACCATGTATTTATAAAGGAAGTTCAGTTTAAACACTCATCCAGAAGTGGCCCAAATCTCAATACAACGCTCTTTCAGCGCTAAACTACAGCGTCTGCCCAATAAAATGCTTGTCCCAATAACACAGTTGGAAACTATAGAATTTTAAATTACACGCTAAACCTGATCCTTGGAGTGATCTTATTTATCTTAATGATATAAAGCATTATGATTTATCCATCAAATAATTGATAACTTTCACTAATATTCTTTATTAGATTCAGTTGCACAATAACTATTTCACACCTTGTGTGCTGTAACCTGTAGGAACCTATGGAGGCGATAAAGTAGGAAGAAAATTGTTTAAAAGGACACAAAATGCTGGAGTAACTCAGCAGGTCAGGCAGCATCTATGGAGAACATGGATAGGTGACGTTTCGAGTTACTCCAATACTTTGCGTCCATTCGTGAATTAATCAGCATCTGCAGTTCTTTGCTTCTCCAATAAAAATATTTTCATAGTTTTATTTGATAATATTAGTGTGAATTCTTCATCATCATAGCGGGTGTCATGGAAAGTATAGATGGTGTCCTGTTAAATCAGGCCCACTCAGGGGATATGAGATGAGTGGACATTTATGACTTACCCACCGTAGTTACACCAATATTCCCCTGAAACGAAGAAACAAGGAAGTGCCGATGCTGGTTTACAAAAGAAGACAGAGTACTGGAGTAAGTCAGTGGATCAGGCAGCATCACATGATAACATGGATTGGCAACATTTCAAGACAGGGCCCTTCTTCAGACTGAAGACTATCCATCTTCTCCTGAGATGCTTCTCCTGGTCCACTGAGCTACCCCAGTCTTCTTACTCTATAAATGATATAGTTAGGGTTTACACTGGGATCCTTGGGTTTGAAGAGGTGAAGGGAGAAAGGAAAGAGGTCTGGTTGAAGTCTGGAGAGAAGTTGGAAGTCAAGTAATTAAGGTGCAAACTTTTCCCAACCAGACCTTTGGTTCAAGATCTCCAGGGTATCAGCAGCACCCAAAATATCCCTCCATATTTGTGGCCAGCACAGAACTGAGGCTCGGCAGCCACTGTCTTGCGCTTGACTCTCTGACACACCACAAGGTTCTGGAGAGCTCGCTGGCAGTTAGATACTCAGTGTTTCTCCCCACGGCACCTGTCCACAGAGAATGAAAGTAAACAATCTGTGCTGGTTTAATATGAATCCACAGCACATGGCTTACCTGCACAATAAGTTTTGTGAGGGGATTTGTAATAACTTTTAACATATCTGGAGCATCTTCACCACTCTGGATATCAAATGACTTGACAATAATTTCAGTGAGATAGTATAGATAGCCAGAGGCTGCTTCTATCGGCAGTAGGATTAGCACCGAGAGCCAATTAAAGAAATCATGTACAGTTGCACCTGCAAAGGCTCTAGGAAGGAAATAAATATGATTAGCACATTCACAATCTTAATCATTTTTGACAAGGTTGACCCTGGCATCACAACCCAGGCCCCCACCATTCTCTGTGCAATGAAACCTGCCCTGCACATCTCTTTTAAACTTGACCATCCTGTGAAAAGGTTCTGACTGTCTAGCCTATCTATGCCTCTCAATCTTATGTACTTCTATTCTATTCACTTGGACCATCTCTGACATTTCTAGATCTCACCGTCTCCATCACAGGTAACCGACATCTACTGCAAACCTACTGACTCCCATAGCTATCTTGATTACACTTCTTCCCACCCTGCTTCCTGTAAAGTTTCTATCCCCTACTCCCAATTCCTCCGTCTACGCCGCATCTGCGCCCAGGATGAGGTGTACCATACCAGGGCATCGGAGATGTCCTCATTCTTTAGGAAACGGGGGTTCCCCTCTTCCATTATAGATGAGACTCTCACTAGGGTCTCCTCGATATCCTGCAGCTCGCTCTTACTCCCCCTCCCCCCATTCTTAACAAGGACAGAGGCCTCCTTGTCCTCACCTTCCACCCCATCAGCCATCGCATACAGCATATAATCTTCCAACATTTTTGCCTCCTCCAACGGGATCGCAATACTGGCCTCATCTTCCCATCTCCACCCCTTTCTGCTTTCTGCAGAGACCGTTCCCCCCCAAAACTCTGGTCAACTCAACCCTTCCCATCCAAACCACCCCCTCCCCAGGTTCTTTCCCCAGCAACCGCAGGAGATGCAACACCTGTACCTTTACCCCCCCCCCCCCCCCTCTCGACTCCATCCAAAGACCCAGTCTTTCCAGGTGAGGCAGAGGTTCACTTGCACCTCCTCCAAACTCATCTACTGTATCCAGGTGTCAACTTTTCTACATCGGCAAGACCAAGCACAGGCTCGGCGATCGTTTCGCTGAACACCTCCGCTCAGTCCGCCTTAGCCTACCTGATCTTGCCTGTGTTTGGGAGGAAAGGTCTTCATCAAGACCCCAGCAATCTCCTCAATAACCTGGCATAGACTATGAGGTCCTGGGAGTTGCCACCTTAATGACCCACAAGAGCCCCACCACCACTCTGATCTCACTATCCTCTTTGCCCTTCTCATTAATGAAAACTGATGCAAGGTACTTGTTTGGTATCACGCCTACATCCTCTGAGTCCAAGCATAAATTCCCTCCTTTTTCCTTGAATAGTAATGTGCATTACTTTTTCTTTCTTGTTTTCTCTTGTGAAGCACCTCTATTCACCAATCCTTCTGCCAAGGGAGCCAGTTTCCCCTGATTTAGTTAATCAAAATCACATGTAATTTGAAACACCATTATCATGTCACGGCTCAAAGGAGAACTCCAATTTCCTTGCACAACTGTAGGTTAGTTCATCTTTGGTTTCATTCTGGTAAATCTGCACAACGCCCCAGTTTAATACTGAACAGCCTTCTCAAATTGGCCTGCTACAGTCCACATCTCAGGTAGACTCCAGCCTCTTTACAAATATGCCAATTAGTTTCTACTTTCTCTCCTCCTTCAAGATCAATCACTTTAAAACTATCTGTATAAATCTAATCTGCACATTCTTTACCAGCCTCTTTGGGCAGTGAACTTCCCAACGGTCGTACAAAACAAAAAGCGATACATTCGTGGACTGCCTGCCTAAAAGAATAGGACTTCTGTCTTTTCCTCCCCTCCCCTCCCCTCCTAAACTGCTTTGTTCGGATGCTGTTAGCTCAGAACTTAAAAACAAGAGTCCACCCGGGGAAGGCGTACCTTCTGAATTCAGTTCGGTCTCCAGATTGCATCAGAGCCACGATGGTGTTGGTCACCGAGGTACCGATGTTGGTTCCCATTATCACAGGAATGGCTGATCGCACTCCTAACACTGAGGGGGGGGGGGGGGGGGGGGGGGGGGGAGTAAATAGGGAAAGTGAGATGAGCGGGAGATTGAAAGTTGGAAGGTGTCTGTCGCTGCCACACCTCTCCAACATTAAAATTGTTTTTTCAAACAACAAACTCTGCGCCAGTGTGATGGATCTGAGAACACAGTATACTCACAGCCAGAGGACACCATGCTGACCACGATAGAAGACGATGTGCTGGAGCTTTGAACCAGAACTGTGACCAAGATGCCGATCACCAGGCCGGCCACAGGATTTGACAGAACCGCGTTATCTTTGAAAATATCTCCCGCGGCTTTACCTGCAGAGCAGCAAATAGCAACAGACATTAAAACAAAATGCAGACCATTCTTTCGTGAAGCTGTAAGTTCAGATGAGAGGGAGCACCTTCCGACCCTGTGCCCGTGTGGACGAGCAACAAGTGCCCTGCTAACATGGGAAGCCCAATCTGCAAAGTGTTTCTCTCCTAACCTACCATGCAAAGCTGAGCCTGTTTCTCGCCTGTCATTACCCATTTCCTACCCCTGGTTCTGATTCGATAACAGGGCATAAAATGTTCAGTCAAGAACCCCAGATATCTCACCTCCAACAAGTTGGAAGGCCGAGCTGAGGATGTCCAGCGAGCAGACGAAGAGGTAAAGAAATCCAAACAGTGAAGCGATCTTCAACACTGTGCTCAGCACTCGAAACACCCTCATCTTAGTGTTCAGTTCTGTCAACGAGAATGATTATTTAAAGGGTTTGACTAGTCAGCGATCAGTGTTTTCTGCCAGAGAACAAAGGCGGACATTGGCTGGGCATTGTAGAGGGACAGATAAATACCTGACCACTTGACGCCGGTAGCCTCGAGTTTAGGCAGTGCCCAGGGATCCTCAGGCTCATTCTCCGTCAGGGTTATGGTAGAATTAGCAGGGTGCAAAGTAGGTTCATTCACGGTGGTCTCTCCGATTCCTAGAAGATCAAAGATTGATGAGTGAAAGAGTCAATACCAGCACGAAGTGGTCACAACATAAAGATCTGGATACACAAGAAACTGCAGGTGCTGATTTTTAAAATCAAAACATGAAGTACTGGAGGAACTCAGCGGGTCAGGCACCATCTCTGGAGGGAATTGATAGATGACCTTTCGGGTCTGGACCCTTTTGACCGAGGTGGGGGCGGGGGAGAAAACTGGAAAAGGGAGGTCGGGAGGGATGAGCAAACCAAGGAGTTGTGGAGGGATCCATTCATCCCTTCCCACCCAACCCATACTGGACCCTTTTGGGAGGGATGAGCAAACCAAGGAGTTGTGGAGGGATCCATTCATCCCTTCCCACCCAGGTACATTTTCCTGCAATTGCAGATGTAACAGCTTACCCGACACGCCCTTTCTCAGTTCCATCCCGGGATCACAGCTGTGTTTCCAGGTGAGACAGAGGTTCACCTCTTCAAATCTCATCTACTTAATTCGGTGCTCCCAATGTATAACGTGGCCCCCTTTATATCGACGAGATCAAGTATAGACTAGACGCCCATTGTGCCGAACACTTGCGCTCTGTTTGCCGCGTATTGCCAGATCTCCCGCTCTAACTAACCATTGTAACTTCCCTTTCCCATTCTCAAACCAACGTTTCTGTTCTTGGCCTCCTCCGTTGCCAGAGTGAGCCCACAAGCAAACTGGAGGAACCTCACCTCATATTCCGCTTGGGCAGTTTACAATCCAAAGGTATGAATGTCGGATTCCCCAACGATAAATTATACCCCCTACTCTCTCCCCCCCCCCCCCCAACCCATTCCCACACCAATATGCCCCATGAACCACTCTCCCCCAATCCCACCCCAGTCCTGCTTCATTCTCCTCCTTCCAAAAGTCTCATATCTCCATTTTATTTCCTCTCTTTTCCTTCTGCTATCCATTCCAACCCATATCCACCCCATGGCTATACATTTCACTCCCTGTCTTACACCCCTTTTTCCATCTCCAGCCTTTGTCCACGCATCTACCAATTTAACCCCACTCACCTGTATCCATCTGTCACTTGACAAGCTTTGCCTGCCTCTATCTCTCTTTACCACCTTTCTCCGCTCATCCACCCAGTCCGTTCTACCCCCACCCCCTCCCACATCTCCCACTCTCCATCGTTGTGAAGAACGGGGGGGGGGGGTCCGGACGCCGCGAAGCATCGTCTGTCGATTCCTCCACAGATGCTGACTGGCCCCTCCAGCGTTCAGTGTTTTCCATAAGGAGCTGGTGGGTGCGTGGAGCCCCGACTCACCGTTCATCCTCGGCTTGCAGTCATCGTCGGGCTCCGCGGTCTCTGTACTGCCCTGCGAGCCCTCCAGCCCAGCCTGTGACTCCATGGTCGCCTGCAAGGAGCAGTGGTCAGATGTTAGTTCGATTCCAGACGGAGCCTGTTGGAATTTAATATTAGCCCGCTTTTCCCTTCTATTCCTGCAAATTCTCTCAGATAATATTCACCCCGCGAGAAACTCCGCAATAACTTTCTGCTCAATAGAATAGGCAAGGAAAGTCAAGGGAGAAGATAACTCGCATTTGAAAGTCAACGACAGCACAAAGACACAAGAGCTTTGAACGCGCTCTATCTAATATATTAAAATGATTTTAAAAAAACGAATGAGTTTGAAAGCAAAATAGTAAAATAAAGTTATTTTAAATTGATAAATAGTAAACTATTAAGTGTCAATTCCGTGGGGTCTGTCGGTTAAATCGTCTGCTCACCGATTCTTGCTGGCAGAAGTTAAAGAAAATCCTTCAATATTGGTTATGAGATCTTTCCCTCGCACCCTGGGCACAGTTTATATATAGTTTGCGAGGGAACGAACAGAATGACGACGAATCATGTGATGTACTTTCTGAAGAATTACCTGACTGGCCTTTTAACCTAACCTGCAAACTGAAATATAGCAAGTATATTGCTTTGGAGATAGCGCCAGGTCGGCTTACACTTAAATCTATGCAACTCTTCAAGATAGCTATAACTTATTAACAAAAGTGATTTCTTCTTAGTTTCACAATCAGATCTGTCCACCTGTCAGATGCAGATCCAAAGTTAAAACTTCCATAGGTTATCTATGTTTTGGATAGAGTTAGAAAGTTAGGAAGGCAGAAATTAATGGCACAGAAGAAGGAGATTTTGTCAAGACCTGTCCATTATTGCTTTAAAACTTCCTATTCCTCATCCATTGCACTGTGTACAGTGGTACAGCAAGTGCTCATCTGAGTACTTCTTAAATACCCTGAAGGATTCTGTCTTCAGTAATCTTTCGGGCAGTGCGGTCCAGACCCATGCCATCCTGTAGCTGATCAATTCTTTACTGACCTGCCCTCTGGTCCTTCTTTACTCTATGTCCCCAATTTATTGACCTATCCACTGAGAATAATATGTCCTTCCCATTCATAGAACAATACAACACAGGAACAGGCCCCTTGGCCCACTATGTCTGTGCTAAACATGATTCCTAGTTAAACTAATCTCCTTCACCTTCATGTGATCCATACCCCTCTATTCTCTACATATCCATGTGCCTATCTGAAAGCCTCTTAAATGTCATTATTGTTTTTGCTTCCACCACCAACCCTGTCAACTTAATCCAGGCACCTACCAGTCTCTGCAAAAAACTTGCCCTCAAACTTCTGTCTGCAACATGTCTGTAATGTAATGAAACAGTCTGAAGAAGGGTCTTGGCCCGAAACGTCACAAATTCCCTCTCTCCAGAGATGCTGCCTGTGCCGCTGAGTTATTCCAGCATGTTGTGTCTACCTTGCTCTAAGTGCTGCCACTCTCACCTTAAGGTTATGCCCTGTAGTTTTTAACAATTCCCATCCTGGGAAAAAGGTTCTGACCATTTGCCCTATCAGTAAATTTATATGCCCTATCCCATAATTTTATATCAGCTCTCCCGTCAACCTCTGACGCTCCAGGGAAAATAATCCAGGTAGACATAAGGAACTGCAGTTGCTGGTTAAAAAAACCCCACCAAGTGTGGGAGTGACTCAGCGAATTAGGCAGCATCTCGGGAGAACATGGGTAGATTTTGTTTAGTTTGGTTTATTGTCGAGGCACAGTGAAAAGATGTTGTTGCATGCTAACCAGTCAGCGGAAAGACCATACGTGATTACAATTGAGCCATTCACAGTGTACAGATACCTGATAAAGGGAATAATGTGTACAATGTTTAGTGCTAGATAAAGCCATTAAAATCCGATCAAAGATAGTCTGATGGTCTCCAATAAGGTAGATAGTAGTTCAGGACTGCTTTTGTGGTAAGATGGTTCAGTTGCCTGATAACAGCTGGGAA
This sequence comes from Amblyraja radiata, assembly GCF_010909765.2. NCBI lineage: Eukaryota > Metazoa > Chordata > Chondrichthyes > Rajiformes > Rajidae > Amblyraja > Amblyraja radiata. The sequence goes on along the minus strand of NC_045956.1, from coordinate 90,477,250 downwards.
GAAACTGTTCCTGAATCTGGAGGTGTGCATTTTCACACTTCTATACCTTTTGCCCGATAGGAGATGGGAGAAGAGGGATTGGCCAGGGTGCGACCCATCCTTGATTAGGCTGGTGACCTTGCCAAGGCAACGTGAGGAATAAATGGGAGTCAATGGAATGGAGTTTGGTTTGTGTGATAGTCTGGGCGACGTCCACAATTCTCTGCAAATTCTTGCGGTCTTGGATGGAGCTGTTCCCAAACAACGTTTTGATGCATCTTGATAAAATGCTTTCTAGGCGCATCTGGTGGGAGATGTTGGGGTCAACACGATGACCCTTCTCCTAGGGACCCCACAGGAAATGTCACCTATCCATTTTCTCCAGAGATGATGCCTGACCCGCTGTGATACTCCAGACTTTGTGTCTTTTTTTCAAATTTAAATCACCATTGATCCCATGCATCCTAATCTTCTGGATTAGTTTACCATAGGGACTTTATCAAATGCCTTACTAAAATCCATGTACATAACATTCACTGCCTTACCCTCACCAACCACCATCATCATCTCCTCAAAAACTAATCTTATCACATTCGTCCTATCCTGGCCTCTCATAATGTTAAACACCTCAATTACATTACCCTTTCAAGGGCTTTGTTCCAAGGCAACAATCCCAGCCTAGATTGATTTTACTTCATATCTAAAAATCTCCAGCTCTGACAATATAATTGTAAATCTCATCTGCAATCTCTGCCATGCAATTACAACCTGTAACCTGGTAGCTAGAACTGTTTGCTTTACTGATAATTTATACAGTGCCTGGGTGATGTTCTAATTCTTTTTGCGAGGCCTGCCAATAAAATAAGTATCCTGTCATGCTTTCTTAATCATCTTATCTACATACCCTTCAGGTACATAGAGACAAAGTTTGTTTTGGATTTCTACATTTCTGTTCCCTGCCATTTATTATGTAGGGTCTCTTCAAATGCATAGCTTCATACTCACTGGAGTGAGCTGCATTTGCTCCTGGTCTAGTCCATTGACAACTCCTTAAAGTCTACAGCATTATTCCCACTATCAGCCATTCAGCCATTTTTTGATTAATCTACATCAATCTTAATCATGGCTCCCACCTTTTTATGTTTGAATCATTGACATAAGCACAATGCAAGCAGCATTCCAGTGATTAAAACACCCTTTAACCATGACCCTTTGCTCCCAGGCATTATACCAATTTGGATCTAAATTCCATCAACCCTTCCCCAGCCCACCTGGCCAATCGATCCAGGTTTTGCTGCAATCTTTCACAACCACCTTCACTATATGCAAAGCCGCCCGCTTTTGTATCATCAGCAAACATGCCAATTTTGCCCTGTATGTTTTTATCCAAATCATTGATGTAGATGACAAACAGTAACTGGCCCAGCACCGAACCCTGAGGCACACCACTAGTCACAGGCCTCCATTCCGAGAAGCTACCTTCCATCATCACCATCTGCTTCCTTCCATGGAGGCAATTTGCTATCCATTCAGCTATCTCTCTTTGGATCCCATGCGATCTAACCTTCCAGAGCAGCCTACCATGCGGAACCTTGTCGAAGGCCTTACTGAAATCCATGTACACATCTACAGCTCTGCCCTCATTGACCTTTTTGGTCACAGCTTCAAAAAACTCAATCAGATTTGTGAAACACGACCTCCCATGTACAAAACCTATCCCTAATCAGCCCTTGCCCATCCAAATGCCTGTATAACCCATCCCTCAGAATACTCTCTAGTAACTTTCCAACTATAGATTTTATGCTCACAAGCCTATAGTTCCCAGCATTTCCCCTGCAGTCCTTCTTGAAAAGAGGCACAACATTTGCCACCCTCCAGTCTTCTGGCACCTCTCCTGTATTTAAGGATGACTCGTAAGTTTTGAACATTAGCCAAAGATCCCATGATATGGTCCTGCCCTTTCAAGCTGTGATGCACTTGGCTTGTAAAGCTTGCATATGTGTGTTCCCTAGAACTAAGTCCAATTTTCTTTTTAGGCTGTCCTCAGGGTTGAAAATGGCATACGTCCATTCTAGTTTTGTAGGTTCTCATGTGGATAATGAGACCATTGTGGGAACCACAAACTCTTCAACAGACGGAGCAGAAGCTAACCAGCAAGGTAGACAGATGGGTAACTTGTGAAGTGCAGATTTCCCAATGCATGACCTTGAAGTCAATCCCATTTGATATGCTCATTCTCTACTAACTCACTTTCCCTCTTGGGATAAATAAAGTTCTATCATATCGTATCGTATCATACCATATCTATATTACTAAAACTCTGTTCTTGACCGGTTTTGGCGATCTGTGCTGCGATTTCCGAGAGAACGCCGCCACCTACGGTCGTCATTTTTGGCCACCTCGCTCAGAGCCCCCCTCCGCCGCATGTGTGCCGAGGATTTTTCCCGTCGATGAAAAATGACAGAGATATTAATGTTTTTACAAAATTCCCCATTCTCTCTGCTGCCCCTGCTAGAGGGAGGGGGAGGGACTATAAAACCAGGAAGTGGTGTGCCTCAATCAGTCTCTGTAAGTGGTGTGCCTCAATCAGTCTCTGCAAGTGGTGTGCCTCAATCAGAGCTCTGAATAACACTGAACGACACTGAACAAATGTCTCCACAGCTGTGAGTACCCATAATGTGGTTTGAAAATGAATATATGGTTAGTTGGATGTAAAAAAGCACTGCCTGCATCTGGTTGTTTGGGTTTGGGTTGAAGTAAAAAGGCACTCTCTCTCTCTCTCCCCTCCTCTCTCTCCCCCACCTCTCTCTCTCTCCCTATCCCTCTCTCTCCCCCTATCCCTCCCCCTATCCCTCTCTCCCCCCTGTCTCTCTCCCTTACTCTCTCAAATCTCCCTCTCTCCCCTCCTCTCCTCTTCCCCCTCTCCTCTCTCCCCCCCTTCTCCTCTCTCCATCCCTCTCCCCTTTCCCCCTTCCCCCCCTCTCCCCCTCTCCTTTCCCCCTCCTCTCTTACCCCTCCTCTCTACTCTCCCCCCTCTATCCTCTACCCCCCCTCTCCTCTACTCCCCTCTCTCTCCCCCCTCCTCTCCCCCTCCTCTCCTCTCTCCCCCCCTCTCCTCTCTCCCCCCCTCTCCCCTCTCTCCCCCCCTCTCCCCTCTCTCCTCCCTCTCCTCTCCCCCCTCTCCTCTCCCCCCTCTCCTCTCCTCCCCCCCTCTCCTCTCCCCCCCTCTCCTCTCCCCCCCTCCTCTCCCCCTCTCCTCTCCCCCTCTCCTCTCCTCTCCCCTCCCCCTCACCCCCTCTCTCTCTCTCCCCTCTTTTTCTCCCATCCTCCCCTCCATCCCCTCCCCCAAACCCCCTCCCCTCCACACCCCCTACCCGCTTCCCACCACCCTCCCTCCCTCCCCCTCCCTGCTCCCCACCTTACCCCCTCACAGCACCTCCCCCTCTCTCCCCCTCGCTCTCACCCTCTCTCTCTCCTCCCCTCCTCCCCCACCTTTCCCCCCTCACCCACCCTTCCTCTTCTCCTCTCCACCCCCTATCCCGCTTGCCCCTCTCTCTGTGTCTCTGTCTCTCTCTCTGTCTCTGCCCTTTCTCTCTCTGCCCTCACTCTCTACCCCTGCCCCCCCCCTATCTAGATGTGACTGCAAGTTGGGGGCTATTCGTCAGTAGATAGGGTGGTTATGGGGTAAAAGGAGCAAATTAATAATATTAATATAATATCAAGGGGGGTAATTAGCGTGAGTGCGGGGGGGGGGGGGGGTAGTTAGTGTGTGACAATGCATGCCGCCTCCCCCCCCACAACCGCACGTTGGCGGAACAGACCCAACGGGTCTGCACTTGGTCTAATAACCATATATAACCATATAACAATTACAGCACGGAAACAGGCCATCTCGGCTCTTCTAGTCTGTGTCGAACACTTACTCTCACCTAGTCCCATCTACCTGCACTCAGACCATAACCCTCCATTCCTTTCCCTTCCATATACCTATCCAATTTATTTTTAAATGATAAAAACAAACCTGCCTTCATCACTTCGACTGGAAGCTCATTCCACACAGCTACCACTCTCTGAGTAAAGAAGTTCCCCCTCATGTTGCCCCTAAAATTTTGCCCCTTAGTTCTCAAATCATGTCCTCTTTGTTTGAATCTTCCAACTCTCAATGGAAAAAGCTTATCCATGTCAACTCTATCTATCTCTCTCATAATTTTAAAGACCTCTATCAAGTCCCGCCTTAACCTTCTGCGCTCCAAAGTAGGATTATTATTATGATTATGAACTATAGTTCTCCAGTTCTGCCATCATCCTTGTAAATCTCCTCTGCAACCTTACTACTGCTGAACCTAATGACAGAAGTAAAGTAATTGATGAAACAACTGCTGATGGTTGGGCCTGGATACCTTCCCTGAGGAATGCCTAGTCGGCCTGTGATGACTGACTTTCACTGACCACAACTGTGTTCCTTTATCTATATAACTAAAAGTCTGATCTTGACCGCTTTTGGCTCGCTGTGGTGCGATTTCCGAGAGATCGTCGCCACCTACGGCCGTCAATTTTGGCCACCTCGCTCAGAGCCCCCCTCCGCCTTCTGGGACAGGAGGATTATTCCCATCGATGAAAAATCAGAGAGATATTAATGTTTAAAAAAAAATCCCCATTCTCTCTGCTGTCACCGCTGGCGGCAGGGGGGAGGGACTATAAAACCCGAAAGTGTAGTCCCTCACTCAGTCTCTGCCAGACCCAGGAAGCAAGAGGTTCACGGCTCTCTGAGCTGCGAATAACACTGAACGCAGGTCTACTCCACGGTGAGTCCCCTCGATGCGACTGTAAGGTGGCTGCTGCCCAATTGTTTGCCTCGCCTTTTTAACAAGTTTGTGTTCACAAAATGAATTTTGGTTGTCAGGTGGCTGCTGCCCAATTGTTTGCCTCGCCTTTTTAACAAGTTTGTGTTCACAAAATGAATTTTGGTTGTCAGGTGGCTGCAGCCCAATTGTTTGCCTCACATTTTTAACAAGTTTGTGTTCAAAAAATGAATTTTGGTTGTCAGGTGGCTGCAGCCCAATTGTTTGCCTTGCCTTTTTAACAAGTTTGTGTTCAAAAAATGAATTTTGGTTGTCAGGTGGCTGCAGCCCAATTGTTTGCCTCACATTTTTAACAAGTTTGTGTTCACAAAATGAATTTTGGTTATCAGGTGGCTGCAGCCCAATTGTTTGCCTCGCCTTTTTAACAAGTTTGTGTTAAAAAAATGAATTTTGGTTGTCAGGTGGCTGCAGCCCAATTGTTGCCTCGCCTTTTTAACATGTTTGTGTTCACAAATTGAAATTTGGTTGTCAGGTGGCTGTAGCCCAATTGTTTGCCTTGGCTTGGCTTTTAATATCGTTGCAACAGTTGGATGCCAGCCCAAGAATCCATTCGGCCCACAATGTCTATACTAGCCCTCTGGAAACCAGTACCTTCGGCCCGCAACTCCCATACTAGCGCAACAGACAGCCCCCCCCACTGGCGAGCAATATTGGAATTGGTGGAGAAGTGGAATATTGCGTTGGTGACCAGCCGTCCCTTGTGATGCTGAGACCCAACGGGTCCCACTTAGTCTAGTACAGGATATAACTCCAACCATTGGATTATTTTCCCTCTGATGCAGTGCTGTTGTCCTAAAATGAATAAAGGGATGTATTAAGTAATATCCATATGGCACTCAGCCTAACACCAATGTCGGGGATTATTCAGGAGTTATGGAATTATGTGGATAGCAGGTACTAATATAAACACAAAAAACATCTGTTCAAATGCAGACTACATTCAATAATTAGCTTTGAAATTAAAATGACAGCAGGGTAAGCAAACAGTACTGTCTACAGAGTGCAGGCTAGTGACCCACAGCAGAACACTACTCAGTAAATATAGTTTGAAATAGACATGACCATGAAACGTTCTTGTATGCATCAGTCAGATGTAAGACAATGAGGATATAAACTTCCTTTATACAAGTTATGGGCCTGTCCCACTTGGGTGATTTTTTTAGGCAACTACGGGCGACTAATTTATTGGCACATGTTCACCGGTGGTGAACTCAATCGCGCAAAAAGTCGAAGCGTCTTTCTGGTCGCTGCTAAATTTTCAACATGTTGAAAAATTTTCGCCGATAGTGGGTTTGACGCCAATGAGCGTAGCTTGACTTCTCCTGACGTAGGTGCTGTCATCTGTTGTCACCAAGATGACGTAGGTTGTCACAGTTTTTTCGGCGACCTGCTACGACTATGACATTCGCCGGCAGTTGCCTAAAAAATCGGCAAGTGGGACAGGCCCATTAGACACGTTATTGGTCATCAATGCAAGAATTCCTGTGGAGGAAGCATAGATATGACTTGAAACAACCGATCTGGCAAGTTTGTTTTGGATATGTCATCAAGCTAATTAAATAAAAAGTTTTCAACCTATATTTGGGATCCTGGCCCAAACATCTGCAGTTGTTTAATTAATTATCTGATCATTAGGTCAGCAGTGTGGATGTTCAGGAATTCCATTCACAGTTTTTTAAACAAGTGAATCAGCCTAGCCTGCATGCAGCAACATTCAGACAAGGCTGATCAGTGGCAAATAACTTTAAAGGAATATATTTTTTATATAATAAGGTTTGGAGGATATTTGAAGCAAAGGAATTTCCTTTGTGGGTTCATGAATCTACAGTATATTTTTGAAGCAAACTAGTTAATATTCTGTGTGGAGGGAGTAACATTCCCAGTAAAGGTTTACTAAGAACTCTGGCAAAACATTGCCAGTAAAGGTTTACTAAGAAACTCCGTCTCTGGTATAAAAGTACTTTAGAAGCAATTTACTATTAATTGAGTTAACTATTAAGACGCAGCTGATTATAAAAGCTGCTATCCACAATCTTTGCTGATTGGGCCCTGTTCAGTCACAACCTTGTTTTTCCTAAGTGTAGATAAACTCTCAGTGTCTAAAAATTAAAATTCTTATTTTATCTTCAAATTCTTACATGGCCGCACATTCCTATCTCTTTAACCACCATCTGCACCACCTGCACCACTATCGTCCATTCCTTTCCCATCCTGAAACTCCAGTCCCCTGACTCCAATCTATTGCAATCCCCTCCCTTTCTTCATCCCAGCATTGGCTAACCATCCATTTGATCATCTGGACCTCACATTCAGGATCTTTCCCCCTTAGCTCGTCCAATTTTTTCTGCTCCTTTTATGAGCTTCTTCAGGTTCCATCCACTTGTCCCAACATTGTTTGCTCTTGCCAATATATTTCTCACTTTTGTACTTTGTGTCAGAATATTCATTTGGTTACCACCTTCTGACATTTTATATAACACTACTAAATAAATGCTAATTGGTGTTGTTTGGCATTTGTTGTTTGAATCAAAACAAATATCAATGATTCAATGGTTCATTGGTACTTTATTTGTCATATATACCAAGGTACAGTGAAATTCAGTTTTATATCCATTTCAGTACGTATGACTTTACATAAGCACTTAGATACATCTAAAATAAACATCTCAAATACATATAAGTGTATAGCAGCAGCATACTGAGCCAGTATACAATCGCAGGTTTGGCACCATTTCCAGGTCCCAGTTTGTAAGTGCAGGACTCTTGACCTGACCATGAAGGCCCATTGTTCTGGCAGAGTGCGGGGTCGACCTGGCCAAGCATAGCATATCAGTAGTAATCTCTTTAAATGGTATCATCATTACCTACTAAGTATAATATGAAATGAGTAGTGTTGCATTGCAATGATGTCTTAATAGTCTTAATAGTGTGATGTGCAATACTTCACCCATAAATATTCACAGAGCAGGTATGTATTGGTGGATATTTGTGCATTTAATTGAATAATGAATGCTGTAAATGTAACTTATCACACAAACATAGAAACATAGAAAATAGGCGTAGGAGTAGGCCATTCGGCCCTTCGAGCCTGCACTGCCATTCAATATGATCATGGCTGATCATCCAACTCAGTATCCTTTACCTGCCTTCTCTCCATACCCCCTGATCCCCTTAGCCACAAGGGCCACATCTAACTCTTTCTTAAATATAGCCAATGAACTGGCCTCAACTACCTTCTGTGGCATGGCTGATATCATTAGTGAAGTTGGCAACATAGGTGCTATGGAAAAACATTCCTCAATGATCTGTTAATTCATTGATTGTGTTTTACACAAAATCATTCACATTTATTTGTTTGGCACTTTACCAAAGTTGTTACTACAATTAATTGTAAAACAAACCGTCACAAACAATATTATGAAAAATTGGCTTTGATTATTGCACATGCACCATTTACTGCTGAATTTACAACTGAAACTGACACCATTTGGACATTTTGAAAAATATGATAGAATTTATGCGAAATGACAAGTGAAACAAATTTGCTATGAGCTATCTTTCACAGTTAAAGAATAATTAATCTATCAACTGTTATTAAAGATTGCTACTGTCAAATTTATGCCTCGGATGGACTTTCATATGGTTTCATACAGCCAGCAGTTTCCAATAATTATGTAATTGTCCTTCTTTATAGCAACTATGTTGCCAACCACTAATGATATCAGCCATGCCATTAACCTGATTTTTTATTCAGCACTGTACAATATAGGTGTGCTTAGATACAAGTTGGATTAAACATTAACTGTGTGGTAACTTAATGGAAGAGACTGTCGAAATGGTAGCAAGAACCTCGCTGGTGCGGCACGGAGGTGGGTAAGCCCGGTGCGGCGGCGAGGTGAGTAGGCCCGGTGCGGCGCGGAGGTGGGTAAGCCCGGTGCGGCGGCGAGGTTCGGCGGGGGAAACAGGTTAAATAAACTACATACCTTTTGCTTTGTCCTGCACTTCCAAGGATCTTTGGAGCAAATTCCTCTCCACAACGAATATAAACCTCACCACCAAAGCCTCCGGAATTGCAAGCGATGGTAGGTTTTGTAACAACGCCACTATCGCACAGTGTCACTGATGGTAGGTTTTGTAACAACGCTACTATGTCAAAAGTTTTATACACCTTGGTGGAACGAGCCTAGGCCCCCCTAGATCTCGAGGCCCTAAGCTTAAGCTTGTCTACCTTATACATAAATCTGGATCTGCTGATCATCCCCAATCAGTACCCCATTCTGCCTTCTCCCCATATCACCTGACTCTGCTATCTTTAAGAGCCCTATCTAGCTCTCACTTGAAAGTATCCAGAGAACCAGCCTCCACCGCCCTCTGAGGCGGAGAATTCCACAGACTCACAAATCTCTGTGTGAAAAGGTGTTTCATCATCTCCGTTATAAATGGTTTAAGCCTTATTCTTGAACTGTGGTCCCTGGTCCTGGACTCCCCCAACATCGGGAACAAGTTTCCGGCCTCTAGCGTGTCCAAGCCCTTAATAATCTTATATGTTTCAATAAGTTCCCATCTCATCCTTCTAAATTCCAGAGTATACAAGCCCAGTTGCTCCATTCTCTCAGCATATGACAGTCCCGCCATCCCGGGAATTAACCCTGTAAACCTATGCTGCACTCCCTCAATAGCAAGAATATCCTTGCACAAATTAGGGGACCAAAACTGCACACAATACTCCAGGTGTGGTCTCACTAGGGCCCTGTACAACTGCAGAAGGACCTCTTTCCTCTACTCCTCTTGTTATGAATGCCAACATGCCATTCGCTTTCTTCACTGCCTGCTGTACCTGCATGCTTACTTTCATTGACTGATGAACAAGAACCCCCAGATCCCGTTGCACTTCCCCTTTTCCCAACTTGATACCATTTAGATAATAATCTGGCTTCCTGTTTTTGCTACCAAAGTGGATAACCTCACATTTATCCACAATAAACTGCATCTGCCCCACTCACCCAACTGCCCACTCACCCAAGTCACCCTGCATTCTCATAGCATCCTCCTCACAGTTCACACTGCCACCCAGCTTTGTGTCATCTGCAAATTTGTTAATGTTACTTAGAATCCCTTCATTTAAATCTTTGATGTATATTGTAAATAGCTGCGGTACCAGCACCGAGCCTTGCGGTACCCCACTAGTCACTGCCTGTCATTCTGAAAGGGACCCGTTAATCCCTACTTTTTATTTCCTGTCTGCCAACCATTTCTCTATCCATGTCAGCACTCTACCCCCAATACCATGTGCCCTAATTTTGCCCACTAATCTCCTATGTGGGACCTTATCAAATGCTTTCTGAAAGTCCAGGTACACTACATCCACTGGCTCTCCCATGTCCATTTTCCTAGTTACATCCTCAAAAAATTCCAGAATATTAGTCAAGCATGATTTCCCCTTCGTAAATCCATGCTGACTCGGACTGATCCTGTTACTGCTATCCAAATGTGCCGCTATTTCATCTGTTATGATTGACTCCAGCATCTTCCCACCATGTCAGGCTAACTGGTCTATAATTCCCTGTTTTCTCTCTCCCACCTTTTTTTAAAAGTGGGATAACATTAGCTACCCTCCAATCCACAGGAACTGATCCTGAATCTATAGAACATTGGAAAATGATCACCAATGCATCCACAATTTCTAGAGCCACTTCCCTAAGTCCCCTGGAATGCAGACCATCAGGCCCAGGGGATTTATCAGCCTTCAGTCCCATCAGTCTACCCAACACCATTTCCTGCCTAATGTGGATTTCCTTCAGTTCTTCCGCAGTTTCACCGAATGGTCGTTGAGGAGGTAGCGAACATAGAACAGTACAGCACAGAAATAGGCCATTTGGCCCACAATATTTATGCTGAACATGGTTATATTAAACTAATCCCCTCTGCCTGCACTTAATCTATATCTCTCCATTCCCTGCATATTCATGTACCTACGTATCCAACAGTCTCTTAAATGGCACTGTCATATCTACTTCCACCACCATCCCTGACAGCATGTTCCAGATGCCGAATAATCTCTGTGAAAAATACTGGTTCTACATACCTATCTTCTATATTACTAAAAGTCTGTTCTTGACCGTTTTTTGCCATCTGTGCTGCGATTTCCGAGAGAACGCCGCCACCTACGGCCGTCAGTTTTGGCCACCTTGCTCAGAGCCCCCCTCCGCCGCATGTGTGCCGAGGATTTTTCCCGTCGATTAAAAATGACAGAGATATTAATGTTTTTACAAATTTCCCCATTCCTTCTGCTGCCCCTGCTGGCGGCAGGGGGGAGGGACTATAAAACCAGGAAGTGCCACACAGTCTCTTCAAGATGGAGGAAGGCAGAGGGTCACGTTTCTCTGAGCTGTGAATAACACTGAACACATGTCTATTCAAATGTAAGTGCCCTTAGTGGTTCTAAAATGCTTGCAGAATGTGTCTATTGGTTCTAAAACTTACAAAAAGTGTCTCTATTGGTTCTAAAGCTTGCAAAAAATGTCTATTGGTTCTAAATCTTGCAAAAAAATGTCTATTGGTTCTAAAGCTTGCAAAAAAATGTCTATTGGTTCTAAAGCTTGCAAAAAATGTCTATTGGTTCTATAGCTAGCAAAAAGTGTCTATTGGTTCTAAAGCTTGCAAAAAGTGTCTCTATTGGTTCTAAAGCTTGCAAAAAAATATCTATTGGTTCTAAAGCTTGCAAAAAAAATGTCTATTGGTTCTAAAGCTTGCAAAAAAATGTCTATTGGTTCTAAAGCTTGCAAAAAAATGTCTATTGGTTCTAAAGCATGCAAAAAAATGTCTATTGGTTCTAAAGCTTGCAAAAAAATGTCTATTGGTTCTAAAGCTTGCAATAAAATGTCTATTGGTTCTAAAGCTTGCAATAAAATGTCTATTGGTTCTAAAGCTTGTAAAAAAATGTCTATTAGTTCTAAAGCTTGCAAAAAAATGTCTATTGGTTCTAAAGCTTGCAAAAAAATGTCTATTGGTTCTCAAGCTTGCAAAAAAATGTCTATTGGTTCTGAAGCTTGCAAAAAATGTCTATTGGTTCTAAACTAGCGCTCCAGAATGCGCCCCCCCCTGCCCCACCCCCTCCCCTGGTTGGCTTGGCTTGGGTGTGTCTTGAAATTGAAAGGCACTACTTACTGCAAATGGTGGCATGAAGTTGAAAGGCACTACTTACTGCAAATGGTGGCTTGGGAGCTTTGGCTTGAAGTTGAAAGGCACTATTACTGCAAATGGTGGCTTGGGAGCTTTGACGAAGTTGAAAAGCACTACTTCCTGCAAATGATGGCTTGGGTGTGGCTTGAAGTTGAAAGGCACTACTTACTGCAAATGGTGGCATGAAATTGAAAGGCACCACTTACTGCAAATGGTGGCTTGGGTGCTTTGGCTTGCAGTTGAAAGGCAGTACTTACTGCAAATGGTGGCGGGTGCAATGGCTTGAAGTTGAAAGGCATTACTTACTGCAAATGGTGGCATGAAGTTGAAAGGCACTACTTACTGCAAATGGAACCTTGGGAGCTTTGGCTTGAAGTTGAAAGGCACTATTACTGCGAATGGTGGCTAGGTTGCTTTGGCTTGAAGTTGAAAGGCACTAATTACTGCAAATGATGGCTTGGGTGTGGCTTGAAGTTGAAAGGCACTACTTACTGCAAATGGTGGCTTGGGTGTGGCTTGGGTGTGGCTTGAAGTTGAAAGACACTACTTACTGCAAATGGTGGCTTGGGTGCAATGGCTTGAGGTTAAAATGCATTTCTTACTGCCAATGGGGGCGTGGGTGTGGCTTGGGTGTGGTTTGAAGTTGAAAGCCACTACTTACTACAAATGGTGGCTTGGATGCAATGGCTTGAAGTTAAAAGGCATTACTTACTGCAAATTGTGGCTTGAGTGCATTGGCTTGAAGTTGAAAGGCACCACTTACTGCAAATGGTAACATGAAGTTGAAATGCACTACTTACTACAAATGGTGGCTTGGGTGCTTTGGCTTGAAGTTTAAAGGCACTACTGTAAATGCACTTACTTCCTGTTTGCACTGTATATTGATTTTAGATAAAACGCTACCACTTACGGCAGTGATTTTTGGCCATCTTACTCAATCCCCCTCCGCTGAGCAGGTGCAGAGAATTCTTCCCATCAATGAAAAATAAAAGTGTTATTAGTTTTTTAAAAAATGTTGAGGATCTCTCTCCTGTCAATCACTCCATGTAAGCCACACATTTTCCGGTGGAGGGGGGGAGGGGTTATAAAACCTGGAAATGTGGGTGTGGCTCAGTCTCTGCAAGATGGAGGAGGGAGAGGTCACGACTTGCTGTCTTTAGTGGCTTTGCACCCTACTTCAAATGGTATGAAACTGCACTTGAATTTGGTGGCCTTGCACCCTGCTAGAAGTGGTAAGAAACTGCACTTGAATTTGGTGGCCTTATACCCTGCTTGAAATAGAATTTCAAGGATTAGCCGTGAGTCAACTACCAGCCCACCAGCCGTGAGTGAGTGAGTTGCCAGCACAACAGGCTTGATTGACTGAGACGCCAGCCCAAGAATCCATTTGGCGCACAATTTGCATTCTAGCCCTCTGGAAACCAGTCCCTTCAGCCCACAACACCCATACTAGCGCTCCAGAAAGCCCCCCCCCCCAACTGGCCACCAATATTAGAATTGGTGGAGAAGTGGAATATTGCGTTGGATGACCAGCCCTCCTGTGTGATGCTGGGTCCCAACGGGTCCCACTTAGTCTAGTCTCCTTTAAAATTTGCCCCTCTCAGCTTATAGCTATGACATCTAATATTTGACATTTCTAATATTTGACATTGGCAAAAAGGCATCCTCTCAATGCCCCATTATGGCTCCCTTTACAAACCTGACTTCTTAACCAACGGAAAATGTATTAATTTCTTAAGCTGATCTTCGGAGTATCAGGAGAATAATTTCTTGAAGGTAAAGGTCACATTTCTTGGCAGGTCCGCGACTCCTTCATCTTGAGGGAGTCTGCCCTGATGGATGTTTCCATCAGCAAATATTGTCTTTGTTCACTGACTCTAGGGAACAAGAGCAACAAGAGCATTTTCTACCATAGTGAATAGTACCCATTGAGTCGAATGTGTTCAATTACACCTGCAGAGTAGAGATCCTTAAAAGAGCAGATATTTTGTTGGTAAGACTGTGCAGCACGCAGCACACAACCTAGGGAGTGAATATGTTTTCTGTTGGTAATAAAAGTAAATTCCCAGGTGCCTATACTCACAGGAAGTTTGAATGAGGAAACACTGGAGACACTCAGCAGGTCAGAAAGTTCATCATGATGAGTTTCCATTGGCTGCATCAGTCTGGCATATATGCCAAGACTCGGTCATGTATGCTGCTTGCTGTGTAATCTTTCAAATAAAATATCTTTTCTTTCAAGGGTCTCCATTCCGCAGGTGTATACACCAGTCAAGGACTTGAACGTTGGACATAATGAGTGGCTATACACTATTTAAAAAATCAGCTACTGTAAGAGCAGAGGAAACCATAATATATTGATCTGATTGGCATGTAATGAAATGAATTGAGATGCTAACGCTTCAAGATTATTAAATCCATTCACAATCAGTGATGAGAATGTTTTTATGGTACTCCAACTGAGATTGATTTTAAGGAACTGCACCAAATAACCATTCAAAGATACATGGATGAGAATGACTTATGACATCTCAATTAATGGAAGTTCAAAATTACACTCAGAACAGTTGGATGGATGTGGTCAATGTAAACATAGAGTAACTACTTTTGATTAATGTTTTTATTCCTGCTACTGTGGTGGGTGTGGGTTGGATTGGGAGCTCCTGGAGAATTGGCATATTTGGGAAGATGCTTACTTCCACCAAGCAGCATTGTTCGTACCTCTCTGGCTTTTGCCCAGATCCCTCTCACATGGTCGCTATTACTATGGTTGAGTGGTCACAACAATGGGGCATGCAGTTCAATCCTTCCAAATGTGAAACCATGCGTGTCACCAGGAAGAGGAATCCAGGCGAAACATCATACAATATCCTTGGGGCCACCCTCGAAGAATCCAAACAGACCAAGTATCTGGGCATCAAATTACAGAACGATCTACGTTGGAATGGTCAGACTCATCATGTAACGGTGAAAGCAACAGCTGTCCTAAACTTTCTGAGGTGCAACTTTCATCATCGTTCAACTTCTATCAAGGAGAAGTTATAATTCACCCTCGTTAGACCACATTTGGACTACGCAGTTGAAGCATGGGATCCATACACAAAGAGAAACATTTCTTCCATTGAACGTGTCCAAAGGCAGGCAGCTCGATTTGTTACAAATACCGATGAGAGAGAAGCAAGTGTTACCAAACGTTTGAATTCACTGGGGTGGAACACTGTCCGAGACAGGCGTAAACCTCACCGTTTGACCTGTTTTACAAAATGTTAAATGGTCAGCTCGACATAGTTTAGCAAACCTACACCAAACACAAACCGATTAGGAGCAGACGAGGGCATTCGATCCAATTTGAGATACCAGGCACCAAGACAGATATGTACAGCAATTAATTCTTATCCGGCACAATTAAAGTCTTCACCCTACCATAGCTACTCAACCAGACGCAACTAAATTTAAGGTAGCTCTTCTTCTCTAAGAATCATTTTTTGCTTAAGTCCACCCTCCGCCACCTCCAGTTTAAATTCCATTTGGAATATTTTGGAGGACCAAGAACCGAACCAAGAACCAGGAAAAGTATTGCAAAAGCATAGAAACATAAAAAATAGTAGGAGTAGGAGTAGAAATAACAGGAGTAGGCCATTCAGCCAGCACTGCCATTCAATGTGTTCATGGCTGATCATCCACAATCAGTATCCCGTTCCTGCCTTCTCCCGATATCCCTTGATTCCTCTAGCCCTAAGAGCTCCTAACTCTCTTTTGAATGCATCCAGTGAATGAACCTCCACTGCCTTATGAGGCAGAGAATTCCACAAATTCACAACTCTCTGGGTGAAAAAGTTTTTCCTCATCTCAGTTCTAAATGGCCTATCCCTTATTCTTAAACTGTAGCCCCTGGTTCTGGATTCCCCCAACATTGGGAACAAGCTTCCTGCATCTAGCGTGTCCAAACCCTTAATAATTTTATATGTTTCTATAAGATACCTTCTCATCCTCCTAAATTCCAGTGAATACAAGCCCATTCGGTCCATTCTTTCATCGTATGACAGTCCCGCCATCCCAGGAATTAACCTCGTGAACCTACTCTGCACTCTCTCAACAGCAAGAATGTCCTTCCTCAAATTAGGAGCCCTAAACTGCACGCAATACTCCAGGTCGGGTCTCGCCAGCGCCCTGTACAACTGCAGAAGGACCTCTTTGCTCCTATACTCAAATCCTCTTGTTATGAAGGCCAACATGCCATTAGCTTTCTTCACTGCCTGCTGTACCTGCATGCTTACTTTCAGTGCCTTGTGTTCTTGGACACCCAGGTCTCGTTGTACCTCCCCATTTCCTAATCTGATACCATTCAGATAATAATCTGCCTTCTTGTTCTTGCCACCAAAGTGAATAACCTCACATTTATCCACATTATACTGCATCTGCCATGCATCTGCCCACTCACCCAACCTATCCAAGTCACCCTGCAACCTCATAGCATCCTCTTTACAGTTCACACTGCCACCCAGCTTTGTGTCATCTGCAAACTTGCTAATGTTACTTTTAATTCCTTCATATAAATCATTAATCTATATATTACTAAACGTCTGTTCTTGACCGGTTTTGGCCATCTGTGCTGCGATTTCCGAGAGAACGCCGCCAGCTACGGCCGTCATTTTTGGCCACCTTGCTCAGAGCCCCCCTCCGCCATATGTGTGCCGAGGATTTTTCCCGTCGCTGAAAGATGACAGAGATATTAATGATTTTACAAAATTCCCTATTCTCTCTGCTGCCCCTGTTGGCGGCAGGGGGGAGGGACTATAACACCAGGAAGTGGTGTGCCTCAATCAGTGTCTGCAAGCTGGAGGAAGGCAGAGGGTCACGTTTCTCTGAGCTGTGAATAACACTGAACACATGTCGACTCAAATGTAAGTGTCCTTAGTGGTTCTAAAACGCTTGCAGAATGTGTCTATTGGTTCTAAAATGTTTGCAAAAAGTGTTTATTGGTTCTAAAATGTTTGCAAAAAGTGTCTCTTTTGGTTCTACAATGCTTGCAGAAAGTGTCTTTTTTGGTTCTAAAATGTTTTTTAGGTTCTGCCCCCCCTTTCCTCTCCTCCCCCCCTTTCCTTTCCTCTCCCCCCCTCTCCTCTCCCCCCTCCTCCTCCTCTCCCCCCTCTCCTCCCCACCCCTCTCCTCACCCACCCTCTCCTCACCCTCCCCTCTCCTCACCTCCCTCTCCTCACCCTCCCCTCTCCTCTCTCTCCCCCTCCTCTCCCCCCCCTCTCCTCTCCTCCCCCTCCTCTCCCCCCTCTCCTCCCTCCCCCTCTCCTCCCCCCCTCTCCTCCCCCCTCTCCACTCCCCCCCTCGCCTCTCCCCCCCTCTCCTTCCCCCCCCTCTCCTCCCCCCCTCTCCTCCCCCTCCTCTCCTCCCCCCTTTCCTCTCGTCCCCCCTTTCCTTTCCTCTCCCCCCCCTCTCCTCTCCTCCCTCTCCTCCTCTTCCCCCTCTCCTCTCCCGCCCCTCTCCCCCCCTCTCCTCTCCCCCCCCTCTCCTCTCCCTCCCCCCTCCTCTCCCCCTCCTCCCTCTCCTCCTCTCCCCCTCTCCTCTCCCCCCTCTCCTCTCCCCCCTCCCCTCTCCCCCCCTCTCCACTCCCCCCCTTCGCTTTCCCCCCCCCCCTCTCCTCTCCCCCCTCTCCTCTCCCCCTCTCCTCTTCCCCCCCTCTCCTCTCCCCCCCTCTCCTCTCCCCCCTCTTCCTCTCCCCCCTCCTCCCTCTCCTCCCCCTCCTCTCCCCCCCCTCCTCCGTCCCCCCCTCCCCCCTCTCCTTCCCCCCCCTCTCCTCCCCCCCCTCTCCCCCCCCCCTCTCCTCCCCCTCTCTCTATCCCCCCTCTTCCCTTCCCCCCCTCTCCTCTCTCTCACCCCCCCTCACTCTCCCCGCCCCATCCTCGTCCCCGTCCCCCCCTCCCTCTTCCGCTTCCCCTCCCCCATTCTTGCTCCTCCCCCTAAATCCCCCCTCCACACACCCCTACCCGCCCCACCCTCCTTACCCCCTTCCTCCACCCTCCCTCCCCCTCCTGCGCACCACCGCATCTCCGCCCTCTCACTCTAAGCACACCCCTCTCTCTCCCCGCTCTTTCCCCCTTTCACACCTTCTGCTCCCACCTCTCCCCCTGCTATCTCCCCCTCATCTACCGTCGTATCATTCCCCTTCTCTGCCCCCCTCTCAATCTCCCCTCCTCCCCCCTCTCCTCCCCTCCTCCCCTCCATCCCCTCCCCCACCCTCCCCTAAACCCCCTCCCCTCCACACTCCCTACCCTCTTCCCTCCATCCCCTCCCCCACCCTCCCCAAAACCCCCTACCGTCTTCTCTCCACCCTCCCCCCTCCCTGCTCACCACCTCACCCCCCTCTCAGCACCTCCTCTCTCTCCCCCTCACTCTCACCATCTCTCTCTCCTCCCCTCCTCCCCCACCTTTCCCCCCTCACCCACCCTCCCTCTTATCCTCCTCTCCACCCCCCTATCCCTCTTGCCCCTCTCTCTGTCTCTGTCTCTCTCTCTGTCTCTGCCCCTTCTCTCTCTGCCCTCACTCTCTACCCCCGCCCGCCCCCCGCCCCTCTCTAGATGTGACTGCAAGTTGGGGGCTATGCATCAGTAGATAGGGTGGTTTTGGGGGTAAAGGAGCAAATCAATAATATTAATATAATATCAAGGGGGTAATTAGCGTGAGTGCGGGGGGGGGGGATAGTTAGTGTGTGCGACGCTGCGTGCCGCCTCCCCCACCCGGCACAACCGCACGTTGGGGGAACAGACCCAACGGGTCTGCACTTGGTCCAGTATATATTGTAAATAGCTGCAGTCCCAGCACCGAGCCTTGCGGCAACCCACTAGTCACTGCCTGCTATTCTGAAAGGGACCCATTAATTCCCACTCTGTTTCCTGTCTGCCAACCAATTTTCTATCCATGTCAATACTCCACCCTCAATACCACGTGCTCTTATTTTGCCCACTAATCTCCTGTGTGGGACCTCATTAAAGGATTTCTGAAAGTCCAGATACACTACATCCACTGCCTCTTCCTTATCCATTTTACTCATTACATCCTCAAACAATTCCAGAAGTTTAGTCAAGCAAGATTTCTGCGTTCATAAATCCATGCAGACTTGGACCGATCCTGTTACTGCTATCCAAATGCGCCGCTATTACATCTTTAATAATTGACTCCAGCATCTTCCCCACCACCGATGTCAGGCTAACTGGTCTATTATTCCCTGTTTTCTCTCTCCCTCCTTTCTTAAAAAGTGTGATGTCATTAGCTATCCTCCAATACACAGGAACTGATCCAGAATCTATAAAACATCAGAAAAATAGGTGCAGCACTAGGACATTCGGCCCTTCGAGCCATTCAATGTGATCATGGCTCATCATCCACAATCAGTACCCGTTCCTGCCTTCTCCCCATATCCCTTGATTCCACTAGCCCCAAGCTCTCTTTTGAATGCATCCAATGAATCGGCCTCCACTGCCTTCTAAGGCAGAGAATTCCACAAACTCTCTGGGTGAAAAAGGCTTTCCTCATCTCAGTTCTAAATGGCCTACCCCTTATTCTTAAACTGTTGCCCCTGGTTCTGGATTCCCCCAACATCGGGAACATGTTTCCTGCACATAGCGTGTCCAATCCCTTAATAATTTTATGTTTCTACAAGATCACCTCTCATCCTTCTAAATTCCAGTGAATACAAGCCCAGTCGTTCCATTCTATCATCATATGACAATCCCACCATTCCGGGAATTAACCCCGTGAACCTATGCTGATCACCAATGTGTTCACGATTTCTTGAGCCACCTCCTTGAATACCCTGGGATGCAGACCGTCAGACCCAGGGGATTTATCAGCCTTCAGTCACATCAGTCTACCCAACACCATTTCCTGACTAATGTGAATTTCCTTCAGTTCCTCCCAAAGCAGACCAAGTGTTAAGAATCCTGAGATGAAAATCTGTGTCATATTGCAAATCGTAATAATTTCCAAAGTAACATGGCAACTATGCCGTGAGTCGTATCCCTCTGCTCAATGAGGACATCAATGGCTCAGTGGTGACATATTGCTGATCTTGAATATCTTCAAGCCATTCGGAAGAAGCTGTTCTGAAGAATATTCCAGTCTGAGGAAGGGTTCTCACTCACCTATTCCTATATCTTTTCTCCAGAGATACTGCCTGCCCCGACGAGTTATTCCAGCATTTTATGTCTAGATTTAAGCTATTCCTGTATGACACAAACCTCTAATTAAATCAGAATGGTGACTACCAACAGTAGGATGTCTTGTAGCTTCTATCTGAGACAACAGTTGTTTTTATGTCAGCAGTGCTTTGTTTGTGACAGTGTTCCAGCCATGGAACTGGTATGGTATCCAATTTCTTGTACTTTATTGAAGCTGCACTCAACCAGGCAAGTGGGGAGTTTTCCATCCCACCTCTGACTTGAGACTTGTAGATGGTTTATGGGCTTTGGCGAATTTGGAAATTAGTTACTCGCCGCAGGATTCCAAGCCTCTGAACAGCTCTTGTTGCCACCAGGTGTATATGGCTACTACTTACAGCTTTTTATCTATTGTGAATGTGTGTGAATGTGTGTGAGTGATTGGTGGTGGTCGGAGGGGCCGTAGGCGCAGATTGGCAGCCACGCTTCCGTCAGTCTGCCCCACGGCAGCTGTGGCTACAGAAGTAGCTTACCACCACCGAGTGTGACTGAGGAGTGAATGAATAATGCGATGTAAAGCGCCTTGAGTATTAGAAAGGCGCTATATAAATCCCATCCATTATTATTATTATTATTGCAACCTTCACGTGGTTCTCCCTGTTTTGACGAATGCAATCAACCTGGCGTGCACAATAAAATAAGATCAAATAGAACAAGTTGTCCTACAACTTTAGGCTGTGCACGCCATACGTAAGAAGAAGATCAATGGTAACCCCTCTGGTATTGGAAGTGGGGGATTCAGTGATGGTAATGCCATTGAATGTCAGGGGCAATTGCTGGATTTTCTCTTGTTGGATACCGTTATTGCCTGGCAATTGAGTGATGCGAGTGTTACTTGCTACTTGTCAGACTAGACATGGATATTGCCTGGGTTCTGCTACATTTACACAGGGTTTAGGGTATAGGAAACAGAATTTCACAGTTTGGAAAATAGCCAAACAGTAAATTTTCTATGAACACAACCCTTCTGTTGCACTTGGGTCGCCGATATAGATGTATTTACGAAGAGACGAGAAGGATTTAAGGGATAAAGGAATAGAGAGCTGTATTGATAGCTTTTGTAGAATAAATTAGGAAAAAGTGTCAAGTTAAATGTTGGCAAGGATACATTGGTCAAATGGCCTATATCCTTATCATAAATACTATGTATTGGTGTGTAAAATACAAAATACTGGAGTAACTCAGTGGATCAGGCAGCATCTCTGGAGGGCATGGATAGGCGATATATCAGGTCGAAACCCGACTTCAATTTGAAACATCGCCTATCCATGTTCTCCTAATCCACTGAGTTACTCTAGCATTTTGTGTTTTACTCAGGGTTCCAGCATCTGCAGTTCCTTTTGTCTCTATAATTGTATGTACTTTGTGAATCATGCATAACAAATTCACAAACCTGTTTATTAATGATAAACTCGCTCTATCAAGATTTTCAGGCAACCTAATTTATATTCACTTAATTCTTATCACAAATTTGCATACAAATTATCCCTATTCATTTGCAGTATTTTTACAAAAAAATTGTTGCCAGTCTTTGCAAAATTATACATTTCTTTTTCTGTGACCAACAAATTTGCATGATTTAACTTTTACATTTCACTTCCTAATTGCATTTCGTCACTGAATTTCAGAGAGATTGATGGAAAGGAACAGCATGGAGGTAGGAGTGGGGAGCAGGGTACAGTGATGGGTGAGTGAATGTGAGTGGGTTTAAAAATCTTATAAATCTTTTTGGCATCATTTTGCATCCACAAATTATTTGAACCATCAAATAATCTTTCCTTTTCAAGTTTAAGAAAGAACTGCAGATGCTGGTAGGGACTCTATCCCTACTCCCAATTCCTCCGTCTACGCCGCATCTGCACCCAGGACGAGGTGTTCCAAACCAGGGCATTGGAGATGTCCTCATTCTTTTCGGAACGGGGAATCCCCTCTTCGACTATAGATGAGGCTCTCACCAGGGTTTCCTCTATATCCTGGAGCTCTGCTCTCACTCCCCATCCCCCCACTTGCCCTCACCTTCCATCCTACCAGCCGTTGCATACAACATATAATCCTGCGACATTTTTGCCACCTCCAACGGGATCCCGCCATTGGCCACATCTTCCCATCTCCTCCCCTTTCTGCTTTCCGCAGAGACCGTTCCCTCTGTAACTCCCTGGTCAATTTGTCATTTTTCACCCAAACCACCCCCTCCCCTGGTGCTTTCCCTTGCAACCGCAAGAAATGCTACACTTGTCGCTTTACCTCGCCCCTCGACTCCATCCAAGGACCCAAGCATTCTTTCCAGATGAGGCAGAGGAGGTTCACCTGCACCTCCTCCATCCTCATCTATTGCATCCGCTGTGCCAGGTGTCAACTGCTCTACATCGGTGAGACCAAGCGCAGGTTTCACCCAACACCTCCGCTCAGTTCGCAATAACCAACCTGATCTCCCAGTGGATCAGCACTTCAACTCCCCCTCCCATTCCGAATCTGACCTTTCTGTCCTTGGTCTCCTCCATGGCCAGAGTAAGTCCCACTGCAAATTGGAGGAGCAGCACCTCATATTTCGCTTGGGTAGATTACACCCCAGCGGTATGAACATTAACTTCTCCAATTTCAGTTAGTACTTGCTTTCTCCCTCCCTCACCTCCCCTTCCCAGCTCTCCCACAGCCTACTGTCTCCTCTTCTTCCTTTCTTTTTCCCGCCCCCCGACATCAGTCTGAAGAAGGGTCTTGACCCGAAACGTCGATTATTCCTTTGCTCCAAAGATGCTACCTCACCCGCTAAGTTTCTCCAGCATTTTTGTTTTCCCTTTCATGTGGTTGTTAAAAGGAAATATGCATTAATATATGTCAGTTTCTGCTCCTTGACCTTGTCTATTAGTTTTAAGGTTAGTTTATTGTCACGTACACCGAAGTACAGTGAAAAGTTTTTGTTGCGTGCTAACCAGTCAGTGGAAAGACAATCCATGATTACAATTGATCCATTCACAGTGTACAGATACACGATAAAGGGAATATTGTGAATAACGTTTAGTACAAGATAAAGCCAGTAAGGTCCGATCAAAGATAGTCCGAGGGTCTCCAATAAGGTAAGTAATAGTTCAGGATTGCTTTCTAGTTGTTGGTAGGATAATTTAGTTGCCTGATAACTGAATTCCTATTAATTGCTATACATCTTATTGATCCATACTATTCAATTATATGGTCTCCCAAATTTTTGAGTTAATTACCTACGTCGGGTTTTTTTTTGTTACGTCCTGCTCTGGTGAAATAGTAATTCTTGTCGTTTGGCATGGATAGGTGTATGGGACTGGGATATCATAGCAATTACAGAAACATGGTGGAGGGAGAGACTGGACATTGTTCCAGGTTACAAATGCTACAGGAGAGATAGAGATGGAGGTGTAAGAGGAGGAGGAGTTATTTATTTGATGAGTGAGAAAATCATGGCAGTACTTAAAGGAGATATTCCTGGGGAATTGTTCAGTGAAGCTATATGGGTGGAACTAAGATGGAGCGTGATCACTTTGAGGAGATTTTACGATAAGCCCTCCAATAGTTAATGGGAAATAGAGGAAATATGTTGGGAGCTCACAGACAGCTGTAAGAACAATAGGGTTATAATGAAGGATTTTAACTTTCCAAATGTTGAGTGGAACTGCCTTAGTGCTAAGGGCTCTTTGGGGTGGAATGGGGCGAAATTTGTTCAGTGTGTTCAGGCAAAGCCCAATCTTCTCTGGGAAATAAGGCAGAGCAGGTTACTGAAGAAGTAATCATAAATTGAAATTGACCCAGAAAATTGATGAGTGCAGACTGGTAGTCTGCATGGACCTGAGCAAGGGTTTTGACAAGGTACAGCATGGTAGGCTGGTCTAGAAGGTCAGATCACAGGCGATCCAGTGCGAGCTACCCAAATGGAGAATAGGAAGCTGAAGGATGACCTTTTTAGAGGTTTATAAAATCGTGAGATGCGCAGGTAAGGTTAATAACCACATACGTTTCCCCAGGATAGAGTCTAAAAAACTAGAGGGAATAGATTTAAGGTGAGAGGTAAAAGATTTAAATGGGGTAACTCTTCCACATAGAAAAGGTGCATATATGGAATGAACTACCAGCGGACGTGGTAGAGGCAGGTACTATTACGTGATGCAAAGATAGGGTGGATTGTGGTGATATTTTTAGTGCCTGTTAATCCAACTGGGGAATGTTGTAAAAGACAAATAAAACTGCAGAGGTTGAGATCAGAAACGTAAGCAAAAATGTTTGAAGAGTTCAGCGGGTCGGATAGCATCTGGGAAAAGAGAAACCAGACAATATTTCATGTTGATGACAGTTCATTAGAACAGGAAGTGCCTTGTGCTATCTGATCAGGAGAAGAAGCAGGGCCTCTTATAATGGTAGATAAGGCTGGTTCAGAGTTCGCAAGATAAAGCAAGCAAAACTGAACTCCATCCTGACTCCAAATGATCAAGTGATGCGGTTCACAGGGTGGACTTTTTGAATGAACAAAGATGAGTGAATTTAAGGCACAGATGGGTCACAAAACTGGTGCCGCACACATTTGGCAGGATTTTTGTTCTTTATAGGACCTCAATTTGCTTAATTTAGAAAGTTGTTCACCTAAAGTAGTCCAAATGCTTGAGATGCCCATACACAGTACCATTTTATTTCAGGAGTGGGAATTAGGAAGATCAGGGAAAAGGAGGTAAGCCATATTTGAGAGAGCAATGAAAATGTCAGATTTAATTATTTTGTAAAAACTATGGCACAAAGAATACATTGGGTAGCATCTACTTTCATTTCCAGATGTATTTTAATGACCTTCTGCCACTTGTCTTTGTATCATCTGCATAGGTGAGGGGGCAAAGATTATATAAGAGTCCGAGGAGTAACTTTTTCACACAAAGGGTGGTGGGTGTATGGAACAAGCTGCCAGAGCAGGTATTTGAGGCTGGGACTATCGCATTGTTTAAGAAACAGTTAGACCAGTACATGGATCGGACAGGTTTGGAGGGATATGGGCCATCACAACAATGGATTCAGCGCACGAATTTGTCATCAGAGAGTGATCAAATTATGCTCTGGTGATGTACAGGAATTCCCAGGGCATAGTGCTGACTCCTTTTATAGCTTATGATTTTTTTTAATGGTCTCGATAAGGGTATTTAAACACTTCTTTTCAGTTTGTTGATATGTTTTAGCAACAGATTGCGTGTTGAATTAGATAAGGTAAAAGAATGTGGTCATAAACAGCAAACGACACCAAAAGAAAACATTTATGAGCTGCATACATGCAAAACTTCAGGACTAGAATATGTGCTTATCTATGCAAGGATGATGCTCCCTATTTTATTGAATAGAGTCATAGAGTCACAGCGTGATACAGTGTGGAAACAGGCCCTTCGGCCCAACTTGCACACACCAGCCAACAATGTCCCAGCTACACTAGTTCCACTTGTCTGCGCTTGGTCCATATCCCTCCAAACCTGTCCGATCCATGCACCTGTTTCTTAAACAATGCGACAGTCCCGGCCTCAACTACCTGCTTGTTCCATACACCCACCACCCTTTATGTGAAAAGGTTACCCCTCGGATTCCTATATTATCTTTTCCCCCTCACCTATGCGGATGATACGAAGACAAATGGAGAGGCAGGTAGTGTTGAGGAAGCAAAGAGTCTGCAGAGAGACTTGGATAGGTTTTTGAGAGTGGGTAAAGAAATGGCAAATGGACTACAGTGCACCAATGTGTACAGTCTTGCACTTTGATAGAAGGAATAAAGGCATAGACTACTTTCTGAATGGGGAGAGGATTCAGAAATCGGAGGTGCAAAAGGACTTGGGATTGCTGATGCAGGATTCCCAAAAGGTTAATTTGCAGGTTGAGTCAGCAGTAAGGAAGGCAAATGCAATGCTAGCATTCATTTTGAGTGGACTAGAATATAAAAGCAAGGATGTAATGCTGAGGCTATATCGGCACTGGTGAGGCCACATTTGGAATATAGTGAGAAGTTTTGGGCCCCAAATCTGAGGAAGGATGTGCTGGCATTTGAGAGGGTCCAGAGGAGGTTTACGAGATTGATCCCGGGTATGATTGGGTTAACATTTGAGAAACGCTTGATGGCTCTGGGCCTGTACCCGTTGGAGTTTAGAAAGATGAGGGGGTCTCTCATTGAAACCTACCTGATAATGAAACTCCTCATTAGAGTGGACAGGGAAAGGATGTTTCCAGTAATGGGAGAGTATAGAACAAGAGGACAAAAACTCAGAATAAAAGGATATACCTTTAGAATGGAGATGAGGAGAAATTTCTTTAGCCAGAGGGTGGTGAATCTGTAGAAATCATTACCACAGACAGCTGTGGAAGCCAAATTAGGTATTTTTAAAGTGGAGATTGATAATTTCTTGATTAGTAACGGCGTTTTTACAGGGAGAAGGCAGGAAAATGGAGTTGAGAGGGGAAAATAGATCAGCCATGACTAAATGGCGGAATAGACTCGATGGGTCGAATGGCCTGATTCTGCTCCTATGTCTGGACAGAGCAACATAATTAATGTAGAGACACTAGAGACTGCACATGCTGGAACCTTAAGCCAAAAACAGAGCATCTAAAGAAGGCTCTTGACTTCAAACATCGTCTCTCCATTTCTATCCATAGATGCCGCCCGATATGCCGTGTTCCTCCAGCATTTTTTTTTTTTTTTAATGTTTCAGGTTAATTACTTTTTTTCAGTCCTGCATAATATTTCAGCATTTTCCGTATTATTTTGGAAGGTTTTGGAGTGGGATTAGGGGTGTTCATTAATCTCTGTGATAAAAGCATTAATTTTGTTGGAGTTTTTTTTAATTGCAAAATAATCAAACAAAACTGCCAGAATTGGCAACAGCGTGTTTGTTTTTCTACTTTTTTTGTTTTTTTAGTGTGTCTTAATGTATGTTTTTAATGTCTCTCGGTCTGTCTTGTGTGGGGGGGTAAGGGGGAAATAGTTTTGGTCGGCTCCTCCATGGAGAGGCGACTTTTTCCATGTCGCGTTCCCCGTGGCCTAACATAGAGGATCGGTGCGGCCTTTCCCGGAGACGTGTCCGGGGCTTCAGCTGCAGGCGCAGCGAGGACGCTTTGACCATGGAATGGGCGAGCCCTCGCCGGGGGTCGCCGGAGGGGATCGCTCCGTTCGCTGGCTCGCGGCAGCCTGAAGCAGCGGTCTGCGGAGCGCCAGCTGGCGGCGTTGGGGACCCGGGAGGAGAAGAGCTCCGACCACCGGCCCGCGGCCTACTTCTACCGCGGGCGCGGCGGGGACTTACCGTCCGGACCGGGGTCCGTCGCCGAGGATCTCTGGAGAGCAGCTCCGATCGCTGGCCCTGCGGTCTGCGGTGCTTCTTGCTGCAGCGCTGCGGGGACTTTAGATCTTCGACCGCCGGCCTGCGGCCTATACTAACTTGAAGCCGCAGTCTCCGGTGGGGAGGCACCGATTCAGGACTTACCTTGTCTGAACATCTGGATGCCCGCAGCGGCGACTACAGAGGGTTGAGGTCCCGACCACGGGGGAAAATGGAGGAGGACTGACCAAATTTTGTGCCTTCCACCACAATGATGAATGCTGTGGTGGATGTTTGTGTTAAATTTTTATTGTGTATTGTGTGTTCTTTTTTATTGTACCGCTGCTGGCAAATTCAGTTCAACATGTTGAAAAATGTCCACGAAAGCCCCGAGTACCTACGAGCAGCTATTACCGTAATTCTCTGAGTTAGAATCAGGGGACACTCGGGAGAGCTCTTGAATTAGCTCGTACAGTGGGACAGCCCCTTTAGTGACAGCAGTGTCACTTAAATACATATTTAAAGTGTAAATGAAATTCAATTTTGTTTTCTGAAGTTAAATCTGATTAATTTTCTAATCACTTGTTTGTGAAAAACAGATCAAAAGGAATACATATCTTATATAACAAGGTTTGGAGGATTATTTCAATTTGATATAAAGTTTCCTTTGTTGGTTCATGAATCTACGGTACATTTTTGAAGCAAAATATTTAATATTCTGTGTGGAGGTAGAAACTATCCCAGTAAAGTTTCACTAAGAACTCTGGCAAAGTGCCTAAAGATTAAAAATGGGTGCGGCATTTCTGCTGATTTGAAGGGCAATAATTGATCCAGTCTACTGTGCAAAACCATGGTCTCTGGTATAAAAGTGCTTTAGAAGCATTTACAGCTACTATTAATTGAGTTCAAGTTCTAATATTAATTTATGTAATATATTACAAGTAGAAATGGTTCAACCTTATCTTTACTCTTTAGACATTCTATCTGCTCTCCTGAAAAATGCTTGCTATGGAGCATCTATATTCCAGAAAGCTTGTTACTTTTACCATCAGTTATCATATTAAATCTTCCTTGAATTCATACTATTGAATTCATAGTATTTGTTTACTGACCTTTTGCAGCATCTTCACTGAGGTTAAGCTGTGTGTTTGGAGTGGTGGGAAAATTGACGCAGATTATTTTCATTGAAGAAAAGAAGCCAGATATCCTTGGTTGCATTCCAAGATTATCATGGAATAACAGACAGTTCAGACAGCATAGTATATATCCTAACAAATAACTCACTCAATTTTCCACAATCGGTGTTCAATTCTGAGTTCCTCATTTTTAGGGGAATAGGGTCGTGGACCAAACACAGAGAGAATGACCAATAATGAAAGAACCTCAATGGAGACAAGGACATCAGAGGTGAAAATGGGAGCATGAATGAGCACCGTGATAACCAATGAGAAAAGTAAGAAACAATATATCCTTTTTGGATATATATTTTCTTGACTCCTAGGTGGTGAATACTGATTTGCTTTTTTGTCACCTCAACCTATCAATAATTAATGTTAACCTTAAACGCAAGGTTTTGAACCTTTACAACTAGTGGCATTATAAGAGAGCTCAAACTCAAAGTCCCTACTTTACATTAGCACAGATTACGGATGAAAACCTACACTTAAGTCTCAGCTAAATAAAAAAATATTGATCTCTTGGTGTAGCTTGAATTGCCATTACCAACAATTTTGTGCTGAAAGTAGTAGACAAAAACTAAAGTACAATCACAAGATAACCAAATGAGGTAGAATTCAGATCAATAGTACACGGCAGCACCTTCAAGAAGGGAGTGTGAAAGAGGTAATTGGTTCATGAGTCTGATAGTTGTTCTTCAGGTTGTCTGTCTGGGCTTTTAGGCTCCTATATCTTCACCCAGATGGGAGAAGACAGAAATGGAATAGCCAGGTTAAGACATCTTTGATAATACATCCAGCCTTCCTAATGCAATGCATCATGAAGATGAATTGGATGGAGAAGCATTTGATAGATTGAGCAGTCTTCACCAGTATCTGCAGGTTCAGGTGGTTAGGAGCAGAGCAGTTGCCATACCAGGCTGAGAGGCATCCCATCAATATAGTCTCTATGGTGCATCTGTAAAACATATGGTATAATCGGCAAACTTAATGATCGTTGACACTGTACTCAGCCATACAGTCATGAATGTGGAGCAGGGGATTGAGCAACAGCACATGTGTTCCTTTCTACTTCCTCTGGCATCTTATTCTATGTACCCACCGCCATCTGTATGAAGAAGTTGCTCATCAATTATTATCCTTTCTATATAATTTTGTTATTAACTCTGTTAACGTTAAGTCACACCACCTCGAGTTATAATATGTATGGCATTGGAAACCATAATGGACTTTGTGAAAGTA
This sequence comes from Amblyraja radiata, assembly GCF_010909765.2. Classification (NCBI taxonomy): domain Eukaryota; kingdom Metazoa; phylum Chordata; class Chondrichthyes; order Rajiformes; family Rajidae; genus Amblyraja; species Amblyraja radiata. Next base: position 90,447,281 of record NC_045956.1, on the reverse strand, counting down.
CTTGATTCATGTAGAATCATAGAATTATTACAGCACAGAAGGAGGCTCATCAAATCCATGCAGCCCCCCTAAAGAGTATCCCATCCCTTAACTTTCCCATTGCTCTTCACCGCCTGCTAGGTTGTGAATTAAATAGGTAGAGCTCTGAGGACTAGCGGAATCAAGGAGTATGGGGAGAAGACAGGAACAGGGTATTGATTGTGGATGATCAGCCATGGTCACATTGAATGGCGGTGCTGGCTCAAAGGGCCGGAAGGCCTACTCCTGCACCTATCGTCTATGTATCGATGTATGTAATTCCAGATCTTAACCAATCACTGTTAATATTAATCCTGACAGTGATAATTGTACGCACACAAGAAACACACAAAGTATGACAATGTGGAGGAAAAGAGGCTTTCAATTTACTATAGTTAATGGATGCAAAGGAAAATTAATGCATTAATTAGAAAAAAAAGTCCATCTTTTAAATTACAAAAAAATGCTTTCATTGAAAGTTCTCTAGTTTGGATTCAGCAGTACCACTCGCTGCATTGCTTAACTTAGTCTACCCATGGGTCTAAAACCTACTGATTTGCCACAGTGGATTTTCTCTGCAAAGCGCTCTCCTCAGTTCACATAGGCCTTTAATGAGCAAGGTTCCAAGTGCGTTTGTGCAGGGAAACACAGTGAAAATTCAGCTTTGATGTTGCAAACTCACAAATCTGAAGAGAGGTTGCAGAAGGACATCAGGAACACCATGAAAACCATTACCAGATAAAAATTCTAAATGTTGTACATGTCTAAATTTCCAAATCTCATTGTTGGTGATCAGAGTGGTGCATTCTCTACTCTGTGGCAGGACACGGGTACACTGAAACATAGTATTTTGTATAATAGTGGTAGGGGTTTGTTTAGATGTAGTGGTTTATTTCACTGAGGCAGAGAATGGGGAATCCTTGGAATTCTCTACTCCAGTGGGCAAGCACTTACTGGGCAAGGTTTTCTAACCATTACTCGCTATATATAGAACTGTATATAGTACATACTAGACTAAGTATGACCCGTTGGGACCCAGCATCACACAGGAGAGCCAGACATCCAACGCAATATTCCACTTCTCCACCAATTCTAATATTGGTGGCCAGTGGGGGGGGGGGGGGGGGGGCTTTCTGGAGCGCTAGTATGGGTGTTGTGGGCTGAAGGGACTGGTTTCCAGAGGGCTAGTATGCAAATTGTGCGCCAAATGGATTCTTGGGCTGGCGTCTCAGTCAATCAAGCCTGTTGTGCTGGCAACTCACTCACTCACGACTGGTAGGCTGGTAGTTGACTCATGGCTAATCCTTGAAATTCTATTTCAAGCAGGGTATAAGGCCACCAAATTCAAGTGCAGTTTCTTACCACTTCTAGCAGGGTGCAAGGCCACCAAATTCAAGTGCAGTTTCATACCATTTGAAATAGTGTGCAAAGCCACTAAAGACAGCGAGTCGTGACCTCTCCCTCCTCCATCTTGCAGAGACTGAGCCACACCCACATTTCCAGGTTTTATAACCCCTCCCCCCCCTACCGGAAAAGGTGTGGCTTTCATGGAGTGATTGACAGGAGAGAGATTCTCAACATTTAAAAAAAAACTAATAACACTTTTATTTTTCATTGATGGGAAGAATTCTCTTCACCTGCTCAGCGGAGGGGGACTGAGTAAGATGGCCACAAATCACAGCCATAAGTGGTAGCGTTTTATCTAAAATCAATATACAGTGCAAACAGGAAGTAAGTGCATTTACAGTAGTGCCTTTTAACTTCAAGCCAAAACACCTAAGCCACCATTTGCAGTAAGTAGTGCAGTTCAACTTCATGCCACCATTTGCAGTAAGTAGTGCAGTTCAACTTCATGCCACCATTTGCAGTAAGTGGTGCCTTTCAACTTCAAGCCAATGCACTCAAGCCACCATTTGCAGTAAGTAATGCCTTTTAACTTCAAGCCATTGCATCCAAGCCACCATTTGCAGTAAGTAGTGGCTTTCAACTTCAAACCACACCTAAGCCACACCCACGCCCCGATTAGCAGTAAGAAATGCATTTTAACTTCAAGCCATTGCACCCAAGCCACCATCTGCAGTAAGTAGTGCCTTTCAACTTCAAGCCACACCCAAGCCACACCCAAGTCACCATTTGCAGTAAGTAGTGCCTTTCAACTTCAAGCCACACCCAAGCCATCATTTGCAGTAAGTAGTGCCTTTCATCTTCAACTCAAAGCTCCCAAGCCACCATTTGCAGTAATTAGCGCCTTTCAACTTCAAGCCAAAGCAACAGAGCCACCATTCGCAGTAATAGTGTTCAACTTCAAGCCAAAGCTCCCAAGCCTCCATTTGCAGTAATTAGTGCCTTTCAACTTCAAAGCTCCCAAGCCACCATTTGCAGTAAGGAGTGCCTTTCAACGTCATGCCACCATTTGTAGTAAGTGGTGTCTTTCAACTTCAAGCCACACCCAAGCCACCATTTGCAGTAAGTAGTGCCTTTCAACTTCAAGCCAAAGCTCCCAAGCCACCATTTGTAGTAAGTAGTGCCTTTCAACTTCAAGCCAAAGCAACCAATCCACCATTTGCAGTAAGTAGTGCCTTTCAACTTCATGCCACCATTTGCAGTAAGTGGTGTCTTCAACTTCAAGCCACACCCAAGCCACCATTTGCAGTAAGTAGTGCCTTTCAACTTCAAGCCAAAGCAACCAAGCCACCATTTGCAGTAAGTAGTGCCTTTCAACTTCAAGCCAAAGCAACCAAGCCACCATTTGCAGTAAGTAGTGCCTCTCAACTTCAAACCAAAGCAACCAAGCCACCATTTGCAGTAAGTAGTGCCTTTCAACTTCAAGCCAAAGCTCACGCCACCATTTGCAGTAAGTAGTGCCTTTCAACTTCATGCCACCATTTGCAGTAAGTAGTGCCTTTCAATTTCAAGACACACCCAAGCCAAGCCAACCAGGGGAGGAGGGGGCAGGGGGGGTGCTTTCTGGCACCCGCCACCATTTGCAGTAAGTACTGCCTTTCAACTGCAAGCCAAAGCACCCAAGCCACAATTTGCAGTAAGTAGTGCCTTTCAACTTCAAGCCAATGCACCCACGCCCCCATTTGCAGTAAGTAGTGCCTTTCAACTTCAAGCCACACCCAAGCCATCATTTGCAGGAAGTAGTGCCTTTCAACTTCAAGCCAAAGCAACCAAGCCACCATTTGCAGTAATAGTGCCTTTCAACTTCAAGTCAAAGCTCCCAAGCCACCATTTACAGTAAGTAGTGCCTTTCAACTTCAACGGAGCGCTAGTATGAACCATTTTAGAACCAATAGACATTTTTTTTGCCAGCTTTAGAACCAATAGAGACACGTTTTGCAAGCTTTAGAACCAATAGACATTTTATTGCAAGCTTTAGAACCAATAGACATTTTTTGCAAGCTTTAGATCCAATAGACATTTTTTTGTAAGCTTTAGAACCAATAGACATTTTTTTGCAAGCTTTAGAACCAATAGACCTTTTTTTGCAAGCTTTAGAACCAATAGACCTTTTTTTGCAAGCTTTAGAACCAATAGACTTTTTTTGCAAGCTTTAGAACCAATAGACATTTTTTTTGCAAGCTTTAGAACCAATAGAGGCACTTTTTGCAAGCTTTAGAACCAATAGACATTTTTTTGCAAGCTTTAGAACCAATAGACATTTTTTTGCAAGCTTTAGAACCAATAGACATTTTTTTGCAAGCTTTAGAACCAATAGACATTTTTTTCAAGTTTTAGAACCAATAGAGACACTTTTTGTAAGTTTTAGAACCAATAGACACATTCTGCAAGCATTTTAGAACCACTAAGGGCATAATATTGTATAATAGTGGTAGGGGTTTGTTTAGATGTAGTGGTTTATTTCATGAGGCAGAGAATGGGGAATCCTTGGAATTCTCTACTCCAGTGGGCAAGCACTTACTGGGCAAGGTTTTCTAACCATTACTCGCTATATATAGAACTGTATATAGTACATACTAGACTAAGTATGACCCGTTGGGACCCAGCATCACACAGGAGAGCCAGACATCCAACGCAATATTCCACTTCTCCACCAATTCTAATATTGGTGGCCAGTGGGGGGGGGGGGGGGGGGGGGCTTTCTGGAGCGCTAGTATGGGTGTTGTGGGCTGAAGGGACTGGTTTCCAGAGGGCTAGTATGCAAATTGTGCGCCAAATGGATTCTTGGGCTGGCGTCTCAGTCAATCAAGCCTGTTGTGCTGGCAACTCACTCACTCACGACTGGTAGGCTGGTAGTTGACTCATGGCTAATCCTTGAAATTCTATTTCAAGCAGGGTATAAGGCCACCAAATTCAAGTGCAGTTTCTTACCACTTCTAGCAGGGTGCAAGGCCACCAAATTCAAGTGCAGTTTCATACCATTTGAAATAGTGTGCAAAGCCACTAAAGACAGCGAGTCGTGACCTCTCCCTCCTCCATCTTGCAGAGACTGAGCCACACCCACATTTCCAGGTTTTATAACCCCTCCCCCCCCTACCGGAAAAGGTGTGGCTTTCATGGAGTGATTGACAGGAGAGAGATTCTCAACATTTAAAAAAAAACTAATAACACTTTTATTTTTCATTGATGGGAAGAATTCTCTTCACCTGCTCAGCGGAGGGGGACTGAGTAAGATGGCCACAAATCACAGCCATAAGTGGTAGCGTTTTATCTAAAATCAATATACAGTGCAAACAGGAAGTAAGTGCATTTACAGTAGTGCCTTTTAACTTCAAGCCAAAACACCTAAGCCACCATTTGCAGTAAGTAGTGCAGTTCAACTTCATGCCACCATTTGCAGTAAGTAGTGCAGTTCAACTTCATGCCACCATTTGCAGTAAGTGGTGCCTTTCAACTTCAAGCCAATGCACTCAAGCCACCATTTGCAGTAAGTAATGCCTTTTAACTTCAAGCCATTGCATCCAAGCCACCATTTGCAGTAAGTAGTGGCTTTCAACTTCAAACCACACCTAAGCCACACCCACGCCCCGATTAGCAGTAAGAAATGCATTTTAACTTCAAGCCATTGCACCCAAGCCACCATCTGCAGTAAGTAGTGCCTTTCAACTTCAAGCCACACCCAAGCCACACCCAAGTCACCATTTGCAGTAAGTAGTGCCTTTCAACTTCAAGCCACACCCAAGCCATCATTTGCAGTAAGTAGTGCCTTTCATCTTCAACTCAAAGCTCCCAAGCCACCATTTGCAGTAATTAGCGCCTTTCAACTTCAAGCCAAAGCAACAGAGCCACCATTCGCAGTAATAGTGTTCAACTTCAAGCCAAAGCTCCCAAGCCACCATTCGCAGTAATAGTGCCTTTCAACTTCAAGCCAAAGCTCCCAAGCCACCATTTGCTGTAAGTAGTGCCTTTCAACTTCATGCCATCATTTGCAGTAAGTAGTGTATTTTAACTTCAAGCCACACCCAAGCCACCATTTGCAGTAATAGTGCCTTTCAACTTCAAACCAAAGCTTCCAAGCCACCATTTGTAGTAAGTAGTGCCTTTCAACTTCAAGCCAAAGCAACCAATCCACCATTTACAGTGAGTAGTGCCTTTCAACTTCATGCTGCCATTTGCTGTAAGTGGTGTTTTTCAACTTCAAGCCACACCAAAGCCACCATTTGCAGTAAGTAGTGCCTTTCAACTTCAAGCCAAAGCAACCAAGCCACCATTTGCAGTAAGTAGTGCCTTTCAACTTCAAGCCAAAGCAACCAAGCCACCATTTGCAGTAAGTAGTGCCTCTCAACTTCAAACCAAAGCAACCAAGCCACCATTTGCAGTAAGTAGTGCCTTTCAACTTCAAGCCAAAGCTCACGCCACCATTTGCAGTAAGTAGTGCCTTTCAACCTCATGCCACCATTTGCAGTAAGTAGTGCCTTTCAATTTCAAGACACACCCAAGCCAAGCCAACCAGGGGAGGAGGGGGCAGGGGGGGTGCTTTCTGGCACCCGCCACCATTTGCAGTAAGTACTGCCTTTCAACTGCAAGCCAAAGCACCCAAGCCACAATTTGCAGTAAGTAGTGCCTTTCAACTTCAAGCCAATGCACCCACGCCCCCATTTGCAGTAAGTAGTGCCTTTCAACTTCAAGCCACACCCAAGCCATCATTTGCAGGAAGTAGTGCCTTTCAACTTCAAGCCAAAGCAACCAAGCCACCATTTGCAGTAATAGTGCCTTTCAACTTCAAGTCAAAGCTCCCAAGCCACCATTTACAGTAAGTAGTGCCTTTCAACTTCAACGGAGCGCTAGTATGAACCATTTTAGAACCAATAGACATTTTTTTTGCCAGCTTTAGAACCAATAGAGACACGTTTTGCAAGCTTTAGAACCAATAGACATTTTATTGCAAGCTTTAGAACCAATAGACATTTTTTGCAAGCTTTAGATCCAATAGACATTTTTTTGTAAGCTTTAGAACCAATAGACATTTTTTTGCAAGCTTTAGAACCAATAGACCTTTTTTTGCAAGCTTTAGAACCAATAGACCTTTTTTTGCAAGCTTTAGAACCAATAGACTTTTTTTGCAAGCTTTAGAACCAATAGACATTTTTTTTGCAAGCTTTAGAACCAATAGAGGCACTTTTTGCAAGCTTTAGAACCAATAGACATTTTTTTCAAGTTTTAGAACCAATAGAGACACTTTTTGTAAGTTTTAGAACCAATAGACACATTCTGCAAGCATTTTAGAACCACTAAGGGCACTTACATTTGAGTAGACATATGTTCAGTGTTATTCACAGTTCAGAGAAACGTGACCCTCTGCCTTCCTCCATCTTGAAAAGACTGTGTGGCACACCACTTCCTGGTTTTATAGTCCCTCCCCCCTGCCGCCAGCGGGGGCAGCAGAGAGAATGGGAAATTTTGTAAAAACATTAATATCTCTGTTATTTTTAATCGACGGGAAAAATCCTCGGTACACATGCGGCGGAGGGGGGCTCTGAGCAAGGTGGCCAAAAATGACGGCCATAGGTGGCGGCGTTTTCTCGGAAATCGCAGCACAGATGGCCAAAACAGGTCAAGAACAGACTTTTAGTAATATAGAAGATATTAGAGCACCTTCATGAAGGCTTGACAGGTGTGAAGAGGCAGTGCCCGCAGAAAGTGCAAGTGGGGAGAGTGTCTTGCTTAACATGTTTGGGCACACTTCCAGAGGACAGCACATCTGGCAGACACTGGCAGCCACAATAGACAATAGACAATAGGTGCAGGAGTAGGCCATTCGGCCCTTCGAGCCAGCACCGCCATTCAATGTGATCATGGCTGAACATCCCCAATCAGTACCCCATTCCTGCCTTCACCCCATATCCCCTATCTTTAAGAGCCCTATCTAGCTCTCTCTTGAAAGTATCCAGAGAACCGGCCTCCACTGCCCTCTGAGGCAGAGAATTCCACAGACTCACAACTCTCTGTGAGAAAAAGTGTTTCCTCATCTCCGTTCTAAATGGCTTACCCCTTATTCTTAAACTGTGTCCCCTGGTTCTGGAGACATTACAGCACAGGCATGATACAGTAATGGAGGAGGGAGTAAGAAAATTGTTGCAGTTAACCTGCTCAAAAGCACCTTGTACCATTAAGTGTCCCGAGCATTAAAATTTGCTTATCAGCCAATTGCTTAGATACACATTATTCCAAATCAATATTTCACATAGCTTTGATGATGTGCGTATATAATATGTCTTATCTCAATAATTAGGAAGCGATTTTCATTGAAAGCCACGTCACTGTTTAAGTGATAAGCTACTGAATTACAACTGAACTGTTTAGCACTCAGTCACTTCCAGACATGCAGAGGCCCGCAGGCTTGATGTGTGTTGCTGTAACCTGTGGCATTTAAAAATGTTTTTTTCACAGCTGGAAACAATAACATAATCATAATGTAAAAAGGCTTCCAGATCACAAACCCTCTCTCGCTGCAGAGGTTAACCTGAATATTTCTTGAATTTCAGCAATTAGAAAGCGTAGGAAGTGATGAAAATTATTGCCGACCATAAAACTCAGGCCCAGGATTGTTACATCTTATGTGTTTCTCACTCATTCTCCCATAGACTTTCCAGAGCCTACGATCAATTAATCTGTCAGTATTGCATCAATGACACAATGACTTAAGGGGCTGTCCCACTTGGGCGACCTAATTGGCGAGTTTAGGAGAGTTTGAAAAAATGACCGCCTTTGACTTCCTTCGACTATGTTGACGACCAGCTGCGACTAGCTACGACTAACTTCGGGAAAATTGGACACCGAATAGTGGAGAGTGAAGACTACCTCCTTCGACCCCCCTTCGACCTCCCTTCGACTATAATGAAGACTATCTACGACTACCTTTGACTGCCTTTGATTACCTTTGACTACCCTCGATTACCCATGAATAACATGATGACCTACTACGAGCTACTATGACTAAACCTACGAGTAAAAAAAGTATCGATTTTTTCCATGGCGACCTTTTTTTACTCGCGGGTATATTTTAACATATTGAAAAAACCACGGTGACCTAGCTGAGGCCTCGAGTACGCGGTGACCACTCTTGAGCATGAAGGAGAGTTATGAAGACCTATAACCTCGTGTCCACCATGCTGCGAGTATAAGTCGGGGACAAACTCGCTAGAACTCGCGGATTTAAGTCACCCAAGTGGGACCGGCCCTTTACAGATCAAAAATGGCATCAGTTGTGCAAGTCCAACTTGGTTGAAGAGCAGGAAGGGAGTAAAGTTGAAGATATATTGTCACTGAATTTAAAGTTTTAAGTCAGGAGCTCAGGTGCTGACTTAGAATCAACATTACGATCATCTATCTATCTATCTATCTATATACTATTAAAACTCTCGTGCCATCCGACCGGCTGCCGTCCGGCTGCCTGTCTGCCTTTTGATTCGTTGACTTTCTGCCTTTTGATTTGTTGACGGCTGCTCCTTCCTATCAGCTTCCAACACACTTCGAAACAAACTTGCAAGACAGGAACACTCTGAACCTTTCACTGCTGCAGCAGGCAGGGGAGGTGCAATTGGATTTTTTTTTAATCCACTGCTGAGGGAGGCAGGGGAGTGCTGGAATCTTACATTTGGGAACGGCTTCAGTTCCATTGGAGGAGACGAGTGCATGGTGGAATATTGGGTTGGGGGATCACACCATTGGGGGAGCAGACCCAACGGGTCTGCACTTGTTATCTATTAAAACTCTCGCCCCATCCGTCCGACATCCGTCCGGCTGCCTTTCTGCCTTTCGATTCGTTCCCGCCGTGCGATGCCACAATGCCCGATGCTCGCAGACGTCCAATCGCGATGCCCGGCGCTCCCAGACGTCCAATCGGAAAGGATCAATTTACATGTACGGTTTCCGGCCGCATTACTCCCATTGATTCCCTGCAACTCCGAAACCAGACGCGAAATCGCCGACATCTTTTCCATTTCGGTAGAGATTTCACTTTTCATTCTAAGTATCCCCTCCTCATTACATTTTGTCGTGTTAAAGTGCACGTTTTTAATCAAAACCCTCCCCCCCACCCCAAAATAAACTGGCATGATGTCACAATGCCCAATGCCCGCAGATGTCCAATCGGGATGGATCCATTTACATATGCCTTTGAACCAGCCCCGGCCCCTGATGACCGTGTCATCGTGTGATGACACAATGCCCAATGCCCAAAGACATCGTTGCCATAGAGAAGGTTCACCAGACTGGTTCAAGGGACGTCAGGACTTTTATATGAAGAAAGACTGGATACACTCGGCTTGTACACGCTAGACTTTAGAAAATTGAGGGAAGATCTTATAGACTCTAATGTTCCTATGTTTCCCTCTCCACAAACCCCCGCCCCCCCCTCCAACCCATCACTCTCCTCCACACACCGTTCACTCTCTACCCCACACCCTTCCATCTCCCCCCTCCCCATCCCCTAACCCTCTGTCCCTCTTCCCACACTCCCACAAACCCCTCCCACCCCACGCTACCACTTCTCTCCCCATTCCCCCTCCACTCTCCCTCCCCACTCTTACCCCTCTCCCCACCCAACACCCCTCCACCTCCCTCCCTCCTCCCCTCCCTCCCCATCCCTCCCATCCCACACATCTCCCTCCCCATCCCCCTCTCTCACCCCCTACCCCGCTCTCCTTTACCTCAAAAATCTGCACCTTTTCAACCTCCTCCTCTCCCCACCTACCCCTCTTCTCACCCCCCCCCCCACCCACCTGTGTGTTTGGGGTGTGGTTAATGTAAGTGTGTTGCCGCAGCCGCCCCCAACCCACCACCCCCCCCCCCCCCCCCAACCCCCCCCCCCCCAAAAACGCCATTGGGAAAACAGACCCAACGGGTCTGCACTTGGTCTAGTAAAGAATAAATGTTTATAAGGAGCCTGCATCCAGATGATGGGAAAAAACAGCACAGGTCTCAGTGGCCCAGAAGTTGAGGTTGCTCAGAGATTCTACCTTCAGATGTGGGTTTTAATGCAACAATCTTTGGGAGAAGGTAATGCATATGAAGAGTGAAATACAAAAGGCAGACTTTTGTCAAAGACTTAGAGACCCAAATGTCCTTTGATGGTCAACTCCTTCAATGCAATCATGAACCAGAGCATTAATCCAAGGCTGATGTTAAAAGTCTCAGTTGACTTTGCATCATCACCAGACTTTAGTAAACAAACTACTGTTCTCTTGGAAAGTCTGTTTGTTACCTTGGACGCTGAGACTATTGCCAACATGACAGTGAGTTTATACATTAAAGGGGTTTGCTGGATAGGTAATTACTTTTGTTCAGGCAATTTGAATGGAGTAAGCCTGAAATCACAGCGGCAGACAGGCAGAACAAATATGAAATTTTGTAAAGCTTTGGCTGGGGTGATAATGGAAAGTTGCTTGCCTTAGTTGGAGAGCCTGGACTATGCAGCAGATCAAGGATCAGGCATTTTGGACCAAGGTAAACTAAAATGTCTTCACTCCGAGGATGTGAATCCTTGAAATTATCTGTTCTGGGGGTTCGGATAGCTTTCTGAGCATACTCAAGTTTTAAACCAATAGATTCTTGCATACCATACAAATGCTCTGATAGGACATGGGGGTCACTAAGGTAGAAGAATCATCACAATCTTTCTGAATGTGAGGCAAATCTATCTGCCCTCTTATTTCTTACATTCTTAACATTGGTTTGCTTGTGTTTGCAATATGGGATGACTTTAGTTGTAACATTGAGGTATTCAGAGGTTCAGTGGATGAATTAATTCCCAAAGCATTATTTTTAATAAAACTAACAAATCATTGTTGACAAATAGAAAGAAAAATTGGGTGGGTGCATCGTACATAAGAAATCAAAGCAAGTCTAAGCCAAAGGAGCCATGAACCTGACAGTGAAAGGCCAATTCACTTATGCATCTTAATCAAAGTTAAATGTTATATTTGTTTTCATAAAGTGGAGTTATAACCCCACTTCCTGACCCTCAAGGAGGGAATGGCATGTCCCAGTCCACACCCATCAACTTTTTCCGCTCATGAAACAATGAATTTAAGTTTATAAAAGTTCACATTGAGTTTTCTTAAAGAACATTTAAAACAAAGAATTCCAACTACCTTCTGTCTCGGATGTTTCTCTTTGCAACTGTATTTATACATCTCTGGAATTTGCTTATGATTCATTATTGTATCACTTCCATTTGTTTCATATCCTTTCTTTAATCCAGGGGAGAAGATTGGAAGAGCATTCCAAGCTCTTGTGCATAACCTCAAAAGTTTTATATTCTAGATATCAAACCAAGCAGTCCATTTGCACTTCTAAGGAAGCTTCTACTTGTATTATAATCTTTAGGTACATGCTTTTATACTCATTTGTGAATGGTTCAAAATGAAACCGGTGATGACTGGCTCATGCCAAGATTGCTAATAAAGATCAAATTATTTTAATCTGAATACTGTGATGAAAGGACTCTCAGCCAGACAGCTAACCTTTGTAAAGTATTCCCTTCAATAAAGAGACAATTTATGAAGCCTTCAAAGGAATTTATTACTTTTAATATTTAAATGTAATAATCATAAATCAATATCGAAATGTTATCAAATATCAGAATAAAACTCGGAAGCTTACAGTATGAAATGATTTCGAGTAATAAATTAACATAATTTTAAAATGTTCAATTCTTTTGAGTTCAGACAATGTCTTCCTATTGAACAAGATATGTGACATTTAATCCCAGGGCCAATACTTTTTAGCTATCCAGGACTTTTGTATGGCTATCTTTAAACATGAACATTCTTTAAATAGTCAGTTACCATTTACCATTAACTAGTCATCGGTTACCATTGAAAAATATTCTTTCCCTCCTCGACGTGTAACAAAAAATCTATCTGTTATTGTCCACTATAACCGAGCAAGTTGTACAGGGTCTTGGTGAGACCACACCTGGAGTATTGTGTACAGTTTTGGTCTCCAAATCTGAGGAAGGACATTATAGCCATAGAGGGAGTGCAGAGAAGGTTCACCAGACTGATTCCTGGGATGTCAGGACTTTCATATGAAGAAAGACTGGATAGACTTGGCTTATGCTCGCTAGAATTTAGGAGATTGAGAGGGGATCTTATAGAAACGTACAAAATTCTTATGGGGTTGGACAGGCTAGATGCAGGAAGATTGTTCCCGATGTTGGGGAAGTCCAGGACAAGGGGTCACAGCTTAAGGATAAGGGGGAAATCCTTTAGGACCGAGATGAGAAGAAACCTTTTCACACAGAGAGTGGTGAATCTCTGGAACTCTCTGCCACAGAGGGTAGTTGAGGCCAGTTCATTGGCTATATTTAAGAGGGAGTTAGATGTGGCCCTTGTGGTTAAAGGGATCAGGGGGTATGGAGAGAAGGCAGGTACGGGATACTGAGTTGGATGATCAGCCATGATCATATTGAATGGCGGTGCAGGCTCGAAGGGCCGAATGGCCTACTCCTGCACCTATTTTCTATGTATCTATGTAAGGGAATCCCTCCAACCACCTAGCGGTCTCTCCGTGATGCAACAAGTTGTTTTCACATACAAAGTTATTTTAACTAACTAAAAATCTATTTTTGTTACTGTAAGCTAAAAATACTAAAGGCTTAATAGAGAATCATTGCACAAGTGTCGATTAAAGCGATTTCTTGTCAATTTCATTCACCTCCTGCAGTGTAATTGGCATCCTGTGTTCTTAAAGAGACAGTGGCGTCTGATTACTGTGGGGCCACTCCATTTGCTATAACTGAAATCCATTATAAAGAGGCCTACAATAACAAGGGTAGACTCTACAGTGTGTACTACGAACCCTCTATCTGTTGCAACTAAAAGGACCATTGTGAACTTTTGTTCATTGATTACTTCAGCAGATGCATTGACTTTACCTTCTACTTTAAATTCAAATGTTGCAATTTCATAACCTGCATCATTTTGCCCCAAATATAAGCAAAGTCACCTGACTCTCCATCACATGAACCTTCATGCTCAGAGAAATTTATGCAATACTGCCTAATAGGCCTGTCCCACTTAGACGATTTTTCAGGCAACCGCCGGTGACTGTCAAGTTGCTGGCAGTCGCCAAAAGACCGGCAACTGGAACGGCGACTGTCAGAGTGGAATACACGCTTTGATCATGGAATGGGCGAGCCCTCGCCGGGGGTCGCCGGAGGGGAGCACTCCGTTCGCTGGCTCGCGGCAGCCTGAAGCCGCGGTCTGCAGAGCGCCAGCTGGCGGCGTTGGGGACCCGGGAGGAGAAGAGCTCCGACCACCGGCCCGCGGCCTACTTCTACCGCGGGCGCGGCGGGGACTTACCGTCCGGACCGGGGTCCGTCGCCGAGGATCTCTGGAGAGCAGCTCCGATCGCTGGCCCTGTGGTCTGCGGTGCTTGTTGCTGCAGCGCTGCGCTGCGGGGACTTTAGATCTTCGACCGCCGGCCTGCGGCCTATACTAACTTGAAGCCGCAGTCTCCGGTGGGGAGGCACCGATTCAGGACTTACCTTGTCTGAACATCTGGATGCCCGCAGCGGCGACTACGGAGGGTTGAGGTCCCGACCACGGGGGAAAATGGAGGAGGACTGACCAAATTTTGTGCCTTCCACCACAATGATGAATGCTGTGGTGGATGTTTGTGTTAAATTTTTATTGTGTATTGTGTGTTCTTTTTTATTGTACCGCTGCTGGCAAATTCAGTTCAACATGTTGAAAAATGTCCACGAAAGCCCCGAGTACCTACGAGCAGCTATTACCGTAATTCTCTGAGTTAGAATCAGGGGAAACTCGGGAGAACTCTTGAATTAGCTCGTACAGTGGGACAGCCCCTTTAGTGACAACAGTGTCACTTAAATACATATTTAAAGTGTAAATGAAATTCAATTTTGTTTTCTGAAGTTAAATCTGATTAATTTTCTAATCACTTGTTTGTGAAAAACAGATCAAAAGGAATACATATCTTATATAACAAGGTTTGGAGGATTATTTCAATTTGATATAAAGTTTCCTTTGTTGGTTCATGAATCTACGGTACATTTTTGAAGCAAAATATTTAATATTCTGTGTGGAGGTAGAAACTATCCCAGTAAAGTTTCACTAAGAACTCTGGCAAAGTGCCTAAAGATTAAAAATGGGTGCGGCATTTCTGCTGATTTGAAGGGCAATAATTGATCCAGTCTACTGTGCAAAACCATGGTCTCTGGTATAAAAGTGCTTTAGAAGCATTTACAGCTACTATTAATTGAGTTCAAGTTCTAATATTAATTTATGTAATATATTACAAGTAGAAATGGTTCAACCTTATCTTTACTCTTTAGACATTCTATCTGCTCTCCTGAAAAATGCTTGCTGTGGAGCATCTATATTCCAGAAAGCTTGTTACTTTTACCATCAGTTATCATATTAAATCTTCCTTGAATTCATACTATTGAATTCATAGTATTTGTTTACTGACCTTTTGCAGCATCTTCACTGAGGTTAAGCTGTGTGTTTGGAGTGGTGGGAAAATTGACGCAGATTATTTTCATTGAAGAAAAGAAGCCAGAGACCATCGTTGCATTCCAAGATTATCATGGAATAACAGACAGTTCAGACAGCGTAGTATATATCCTAACAAATAACTCACTCAATTTTCCACAATCGGTGTTCAATTCTGAGTTCCTCATTTTTAGGGGAATAGGGTCGTGGACCAAACACAGAGAGAATGACCAATAATGAAAGAACCTCAATGGAGACAAGGACATCAGAGGTGAAAATGGGAGCATGAATGAGCACCGTGATAACCAATGAGAAAAGTAAGAAACAATATATCCTTTTTGGATATATATTTTCTTGCCTCCTAGGTGGTGAATACTGATTTGCTTTTTTGTCACCTCAACCTATCAATAATTAATGTTAACCTTAAACGCAAGGTTTTGAACCTTTACAACTAGTGGCATTATAAGAGAGCTCAAACTCAAAGTCCCTACTTTACATTAGCACAGATTACGGATGAAAACCTACACTTAAGTCTCAGCTAAATAAAAAAATATTGATCTCTTGGTGTAGCTTGAATTGCCATTACCAACAATTTTGTGCTGAAAGTAGTGGACAAAAACTAAAGTACAATCACAAGATAACCAAATGAGGTAGAATTCAGATCAATAGTACACGGCAGCACCTTCAAGAAGGAGTGTGAAAGAGGTAATTGGTTCATGAGTCTGATAGTTGTTCTTCAGGTTGTCTGTCTGGGCTTTTAGGCTCCTATATCTTCACCCAGATGGGAGAAGACAGAAATGGAATAGCCAGGTTAAGACATCTTTGATAATACATCCAGCCTTCCTAATGCAATGCATCATGAAGATGAATTGGATGGAGAAGCATTTGATAGATTGAGCAGTCTTCACCAGTATCTGCAGGTTCAGGTGGTTAGGAGCAGAGCAGTTGCCATACCAGGCTGAGAGGCATCCCATCAATATAGTCTCTATGGTGCATCTGTAAAACATATGGTATAATCGGCAAACTTAATGATCGTTGACACTGTACTCAGCCATACAGTCATGAATGTGGAGCAGGGGATTGAGCAACAGCACATGTGTTCCTTTCTACTTCCTCTGGCATCTTATTCTATGTACCCACCACCATCTGTATGAAGAAGTTGCTCATCAGGTTCCCATTAAATCTTTCACCTTAAACCCAAGTCCGCTAGTGCTTGATTACCCTACTCTGGGAAAAAGACTCAATGCATTCACCCATCTATTCCAATCATGATTTTATACTCCTTTAGTGTGGCACAACACTAGTAGAGTTGCTGCCTTACAGCACTAGAGACCCAGGTATGATCCTGATCACGGGTGCTGTACGTATGGAGTTTGTATGTTCTCCTTGTGACTGCGTGAATTTCCTCCCACATTCCAATGACATGCAGGTATGTACGTTAATTGGCTTCTGTAAATTGCCCCTGGTGTGCAGAATGTGAAACTGGGATAATGTAGAACTGGTGTATACTGTAGGTGATTGTTGGTAGGTTCGGACTTGGGTCAAAAGTCCTGATTCGATGCTATATCTCTATATTAAACAAAACTATAAGACCATTCCTCAGCCTTTTGCACCAGGGAATAAAGGCCTAGCCTGCCAAACCTCTCCCTATAGCTCAGGCCGTCGAGTCCTTGCACCATTCTTTTATATCTTCTCAGCACTCCTTCCATCTTAAGAAAGCTAATGCTGGCGATGCTGCCTGATCTGCTGAGTGCTTCCATCATTCTTTATTTTAGTTTTAGATTTTCAGCATTTGCTGTTTTTTGCTCACAAAGTCATTGATGTTAACTGATGTTGAGGCTATTTACGGGGAGAAATCAATTCTCTCCCGTTAGAATTTTTCCCAAAAGAAAGAAATGTATCTCCACTGTGCTGTATCTCACAGTGGTACTGCTTCCATCACAAATCCAAGTACCTTTCCCTTACACAAATGTACCCACAGACACCGTTTAATCCAGTAAATTGGCAGGCAGGCATGCTTGATACAAATGTCTTGGACTTCATGGTGTTTCATTTGCGAGAACATATTAATAATACACTTGCATAAATATTTAATTAACATTTTGAAGAAAAATGTTCAAAGAGTGAAATGTTGTTGAACTGTCCATAATAGGGGATTACACTAATATTAATCCTGACAGTGATAATTGTACGCACACAAGAAACACACAAAGTATGACAATGTGGAGGAAAAGAGGCTTTCAATTTACTATAGTTAATGGATGCAAAGGAAAATTAATGCATTAATTAGAAAAAAAAGTCCATCTTTTAAATTACAAAAAAATGCTTTCATTGAAAGGTCTCTAGTTTGGATTCAGCAGTACCACTCGCTGCATTGCTTAACTTAGTCTACCCATGGGTCTAAAACCTACTGATTTGCCACAGTGGATTTTCTCTGCAAAGCCCTCTCCTCAGTTCACATAGGCCTTTAATGAGCAAGGTTCCAAGTGCGTTTGTGCAGGGAAACACAGTGAAAATTCAGCTTTGATGTTGCAAACTCACAAATCTGAAGAGAGGTTGCAGAAGGACATCAGGAACACCATGAAAACCATTACCAGATAAAAGTTCTAAATGTTGTACATGTCTAAATTTCTAAATCTCATTGTTGGTGATCAGAGTGGTGCATTCTCTACTCTGTGGCAGGACACGGGTACACTGAAACATAGTATTTTGTATAATAGTGGTAGGGGTTTGTTTAGATGTAGTGGTTTATTTCACGAGGCAGAGAATGGGGAATCCTTGGAATTCTCTACTCCAGTGGGCAAGCACTTACTGGGCAAGGTTTTCTAACCATTACTCGCTATATATAGAACTGTATATAGTACATACTAGACTAAGTAGGACCCGTTGGGTCCCAGCATCACACAGGAGGGCCAGTCATCCAACGCAATATTCCACTTCTCCACCAATTCTAATATTGGTGGCCAGTTGGGGGGAAGGGGGGGCTTTCTGGAGTGCTAGTATGGGTGTTGTGGGCTGAAGGGACTGGTTTCCAGAGGGCTAGTATGCAAATTGTACGCCAAATGGATTCTTGGGCTGGCGTCTCAGTCAATCAAGCCTGTTGTGCTGGCAACTCACTCACTCACGACTGGTAGGCTGGTAGTTGACTCACGGCTAATCCTTGAAATTCTATTTCAAGCAGGGTATAAGGCCACCAAATTCAAGTGCAGTTTCTTACCACTTCTAGCAGGGTGCAAGGCCACCAAATTCAAGTGCAGTTTCATACCATTTGAAGTAGGGTGCAAAGCCACTAAAGACAGCGAGTCGTGACCTCTCCCTCCTCCATCTTGCAGAGACTGAGCCACACCCACATTTCCAGGTTTTATAACCCCACACCCCCACCACCGGAAAAGGTGTGGCTTTCATGGAGTGATTGACAGGAGAGAGATTCTCAACATTTAAAAAAAAACTAATAACACTTTTATTTTTCATTGATGGGAAGAATTCTCTGCACCTGCTCAGCGGAGGGGGACTGAGTAAGATGGCCAAAAATCACAGCCGTAAGTGGTAGCGTTTTATCTAAAATCAATATACAGTGCAAACAGGAAGTAAGTGCATTTACAGTAGTGCCTTTTAACTTAAAGCCAAAGCACCCAAGCCACCATTTGCAGTAAGTAGTGCAGTTCAACTTCATGCCACCATTTGCAGTAAGTGGTGCCTTTCAACTTCAAGCCAATGCACTCAAGCCACCATTTGCAGTAAGTAATGTCTTTTAACTTCAAGCCATTGCACCCAAGCCACCATCTGCAGTAAGTAGTGCCTTTCAACTTCAAGCCACACCCAAGCCACCATTTGCAGTAAGTAGTGCCTTTCAACTTCAAAGCTCCCAAGCCACCATTTGCAGTAAGTAATGCCTTTCAATTCAAGCCATTGCACCCGCCACCATTTGCAGTAAGTAGTGCTTTTCAACTTCAAGTTAAAGCTCCCAAGCCACCATTTGCAGTAATAGTGCCTTTCAACTTCGTCAAAGCTCCCAAGCCACCATTTACAGTAAGTAGTGCCTTTCAACTTCAAGCCAAAGCAATCAATCCACCATTTGCAGTAAGTAGTGCCTTTCAACTTCATGCCACCATTTGCAGTAAGTGGTGTCTTTCAACTTCAAGCCACACCCAAGCCACCATTTCCAGTAAGTAGTGCCTTTCAACTTCAAGCCAAAGCAACCAAGCCACCATTTGCAGTAAGTAGTGCCTTTCAACTTCAAGCCAAAGCAACCAAGCCACCATTTGCAGTAATAGTGCCTTTCAACTGCAAGCCAAAGCTCCCAAGCCACCATTTGCAGTAAGTAGTGCCTTTCAACTTCAATCCAAAGCAACCAATCCACCATTTGCAGTAAGTAGTGCCTTTCAACTTCATGCCACCATTTGCAGTAAGTGGTGTCTTTCAACTTCAAGCCACACCCAAGCCATCATTTGCAGTAAGTAGTGCCTTTCAACTTCAAGCCATAGCAACCAAGCCACCATTTGCAGTAAGTAGTGCCTTTCAACTTCAAGCCAAAGCAACCAAGCCACCATTTGCAGTAATAGTGCCTTTCAACTTCAAGCCAAAGCTCCCAAGCCACCATTTGCAGTAAGTAATGCCTTTCAACTTCAAGCCAAAGCAACCAATCCACCATTTGCAGTAAGTAGTGCCTTTCAACTTCATGCCACCATTTGCAGTAAGTGGTGTCTTTCAACTTCAAGCCACACCCAAGCCACCATTTGCAGTAAGTAGTGCCTTTCAACTTCAAGCCAAAGCAACCAAGCCACCATTTGCAGTAAGTAGTGCCTTTCAACTTCAAGCCAAAGCAACCAAGCCACAATTTACAGTAATAGTGCCTTTCAACTTCAAGCCAAAGCTCCCAAGCCACCATTTGCAGTAAGTAGTGCCTTTCAACTTCAAGCCAAAGCAACCAATCCACCATTTGCAGTAAGTAGTGCCTTTCAACTTCATGCCACCATTTGCAGTAAGTGGTGTCTTTCAACTTCAAGCCACACCCAAGCCACCATTTGCAGTAAGTAGTGCCTTTCAACTTCAAGCCAAAGCAACCAAGCCACCATTTGCAGTAAGTAGTGCCTTTCTACTTCAAACCAAAGCAACCAAGCCAACATTTGCAGTATGTAGTGCCTTTCAACTTCAAGCCAAAGCTCCCAAGCCACCATTTGCAGTAAGTAGTGCCTTTCAACTTCAATCCACCATTTGAAGTAAGTAGTGCCTTTCAATTTCAAGACACACCCAAGCCAAGCCAACCAGGGGAGGGGGGGGGGGGGGCAGAGGGGGGGGGGGGGGGGTTCTTTCTGGCACCCGCCACCATTTGCAGTAAGTACTGCCTTTCAACTGCAAGCCAAAGCACCCAAGCCACCATTTGCAGTAAGTAGTGCCTTTCAACTTCAAGCCAATGCACCCATGCCCCCATTTGCAGTAAGTAGTGCCTTTCAACTTCAAGCCACACCCAAGCCATCATTTGCAGGAAGTAGTGCCTTTCAACTTCAAGCCAAAGCAACCAAGCCACCATTTGCAGTAATAGTGCCTTTCAACTTCAAGTCAAAGCTCCCAAGCCACCATTTACAGAAAGTAGTGCCTTTCAACTTCAACGGAGCGCTAGTATGAACCATTTTAGAACCAATAGACATTTTTTGAAAGCTTTAGAACTAATAGACATTTTTTGCAAGCTTTAGAACCAATGGACATTTTTTGCAAGCTTGAGAACTAATAGACATTTTTTTGCAAGCTTTAGAACCAATAGACATTTTATTGCAAACTTTAGAACCAATAAAATTTAAATTTCTTTATTTATATAGCACATTTTTAGTCAACTTGCATTGACCCCAAAGTGCTTCACATAATTACATTCACACACACAGGCAAAGGTGGGTGAAGTGTCTTGCCCAAGGACACAACGACAGTATGCACTCCAAGCGGGATTCGAACCAGCTACCTTCCGGTTGCCAGCCGAACACTTAGCCCATTGTGCTATCTGTCGTCCCAATAGACATTTTTTGCAAGCTTTAGAACCAATAGACATTTTTTTGCAAGCTTTAGAACCAATAGACTTTTTTTTGCAAGCTTTAGAACCAATAGACATCTTTTTGTAAGCTTTAGAACCAATAGACTCTTTTTGCTAGCTATAGAACCAATAGACATGTTTTGCAAGCTTTAGAACCAATAGACATTTTTTTGCAAGCTTTAGAACCAATAGACATTTTTTTGCTAGATTTAGAACCAATAGTCATTTTTTTTGTGCAAGCTTTAGAACCAATAGAGACACTTTTTGCAAGCTTTAGAACCAATAGACATTTTTTGCAAGCTTTAGAACCAATAGAGACACCTTTTGTAAGTTTTAGAACCAATAGACACATTCTGCAAGCATTTTAGAACCACTAAGGGCACTTACATTTGAGTTGACATGTGTTCAGTGTTATCCACAGCTCAGAGAAACGTGACCCTCTGCCTTACACCATCTTGAAAAGACTGTGTGGCACACCACTTCCTGGTTTTATAGTCCCTCCCCCCTGCCGCCAGCGGGGGCAGCAGAGAGAATGGGAAATGTTGTAAAAACATTAATATCTCTGTTATTTTTAATCGACGGGAAAAATCCTCGGTACACATGCGGCGGAGGGGGGCTCTGAGCAAGGTGGCCAAAAATGACGGCCGTAGGTGGCGGCGTTTTCTCGGAAATCGCAGCACAGATGGCCAAAACAGGTCAAGAACAGACTTAGTAATATAGAAGATATATTACAGCACCTTCATGAAGGCTTGACAGGTGTGAAGAGGCAATGCCCGCAGAAAGTGCAAGTGGGGAGAGTGTCTTGCTTAACATGTTTGGGCACACTTCCAGAGGACAGCACATCTGGCAGACACTGGCAGCCACAATAGACAATAGACAATAGGTGCAGGAGTAGGCCATTCGGCCCTTCGAGCCAGCACCGCCATTCAATGTGATCATGGCTGAACATCCCCAATCAGTACCCCATTCCTGCCTTCACCCCATATCCCCTATCTTTAAGAGCCCTATCTAGCTCTCTCTTGAAAGTATCCAGAGAACCGGCCTCCACTGCCCTCTGAGGCAGAGAATTCCACAGACTCACAACTCTCTGTGAGAAAAAGTGTTTCCTCATCTCCGTTCTAAATGGCTTACCCCTTATTCTTAAACTGTGTCCCCTGGTTCTGGAGACATTACAGCACAGGCATGATACAGTAATGGAGGAGGGAGTAAGAAAATTGTTGCAGTTAACCTGCTCAAAAGCACCTTGTACCATTAAGTGTCCCGAGCATTAAAATTTGCTTATCAGCCAATTGCTTAGATACACATTATTCCAAATCAATATTTCACATAGCTTTGATGATGTGCGTATATAATATGTCTTATCTCAATAATTAGGAAGCGATTTTCATTGAAAGCCACGTCACTGTTTAAGTGATAAGCTACTGAAATACAACTGAACTGTTTAGCACTCAGTCACTTCCAGACATGCAGAGGCCTGCAGGCTTGATGTGTGTTGCTGTAACCTGTGGCATTTAAAAATGTTTTTTTCACAGCTGGAAACAATAACATAATCATAATGTAAAAAGGCTTCCAGATCACAAACCCTCTCTCGCTGCAGAGGTTAACCTGAATATTTCTTGAATTTCAGCAATTAGAAAGCGTAGGAAGTGATGAAAATTATTGCCGACCATAAAACTCAGGCCCAGGATTGTTACATCTTATGTCTTTCTCACTCATTCTCCCATAGACTTTCCAGAGCCTACGATCAATTAATCTGTCAGTATTGCATCAATGACACAATGACTTAAGGGGCTGTCCCACTTGGGCGACCTAATTGGCGAGTTTAGGAGAGTTTGAAAAAATGACCACCTTTGACTTCCTTCGACTATGTTGAAGACCAGCTTCGACTAGGTACGACTAACTTCGGGAAAATTGGACACCGAATAGTGGAGAGTGAAGACTACCTCCTTCGATCTCCTTCGACCCCGCTCATGAAACAATGAATTTAAGTTTATAAAAGTTCACATTGAGTTTTCTTAAAGAACATTTAAAACAAAGAATTCCAACTACCTTCTGTCTCGGATGTTTCTCTTTGCAACTGTATTTATACATCTCTGGAATTTGCTTATGATTCATTATTGTATCACTTCCATTGGTTTCATATCCTTCCTTTAATCCAGGGGAGAAGATTGGAAGAGCATTCCAAGCTCTTGTGCATAATTTCAAAAGTTTTATATTCAAGATATCAAACCAAGCAGTCCATTTGCACTTCTAAGGAAGCTTCTACTTGTATTATAATCTTTAGGTACATGCTTTTATACTCATTTGTGAATGGTTCAAAATGAAACCGGTGATGACTGGCTCATGCCAAGATTGCTAATAAAGATCAAATTATTTTAATCTGAATACTGTGATGAAAGGACTCTCAGCCAGACAGCTAACCTTTGTAAAGTATTCCCTTCAATAAAGACAATTTCTGAAGCCTTCAAAGGAATTTATTACTTTTAATATTTAAATGTAATAATCATAAATCAATATCGAAATGTTATCAAATATCAGGATAAAACTCGGAAGCTTACAGTATGAAATGATTTCGAGTAATAAATTAACATAATTTAAAAATGTTCAATTCTTTTGAGTTCAGACAATGTCTTCCTATTGAACAAGATATGTGACATTTAATCCCAGGCCCAATACTTTTTAGCCATCCAGGACTTTTGTATGACTATCTTTAAACATGAACATTCTTTAAATAGTCAGTTACCATTTACCATTAACTAGTCATCAGTTACCATTGAAATATATTCTTTCCCTCCTGGACGTGTAACAAAAAATCTATCTGTATTGTCCACTATAACCGAGCAAGGGAATCCCTCCAACCACAAGTTGTTTTCACATACAAAGTTATTTTAACTAACTAAAAATCTATTTTTGTTACTGTAAGCTAAAAATACTAAAGGCTTAATAGAGAATCATTGCACAAGTGTCGATTAAAGCGATTTCTTGTCAATTTCATTCACCTCCTGCAGTGTAATTGGCATCCTGTGTTCTTAAAGAGACAGTGGCGTCTGATTACTGTGGGGCCACTCCATCTGCTATAACTGAAATCCATTATAAAGAGGCCTACAATAACAAGGGTAGACTCTACAGTGTGTACTACAAACCCTCTATCTGTTACAACTAAAAGGACCATTGTTAACTTTTGCTCATTGATTACTTCAGCAGATGTATTGAATTTACCTTCTACTTTAAATTCAAATGTTGCAATTTCATAACCTGCATCATTTTTCCCCAAATATAAGCAAAGCCACCTGACTCTCCATCACATGAACCTTCATGCTCAGAGAAATTTATGCAATACTGCCTAATAGGCCTGTCCCACTTAGACGATTTTTCAGGCAACCGCCGGTGACTGTCAAGTTGCCGGCAGTCGCCAAAAGACCGGCAACTGGAACGGCGACTGTCAGAGTGGAATACACACATACATCGCTTCCTTCACCAGCCCGTTATGCAGGCGGGAGACAGGGCAAGTGGGGGGAGCGTGATACAGACACATACCGTGATGAACAAGAAGGTTAGCGCTGTAATTAAGAAGCTAAAAAGCACAGGGTACGGTAAGTCCTTAAAAAGTGGGAGGGGGAGAGGGGGGAGAAGGGGGAGAGAGGGAGAGAGGGGAGAAGGAGTGGGGACAACTTTTAAGAAGCCAGAGATGCACGGCTGTGAAGCTCAGCGGACATTAACATTACCGGTCGGTTATCCTTGGTTCTTAAAACTACTGCTTACGTTTTTTTTCCCCAATGAGCCAATGAAATTCACCGGTCAGCACCGGCTACAACCTATGAGAACCTAAGAAAACCTTTGACCTCCTGACAACCCACAAGGACCTCCTGGCGACCCACCTGTGGCACGAAAATTCTCACTACTCTCCACGGCGGCTTCATTCTAATCACCACCATAATGAGACCACGACTAGTTCACAGAATGCGGTTACTCCTCAGGACCATGAAGGTGACATTCCGGCAACCACCCGCGAACATGTGGCGACCATGTGGCGACTGCATAGTCTCCTGCAGTCACCTAAAAAGTCGTCTAAATGGGACAGGCCCATAAGACACCAGCAAATTTTGGGTAGCGAATAAATGCGGGCCTGAAGGCTTTATTTAACAGAAAATAGTGTCTTAACTTCAAAACTTTCCACATAGGTAGTTCAAGTTTTCATGAAAGCAATCTTGGAGAAATGTATTTTCCATTTGTAATCGGAGAAAGTTCAATACCTGGTAAGCTTCTGAACCTGTCAGCTGCAATCGATTTTGTTATTGTTTTACAATATTACAGGTTTAAAGGTGGTTCAGACTTATTAACCTATTGCACCATTCATCAGCAGTGTATGGTTATATATCATGTTTATGGTTGCATAAATCATTTTAGCATTTTTGACCTTTTGAAATCTTAATGTTATCAATTATTATTGATTGTGGATTTGTAATAAATTAATTATTCACGTAACGTCAGAAGGGATGGGGTATGGTGCTCTTAATTGAAGATGCATTGGCTTAAGATGTCCTTGGAATGTGGGGAATCACACTACACTTTAAAATAGATATATTTGTAAAGCATTGGGACACTGCTACATAATGCTGGTCTTATTATTTTGTTAAGGTAACCTCTCTTCACTGCACCACAGCTTAATGCCACAAAATCCTCTGTAAAATTTCCTGCAAGTTGATCTCTGTCCGATGGTAACCATAAACACGATAACACAGCTAGCCATGAACTTTGTCCATGTCGGCCATTTCAGTTTGAAGAAACTGTGATCAGCAAGGAATCAGGAAAAGAAGGGCAAGTGAAAACTAAGCAGAACAACAGAAAATAATTAAAGTTTGTGTTTAAAATTTGGGCAGTACTTTATGAAACTGTACACAAAACTCTGGACTACAAAGCTAAAGTGGAATATTTAAAGTCAATATAACATGAGACCTTTATTGGCTGCAAGTCACAACTTATGATTTTGTCCAGATGACTGGTTATCATCAGGAGCTTTACAGATAACTCAGCTTTGTAAGTTTTATTAACTTTCCACATGGCTTGCAACATTATTATTGCGTATTACTTCAAAATGCAAAGGTCAAACCCTGTTTAATAGACTGTAGAACTGTACATCACAGTAGCAGGCCCTTCGGACCATGTCTGAGTTGACCATGATGCCACTTTAAACCACACATCTATCTGCATGTGATCTGTATCCCTTCATACACTCCTGCTCAGATGTCTGTCTAAATGCTTCTTAAAGGTTGCTATCGCAAATGCTCCTACAACTTCCCCCCGGCAACATGTTCTAGACAACTACACCTATAACTTTCCTTATAAATCTCCTTTAAACTTTAATCCTCTCACATTAAACCTATGCACTCTAGAATTTGACATTTCCACCCTGAGAAAAAGGTTCTTAAATCCTATTCACTAGGGACAATTTACAATTCATACTGAAGCCAATTAAGCTACAAATCTGTACATCTTTCGAATGTGGTGGAAAGACCATGTGGTCACGGGGGGAACGTACAAACACCGTAAACACAGCACCTGTGGTAAGGATTGAACCCAGGTCCCTGATGCTGTAAGGTAGCAACTCTCCCGTTGTGTCACCATGCCATCCCTTCAAGTTTGGCTGCACGAGGTGCCCCCGGGAGACAAAGATGGCTGGACAAGGAGAGGGATGTTGGTTCGCAGGCCCATCTGGTCAGAGGTGATGGAGGAAGGGCTGATTAGGGATAGTCAGCATGGTATATATGCAGGAGATCGTGTCTCATGAATCTGATTGAGTTATTTGAAGATGTACCAAAAAGGTTGATGAGGGCAGTCGCAGACGTTGTCTATATGGATTTTAGTAAGGCATTTGACAAGAATCCACATGGTAGGCTGCTCTGGATGGTAAAATTGTATGGGATCCAGGGAGCTAGCTCATTAGACAGATCAAGTCAAGTCAAGTCACATTTATTTATATAGCACATTTTGTGAAGTTTAGGGAAGCAGGAACAAGACCACCATGCTTGAGCATCCCAATCAGTTTATCATGAAGCAAACAACGCCACCTCTTCGAGTTCCTAACATTGCCATCTGGTCTAAGTGGTGGATGGAAAACCCCTTGGGCTGGAGCACTATGTCCAGAGAATTTAAGGCAAGCCATGCCTTTGTGAAACAGAGAACACAGCAGTCTCTCATGTCCCTCTGATACAGCAGTCTTGCTCTTGGATATTTTTATCTTGTTTTCTAGTAATCGTACAAAAGGGGGGGGGGGGGGGGGGTTACATGCTCCTACACTTCAGTCAGTCTAATGATGCGCAGGCTAGTTTCATTTGGCTTCATCGTCAACACAGAGGTGGTAGGCCTGGGCTTGTTCCTGTGCGGCACTGTTCTATATTATTTATGGTCAATGTTCTATGTTTAATATAACCATATAACCATATAACAATTACAGCACGGAAACAGGCCATCTCGACCCCTCTAGTCCGTGCCGAACACATAGTCTCCCCTAGTCCCATATACCTGCGCTCAGACCATAACCCTCCATTCCTTTCCCATCCATATAACTATCCAATTTATTTTTAAATGATAAAAACGAACCTGCCTCCACCACCTTCACTGGAAGCTCATTCCACACAGCTACCACTCTCTGCGTAAAGAAGTTCCCCCTCATGTTACCCCTAAACTTCAGTCCCTTAATTCTCAAGTCATGTCCCCTTGTTTGAATCTTCCCTACTCTCAGTGGGAAAAGCTTTTCCACGTCAACTCTGTCTATCCCTCTCATCATTTTAAAAACCTCTATCAAGTCCCCCCTTAACCTTCTGCGCTCCAAAGAATAAAGCCCTAACTTGTTCAACCTTTCTCTGTAACTTAGTTGCTGAAACCCAGGCAACATTCTAGTATAGATGAATGGATTCATATTAAACATAGAACGATGTTATGAGAAGGGTAAAAAGCTGTTGAGAAAAATTATTTTAATTCATCAGTTAGTCAGGTTCAACAGCAGCTTCAAATTCCTAGACATTAACATCATAGATGATCTGCCCTTGGCCCAGCACATTGACATTATCATAAAGAAGTCGCACCAGCACCTCCACATTTTAAACAATTTTAAGAGATTCAGCATATCTCAGAATCCTCTAACAAACTTATGTACTGCAGAAGGTATCCTGACCCAGAGCAGCAGCCCAGCGTTGGAGACCCGACCCAGCCCAGCGTGGGAGACCCAGCCCAGAGTTGGAGACCCAGCCCAGAGTTGGAGACCCAGCCCAGAGTCAGATATGTCGCCAAACGGAAAGCGGAGACTCTGATCCCGGCGGAGGAGAACGACCAGCGCCCAGCGCCCGCTGTGAGTTTCCATCGCACCGCCAATTCCAGCTACTACCCCTCTGGTCCCCCTCACTGGCTCCTCCACCCCTCCCCCGTGATGCCTCCTTCTTCCCCATGGCTCTTCCCCCGTCTTTTCTCCGAGCTCACTCCCCCCCGCCGACACACCCTTCTCCCCCCACAACTTCTACCCGCCCACACACCCCCTCACACACCCCACCGCCCACAACCTCCCCCTGCTCACACCCCCCCCCGCTCACATCCCCCTGCTCACACCCCCCGCCCTCACACACCCCCCACCCCCACGACCCCCCATGCCCCCACAACCCCCCACCCACCCCTCACACCCCTCCCCCTCCCCTCTCCCACAACCCCAGAATATTGCGTTGGGGAATGGGTTGTGTTGGGGAACCTGGGCTCCCTTGTGACTGGGACCCAATGGGTCCCACTTAGTCTAGTACTTGGAACTGATAATCCTCAACATTGACTCGAGACTGGCTTGAGGCTGAACAAGGGTAGGACATTTCTTGTTGATTACCACCTACTGCTGTCCTCCATTTGATGAATTGGTACTCCACATTGAACAGTAATTTGAAAAGTAGCTAGGCAAATACTGATATAGAATGTCCTCTAGGTGACAAGCTATTTATCTACCACCACACATAGTTCAGTAGCACCTCCATTGACTGAGGTGGCCGAGTCCAGCACAGCTGGCGGCCTGGTGCCATCGCAACAACCTGGAGCTCAATGCTCTTAAGACAGTGGAATTGATTGTAGACTTTAGGAGAGCTCCCTCTCCCCTCACCCCAGCCTCCATCAACAACACCACAGTCACATCTCTGGAGTCTGTTAAGTTCCTGGGAACCATTATCTCCAAGGATCTTAAATGGGGGGCTACCATCGACTCCACAGTCAAAAAGGCTCAACAGAGGATGTTCTTCCTGTGGCAGCTGAGGAAGCACAATCTGCCACAGGCAATGATGGTCCAATTCTATACGGTCATCGTAGAATCTGTCCTCACCTTCTCCATCATGGTCTGGTTTGGCTCAGCCACCAAGCACGACATCCGGAGGCTGCAGCGAATCGTCCGATCAGCTGAGAAGGTTATTGGCTGCAATCTTCCCTCCATTGATGAAATGTACAGTGCAAGGGCCAGGAAGCGTGCGGATAATGGGGCTGTCCCACTGTACGAGCTAATTCTCCCGAGTTTCCCCTGATTCGAACTCGGAGAATTACAGTAATAGCCGCTCGTAGGTACTCATGTTGAAAAATCTTCACGAGTCTTCCCAAGCTTACCGCGTTTCCCGAGTACCTGCTGTTAGCATTACGAGCCGCTAAGAGACGACCCGAGCTCCGACATACCCGCTACATACATTCTACGTGCTTACCTCGAGTTTGATTTTTTTTTAAACTCGGGAGAGCTCTTGAATTAGCTCGTATAGTGGGACAGCCCTTTAAGATCATCTCTGACCGCTCTCACCCTGGCCACAAACTCTTTGAATCACTTCCCTCTGGAAAGCGACTCCGGACTGTCAAAGCTGCCACACCCAGACATAAAAACAGCTTTTTTTCCATGAGTAATAGCTCTACTCAATAACCAAAAATCTGTAGCCTCCTTTTGCTCTGGTATTTTATTTAATTCACATGTTTAATCAATAATGTTTCATTATTAATGTTTAATGTTTTATGTGTCATTCCTAACTGTCACTGTATGTCGTTGTTACTTGTGTGCGGAGCAGCAAGGCAAATTCCTTGTATGTGAATACTTGGCCAATAAACCTATTTATTCATTCATTATTCATTCAATGTTGCATGGCAGCTCTGAAGTGGTAAAAAGAATCTACCTACAGCAAGTGAAAAACCTTGCTGAACTCATTCTCACTCATCTACCTGACAATTAGGGTCGCCTTCAAATGTTTTACTCAATTCACCAGACGTGCCTAAAAATGAGTTGCTTATCTGGTGATGCTACATATCTGGTGACGCTACATATCGGAATCAAAGCTGTCCAGTCCTGATATCCAGAAATGAATGCTGGAGCAGAATTAAACAGCTGGTGGGAGAGAAGGAGGTGACCTTTAACAACATCCCTAGTTTCAAAGTTGAAACTGGTGATATCCTGGTTGACAGACTTTCTGTGCTGGACCTCCTCCACTGTCAGAGTGAGACCATGCACAAATTGGAGGAACAGCAACTCATATTTTGCTTAGGCAACTTACAACCCAGCGGTCTGAATATTGATTTATTTAAATTCAAGTTACCCTTGCATTCCCTCTCTCTCTCCAACCCTCCCCCCTCCCCCCCCCCCCCCCCTCCCCCCTCCCTTCACCCTAGTCATCCTGATAGTTTCACGGATCGTATCCCTTCATTATCACCTCCTCCACAGCCACCAATGGACCATTATGGGCTCCTTGGCTGACTCTGATTCTATACTATTTCATACATCTAGTTTCCCTCTCCCCTGACTCTCAGTCTGAAGAGGGGTCTTTTTCAGAAAATCTACCGGTTATGTGTTGTCTACAAAAACCAGGCTGTTCTTAATGCAACCTTCTGTTATCCCATCAGGCCATACCCAATCACCAGTAAATTGATAGAACATCAGCAGTGCTTTCAAACAACATTAACTCACCGATAACTTGCTCACCTAGTTTTATTTGGGGTTTGTCAGTTTCACAGTTCTTGATTTAATTCTATCCTTCATTCAAACATGGACAAAAGAGTTGAATTCCAAATGAATAAAGATGAGGGTTACTAGCCTTTGCATCATGCAATCTTTGAGGTATTCCAGAAGTCCTAATAAAACAAAACCAATTGTGAATTAGTGGGAAACCTGAGTTTTTGAGCGATCTGTGCAAGGAATTCATTGATGCTGGAATTCCATTGTGGAAATTGGAAAACAAATCTCTGAGTTTTTTTTAGAGAAATACACAGAGGAACATATACCGAGCGAGTCATCATTACAGAAAAATTATGTTGACAGCAACTTCAACATTGTTGTGCAGAAATTAGAGATGAAGTTGCATGAAGACAAAATATGGATCTCAATAGATGTGTCAACCAATGCTGTGAGGAGATATGTTGCCAATGTAGTCATTGGTACACTGGTAGCAGATCAACCATCAAAGTAGTATTTGTTGAAATCGGAAGTATTGGAGAAGTCAAACAGCTCAATTATTGCTCAGTTGTTTACATCTTCAATTGCTGTACTTTGGCCAGAAGGTATAAAACACGAGAATGTGTTTTTGTTTCTGTTTGTGACTGATGCAGCTCTGTACATGAAAAAAGCTGCTCGTGCTCTTAAAGTTTTATTCCCCAAAATGTTGCATTTGACATGCTTAGCTCAAGGACTTCATAGAATTGCCAAGCACATACGTAGCTTGTTTCCAAATGTCGATTGCCAAGTTTCCAATGTCAAGAAAATCTTCCTCAAAGCACCGTCACTTGTGCAGTGTTCAAGGAAATGGCACCCGAAATTCCGCTACCTCCTCAGCCCATTTTGACTAGGTGGGGTATACGGCTCTCTGCTGTACTCTACTATGCTACAAATTTTGAAAAGATAAAATAAATCGTCAACTGTTTTGAAGAAGAAGAATCTGCTGCAGTCAGGATCGTCAGTGAAATCATGCAGAAAATCAAGCATCCCTCCACCGCGATCTTGTGTTTATTGCTTCCAATTTTGCAAACTTCCCACAAGCTATCACTTCCCTTGAGAAACGTTGCGAAACATTAGTGAATAACTTGCAGGTTTTCAACAAAGTAACTGACGATATTCGTTAAGTTCCTGGCGATGTAGGTAAAGACATACAAGGATAATGTGAGAGAGTGATTTTCGGTCACAAAGATCATGAAGAAATGCAAAATATAGCTAACGTTCTCAAAGGTAGTTGTTATGCACAAGATATCGACATGAATATAGAGTCTGTAGCTTGTTTCAGGTATGCACCAGTGACCTCAGCTGGGGTAGAAAGATGTTTTTCACAACTGAAGCATATTCTATCTGACAGACAGCATAGTTTAACACAAGATAATTTGAAAAAAAATGCTAGTAATTATGTGCAACTAGGCAACTTTGGTCATTTAATGTAGTATACCTTTATATTATCATTTTTAACCATATTTTGGTGGTGGAATTACATGCCTTTTTATGCCTTTTAATGTCAATAAATGCCTTTTCCATGTCTTTTTTAAAATATTATTATGCCTATTTGCCTGCCTATTTCAGAGATTTTTAGCGCCTAAACATCCTGGCACTAGTGATGGTCATGTGTTGTGCATTAACAATATCACTGAATGCTGTTGTAATTCTTGTATTTTAGATTTGTACTTCCAGAAGCAGTGTCAGTTGCTTTGAAATACACCAAAGCAACCTAGATCCCTAAAAGTAAGTAAGTAAGTAAGTAAACTTTATTTATATAGCGCATTTTAAGCCAATTTGCATTGACCCCAAAAGTCAAAACATCTTTGCACATATTGTCTTCAAAATATTCAGGAGCAACTATTTTTAAGTATTTCAGTAATGAAGATCTAGGATCAAAGTTTCACTATTGGGGTTGGATGCAGTCCAGTTACTATAGCTCATTTTAATGGAGCAAGGGTGCTACAACAGATAACCGATAAAGAAGAAAGCAAGTTAGTGCCGATAGTAGTGGTGCACGCTTTCTGTGTTAATTTACTGAGTTGGTGCTAATTTACACTACAATTATGTCAATACTGACTATGATTACAGACAAATTTTAGGTGTGCAGGTTAGATTTATAACATACTAGACCAAGTGCAGACCCGTTGGGTCTGTTCCCCCAACGTGCGGTTGTGGGGGGGAGGCGGCATGCAGCGTCACACACACTAACTATCCCCCCCCCCGCACTCACGCTAATTACACCCCTTGATATTATATTAATATTATTAATTTGCTCCTTTTACCCCATAACCACCCTATCTACTGACGCATAGCCCCCAACTTGCAGTCACATCTAGAGAGGGAGGGGGGGCGGGGTTAGAGAGTGAGGGCAGAGAGAGAAGGGGCAGAGACAGAGAGAGAGACAGAGACACAGAGAGGGGCAAGAGGGATGGGGGTGGAGAGGAGGAGAAGAGGGAGGGTGGGTGAGGGGGGAAAGGTGGGAGAGGAGGGGAGAGAGGGTGAGAGTGAGGGGGAGAGAGAGGGGGTGCTGAGAGGGAGGTGAGGGGGAGAGGTGGGTAGCAGGGAGGGGGAGGGAGGGGGGAGGGTGGAGGGAAGAGGGTAGGGGGTGTGGAGGGGAGGGGGTTTAGGGGAGGGAGGGAGGGTGGGGAGGGGATGAGGGGAGAGAGAGTGGGGGAGGAGAGGGGGAGATGGGGGGAGGAGAGGGGGGAGGAGAGGGGGGGAGGATGAGGGGGGGAGGAGAGCGGGGGAGGAGAGGGGGGGAGGAGATGGGGGTGAGGAGAGGGGGGGAGGAGAGGGGGGGAGGAGGAGGGGGAGGAGGAGAGAGGGGGGAGGAGGAGAGGGGGGAGGAGAGAGGGGGGAGGAGGAAGGGGGGAGTAGAGAGGGGGAGGAGAGGGGAGGGGGAGAGGGAGAGTGAGAGGTGTGCTGAGAGCGGGGTGAGGTGAGGGGAGGGGGAGAGGTGGGGAGCAGGGAGGGGGAGGGAGGGTGGAGGGAAGGGGGTAGGGGTGTGTGGAGGGGAGGGGGTTTAGGGGAGGATGGTGGTGGAGGGGATGGAGTGGAGGAGAGGGAGAAAAAGAGGGGAGAGAGAGAGGGGGGAGAGGAGAGGAGAGGAGAGGGAGGGGGAAGATGAGAGAGGGGGAGAGAGGGGGGGAGAGAGGAGGGGGGAGAGGGGAGAGGAGGGAGGGGAGGAGAGGAGAGGGGAGGAGAGGAGGGGGGAGGGAGGAGAGGAGAGGAGGGAGGAGAGGAGGGAGCAGAGGAGGGAGGAGAGGAGGGAGGAGGGGGGGAGAGAGGATGGGGGTGAGAGAGGAGGGGGGGGAGAGGAGAGGGGGGGGTGACGTGGAGAGGGGGGGAGAGAGAGGAGGGAAGAGAGAGCGAGAAAGGGAGAGAGACGGGGGGAGAGAGAGAGAGAAAGAGAGAGGGATAGGGAGAGAGAGAGGTGGGGAGAGAGAGGAGGGGAGAGAGAGAGAGTGTGCCTTTTTACTTCAACCCAAACAACCATTTGCAGGCAGTGCTATTTTCATTTTCAAACCACATTATGGGTACACACAGCTGTGGAGACATTTGTTCAGTGTTATTCAGAGCTCTGATTGAGGGACACCACTTGCAGAGACTGATTGAGGCACACCACTTGCAGAGACTGATTGAGGCACACCACTTGCAGAGACTGATTGAGGCACACCACTTCCTGGTTTTATAGTCCCTCCCCCTCCCTCCAGCAGGGGCAGCAGAGAGAATGGGAAATTTTGTAAAAACATTAATATCTCTGTCATTTTTCATCGACGGGAAAAATCCTAGGCACACATGCGACGGAGGGGGGCTCTGAGCGAGGTGGCCAAAAATGACGGCCGTAGATGGTGGCATTCTCTCGGAAAACGCAGCACAGAAGGCCAAAAGCGGTCAAGAACAGAGATTTAGTAATATAGATAGATATACATGCAAAAGAAATAACAAAAGCAATAATAATCCATAAAGCAATCTTATATGTTTTTATAACACAAATGAATCATGCTTTCTGATTGTCATGCTAACATTACCGTCACATCAGCAAATAACTTATCTGCAGGCTTAACTAGTATAGGACAATTAATGACAAAATCCCAGTTGCCTTTAACTCAAGATTTATAAAGTAAAATCACACAGTGTGTAAAACAACTATTATACCTAATGCATACTAAAGACTTTAAGGTCAAGTGACCTGATGGAGCTGTGGATGCTCTATCATGGATTATTTTCAAGGCTGAGACTAAGATTTAGGACTTCCAAGGGATCAAGTAAGAAAAGCAAGCATGCAGATACGACAGGCAGTGAAGAAATCTACTGGCATGTTGGCCTTCATTGCGAGAGGATTTGAGTTTAGGAGCAAAGAGGTCCTACTGGAGCTATACAGGGCCCTCGTAAGACCACACCTGGAGTATTGTGTGCAGTTTTGGTCTCCTAATTTGAGGAGGGACATTAAATTAAAATAGAAACAAACTTTGCGGAGCCCTTGGATTACCATCGTAACTGGAACAAAAGATGGCGGTTTGAAATTCCTGCAAGGACCCAACTGTGTGGGGTGTTCTTTGTGACGCCTATTAAGTAAAGACGGCAAATGGGGGCGGGGCGGGGCGGGGCGTGGGGCGGGGCATGTGGGTGGGGGAAGGGCATGTGGGTGGGGGCAGGGCATGTGGGTGGGGGTGGGGCAAATAGGTGGGGGTGGGGCAAGTGGATGTGGGCGGGGCAAATGGGTGGGGGCGGGGCAAGTGGGGCCACTGTTTAATGTTTTTTTTACTTTTATACATCAATAACATGAAATACACCATCAATTTGAACGTAGCTCATTTCATTTGCATCACAGGACAATGGCGAATACGGTGGGCCAAAATGGTAGTGCTATCCTCTACTGTTTTTGACCAAATTGAGGTGCAAAGAAATAAACAAACAATCAAGATGAGAATTTTAGTGATATTCCAATTCCAATATTCCACCACTGAGCCATAGCCCCCACTGCGCAGGAGTGGCTGATGGGTTCCCGTTGTGACGCACGTGGGCCTCCTCCTCCCCTCACTCCCCCCATGCCCTTCCCTCCCCACGTGCTCACTCCATCCCCATCTTCTTAGCGGCTCTCCGGCGGCGCAGCTATTCCCGTCCATTGGGTTGCCATTGTTACGTAGAACATGCAGGTATATGGCGCAGGCGCAGCAGATTGGCACGGCGTGGAAAAGGTATTTATTAAAGCTTAAATTGTGAATTACTCTTAAAATATAACAACAATTTAAATGTTAAAGATGAGATTTATTCAGTTCAGTTCTTTCTTGTTGCATCTATTGTTGTGTTCAGCTTGATGTCTCTTTGCTGTTGATGAAAAAAAGGACACACATTTTAATGTAGAGACATTATTGAGTGGTCAAACTTTAACAAAGAAAATGTGAAAATTTACCTCAGAATCATCGTTCAACCAAGCACACGTTTAATGACAACATTCTTGGTCGATGTTCCATCATTCAGGAAAACTTTGACATTTTCCTTCACCTTTCCTTGGCTAAGAGCCACATATAGTTGTCCATGCTGAAATACCGGATTCTCAAGGTATATCAACACTTTCTCAATAGTTTGTCCTTGTGCTTTATGGATCGTCATAGCAAAACTTGACTGAATCGGAAATTGACTCCGCTGAAGGGGAATGTCTGTCAAATTGAGCGTTATCCTAGGAATGAGAACAATGTCATCTTTGAACGCTCCCGTGTTGATTCTTGCAATGATCAGATTATTGTGTAGCTCTTCCACAATCATCCTCGTTCTATTGCATAGCTTTGGGGGTTCCATGTTTCTCATTAACATGATTGTAACGGTGGTAATCCAGAGACGTCGAGTGAATCGAGGAATTCTGTTGGAAAACGAGTAGCATTAGTTCCCTCAGTGACAGCATTGAAAGAAAAGTACTCCTTAATGATTCCAAGGAAGTGTTTGATACATGTAGAATTGATGCTTCTCATGGTATCGTTGTGTGGAGCCAAAGTATAATTGTCGGAGAATAATTCTGCAGGGTCAAATGTGGGATACATGAAATCAATACAATCTTCCAGTGTTCTTGCTTATAGAACCATGTCTTGTGGCATTTCAATTTAATCGTCTTCATTCTTTAAAATGTCGTCTTCGCCAACTTTCAACAAAAATTGAGAATAGTTGCCTTCTCCCTCTTTCATACGCATATTCGTCTGCATTTGAAACTTGGTGAAAAGTGTCCACGTAGGATTTCTTGATACAGGAATTTTCAACATCAACATCATTTCCCTTTTCACTACAGGAGAGAGTTGTCGAAAATCGCCACAACAAATGGTAAAAATCCCACCAAAAGGCTTAGTGTCGATGCATACATCTTGAATAGTTCTGTCCACTGCTTCAAAGCTCTCCCTCCTTATCATTGGGCACTCATCCCATACAATGAGTTTCACGCCTCATCAAACGTGCTGTGTTCGAGTTCTTCTCAATTTTGCAGAATGTATCCTCGGTCACTTGGATGGGTATCTTGAATTGAGAATGTGCAGTCCTTCCACCAGGCATTAATGTAGCTGCTATCCCAGAGGATGCTACAGCAACAGCAACATCACCTAACTTTGGAGAGGATCAAATTAGTGATAAATGTCTTTCCCGTTCCTCCTGGTGAATCAATGAAAAACATTGAAAGGAAGATTCCTTTTCAAGCAGTTGCACACCTGGTCATACACTGCTCTCTGCTCAACATTCGGGATAGGCTCATTCTCCTCAACAAATTGCTGTTGTTCAGTTCTATCGTATTGCAATTCCTGCAGTAATTCTGGATTGTCACCATCAAGGTGCATTCTTCCATTTCTTGGTCGTAGCAAATGAAAGCATTCCATTGTTTTGTTGTAATTCTCAAGCTTGGCTTGAATATACAACAGAGCCTGATCATGATGCTTCTCATCAATCATGATATTAGGATCACTCATTGTTCTCCATTCTCTTTCAAGGTAATCTTCAGACATTGAATTCTTGAATTGATCCCATAATTGTTGAGGATTGTTGATCTCAGTATTCATCAGCAAAACAACAAACAAATCACTCATTGCACTGGGGAATCTTGTCTTCTCAGCATCTTCCATTGTTTGTTGCCAATGGTCGTCAGTCTGCAACAAACCTCTTTCTCTGCAGACATCTTTCAAGAAAGGATACATTTCTCCATGTGTCTTCAATGAATGGAATGATACTGGCCCTTTTACGTGATGGAGAAGCAGTCTCAAGTAGTAGAGGTCACCACATCTTGGAGACATGGTATACTATACTCATCCCAGAACGTTGGTGTCAAAAATACCTGGTAGATCTTCCACTCTCTTGCCAGCCTTCCTTCTTTGCCATCTCCTATTGTTCCATGTGTAGAATCGGGGAACATCAGCGTAGTAGGGTGTTGTTGCAAATGGCTCTTGAGAACACAATGCCATGAATTCAGTTAATGTCGTTCTCGCCATATCATCATTCCTCACTCGCTGAGCAGCATCGACTCTGATAACGACTCGTTGTGGTAGATGTACCTGGAGTCGAAAGACAGCGAGGTACCTCTCGTGAGTCGGAAATCCAAGGATTATTCCAAGGACCACCTACTGATTCTGATGGACCAATATATCTGAGAGTCAAGTACTGTGTAATTTTGTCATGCCTGTTAACTCCAAAAACTGCTTGATCACTTCCCTTCAAGGTGTACTTGATCACATATTTGACTGACTTTAAAGAGGAGCATATCTCAACGTTGATGTGACATTTGAACAACTTCAACAGTTGAGCATTATAGGGCACCACCCAATCAGAAGTAATAGGTCGATGCCGGCGTCCCTCTTGATGTCCCTGAAATCCTCCCATGTCTGGAGATCTTCTCATGTACAGAGGATATGAATCATATCCACACCTTGTCCTCTCGAAAAATGGCTTTGGGAATCTCTTACTGCATCCTCCATCCTTCCAACAAGGAGAGGTGTGGTTGCAGAATGGTCCATGAATCATGTGCTTGAGTACCAATTCATGCAGCTTGGATCTTCTTGCGGGTCTGGTATTTCAGGTTGCACAAATCTGTCAAAATGTTTTGGTCTTGGCTTACTCATTTCGTCAAGCCACAGCAGACAGTGCAAATGAGGCAGGCCTCTCTTCTGATATTCCACAAAAGCTATACGGTTGCCAAAGAGGCCAACAGCTGACAAAAGCTATACAGTTGCCAAAGAGGCCAACTTGTCCAGTGAGGTACTTGATGAATAGCTTTCTTTTCAGATCGAATATTCTTGCAATCAAGTCTGGTCTATCACACAACTGCTGATTGTGAAAGAGGCACTGTTGCATTTCACTCCACTTTGGGTCGCAAGTCATCGCAATGAAGAACGAAGCATTGCCATACTTCCGAATGTACATCATGGCGTCATTGGCATTGTTCTATCATGTCTCCCAGTGGTCCGACAAATTTCGAGGAGAGGATGATGCATTTTCCGATGTTTTCCAAATCATCATTATCGTTTAATGCATCCGTAAGGCCTCTGTAAGTTGTTGATCTCAACAATGCTTGATTCATGCGAATATAATTGAGCCCATCAGTCTCAATCATAGCTGTCATATCAACCACATATTGTTGAAAGAGTCGTCCTCCTCTCAAAAATTGGTTTAATTCATTATCATTATTCATGATTCTATAGGCATAATATCACATTGCTGTCAATTTCTTGCGGTTACTCATTTAGAGTTGGTGATGCCATCCATGATCTCCATGTGGAAAGAAAAGGACATATTGAAAACTATCATACGACCTATGAGACTCTGAAATTATTTTCAGGCCTCCTCCTCTTTCTTTCAAGATAATGTGCCATGATGTTGCCTGAGGGTCATTATCCTTTGGTATTATGATGGCAACTTCGTTGGCAATTTGTGTGTTAAACCGCCTTTCATGTTCCAAAGCTGGCCCGACAATCTGGATGAATGATGATTGATGCCTCTGGTAGACCTTGAATTCTTTCCTTTTCGATTTTAAGTGTTTCAATGTAAGGGTTGTTTTGTCTTATCAAGTTTTCAAGCATTGCAACAATTTTCCCCTTTGAATACCAGCATTTCGCAATATTGTAGCGGCGCCTGCTAACTCATGCAGATATCGAACCCGGCGTTCGGAAGCCGCGGTCATGTGACTCGGGAGGAGCTGTTGTTTTCACGCGGTTTCGCTTTCGCGCCACAGTTGTTTTGCTGACCACCGTTGTGATCAGACGTGTATGCAGAGACCTGTTGACTAAGGAGTGAGTGGTTAATAAAGATCGTTCAGAAAATGTAGTAGTCGTTTCTGCATCCGCTAAATTGGTGACCCCGACTTGTCTAGCCGTCGTTAGACAGAGATCATGCAGGAGGATTACGTCCCCGCAGAATCGGCCGGCACGAGGCAGGGCTCACCGGGCTTCAAGCTGTCCTTATTTTGGCCCGATCAACTTCAGGTGTGGTTCGCCCATGTAGAGGCACAGTTTCATCTGCACAGGATCATAGCGGAAGACCCGATGTATTTTCACATGGTAGGAGCTCTACCACAGGACTGTGCCTCAAGGCTGCTGCCGTATATCAGAGTCCCGCTGACGATAGCCAAATATGAGGGTTTGAAGGCCCAACTGCTACATACCTTCGGTCTCAGCCGTAGAGATAGGGCGGCGAAGATCCTCCACATGGACAGTGTCGGCGATCAGCGTCCGTCCACCATCATTGCGAAGGTGCTGGCCCTGATGGACGGGCATTGTCCGTGTCTGTTGTTCGAACTGGCGTTCCTGGAACATATGCTGGACGAAGTCCGCTTAATGTTCGCCGGGGTCGACTTCAGCACCTCGCGGAGAGAGCCGACGAGCTGTGGACTCACAGACGGCGGATCGTTTGTTCTTTCACCCGCCCCACTGCCACGGCTAGGGTGCAACTGAGAAGACATCGGGACGAAGGTCAGGATTCGCCCAGCGCCGAAGAAGCGTCGCCGCAGCCAGAGAAGTACAGCCAACGCCGTTGGTGTTATTACCATCTCCGTTACGGTGTGGAAGTCCGAAGATGTCGAAGCCCCTGTTCATTTCAGGGAAATGCCTCAGCTGATCGCCCATAGAGACGAACGCGATCGGCCCAAACGAACACTTTGACGTCCGTGATCGCCACTGCGGCCACCGTTTTTTCCTGGTCGACTCCGGTTCCATAGCCAGCATCCTGCCACCGACCGCCCGAGATACCCGCGTCGGTATGGTAGGACCCGTCCTCTCGGTCATTAACGGGAGCGACATTCGAACTTATGGACCCTGGACTTAAATTTTTACTCCCACCCATATATGTGGAAGTTCACCATTGCTGACGTCGCCCAGCCGATATTGGGGGCTGATTTCTTGCGCGCATTCTCCCTGCTAGTCGATGTGCGGGGCAGGTGAATGGTCCCGTTGTTGGACCTGTGCCCTGCCGAGCCGTGTAAACCGTTAACATTCCCACAGCAACCCGACGAGGTCGCTGAGATCTAGCAACCTTTCGCAGCCCTTCTAGCCGACTTCCCAGGGTTGCTCTCGCCCCGGTTCGACGGGGCTGCGCCTCGTCATGGTGTGGTCCACCACATTTCCAAGGGCCCACCGATTCACGCCCACTTGCGCCGCCTCCCGCCCGATAAACTGCGCATCGCACGAGACGAGTTCCAGCTTATGGAAGACATAGGGATTGTCCTGCGGTCGGATAGCCCTTGGGCTTCCCCACTGCACGTGGTACCCAAAGCGTCTGGGGATGGAGACCTTGCGGTGATTACAGGCGTTTAAACGTGGTAACCACAGCAGATCGGTACCCAGTCCCGAACATCCAAGATTTCTCGGCTCATTTGGAGGGTGCTACCTTCTTTTCGAAGGTCGACCTGGTCAGGGGGTATAATCAGATCCCGGTCCATCCCGACGATGTCCCTAAGACGGCCACCATCACCCCATTGTGCCTTTTCGAATGGCTAAGAATGCTTTTTGGCATGAAGAGTGCCGCTCAAGCGTTCCAAAGGTTAATGGATCAGGTCGGGCGGGGTTTGCCATTTGCCAATCGTCGCAGGAGGTGTGGCAGCAGAGAGGTGTGGTGTTGCGGAGCTCCCGTCCAGACACAAAAGTGAGGGAATTTAAACATCTTTTTGGACTTCGGAGGAGGCACAGCGGAACCTTTAACATCTTGGAGTATCGCTGCGACGCTGCAGAGATTTATTTTAAAAGTTTCTGCTTGTTTTGGGACTGCGAGCAGTCTTATCAACTAACTGCCGAGCTCCCACAACTGTTGCTGGCAACCTGCCATGAAACTAGCGCACCAAAAGAGGGGAGAAAATCTTTCTGGACTTTGACACCTGCATCCAGAACAGCCCCCCCCCCCCCCCCCTTACTGCCTCGCCGGTGCTGACCAGGCCGGTCTGGCTTTTGTGTGGTGTGGGAGGAATTCCAAACCTGCACCGTCTCGACATCTTCTGTGGCAAAAATCCAAGATGGCAGAACACGTCTCCTCCTGTCTCTAACTGTGTCTGTTTGTTTTACAAATATGATTTCAAGGAATGTTCAACCTAACCAAGTCCCTGGCTCTGCTGAGTCTGCTGTTAATTTTAATACCCCTGCTGAATTTGAATCTGACTGTGACTCTATTTATATGTTCTCTGTTGTTTTTTTTTAAAAATTATTGTCTGTAACTGTGGAACTGTGCTGCTGCCTGTCTTGGCCAGGACTCTCTTGTAAAAGAGATTTTTAATCTCAATGAGACTTATCCTGGTTAAATAAAGGTTAAATAAAATAAAATAAAAAAAATTCATCTATCTCGATGATATTCTGGTGGCCAACAGCGTAGTCTTGGTGATTGCTTTGCCCAACACCTCCGCTCGGTTCGCAATAACCAACCTGATCTCCCGGTGGCTCAACACTTCAACTCCCCCTCCCATTCTGAATCCAACCTTTCTGACCTGGGCCTCCTCCATGGCCAGAGTGAGGCCCACCATAAATTGGAGGAGCAGCACCTCATATTTCTCCAATTGACTTCTCCAATTTTAGGTAGTCCCTGCTTTCTCCTTCTTTCCCCTCCCCTTCCCAGCTCTCCCACAGCCCACTGTCTCCGCCTCTTCCTTTCTTCTTCCCACGCCCCCCACCCCCCCCCACCCTCACATCAGTCTGAAGAAGGGTCTCGAACCGAAACGGTGCCTATTTTCTTCGGTCCATAGATGCTGCCTCACCCGCTAGTTTCTCCAGCATTTTTGTCTACCTTCGATTTTCCAGCATCTGCAGTTTCATCTTACACATACCTAAATGTATTAATAACTTGTCCTTTGGAACAAAATTGCTTCTGCCAGATCCTCTTTCATTGAAGCCCTTAAATCAGATTGAATTATTTTCAGTGCGGAGAATAGTCTCTCTACGCTGACCTGAGTGGGTGGTATGGCTGTTACTATCATAGCCGCAAATTTTACTATTTCTGGATAAGCAGGGATGACGGGGAATTATAGACCAGTTAGCCTGGCATCGGTGGTGGGGAAGATGCTGGAGTCAATTATTAAAGAAGTAATAACGGCACATTTGGTTAGCAGTAAACGGATTGATCCAAGTTAGCATGGATTTATGAAGGAAAAATCATGTTTGACTAATCTTCTGGAATTTAGTGAGGATGTGACAAGTAAAATGGATGAAGGAGAGCCAGTGGATGTAGTGTATCTGGACTTTTAGAAAGCCTTTGATAATGTCCCACAGGGGATTAGTAGGTATGTTACAATACTTACCTTCAGCGGCGCTGCAATTTTGCCACTGGCCGTGTGCGCGATTTTGGCGCGTTTGAGGGGGGGGAGGGGGGGGGGCGGGGTTAAAACGCGTTTTTTTTCCGACCTGGTCCTGGATTATATTTTGTTGGTGTGCATGATTTTGCTAAAGAATCGTTGCGACGGCCGTTCTGTCTGTTTTTTAAAAA
Organism: Amblyraja radiata; assembly: GCF_010909765.2. NCBI lineage: Eukaryota > Metazoa > Chordata > Chondrichthyes > Rajiformes > Rajidae > Amblyraja > Amblyraja radiata. The sequence goes on along the minus strand of NC_045956.1, from coordinate 90,403,426 downwards.
AATTCGCCCAACAAGTTAATCGCTGGAGTGATTTTAAAATCAGCTTCAGATGCCGTCAACGCCGACAACAGGGACGGATTTTATGTAGGGGACAGGTAAAAGAAAGTAGTATATTTTTATGTATAAAAGTGTTTCTTAAGATGCATTTAATTCACATTTTAAGTTGCGAAACGGTGATTTTTTTCCCCGAAGAACTGGCTGTGTTTTTGCTGCAGATATGGGGGACTAAAATCACCGCAACCGCAATGTTCCAAATGGTCACGTTTCAGAAAAACCCACTCGCAAACTGATTTAAATGGCCATTAATATACAGGTATTAAACATTAAATTCCTTCCATTTGGCCTATAAACCAATGACAATGAGATTTAAAAATTATGTTATATTGTGAATTCTTGTGTGAATGTTATTTGGACACTTAGGCTATTTAAAAATGATAATCTATTCTTAAGAAATGGATAGATGTTTAGATCTAGTAATTGAATTGTGTAATAAGCTACAATTAGGTAACTAACTAATTATATGCTTTAATTTCAAGTCATCTAAGTAAGATTTGTTTCATATTTGCTTCAGTATGAAAATGGCCATAACATTTTTAATACTGAAGTTATGAAAGTGAATTAGGTGTCAAATTAAACTTCTTTTTATGCTTTGTCTGATGGGATAAATTAAAGACTTGATTTTTTTTATCTCAAAATGTTGTAACATTGCTAGGATTAGTGGGCAAAATTAGAGCACATGGTTTTGGGGGTGGGATATTGACATGGATGGAGAATTGGTTGGCAGATGGAAAAAAAAGAGTAGGAACAAACAGGTCCCTGTCAGAATGGCAGGCAGTGGCGAGTGGAGTGCCGCAAGGCTCGGTGCTGGGGCCGCAATTATTTACAATATATATTCATGATTTTCATGATGGAATTAAAAGTAACACTGGCAAATTTGCAGATGACACAAAGCTGGGTGGCAGTGAGAACTGCAAGGAGGATGCTAGGAGGTTGCAGGGTGACTTGGACAGGTTGAGTGAGTGGGCAGATGCATAGCAGATGCAATATAATGTAGATAAATGTGAGGTTATCCACTTTGGCAGCAAGAACAAGGAGGCAGATTATTATCTCAATGGTGTCAGATTAAGAAAAAAGGGAAGTGCAACAAGACCTGGGTGTCCTTGTACACCAGTCACTGAAAGTAAACATGCAGGTACAGCAGGCAGTGAAGAAAGCTAATGGCATGTTGGCCTTCATAACGAGAGGATTTGACTAAAGGAGTAAAGAGGTCCTTCTGCAGTTGTACAGGGCCCTGGTGAGACCACATCTGGAATATTGTGTGCAGGTTTGGTCTCATAATTTGAGGAAGGACATCCTTGCAATTGAGGCAGAGCAGCGTAGGTTCACGAGATTAATCCCCGGGATGGCGGGACTGTCGTATGAGGAAAGATTGGAAAGACTAGGCTTGTGTTCACTGGAATTTAGGATGAGAGGGGATTTTATAGAAACACATAAAATTATAAAAGTACTGGACAAGCTAGATACAGGAAACATTTTCCCAATGTTGGGGGAGTCCAGAACCAGTGGCCACAGTCTAAGAATAAAGGGGAGGCCATTTAAAACTGAGATGAGAAAAAACTTTTTCACCCAGAGAGTTATGAATTTGTGGAATTCTGCCACAGAGGGCAGTGGAGGCCAATTCACTGGAGCTCTTGGGGCTAGCGGAATCATGGGATATGGGGAGAAGGCAGGCACGGGTTACTGATTGTGGATGATCACTCAGCCATGATCACAATGAATGGCCGTGCGCTGGCTCGAAAGGCCAAATGGCATCCTCCTGCACCTATTTTCTATGTTTCTATGTTTACTTTCAACCTCCCAAAGTGCAGCACTTCACACTTGCTCGGTCATTAGGCCAGAGGTAAGGAAGGGCATTGAATATAAGTGTCAGGAAGTCATGATGCAGCTCTGTAGGACTTTAGAGGCTGCAATAGAAACATATACAATTATAAAAGGACTGGTCAAGCTAGATGCAGGAAAAATGTTCCCAATGATCAACCATGATCACAATGAATGGCGGTGCTGACACGAAAGGCCAAATGGCCTCCTCCTGCATCTATTTCCTATGTTTCTAGGCCCCATCTACACTATTCACTCTATCTATTTCCCTCAACATTTTATGCACTTGTAGGGCTTTTATGCAATAGTATTGGTGTTATTAATTTATTGCATTTTTGTTTATTGCATGGTATCTATGTATATTGGGTTAATAGGCCTGTAAATCTGCACTTTAAAAATGTAATTGTTCCACTGTCGGTACATATGTGGACCGACATATAGCTGAATGGATAGAATATTGGCTTCAATGAAGGAAACAGAGGGTGATGGTGGAAGGTAGCTTCTCAGACTGGAGGCCTGTTACTAGTGGTGTGCCTCAGGGTTCGGTGCTGGGCCCGTTACTGCTTGTCATCTACATCAATGATTTGGATGAGAACATACTGGGAAAGATTAGCAAGTTTGCTGATGATACAAAAGTGGGTAGTTTTGCAGATTGTGAAGGTGATTGTGAAAAATTGCAGAGGATCTGGATCGATTGGCCAGAGAAATGTGAGGTGTTGCATTTTGGGACGTCTAACATGGGCACGGGCAGGGCCAACACAGTGAATGGTAGGCCTCTGTGCAGTGTTGTAGGACAGAGGGATCTAGGAGTACAGGAACATTGTTCATTGAAAGTGGCATCGCAGGTAGATAAGGTGGTCAAAAAGGCTTTTGCCTCATTGGCCTTTATCATCAGAGTATCTATCTATATATTTCTAAAAGTCTGATCTTGACCGCTTTTGGCCCACTGTGCTGCGATTTCCAAGAGAACGCCGCCACCTATGGCCGTCATTATTGGCAAACTTATTCAGAGCCCCCGTCCGCCTTCCGGGACCTGAGGATTTTTCCCATCGATGAAAAATCAGAGAGATATTAATGTTTTTTAAAAATTGCCATTCTCTCTGCTGCCTCTGCTGGCGGCAGGGGGGAGGGACTATAAAATCTGGAAGTCTCTGCCGGACCCAGGAAGCGAGAGGGTCACGGCTCTCTGAGCTGCAAATAACACTGAACTCACGTCTACTCCACGGTGAGTCCGTTCGATGCGGCTGTAAAGCGGCTGCAGCCAAATTGTTTGCCTCGCCTTTTTTTAAAGTTTGTTTTCACAAAATGAATTTTGGTTGTCAGGTGGCTGCAGCCCAATTGTTTGCCTCACCTTTTAAAAAAAGTTTGTGTTCAAAAATTGAATTTTGGTTGTCAGGTGGCTGCAGCCTAATTGTTTGCCTCGCCTTTTTAACAAGTTTGTGTTCACAAAATGAATTTATTTTGTCAGGTGGCTGCAGCCCAATTGCTTGCCTCGCCTTTTTAACAAGTTTGTGTTCACAAAATGAATTTTGGTTGTCAGGTGGCTGCAGCCTAATTGTTTGCCTCGCCTTTTAAAACATTTTGTGTTCACAAAATGAATTTTGGTTGTCAGGTGGCTACAGCCCAATTGTTTGCCTTGGCTTGGCTTTTAAAATTGTTGTAACAGTTGGATGCCAGCCCAAGAATTCATTAAGCCCACAATATCTATACTAGCCCTCTGGAAACCAGTACCTTTGGCCTGCAACACCCATACTAGCGCAGCAGCCAGACCCCCACTGGCGAGCAGTATTGGAATTGGTGGAGAGGTGGAATATTGCGTTGGTGACCAGCCCTCCCGTGTGATGCTGGGACCCAACAGGTCCCACTTAGTCTAGTTGAATATAGAAGTTGGGCGGTCATGTTGCAGTTGTATAAGAAGTTGGTGAGGCCACATTTATAGTTTTGAGTTCAATTTTTGTCTTTATATTATAGGAAAGATGTTGTCAAGCTGGAAAGGGCACATAGAAGATTTAAGAGGGTGTTGCCAGGACTAGAGGGTCTGAACTATAGGGAGAGTTTGTGTAGGCTAGGACTCTATTCCTTGGAACGCAGGAGGATGAGGGGTGATGAGGAAAATCATGAGAGGAATAGATCGGGTAGATGCACAGTCTTTTGCCCACTCCACCTTTTATTGTGGATAATAGACAATAGACAATAGGTGCAGGAGTAGGCCATTTAGCACCAAGCCAGCACCGCCATTCAATGTGATCATGGCTGATCATCCCCAATCAGTACCCCGTTCCTGCCTTCTCCCCATATCCCCTGACTCTGCTATTTTTAAGAGCCCTATCTAGCTCTCTCTTGAGAGTATCGAGAGAACCTGCCTCCACCGCCCTTTGAGGCAGAGAATTCCACAAACATTGCGTGTGGGAGAGAGGCCTGATGTGTTTTTAAAAGCAGGTTATTTTTGTGATTGAAATTCAATTGCAGGTACATAGGTCCTTGAAAGTGGTGTCACGGGTAGACAGGGTGGTCAAGAAGGCTTTCGGTACATTGGCCTTCATCAGTCAGAGCATTAAGTATAGAGTATTGTAGGTATGTTGCAAAGCCTACCTGAAGCGTCGTTGAAGATCTGCTGCTGAGGGTGTGCGCGATTTTGGCGCCGTTTAGAGGGGGCGGGTTTAAAACGCGATTTTCTCTAAGCTGTTCCAATCGAAAATGTTCAGCCTAGTTAATTATTAACGAAAAATCGCTGGAAGACCCCGTCGCAAAAGCTATTATTAGGTTTAAAGGCCTTGAATAATAGTTATAGTGGTTTAAAAATCAATCTCTAAACCCGCGACCGCCAGCAACCGCAGGGTCTCATAAAGCAAATAGCAGAAGTTAGGTTGTATATTTTTACATTAAAAAGGGCTTCTAAAGATCCCTTTATACTAAGTTTAATATTGCGAGTAGCTCAATTTGGGCCCATTATATCGCGCAGTATTTTTCTCGGCATTTGGGGCACAAATCTACCGCAATGTGAACGTTCTAAACCAGCGCGTTCCACAGGGACCCACTGGAAAGCTGATTTAAATGGGCATTTATTTACAGCAATTAAACACTAAATTCCTTCCATTTGGCCTATAAATTAATGTAAATGAGATTTAAAAATCATGTTTTATTGTGAATTATTTGTGAATATTATTTGGACATTTAGGCTATTTAAAAATGTTAATCATTTATTAAGAAATGGATAGATGTTTAGATCTAGTAATTGAAGTCTGAAATTAGCTACAATTAGGTAACTAACTAATTATATGGTTTAATTTCAGGTCATCCAAGTAAGATTATTTTATATTTGTTTCAGAATGCTTCAATCTATGATAACTGAAAATTTCATTCAGTTCTTTTAATTTTTAAGAAAGTTATGGGCTTTTGACTGTTCACGATCACAGCTTTTTTGTTATGTCCATAGAAAATCAATAGGGAACAAGATGCTCATTTCCCAGTATGAAAATGGCCATAACTTTTTAAATACTTGAGATATGAAAGTGAATTAGGTGTCAAATTAAACTTATTTTTATGCTTTATCTGATGGGATAAATTACAGACTTGATTTTTAAAATCTCAAAATTTTGTAACATTGCTAAGTATTGTGTTCAGTTTTGGTCACCATATTATAGGGAAGATGTTGTCAAGCTGGAAAAGGTGAGAAAGGTGGGCCAAAGGGCCTCTTTCCATGCTTTATGACCCTAAAAAAGAACATTGAATAAATTGAATAAATTGAATGTTATTTGCATCATGTTCAACATGGACATTGTGGGCCGAAGAGCCCGTTCCTCTGCTGGACTGTTCTATGCTCTATTCTATTCCATAACAAAGGCTATATTCTACACCAATATGCTATATTCTGTTCTATAATAACTATGATACTTATATTCTTATGCATCAATATATATGTCACTAAGTGGGACCTATTGGGTCCCAGCATCACACGGGAGGGCTAGTCACCCAACGCAATATTCCACCAATCTCCACCAATTCCAATATTACTGGCCAGTGGGTGGTGGGGGGGGGGGGGGGGGGGCTTTCTGTTGCGCTAGTTCGTACTATTAGTTATTTGTTGATCACACATACCCTCCACCTTACACAGACACTCACACACAGACTCTCATTCAGAGTCGTGACCCTCTCGCTTCCTCCGTCTGGCAGAGACTGAGTGAGCCACGACACTTCCGGGTTTTATAGTCCCTCCCCCCTGCCGTCAGCGGGGGCAGCAGAGAGAATGGTGATATTTTTTAACACATTAATATCTCTCTGATTTTTCATCGATGGGAAACATCCTCCAGTCCAGTCCGGCGGAGGGAGGCTCTGAGCGAGGTGGCCAAAAATGACAGCCGTAAGTGGCGGCGTTCTCTCGGAAATCACATCGCAGTGAGTCAAAAGCGGTCAAGATCTTACTTTTAGTAATATACATAAGGTCATAAGTGATAGGAATAGAATCAGGCCATTCGACCCATCATGTCTACACCACCATTCAATCATGTCTGATCTATCTCTCCCCCCTAACCACATTCTCCTGCCTTCTCCCCATAACCCGACACCCGTACTGATCAAGAATCTATCTATCTCTGCCTTAGAAATATCCACTGATTTGGCCTCCACAGCCTTCTGTGGCAATAAATACCACAGATTCACCACCCTCTGACTAAAGAAATTCCACCTCATCCCCTTCCTTAAAGAACGTCCTTGAATTCTGAGGCTATGACCACTAGTCCTAGACTCTCCCACTAGTGGAAACATCCTCTCCACATCCACTCTATCCAAGCCTTTCACTATTTTGTATGTTTCAATGAGGTCCCCCCTCATTGTTCTAAACTCCAGCGAGTACAGGCCCAGTGCTGACAAACGCTCATCATAGATCAACATACTAATTCCTGGGATCATCCATGTAAACCTCCTCTGGACTTTCTCCAGAGCCAGCACATCCTTCCTCAGATATAGTGCCCAAAATTGCTCACAATACTCCAAATTAAGCCTTACCAGCGTCTTACCGAGCCTGATTATATGATTGTATGTGCTGAAGTTCTATCTATGTGTGTAGCTGCTTTGCAGCAACAGGGTTTTATAGGCATGGCAATGTGTGGCAGAGGTTGGGCATATTTTAAAGATGTCATCATTTGTGGGGTTGTGGGTGGTGATGGTGTAATTGGCATTTATGATCCACTTCTAACTATCAAGGTGCAGATTTCACTGCTGAGGCTTAGTGTTATGTAAGGGTGAAAGCTGGAGGCTTCTTCCCCCGAACATCTTTACTGAACTAGCTGGGATTTGTAAAGTTTCCAGTAATTCAGTTCAGTTTCAATTTATGTGTAGGAATCAACTGCAGATGCTGGTTTAAACCGAAGATAGACACAAACTGCTGGAATAACACAGCGGGCCAAGCAGAATCTCTGGATAGAAGGGATGGGTGTTGTTTCGGGGCGAGACCGTTCTTCAGACTCATTTCTCTCCAGAGATGATGCCTTCTATGGTTACTCCAGCATTTTGTAGCTATCTTCAGTGTCAGTTCAGTTCAGTTTATTGTCACGTGTACCGAGGTACAGTGAAAAGCTTTTGTTGCGTGCTAACCAGTCAGCGGAAAGACAATACATGATTACAATCTAGCCATTTACAGTGTACAGATACATGATAAGGGGATAACGTTTAGTGCAAGGTAAAGCCGGCAAAGACCGATCAAGGATAGCCCGAGGGTCACCAAAGTGGTAGAAAGTAGTTGAGCACTGATCTCTGGTTGTGGTAGGATGGTTCTGTTGCATGATAACAACTGGGAAGAAACTGTCCCTGAATATGGAGGTGTGCGTTTTCACACCTGTACTTTTTGCTCGATGGGAGAGGGGAGAAGAGGGAGTGGCCAAGGTGAGACTCATCCTTGCAGCGTGAGGTATAAAGGGGTTAGGAGGGAGAGATAGATCAGTCATGATTGTATGGCAGTGTAGGCAGTGTAGACTTGATGGGCTGAATGGCTTATCTGCTCCTACTTGTGGGAGAGTCTAGGACTAGAGGTCATAGCCTCCGAATTAATAGACCTTAGGAATGAGATGTGGAATTTCTTTAGTCAGAGGGTGGTGAATCTGTGGAATTCTTTGCCACAGATGGCTGTGGAGGCCAAGTCAGTGGATAAGGCAGAGATTTACCGTAGAAACATAGAAAAATAGGTGCAGGGGTAGGCCATTCGGCCCTTCAAGCCAGCACCGCCATTCAATATGATCATGGCTGATCTTCTAAAATCTGTACCCCGTTCCTGCTTTTTTCCCCATATCCCTTGATTCCTTTAGCCCTAAGAGCTAAATCTAACTCTCTTGAAAACATCCAGTGAATTGGCCTCCACTGCCTTCTGTGGCAGAGAATTCCACAGAAGCACAACTCTCTGGTTGGAATTTATTTTCCTCATCTTAATCCTAAATAGCCTACCCTTTATTCTTAAACTGTGACCCCTGGTTCTGTAATCCCCCAACATCGGGAACATTTTACTTGCATCTAGCCTATCCAATCTCTTAAGAATTTTATATGTTTCTATAAGATCTCCTCTCATCCTTCTAAATTCCAGTGAATATAACCCCAATCGATCCATTCTTTCATCATATGTCAGTCCCGCCATCCCGGGAATTAACCTTGTGGATCTACGCTGCACTACCTCAATAGCAATAATTACCTTCCTCAAAGGTAGACACAAAATTCTGGAGTAACTCAGCGGGACAGGCAGCATCTCGATGTTCTTCCTCAAATTAAGAGACCAAAATTGCACACAATACTCCAGGTGCAGTCTCATCAGGACTCTGTATAACTGCAGTAGGACCTCTTTGCTCCTAAACTCAAATCCTCTCATAATGAAGGCCAACATGCCATTAGCTTTCTTCACTGCCTGCTGTACCTGCATTTTACCTTCGATTTTCCAGCATCTGCAGTTCCTTCTTAAACAACATGCTTACTTTCAGTGACTGATGTACAAATATTCCAAGGTCTCTTTGCACCTCCCCTTTTCCTAATCTGACACCATTCAGATAATAATCTGCCTTCCTGTTCTTACCACCAAAGTGGATAACCTCACATGTATCCGCATTATACTGCATCTGCCATGCATCCGCCCACTGACTCAACCTATCCAAGTCACCATGCAGTCTCTTAGCATACTTCTCGCAGCTCACACTGCCACCCAGCTTTGTATCAAATTTGGAGATGTTACATCTAATTCCCTCATCTAAATCGTTAATATATATTGTAAATAACTCGTGTCCCAGCACCAAAATCCATAGGATTTCAAATAGAACAAGGAAGATCAGCTAGGAGTGAAATGAAATAATCAACCTTGGGAGAAAATACACAGATTTTTAGCAGTGAATGTCTTCTTATCGAGTCCACACACAAGATTAGAAGTTGTTCAGCCAGAGCTGAACACACTTCTCGGCATCTGCATACAATGGTCTGTCTTGCGCTTCTTGTGCTTCTTGTGAGTGGTGGTGGAAAGATTGGTGGAAACAGGGCCGCGACGTGAACGCTCTTTCCTTGACCCCAGCAGTGAACTTAGTGTCAGACTAAATACCAGTGATGATTAATAATCAAAATCATTTGTTAGATGAGCTGTTCTGTTATCACTTGTAGAGAAATTACAACATAGATTTGGTGGGTCTGAGATCAATTAAAGTGGGTTTGGTTCAATGGCAGGTACATATTAACCAATTTCTAGAAACCAAGTATAAACAGGGTACAGCGGTCCAAATTATATCATCTGCATTACTGATGATCTTGCTCAAAGTCTGAATACATATTACTCCAGCATTTTGTGTCCACCTTCGATTTAAACCATCATCTGCAGTTCTTTCCTATACATTATAGATTAATGTTTGTAATATATGGGTTAAAACTGGCTTTTCAGATAAAATGTAGTTGTTTGCTAACAGCTGGCATGCCAAGCAAGCATGCTTGCTTAGCGAAACAATTAGGTGCTTAGGAAAATAATTGGTCTCACTTGGAAGAACCTGATCAGCTGCAACTCACCTACTACCGCAACAGGTCCATGGCAGCACCTTCGCCATAGCCCTCTGTTCATCCTTGGAACACCTGGATAACAAAGATACCTATGTCAGACTCCTATTTATTGATAGGAGGAATTAGTGACGTTTTGGGTCGAGACCCTTCTTCAGACTGAGCGTCAGAGGAGAAGGTTACAGAGATATGGAAGTGTAAGAGATCAAAAGAGATGAAGGTCAATAAAAATGTAGAATAGACCATTAGGGGAAGAGTTGGAGAGCAGGAGGAATCACCAAGGGGGAGCAGCAAGAGAGGATGTTGCAGAACTCTCATCGAAGAGAGGAGGAGAACTTTTTCAAAATAGGCGCACCTTGAGCAGATATAGCAGTGGAGCACACAAAACATGTAGGAAGGAACTGCAGATGCTGGTTTACACCGAAGATAGACACAAAATGCTAGAATAACTCAGCGGGATAAGCAGCATCTCTGGATAGAAGAAATGGGTGATGTTTCTGATCGAAACCATTCTTCAGACTGAGGGTCAAGGGAGAGGGAGGTACAGAAATAAGGTCATAAGTGATAGAAGAATTAGGTTTTTCGGCCCATCATGTCAATTCTGCCATTCAATTATGGCTGACCTATCTTCCTCCTAACCCCATTTGCACTCCTTCTCCCCATAACCCCTGACATAACGAAATGTAAGAGGTCAAAAGAAATGTAAGAGACTTTCCCCTCCCCCCCCCCTCCCCTCGTGGCGGTCCCCCCATGCTGGGTCTATCATTGTTCATCCCCCCTCCCCTCGTGGCGGTCCCCCCATGCTGGGTCTATCATTGTTCATCCCCTCCTCCCCTCGTGGCGGTCCCCCCATGCTGGGTCTATCATTGTTCATCCCCTCCTCCCCTCGTGGCGGCCCCCCCATGCTGGGTCTATCATTGTTCATCCCCCCTGCACGGCGGTCCCCTCGCACCGGGTCTTCTTTTGTTTCTCCCCCCCGGCAGTGGTGTCCTCACTCCCACGTGGTCCATCCTCATCCGTCGGTCAGCGCCCTCATCGACTGCTGCACCGACCTCTCCACTATTGCTGCCGGGTCCACTTCTGACGCCTCCATGGCGCCATCCCGGACCCCAGCTGTGGGCTCCGTCGACCCAGGGTTCTGTCGGCCACAGGCTCCCTTGACTCGTGGGCCACTGGCTCTGACCCACGATGCACTGGCTCCATTCCGCCAGGCTCCTTCGGCCCGCGAGGCTCCGGCTCCGACCTGTGAGGCCCCGGCTTCTCAGCAGCCTTCCGGCCTCGAGTAGGGAGGGGTGGGAGATGCACGCAAGAAAGTGGGGAAAGGAACAGGGTGACAGGTGTGTGTGTGTGTGGGTGGGGGAGGACATGGGGTGGATAAGAAGCGGGGTCAGGAAGTTTACTTGAACTTGGAGAAATCAATGTTCATGCCATTGGTTGTATTCCAAGTGAAATATGAGGTGCTATTTTTCCAGTTTGTGTATGGCTTCACTCTCTCAATGGGAGGAGGCTGAAGACAGAAAGGTTGGTATAGGTATGGGAAGGAGAATTAAAATGGCCAACAAGTGGGAGATCTGACAGGGATTGGCGGAAAGATCATGTTCTGCAAAATTATGCCCAATCTACACTTGGTCTTGCTCATGTAGACACCAGGAACACCAAATGCAATAGACGAGGTTGGAAGAAGTGCACATGAACCTCTGTCTCACCGAGAAGAGCCACAGGATGATGGACAGCCTGGCCTACAAAACTGACTGCACCAGAAAACAGGAAAGCAGGCAGCAAAGCATGTGTGTTCTTGTTTGTGTGAGAACCACATGAAATTGCGCTGCGAGCTCACCATAACAAGTTGGGCGTGCAGCCAGCATTACATGCATTGCACGTAATCAAAATGCCTTCACCACTAGCTTTAAAGGCTGCTGTATCTTGTAAAACAAAGGTACGTTCCTGCTGTGTTAAACCAGGTACACTCTGGAAAGGAAAATTCAGAGGAAAAAATGAATAAAAGAAGTGAGAGTACTTAAAAAAGATGGGACATGAAATATCATCAGTGGAACGATTACAAAATATCCTAGTGCATTTACAAAGACTATTCCCGCCTGATGTTTGCTTCTGTGGGCTCTAGAGAAAGCTGACTACGTTTCATTTCCCCGAGTATGGAGTTTGAGTGACATTCCTCATCCAGCAGAGTAGCAAATTATGAGATATGCCGTCAATCAGCTCCTGCAGCAGCCTGTAATGATCGTGAAGCTGGAACCTTGAAAGTCAGTGGATATTTTTAAGGCAGAGATGGACAGTCATGGTGGCACAGCGGTAGAGTTGCTGCATCCAGCAAATTGCAGCGCCAGAGATCCAGGTTCGATCCCGACTACGGGTGCTGTCTGTATAGAGTTTGTACGTTCTCCCCATGATCTGCGTGGGTTTTCTCCGAGATCTTCAGTTTCCTCCCACACTCCAAAGACGTACAGGTTTGTAGGTTAATTGGATTGATTAATTGGCTTGATAAAAATGTAAAAATTGTCCAAGTTGGTGATATGCAGAGTGCTGCCCTGCCGACTATAAAATTCAGACGGTTCAGAAGGATCGATTCTTGATTAGTACAGGTGTCAGAGGTTATGAGGAGAAGGCAGGAGAATGGGGTTAGGAGGGAGAAATAAATAATCCATGATTGAATTGCAGAGTAGACTTGATGGGCTGATTGGCCCAATTCTACTCCTATCACTTATGACCTTAAAGGGCCTGTCCCACTTGGCGATTTTTTCGGCGACTGCTGGCATCATTGACTGACTTATCAGGTCACTGAAAAATTTGCGGCATGATGCAGCGTGATGACTAATGACGCGCGGTGATTTTACAAGTGTCGCATCATTTTTTCGTCGACGCTGGATTTTGAAATGTTCAAAATCTTTTGGCGACACTGATATGGTGCCGGCAGTCGCCAAAAAAAATCGGCAGGTGGGACAGGCCCTTAAAGAGACCGTGTCCTCATTTCCATCGCTAAAACTGGTAACCTATAAGTGAAAGCCATAGAATTTTGATGGGGCAAAGGATGTCATTTGAATATCAACCTTTTAAACAGAATTGTTTCAGGGAAAATGAGGTGAGCAATACATGGTTGCTAACAAATAAAAACTAATTTGTTTCAAAAAGCAAACTCGCAATGCCCACTGCAAATTGATTTTGTATGCTGCATATGCTATTGGCTTGTTTTGCACCAATGTATACCTATATAAGTCTTACTGAAATGAGCACTCAAATCTCCTGTGGACACACACACCAGAAGTGTTCACCAGAAGTAACTCATCTCTGGTTCTATATAAAAATCTAAATCATTATTGTAACCTCATAGAAACAGAAAAATAGGTGCAGTATTAGGCCCTTCGATGATTGATCATCTAAAACCAGTATCCCGTTCATGCTTCTCCCCCATATCCCTTAATTCCTGCAGCCCTAAGGGCTACGTCTAACTCTCTCTTAAAAGCATCCATTGAATGGGACACCACTGCCTTCTGTGGCAGAGAATTCCACAGATTCACAGTTCTCTGGGTGAAGATGATAAGGGAAATGGGGTAGGGTCTTTACCCCCTCCCTCTATGCCCCTCCCTCTCTACCCCTTCCCCCTCGTAGAACAGCGCCAGGGCCTGGTTCTCATACTCGACCCAGCCCTGGCTGTAGGCCCAGGCTCGTCCTTGGTTCCAGTGGCAGCATCCAGCCATCAGCTCGGCAGCTGCCTGGGCTATAGTGCAGGCTCCGACTTCATCTCTGGGCTCGTCCCTGACCACGAAACCAGGCTCGACCTTGGTTCCAGCGGCGGCTTCTTTCTTGGCCCCGGTCTGCCGCATCCCAAACCCTCGGCGCAGCTCTAACTCCAGCTCGAGCACCAGGCTCGACTCCAGCCAGGGACTGCGGCTTCACCCTCGCCACCAGGTATCGGGCGTCGGCGGTCACGGCCCCATCCCAAGCCCCGGAGTGAGCCTGATGGAGCTGGAGTGAAAACGGCTCCAGCCACGGCACAACACCCTCAACCACCAGATATTGGGCGCCGGCAGCCGCCACGCAAGTGCGCTGTAGTGGCCCTCCCTCCAGAAGTGTCCCATCCTGCCTTGCGAGTCCATTGTGACGTCAATCTGGGTTTTTTTGTTCTGAAATGGGTGTCTTCGGGCTGTTTTTTAAACTTTAAACAATTAAAAAGTTTGGTAATATAGGTGGGAATGCGACGGGAAGATGTTTATTGCTTCGACGGGAAAAATGTGTGAAAATGGGAAGGCTGTGACGTAGCGTTTGGAAGAAAATAGGAATTAACCTGATTGTGCGCAGATGACACACACACACACACACACACACACACACACACACACACACACACACACACACACACACACACACACACACACACACACACACACACACACACACACACACACACACACACACACACACACACACACACACACACACACACACACACACACACACACACACACACAGGAAGAGTTTAGTAAGTTACTAGACCAAGTGGGACCCATTGGGCCCCTGTCACACAGGAGGCCTGGTCCGCCAATGCAACCCGTTCCCCAACACAATATTCCACCACTCACCCATAGCCCCAATGGGAAGCTTGGTCCCCAAAGCAGCCTGTTCCTTAAAGCAATATTCCATCACTCTTTTGATTAGAAAAGTATATGTATACTGGGGAGAGAGTGAAGTTGTCGCGCTATTGAGCGGGAGAGATCTGGGAGGAGACGGGGGGGGGGGGGGGGGGGAGAGAGAGGGACGAGGAGGAGAGTTGGGGATGGGACAGAGAGAGAGGGGACAGGGGGAGAGAGAAAGAGTGAGCGGCGCTGTTAACAGCTGCGGCTCGCCTGCAGTCCGTCTGTCTTTACTTTTTGTTGTTGTTTTTTTTTGTCTTGTTTTGGCTAAGTTTTAGTTTATTAGGTTGTGTTATGGGGGGGGGGGGTTGAAACATGTTTTTTTGTCTCTCCCTTCGGGGGAATGCGACTTTTTCTTGTCGTATCCCCCTTCTCTGCCTCCGTCTGTGCTGAGGCCTAATGGCGGAGCTGGCGGTCTCCAACCTGCGACCGACCTCGAGGCTCCGGAGGCAGAGCCAGCCAGGACTTACAACGCGAGGCTGGCCAACTTCGGGGCTGAGGCAGCGGCCCGACTCGCTGATGCGTCGTTCCAGCTTTCGGCAGCGGCCCGGAGCTGAGACTGCGGGACTCGGAGCTGTTGCAGCTGGACTCGGAGCTGATGCAGTGGGACTCGGAGCTGAGGCTGCGGGACTCGGAGCTGAGGCTGCGGGACTCGGAGCTGATGCAGCGGGACACGGAGCTGATGCAGCGGGACTCGGAGCCGTCGGCTGTGGCGGGCCGACTTGGAGCGGAGACGGTGTTCCGGCTTTCGGCAGCGGCGACATCACCACGGAGTTCTGCTGGACTGGAGAGCGGCATCTTCGGCCTGGGTCGCCTCAGCGCAGAGGGAGAACAAGGAGGGAAGAGACAGAGACTAAGCCTTTTGCCTCCATCACAGTGAGGAGGTGTTTTGTGAACTCACTGTGGTGGATGTTAATTTGTGTTTATTGTATGTTTTGTTATTTATTGTTACTGTGTATGACTGCAGGCAACGTAATTTCGTTCAGACCGAAAGGTCTGAATGACAATAAAGGAATCAAATCAAATCAAATCAAGAGAGAAGATAGAGAGAGGGGGGAGAGAAGAGGGGAGGAGAGGGGAGAGAATGGTAGGAGGGGGGGAAAGGAGAGGGGAGAGGAGGGGAGGAAAGAGGGGAGAGGAGGGGTGGAGAGGGGAGGTAAGGGGAGGAGAGGGGGGGAGGGGAGGTGAGGGGGGGAGGGGCGGTATCCCATTGTGATATTGTTTTGGCGAAAGAGTTAACAGACATGGTTGATTTAGACTAGGGATAGAAAAATATAACTTATAAAGAAATAAGATGTCAGCAGAAGCCAGACTGCTAGTAGAATAGAAAGTAACGATATAAAGAACAGAGAGAAATTCTAGATAAAAAGTAGCAATAGAAATACTTCAGTAGAAGTTTGGGTGGGCGTTCCACGACATTCTCGTGGGAATCTGGGTTTTATGTTATGATTGGAAGAAGCTCAATGGGTGTGAAAATAGTGAAAAGAAATGTATAAAGATAGAAGACATCCCAATCCTCGGTGTGCCTCTAGGGGACATCAGAGAAGAGGCACCTATTCTGCAGAATATGAAATTAATAAAAACACTTCTTTGTCTGAATTTGCCTCAAGAGCATTTGTGATTTTTGAATCTCACAACTTGGGGGCTCGTCCGGGATCAAATACTCTGGACAGCTGACGGGAGTAGACGGACGAAGGGAAGGTGCACCCTGCTGAGTTCAGCGGTCTCAGACTCCTTGCTTGCCATCAGCTGTTTAAGCAGTAGTAACCGGACCACACAGAGACTCGACAAAGAAGTGGGAGTAGTTGGAAATCGCGAAAAATCAATCGAGCAATTCCAGTGCATGGAACCCAGGTAGGAAAATGACTATTAAGTACTTCCTGGGCTATTGAGAATGATGAACACGGTACGATGAACACGGTATTAAGAATATAAGACCTTGTGGTTAACGCCCTGAAGGATTCAGGGGGCTGCAAGGCAAACCCAGAAGGGAGGGGAAAAGGCTGTGGGCCAAATCCCCGCATTCTGCCCAATAGTCCGTTGGGGCAAATGCTGGACCCTGGAGGACAGGAAATACCCAGGGGTTGGAGAAGCCAACAATGATAAGTTATAGTCAGTTGGGGAAAATGCAGAGCTGCATATGGGCAGGAAGTACCCACGGAAAATGCAGAGCTGCATATGGGCAGGAGATACTCACAGAAAATGCAGAGCCGGAGGGGGCCAAAATACCCAAGGGAAAGCGTAGACAGGTGCCGGGGTGGATGAAGATCACCCGGCCAACAGGGCGGGGAGTCAAAGGGCAGAAGGGGAAGATAAGAAGTTCGGTAGAAATTAGGCCCCTGAGGGAGGTACCTAGGAGAGGACCCTGAGGTGGAAGGGGGTTTGTTAAATAGCCTCCTTGAAGATCCTTTAGGTCTGACAAGAACAGTTAGATCAATTCCTTTTCACAGAAGGGAAAAACAAGTAGTAAAGAATATGTTGCAGGCAGTAGAAAAACAGCAAATAAGGAACAGATAGAGACAGGATGATGAGGGAGTTACTCCCGAAAGTAGCAGATAAGAAGACGGCAAAGGCCGGGGACAAGAGTGCAGGACAGGGAGAAAGTATAAATTAAATAATCTATTTGAAGTAAGAATGAAACGAAGTGATTTGTTTGAAAACCGGTTTGGAACAAATGGTTGAAATGAGCAAGTTGTAAAATTGAACACAGACGCCCCCGTGGCGGAGGTGGGAATTCCCACTGTGTTTGGGCCGTAGGGGATTGCGAACAAGCTGCAAAAAAAAATGAACTCTTTGTATTCTGGTAACCTGAAAAAGAGAAGTTGTAAAAATCGTTTCTTGATGTTCTTTTAGATTTCTTGTCAGTAAAGTTAACTGGAAATAAGTTAATTGATGAAACATGACCAGCTTTTATGTTGTTTTATGGTAGACATACAAGTTGAGAAACACAGACAGACAGAGAGAGAGAGAGAGAGAGAGAGAGAGAGAGAGAGAGAGAGAGAGAGAGACAGGGACAGACAGCCAGACAGAGAGAGAGAGATTTTATTTATTTAGCGAATGCAAAGTCCTTTAGCCAAGCAGTTGCCTCTTGATCTGCTGTATGAAGGGTGACAAGTCCTCCTTTGAGTCTTTGTTGAAGGCATGCTTCAATGATGTGTTGTAATGGAGTGTCACAAGCACACCGTGGGGTTGGGCTGCTGCCCCATTTGTGAAGGCTGGCCAAGCAGGGGCCATGTCCAGTCCTGAATCTATTCAGCGTCGAGAGAGAGAGAGAGAGAGAGAGAGAGACAGAGAGAGAGAGAGAGACACAGACACAGTACGAGTAAGACAGTATCCCATTTCGACCGAGGGACGAAAAGGCTTACAACCAATCATTGAGAATTTATTAGAGGACGGGTTATTGGAACCATGTATGTCCCCCTACAATACTCCGATCCTACCAGTCAGAAAGACCGACGGGACATTTAGACTCGTACAGGACTTGAGGGAACTGAACAAGGTGGTCCAAGCCCGACACCCGGTAGTGCCTAACCCTTACACCATCATGGGACGGATACCCCCAAGCCACAAATGGTTTAGTGTGGTAGATTTAAAGGATGCCTTCTGGAGCTGTCCGCTGGCAACAGAGAGTAGAGACTTATTCGCCTTTGAGTGGGAAAACCTAAAAACCGGGCGAAAGCAACAATTCCGGTGGGCGGTGCTCCCTCAAGGTTTTACAGAATCACCAAATTTATTCGGCCAAATTTTAGAGCAGGTATTGGAGGATTTCCCAGGACACGGGGAAACGCAACTATTACAGTATGTGAATGACCTCCTTTTGTCAGGAGAGAGAGAAGAGGAAGTAAGGGACGCCACAATAAGCCTGTTAAACTTCTTGGGAAGGAAGGGGTTAAGAGTGTCCCGTAACAAGCTTCAATTTGTGAAACACGAGGTAAAATATCTGGGACATCTGATAAGTGGAGGAAAGAGACGAATAAACCCCGAAAGGATAGCTGGGATCACGGGAGTACCAATACCAAAGAATAAGAAAGAGAACCGAAAATTCCTGGGATTGATAGGATACTGTCGACTGTGGATAGATGATTACTCCAGACAAGTAAAATTCCTGTATGACAAATTGGGAGAAGAAAAAGACAAAGTTCAGTGGACCCCAGAACAGGAGTTGGAATTTGGGAAATTAAAGAACAGTTTGATTACTGCTCCCGTGTTGGCTCTGCCCTCAGTAGAACAACCTTTCCACCTGTTTATAAATTCAGACAAGGGGGTGGCACTAGCGGTACTCACCCAGTAAAGAGGGGGAAATCGACAGCCAGTGGCCTTCCTCTCGAAAATATTAGATCCAGTCTCCAGGGGATGGCCGGGATGCATACAAGCGGTAGCAGCTACCGCAATATTGGTGGAAGAGAGTAGGAAATTAACCTTTGGAGGCACTCTGGTTGTTTCTACACCACACACAGTAAGAACCATACTCACTCAGAAATCCAACAGATGGTTAACAGACTCTAGACTTTTGAAGTATGAGGCCATCCTGATGGAAAAAGACGATTTGATGATCATTACGGATAAGAACCTTAACCCGTCCCAATTCCTGTATCCAGCGGAGAAACAGGGTGACAAGGAAGAGGGCCCAGTACACTGCTGTAGTGAAATAATAGATTTACAGACAAAAAGTAGAGAAGACTTAGAAGAGCAACCTCTGGCTGAGGGCAGCCGGTGGTTTATAGATGGATCCTGCAGGTGCATAGGTGGAAAAAGACATAGTGGGTACGGTATAGTAAACGGGGAAACTATGGAGGAAATTGAAAGCGGCAGGCTGCCTGGTAGTTGGTCAGCTCAATCTTGTGAATTATATGCATTAATGAGAGCTTTAGAATTATTGGAGGGGAAGGAAGGAACAGTATATACCGATTTCAAAATACGCTTTTGGAATAGTACACACCTTTGGGAAGATCTGGAAAGAGCGAGGAATGATAACAACTCGAGGTAAAGACCTAGCGCATGAGCAATTGGAAGGACAGACACTGGAAGCCTTGCAAAAACCAGAACGAATAGCCATAGCACATGTGGCAGGGCATCAGAAGGGTAACACCCTGGAGGCCAGAGGAAATAGGGCAGTGGATGAGGTTGCAAAAAGAGCAGCCACAGAACAGATGGTAGAAATGAAGTCACAAATACCGTTAAGGGAACCAGAGGAAAAGATACCTATCTTTAGTGAGAAAGAACAGGAAAACATGAAAGAAATGGGGGCTCAGCGTACTTCAAATGGGAAATGGTGGACACCAAATGGAAAGCAGCTATTGAACAAAGAAATAATGAGGGAGTTATTAGGGAGATTACATGGACAAAGCCATTGGGGAACACAAGCCCTCTGTGACACCCTCCGCTTGCTGTGGGATGTTTACCATGGCCAAACAAGTCATAAGGGGCTGTGTTATATGTCAGCGAATTAATAAGAAAATCATGAGAGCAGTCCCAGGAGGAGGACAACCATTAGCAGTTAGGCCCTTCCAAAGAATACAGATAGATTTTACCGAGCTGCCCCGGGTACGAACATGGAAGTACCTGTTAGTGGTAGTGGACCATTTCACCAGATGGGTAGAGGCATTCCCCACGGCAACTGCCACCTCACAGGCGGTAGCCAAGATATTATTAGAACAAATTATACCCAGATATGGGATTGTGGAAACAATAGACTCAGATAGAGGGACCCATTTTGCCTCCAAAACACATGAAATGATATGTGAAGCACTGGGAATAGAATGGAAATTGCATACACCATGGCATCCCCAGAGCTCAGGAAAGGTGGAAAGAATGAATGGCACCTTAAAGACCCAAATCACCAAGTTGATAGAGGAAACGAGACTCCCCTGGACTAAGTGCCTTCCGATAGCCCTGTTGAGAATCCGAACGGCACCTCGAAAAGACATAGGGATATAACAATATGAAATGTTATTCGGTCTCCCATACTTAGGGAAGATAGAAGGAGTCCCAACAATACAAGGGAACGATGTGTTCCTGAGGAACTATTTACTGGCAGTGTCCCAATCTCTTGCAGAACTAAAAACTAAAGGATTGCTGGCCCAGAGCCCACCACTGGACTTTCCGATTCACTCAGTCAAGGCTGTGAGACTGGGTATTAATAAAAACGTGGAAAGAAGAAAAGCTGCAACCTAAGTGGACTGGACCCTACCTGGTGTTACTAATCACGGAGACAGCAGTACGAACAAAAGAGAAAGGGTGGACACACGCAAGTCGAGTTAAGGGTCCTGTGGAGGCCCCACCAGACGATATCAGCCCGTGGACTGTGCGCAAAGGAGAAGAACCATTGACTTTAACATTTACCAAGAACCCGCAGGAAAAATGAAGATTTCGTGTTGGTGGGTCGTGTGTTGGGTGGTACCCAACTTGTAAGTAATGTAACATGCATAAAAATCACAATACCACAGAATAGAAGGTCCACCACCATCCCATTTAATGTATGTAAAGGAAAATCGTGGTGCGGCTATAGAATGTATGTATGCACCCATCCCTGTAAAGATTGGCACGCGGTGTTTACTTCATCAAAATATGGGTGGCATCGGACCACCTATCAAACTGATAGGTGGAGAGTATATCAAAACCCGAACGAGAAATTGCCAGGACGCGTATATGTGAGCATACAGAGTGTCCAAATACAGGAAAGTGGTAGGTATTGGATATGTGCAGATAAAACAGGGAAGGACGCATGTCTGAAGTTTGAGATAGAAGTAAAGTGAGATGGGAAGATGGGAAGATACGAGGATAGGGGAGAGGTGTTCAAGATAGATGACAGTCAGAAAAGGGATCCCGGGGCAACACCAGCACCACCAGTAGTCAGCAATGTCACCAGGGAAAATGAGTCTAAGGATCTGAAGATAATGATAGTAGCAGGAGAAACAGGATTAAGGCAGTTATATAAGAAAGGAATACCAACAGGGGGAAAAGGAGCCAACACCTGGCTTGCCTGGATGATGTACACAGCCAGAAGTATGCAACGAACCAATTGTTACGCCTGCGCTGGAGCTAGGCCTCAGCTGGTCCCAGTACCATTTCCCCTGAATTGGGATAGAACACCTAGGACTATGACATGTATACTACAGCTATTCACGAATCCCCTCTTACCAAAGAATGTGATATGCCAGAGTTATCATTACCTATTTCCGGCCAGCAACAACAATACGAAGGGCCGAAGGGAAGACCCTCGACCTCCTCCATTTACCATTCCTTTTGGGGGGGGAGGGGTTTGAGTGCTATACAAGAAATAACCCAGAGGGACAGGACATGGGGGAGGTGCTCAACTGCAATAAGACGTATAACACAACGGCTGAGGAACAGGGGCCACTGTTCAATAGCTCCTGGCTGAAAAAGCAGATAGCCAGTAGAGCCGATGTCTGGTGGTGGTGCGGGGAGAATACCCTGTGGCCCCGGTTACCAGGGTCATGGACGGGAACCTGTACCCTCATACAACTGATGATGCCCTTCACCATAGCAGTAGAACATGCTGTAGAACTCGATAAAGGAAGCCGACGACAAAAGAGAAAGGTGAGAGGATCATTCGACACACACATCTATATAAATGCGATAGGGGTGCCAAGAGGGGTACCCGATGAATTTAAAGCCAGAAATCAGATAGCTGCGGGCTTTGAGTCCATACTCTTCTGGTGGCCCACAGTTAATAAAAATGTGGACTGGATCAACTACTTATACTACAATCAACAATGCTTTATAAATTACACTCGAGATGCAGTTGAAGGATTAGCGGAACAACTGACAGCTACCAGCCAAATGGCCTGGCAAAATCGCATGGCCTTGGACATGCTACTGGCTGAGAAGGGAGGGGTGTGTGTAATGTTTGGCGAACAATGTTGCACATTCATCCCCAACAACACTGCTCCGGTTGGGCCAGTATCAAGAGCCCTAGCAGGTCTCACCTCTCTGTCTATCGAATTGGCTGAGAACTCTGGAGTAGACACCTCCTGGACCGGGTTTCTAGACTCCTGGTTTGGGAAATGGAAGCACATCTTTACATCAGCCCTAACATCAGTGATAGTCATGGTGGGGTTATTGTGTTTGTTCGGATGTTGTATCATTCCCTGCGTACGGGGATTGGCTCAGCGATTGATAGAAACAGCCCTGACGAAGAACAGTGCTGCCACCATAATGGCCTTCAGAACACAGTATGACCAACGAGAGGAGGATAGGGAAGTGAAGAATCTTCTGCTAGCATTAGAAAAGGAGGAGATAGTGTAAATCAAGGGTGCGTAGCAAAAAAGAAAAGGATGGATTGTGAGGAAAGAGTTAACAGACATGGTTGATTTAGACTAGGGATAGAAAAATATAACTTAGAAAGAAATAAGATGTCAGCAGAAGCCAGATTGCTAGTAGAATAGAAAGTAACGATATAAAGAACAGAGAGAAATTCTAGATAAAAAGTAGCAATAGAAATACTTCAGTAGAAGTTTGGGTGGGCGTTCCACGACATTCTCGTGGGAATCTGGGTTTTATGTTATGATTGGAAGAAGCTCAATGGGTGTGAAAATAGTGAAAAGAAATGTATAAAGATAGAAGACATCCCAATCCTCGGTGTGCCTCTAGGGGACATCAGAGAAGAGGCACCTATTCTGCAGAATATGAAATTAATAAAAACACTTCTTTGTCTGAATTTGTCTCAAGAGCATTTGTGATTTTTGAATCTCACAGGAATCAAATCAAATCAAATCAAGAGAGAAGAGGGGTGAGAGAAGAGGGGAGGAGAATGGGAGAGGATGGTAGGAGAGGGGGGGAAAGGAGAGGGGAGAGGAGGGGAGGAAAGAGGGGAGAGGAGGGGAGGTAAGGGGAGGAGAGGGGGGAGGGGAGGTGAGGGGGGGAGGGGAGGTGAGGGGAGCGGTATCCCATTGTGATATTGTTTTGGCAGTCGGCATGCAAGCTTGAGAGCCCATTGTGAGAGGCATTGTGACATCATCAGTGGATGCTCTCTGAGAAAGCGGTGTTGGCTTTTTTTGAAACTTCAAATCATGAATAAGTTTTGATAAGGGAGCGAGAGGGAGGGGGGGAGGGAGGGGGCGGTAGAGAGGGTGGGAGTGACGGTAGATAGGAAGGGGACATCTCACTCCTCCACCCCTCCCCATCTCTCTCGTCCACACTCCCGCCCCCATCTCCCTCCTCCTCCCCTCACTCCCATTCCCAGGACCTACCCAGGTCGTAGAGCAGCGCCAGGGTCTGGAACTCGGCCTGGTTCTCGTACTCAGCCCGGCTCTGGCTGCAGACTCCAGCCGTAAGCTCGGCCGCTGCCCGAGCTATAGTGCATGCTCCTACTTCATCTGCGGGCTCATCCCTGACCACGGACCCAGGCTCGTTCTTGGTTCCAGCGGCGGCTTCTTTCTCGGCCCTAGTCTCGGCCCCATCCCAAGCCCCAGGCTCTCTCACTCCAGTTCGAGCACCAGGCTGGGCTCCAGCCAGGGCCCGCAGCTCTACCCTCGGCAACAGGTGTCGGGCGCCGGCAGTCACCGCACGAGCGCGCTGGAGTGCCCCTCCCTCCCGGAGTGTCCCGTCCTGCCTTGCGAGTCCATTGTGACGTCACTCTGGGTTTTTTCTGAAATGGATGAGTTTTCGGACCGTTTTTAAAACTTTAAACTATTAAAAAGTGCAGATATATAGGTGGGGAATACGACGGGAAGATGTTTATCGCCTCAACGGGAAAAATGTGAGTAGAATGTATGAAAATGGGAAAGCTGTGGCCTAGCATTTGGGAGAAAATAGGAATTAACCAGATTGTGCCCAGACGACACACACCCACACACACATATACAAACACACATGAAGAGTTTTAGTATAATAGATAAACAGATAAGATATCCTCTCATCCTAAATTCCAGTGAATACAAGCCCAGTCAATCCATTCCTTCATTTTATGTGAGTCCCGCCGTCCCTGGAATTAACCTGGTGAACCTACGCTGCACTCCCGCAATAGCAATAATGTCCTTCCTCAAATTAGGTGACCAAAATTGCACACAATACTCCAGGTGCGGTCTCACCAGGCTTGCAGAAGGACCTCCTTGCTCCTAAACTCAAATCCTCTTGCAATGAAGGTCAACATGCCATTAGCTTTCTTCACTGCCTGCTTTACCTGCATGCTTACTTTCAGTGGCTGATGTACAAGCACACCCAGGTCTCGTTGCACCTCCCCTTTTCTTAATCTGACACCATTCAGATAATAATCTGCCTTCCTGTTCTTGCCACCAAAGTGGATAATCTCACTTTATCCACATTATACTGCATCTGCCCACTCACCCAACCTATCCAAGTCATCCTACAGCCTCATTGCAACCTCATCGCAGCTCACACTGCCATCCAGCTTTGTGTCATCTGCAAACTTAGAGATGTCACATTTAATTCCCTTGTCTAAATCGTTCATATTGTAAATAACTGGGGTCCCAGCACCGTGCTTTGCGGCAGTCCACTGATCCAGAGTCGAGAGAACATTGGAAAATGAAATTACGATGCATCCACGATTTCTAGGGCCACCTCCTTGAGTACTCTGGGATGCAGACCATCAGGCCCTGGGGATTTATCTGCCTTCAGTCCCAACAGTTTACCTAACACCATCTCCTGACTAAAGTGAATTCCCTTCAGTTCCTCTCTCCCACTACATCCTCAGTTTCCTAGTATTTCTGAAGATTGTTTGTCTCTTCCTTAGTGATGACAGAATCAAAGTACTTGTTTAACTGTTCTGCTATTTCCTTGTTTCCCATTATAAATTCACCTATCTGATTGCAAATGATCTACATTTGTCTTCACTAATCTTTTCCTTTTTACATACCTGAAGAATCTTTTAGTCAGTTTTATATATTCCCCACAAGCTTTATTTCATGCTCTTTCTCCCCTCTTAATTAACCCCTTTGCCCTTCACTGTTGAGTTCTAAATTTCTCCCAGTCCTCCGATTTGCCACTATCTCTGGCCAATTTATATGCATTTTCCTTGGATTTAACACTATTCTTGACTTCCCTCCTTAGCCACTTAGTTGAGCCACTTTCCCCATCCCCCATCCCCCCCCCCCCCCCCCCCCCCCCCCCCCCCCCAGACAGGGATGAACAATATTTGTTCATCCATGCGGTCTTTAAATCTTTTCCATTGCATCTCCACCGTCAACCCTTTAGGTATAATTTGCCAGTCTATCCTCGCCAATTCCCGTCTCATACCTTTCTTTAAGTTCAGGACCCTCGTCTCTGAATTAACCGTGTACATTTTACATCCTAATGCAGAATTTCACCATATTATGGTCATTGTTGCCCAAGGGGCTTGCACAACAAGCTTGCTAACTAATCCTTCATCAATACCTAGTCCAGGATGGCCTGCCCTCTAGTCAGTATTTCTACATATTGGTTTAAAAAAAATCCATTCCAGGAAATTCTCCTCCTCAGCGCTGCTACCAATTTGGTTGGCTGAATCCATGTTTAGATGAAAGTCACCCATGATAACTGCTGTACCTTTGCTACACGCATCCCTAATTTCCTGCTTGATGCTATTCCCAACCTCCCTACTGCTGCTTCGTGGTCTGTACACAATTCCAACATCATTTTCAGCCCTTGGCTATTTCGCAGTTCCACCCATACCGATTCTACAGCATTCAAGCTAATGTCTCTCCTTGCTATTGCATTAATCTCCTCTTTAACCAGCAATGCTACCCCACCTCCTCTTCCTTTCCAGATATCCTTCCTGAATATCGAATACCCCTGCATATTTAGCTCCCAGCCTTGGTAACCCTGGTGCCACATCTCCGTAATTCCAACTATATCATATTCCTTAACTACTATCTGCACATTCAATTCATCCACCTTATTATAAATACTCCTCCCTGTAAAGCACAAAGCTTTTAGGTTTGTTTTACTTATCTCCCTTCTACCTTTTGCTTCTGTCCTCCTTTTCTGGCCCTCTGGCTTCCCATCCCCCTTCCCTGTTAGTTTAAACATGACATTTCCTATACTCTTTCCTGTTAACACTCAGTCTAACCCACGACAGAAGGCAGAGGACTTGTACAGTTTGATAGCCACAGGGAAGGATCTCCTGTGGTGTTTGTACAGTATCTTGGTGGAACCAGTATGTTGCTGAAGGTACTCCTCAGGTTGATCAGCCATGGAGGGGTGAACTGTATTGTCCAAGATGCTCCGCAGTTTGAGGAGCATCCTCCACTCCAAGACCACCTCATATAAATCCAACTCTGTCTCCAGGACGGAGCCAGCCTTCCTGATTACGTTGTTAATCCAATTGGTGTCCGCAGCCTTCACCCTGCTGCCCCCAGCACATGACAGCGAAGAAGATGGCACTGGCTACCACTGATTGGTAGAACATCTGTAGCATCTTGCTGCAGACGTTGAAGGAGCAGAGTCTTCTCAAAAAGTACAGCTGGCTCTGTCCCTTCTTGTACAGGGTCCCAGCGTTCCTGGACCAGTCCAGTTTACTGTCCAGGTACACTCCAAGGTACTTGTACTACCTGGTAAATTGCACATCCATACCATTGATGCAGACAGGGGTGTTCCTCTCTTCCGAAAGTCCATCACTAACTACTTAGTCTTGATGGTGTTGAGCTGCAGGTGATTTAACCCATACCACTCAACAAAGTTGTGGACAACAGCTCTCTTTTCAGCTTCCCTCCCCTCACTGTAGGTATGTTACAATACTTACTTTCAGCGGCGCTGCAATTCTGCCACTGGCCGTGTGCGCGATTTTGGCGCGTTTGAGGGGGGGGGGGGGGGGGCGGGGTTAAAATGCGGTTTTCTCCGATCTGGTCCTGGATTATATTTTGTTGGAGTGCAAGCTTTTGCTGAAGAATCGTTCCTACGGCCGTTCTGTGTGTTTTAAAAAAAATTTGCCCGACAAGTTAATCGCTGGAGTGATTTTTAAATCAGCTTCTGAAGCCGTCAACGCCGACAACGGGGACGGATTTTACAGGTAAAAGAAAGTAGTTTATTTTTATGTATAAAAGTGTTTCTTAAGATGCATTTAATTCACATTTTAAGTTGCGAAACAGTGATTTTTCCCCCCCGTACGAACCGGCAGTGGTTTTGCTGCCGATATGGGGACTAAATCACCGCAACCACAACGTTCCAATTGATCGCATTCCAAAAAAACCTACTCGCAAGCTGATTTAAATGGCCATTAATTTGCAGGTATTAAACATTAAATTCCTTCCATTTGGCCTATAAACCCATGACAATGAGATTTAAAAATTATGTTATATTGTGAATTCTTGTGTGAATGTTATTTGGACACTTAGGCTATTTAAAAATGTTAATCTATTCTTAAGAAATGGATGGATGTTTAGATCTAGTGATTGAAGTAATTAGCTACAATTAGGTAACTAACTAATTATATGCTTTAATTTCGTTATCTAAGTAAGATTGTTTCATATTTATTTCAGAATGCTTCAATCTATAATAACTGAAAAATTATTTCAGTTCTCTTAATTTTTAAGAAAGTTATGGGCTTTTGACTGTTCACAAGCTTTTGTGTTAAGAATGAAAAAGCAATAGGGAACAAGATGCTAATTTCCGAGTATAAAAATGGCCATAACTTTTTTAATACTGAAGATATGAAAGTGAATTAGGTGTCAAATTAAACTTCTTTTTATGCTTTAATGCTTTATGGGATAAATTACAGACTTGATTTTTTAAATCTCAAAATGTTGTAACATTGCTACTCACTGATGCAGCCCACAATTGCAGTCATCTGAAAACTTCTGCAGGTGGCAGGAGTCCGAGGCACAGATGATGAACAGGAACGGATAGAGGACCGACCATATGGAGGAAATGTTTTAGATAATGATCAATTTATTTCTTTTGTCAGAGTGAATTTGAGCTGTGAAACTGGTTTATTGCAGAGTATTAGCTCAACAAAAAACGACTGGAGGAGCTCATCAGGTCGACCAGCATGTGTATGTGTGTATTCTGTGTGTGAGGGGATTGATAATATTTTGGATTTAGACCCAGCATCAAGAAGGTGAGTAAGATGACCTTATGTGTTTCTCCATTTACAGATTGCAAGATCTGCGGTCTCTGGTGTTTCCAAGTGTTTTAAGGCAGCTGTTTGCAAAGCCCTTCGATGTCCCAGCCAAAGAGCTTTTCTAGTATCTTTGGTCCCAGCTCAAGGCAGTGCCGACATGAGCTTAACAGTTGATTCACTCCAGTACAGTCTGAGCTCTGAGTTAAATCGGAATTGAGCAAGTGGGGGAAGACCAAGGGGACGGATCAAGCGGACACGATCACGTCGGCGACGAGGAGCAAGCTCGTGAACCCGGCTCCTCCCTCCCTCCGCAGCCCCAGCCCCAGCCCCAGCCCCAGCCCCAGCCCCAGCCCCAGCCCCAGCCCCAGCCCCAGCCCCAGCCCCCAGCCCCCAGCCCCAGCCCCCAGCCCCCAGCCCCAGCCCCCAGCTCCACCCGCCAAGAGAGCGGCCATCCCTCGTCGTGAGTGCGCAGGCGCGGAAACCGCCGCCTCGCCCCGCCCGCGCGGGGTCTGACGTCACCGCCCGGGTACAGGGTCTCGCGAGGCCGACGTCACCAACGCGCCCGCGAGCGAGTGAGGCCGACGTCACCAACGCGCCCGCGAGCGAGTGAGCGAGCGACCGCCGGTTGTTTTTTTTTAAAGCGCAGGGCGGTGAACGGTGAACAGCGAACGGCGCTGCAGGGGAAGGTAAGGAGAATCTGTGTCTATAGCATATCCTTCCTGTATTGGAGGCCTGCAGACATGCAGATACACGCCTAACCAAAGCACTATGTAGCTGCATTATGACTTCCTGACTTATACTCAATGTGTAGGAAGGAACTGCAGATGCTTGTTTGAAGATAGACAAAAAACTGCAGTAACTCAGCGGGACAGGCAGCAGGACAGGCAGCATCACTGGAGACAAGGAATGAGTAATGTTTGGACACGAAACGTCACCCATTCCTTCTCTTTTATACTCAATGCCCGGCCAGGCTTTAGGAGAGCTCCCCCTCCCCTCGCCCCACTCACCATCAACACCGCTTATGCTTAAAGTGAACGTCTGTGATCACTGAGGACCAGGTGAAAGCAGAAGCTCTTGCAAACTAATTTCAACACGTTTTCATCCGGGAAGATGTGGAGCCTTCATCATTTCCAGTCCTACCGCCCAGCCCGTATGCTGATATGCCTGCTATTAAAATTGAGGTTGAAGGTGTCAAGAAGTTATTGCTCAACATCAATACCACAAAAGCAATTGGACCAGATCAGATACAGAATCAAGCCCTCAAGCTCGCAGCCGAGGAACTGGCTCCAGTTTTGCAGTTCATTTTCCAACAATCGCTTGACTCGGGTGATGTTCCGTTGGATTGGAGGAAGGCTAACATCACTCCTCTCTTTAAGTGTTCAACCACCAACCCAGCGAATTATCGTCCTGTCATTAACAAGTACTTGCTGCAAATTGCTGGAGCATTTAATTGATAGTAATCTGATGCGACATGTGAGCAAACATAACATTCTTGCTGACAACCAACATGCATTTAGGAGGCATAGATCATGCGAGTCTCAGCTTATCCTGACGCCAAATAACCTGGCCAAGCACCTTGATAGTAACGTCATCACGGATTTAGCTGTGCTGGACTTTTCTAAAGCATTTGATGTCATCCCACACCAGAGACTGCTTCGGAAGCTTGACTTCTATGGTATTCGTTCCAACACGAAACGATGGATTTCCAGTTTTCTGACAAAACGTCTTCAGCGTGTGTGTGTGAACGGAAAGAGCTCCAATTGGCATCCAGTGTTGAATGGTACACCTCAGGGCACAGTACTTGGCCCACACCTATTTTTGCTTTACATAAATGACATCCATGGAAAAAGTCGCAAGTACGACCAGACGTTTCGCTGATGATTGTTTGCAGTACTGTCCAATTAAGTCAGCTGATGATGAAGATGCTCTCCAAAAGGATCTTGATACTATGGTTGAGTGGTCACAACAATGGGGCATGCAGTTCAACGCTTCCAAATGTGAAACTATGCGTGTCACCAGAAAGAGGAATCCAGGCGAAACACCTTACAATATACTTGGTGCCACCCTTGAAGAATCCAAACAAACCAAGTATCTTGGCATCAAATTGCAGAATGATCTGCGTTGGAATGGTCAGACTCATCATGCAACGGTGAAAGCAACAGGTGTCCTAAACTTTCTGAGGTGCAACTTTCATAATTGTTCAACTTCTGTCAAGGAGAAGCTATACTTCACCCTCGTTAGACCTCATTTGGACTACGCAGTTGCAGCATGGGACCCATACACAAATAAAAACATTTCTTCCATCGATCATGTCCAAAGACAGGCAGCTCGATTTGTTACTAACACCTATGATAGAGAAGCGAGTGTCACCAAACTTCTGAATTCTCCAAGACAGACGTGAAGCTCAACGTTTGACCTGTTTTTACAAAATGTTAAATGGTCAGCTCGACATAGACTACAAGACCTATACCAAACCCAAACCAATTAGGAGCAGACGAGGGCATTCGATCCAATTTGTGATCCCAGCTACAAAGATAGATGTATACAGCAATTTGTTCTTCCCCCGCACAATTAAAGCATGGAATAATCTCCACCCAACTATAGTTACCCAACCAGATGCAACTAAATTTAAAGTAGCTCTTTCTTCTCAATAACCCTTTCTGGCTTAAGCCCTCCCTTCACCACCTCCAGTTTAAATTCCATTTGGAATATTTTGGAGGACCAAGAAACCAAGAACCAAGAATCGCAGTCACATCTGTGGAGTCTTAAGTTCCTGGGAACCATCATCTCCAAGGCCCTTAACATAGAAAATAGGTGCAGGAGGAGGCCATTCGGCCCTTCGAGCTAGCACAGCCATTCATTGTGATCATGGCTGATCGTCCCCTATCAATAACGCACGCCTGCCTTCTCCCCATATCCCTTGATTCCACTAGCCTCTAGAGCTCTATCTAACTCTCTTAAATCCATCCAGTGACTTGGCCTCCACTGCCCTCTGTGGCAGGGAATTCCATAAATTCACAACTCTGGGTGAAAAAGTTTTTTCTCACCTCAGTCTTAAATGACCTCCCCTTTATTCTAAGACTGGCCCCTGGTTCTGGACTCGCCCAACATTGGGAACATTTTTCCTGCATCTAGCTTGTCCAGTCCTTTTATAATTTTATATGTTTTTATAAGATCACCCTCATCCTTCTAAACTCCAGTGAATACAAGCCTAGTCTTTTCAATCTTTCCTCATATGACAGTCTCACCATCCCAGGGATCAATCTCGTGAACCTACGCTGCACTGCCTCAATCACATGGATGTCCTTCCTCAAATTAGGAGACAAAAACTGTACACAATACTCCAGATGTGGTCTCACCAGAGCCTTATACAACTGCAGAAAGAACCTCTTTACTCCTATACTGAAATCTTGTTATGAAGGCCAACATTCCATTAGCTTTCTTCACTGCCTGCTGTACCTGTAAACCAACTTTCAGTGACCGGTGTACAAGGACGCCCAGGTCTCGCTGCACCTCCCCGTACCTAACCTAACCCCATTGAGATAATAATCTGCCCCCTTGTTTTTGCCGCCAAAGTGGATAACCTCACATTTATCTATATTATACTGCATCTCGGAGTGCAGCGGCTCACCGGCAGTCCTGTTTGTTTTGTGTTTTTGTGTTGTTTATTTCGTTTTGGTTAGTCTAGTTTTGGTTTTTAGTTTGTGTTTGGGGGGGGGGGGGGTTGAAACGGGGCTTGCTGTCTCTCCCTGCGGGGGAATGCGACTTTTTTTGTCGTATTCCCCTTCTCTGCCTCCGTCTGCGCTGAGGCCTAATGGCGGAGCTGGCGACCTCGAGGCTCAGGAGGCAGAGCCCGCCAGGACTCACCCTGAGCTCGCTCCCGTGAGGGCGGCCCGGCTCGGGGCTGGAACAGTGCTTCCGTGAGGGACTGTGACGCTTCTGGGAGGGCGGCCTGGCCCGAGGAAGGAACGGTGCTCCCGTCGGAGTGGCCGAGCTCGGGAAGGTACGGCGTTCCCAGCCCGATGGAGGAGCGGCGCCCATGTCGGGGCGGCCCAGCCCGAGGGAGGAGCGGCGTCCATGTCGGGGCGGCCCGGCCCGGGGGAGAAGCGGCGCCCATGTCGGGGCGGCCCGGATCGGGGAAGAAGCGACGCCCAAGTCGGGGCGGCCCAGCCCGAGGGAGGTACGGCACCCATGTCGGGGCGGCCCAGCCCGAGGGAGGTACGGCGCCCATGTCGGGGCGGCCCAGCCCGAGGCTGAAGACGGCACGATACTCACGTGAGGGTGGCTGGAACGGTGTTCTGGCGGTGGTGGCCTGAGTCCGGGGTTCGGCCGCGGGCCAGCGGCTGCGTCAGCAGGACTGGTGGGCGGCAGCTTCGACCACCCCGGGGCGCGTTGATTGAGCCGCGGGACAGGTTTTAACATCGCCCGGTGGGGTATCGCCGCAGCGCAGAGGGAGAAGAGGAGGGAAGAGACTGCAGACCTAAGACTTTTGCCTCCATCACAGTGAGGAGATGCTGGGTGGACTCACTGTGGTGGATGTTAATATGTGTTTATTGTTGTTTTTTATGGTATTGTATTGTATGTATGACTGCTGCAATTTCGTTCAGACTTCGGTCTGAATGACAATAAAGGCAATCTAATCTAATCTAATCTGCCACACATCTGCCCACTCACTCAACCTGTCCAGGTCACCCTGCAACCTCCTAACATCCTGTTCACAGTTCACATTGCCACCCAGCTTTGTGTCATCCACAAACTTGCTAGTGTTGCTCCTAATTCCCTCTTCCAAATCATTAATATATATGGTAAACAGTTGCGGCCCCAACAGCGAGCCTTGCGGCACTCCACTCGCCACTGCCTGCCATTCTGAAAAGGACCCGTTCACTCCTACTCTTTGCTTCTGGTCTGCCAACCAATTTCCTATCCATTAAGTGAGGGGCTACCTTCTCCATCGTGGTCTGGTTTTGCTCAGCCACCAAGCACGACACCTGGAGGCTGCAGCGAATCATCCGATCAGCAGAGAAGATTATTGGCTGCAACCTTCCCTCCATTGATGAACTGTACACTGCAAGGGCCAGGAAATGAGCAGGCAAGATCATCTCTGACCCCTCTCACCCTCGCCACAAACTCTTGGAATCACTTCCCTCTGGAAGGCGACTCCGGTTTGTCAAAGCTGCCACAGCCAGACATAAAAACAGTTTTTATCCATGAGTGTTCAAAAGGGAACTGCAGATGCTGGAATATCGAAGGTACACAAAATTGCTGGGGAAACTCAGCGGGTGCAGCAGCATCTATGGAGCGAAGGAAATAGGCGACGTTTCGGGCCGAAACCCTTCTTCAGACCTTTATCCATGAGTAGTTGCTCTACTCAACAGCCAAAAATCTGTAGCCTCCCTTTGATCTGGTATTCTGTTGGTTCACATGCTTGATCAATGGTGTTTTATCATTAATGTTTTATTATTATTAATGTTTAGTGTTTTCTGAGTCATTTGTAACTATCACTGTATGTCATGTTGTTACTTGTGCGCGGAGCATCAAGGAAAATTCCTTGTATGTGAATACTTGGCCAATAAACTTACTTAAAACAAGTACCAGGATGGCACTGCTGGTGGAGCTGCTGCCTCACAGCACCAGACATGGTTTCCATCCTGTACTCCGGCGCCGTCTGTGCAGAGTTTGCACGTTCTCCCTCTGACCACGCGAGTTTACCCCGGGTGCTCCAGTTCCCTCCCACATCCCAAAGATGGGTGGATTTGTTGGTTAATTGGCCTATGTAAATTGCCCTTAGTGTGCAGGGAGTTGGTGAGAAAGTGAGATAACCTGGAACTAGCGTGAACGGGTGATCGATGTGCACTTGGGATGAAGGTTGCATGCTGTATCTGTAAACTAAACATAGGTCTTTACCATTCTATCTACATGTGTTGCTACTTTCAGGGAGTTATGGACTTGGTCTGCAAGATCCCTCTGTATATCAATGCTGATGATGGTCTTGTTATTAATTGTATATTTTCACCTTGCATTCAATGGACAATAGGTGCAGGAGTAGGCCTTTCGAGCCAGCATTGTGATTATGGCTGATCATCCACAATCAGTACCACGTTCCTGCCTTTTCCCCATATGCTTTGACTCTGCTATCTTTAAGAGCTCTATCTAACACTCTCTTGTAAGCATCCAGTGAATTGGCCTCCACTGCCTTCTGAGGCAGAGAATTCCACAGATTCACAACTCTCTGTGTGAAAAAGTTTTTCCTCATCTCCGTTCTAAATGGCTTACCCCTTATTCGACCTCCCAAAGTGTAATGCCTCCCAAAGTGTAATGATTTAACTCAATTTTCTCACCCTTTTTTGTAGCTGATTTATATTCCGTTGTATACTTTGACAGCCTTCCTCACAGTCCGCAACCCCAGCAATCTTGGTGTCATCTAAAAGCTTACTAACCAACCCACCTACGAGGGAAGACCAAGTCATAGTCTTCCGTTATATACCGTGTCAGGGCTCGAAATTAACGGTTGCTGGGAGCCAATGACCACCCAAAGTGCCGCCGGGCAACCTAAATGGCGACTCATTTTACCCGGCTTGGCACTACAGATACTGGTTTATACTGATGATAGACACAAAAAACTGGAGTAACTCAGCGGGTCAGTTAGCATATCTGGAGAAAGGGAACGTGACATTTTGTGTCGGCGACTGCTGTAGTGGGGGGCAAAGATATTAGGTGCGTGGTGACGAAGGGTCGAAGCGAATGACGGGCCCCGCACAGCAGCAGCCGCGGCCGTGAAAGCGGCTCCATCTCCTCCTCGTCCCGCACCCTGCCCGCCCTGTTTCAAAACAAGCCCTCTCGCACGCCGAGGCCGGAGGCCTCCTTCCGCCGTCTGAAGCATCTGCACCAAAGATCCTATAGCTATAGGCCCCTTTGGCGGCGACACTTGGCGGTGGACAGCCAAGGCAGCGGGGTGATGTTGTCCGAGGAGCGCTGACCGTCCTTCCTCCCCACCTCCTCTGCCCCTTCCCCTCTCTCTGTCCCTTGTACGCGCCCCTCCACCCCTCTTATCCTGGGACCCCTCCTCTCCATCCCGCATGATCCCCATTCCCGCCTCTATTCAGTCCTCACTGACATCCCCTGTGCTCCCCTCCCCATCTACCTTCCCCCCCCCCAATCTATTCATCACCCTACCTACCTCGCATTGATTCTCCTGCCACCTCCCTATCCATCCTACACTGGTCCCCCAATTCATCCTGTACTGACCCCCCTTCCCATCCATCCTGCACTTCTCCCTACATTCATACTGCAATGATCCTCCCATTCATCCCGTACTGACCCACCCTCCATTTACCCTGGACTGATCCCCCCCCATCCATCCTGTAGTGATTTTCCCTTTCATCTTTTACTGATCCCCCATTAATCCTGTACTGATCCCCTCATTCATCCTGTAGTGCATCCTGTGCTGATCCCCCGCATCCATCCTGTACTGATCCCCCCCCATTCAAGAAGAACAGTCTGAAGAAGGGTCTCGACCCGAAACGTTGCCTATTTCCTTCGCTCCATAGATGCTGCCTCACCCGCTGAATTTCTCCAGCATTTTTGTCTACCCCCATTCATCCTGTACTGATCGTCCCGTACTGATCCCCCCATTCAACACCACTGACTTCCCCCATGCTCTCCCCTCACAGTTTTACATACTCCAACCAACACGTACTAATTCACCTGCCTCAATCCATCTATTCCGCACTGATTGCCTTCTCAACCCCCCCCCCCCCCCCCCCTCGCCATCTATCCACCCCACACTGATTCACACACACCCTGACCCTATTGTGCTGGAAATATCCTCAGAGCGAACATTGACTATGTTTGATAATGGAATGCAATCAAATGTGTTTTAATTCCCAATGTTATTATTTGTTTTAGTCCATAAAGATGGATTAATTACATTGTGAACACGTGAAACATTAAAACATTTGACACCGCTACCGTTTACACGTTATTACAGAATTCATTTTAACGGCAAATCAATGCTCTTAATATGGAGTACAGTACTGTAGTTATTTATTGAGCAACATTCGCAACTATACGTTGGATTTATCCAGGTTTTACTTTTACAGTCGGTCATATACATCACAAATTTGGTCAGGAGATATTTCAGTTGAAATTTTAACGTTAATTCTGAAGTGGGAATGATGGAAACAGCGTTTATCAATAATTTTTATTTAATCTGGTGCTTACCAACTGGGTATCTTTGTTGCTGTTCACAACACGTACATCTAATCTGAATGTCCCATAATGTGGCGTTTTGACACCTTTAAACATATTACCAAAAGAACATTTGCTGCAGTTATGTCCTTTGGCCATCTCTTGCCAGTTAGTGTAATGTTTAACCTCTTAGATGGGTATAGCGGTTTTAACAGCTATTATCATAAAATGCCTTAAGAAATTTCCTTTCAACCTGTATATTTTGTTATGGATAAATTATGTGGGAAGCCAGAGTGTTTCTATGCCAATAGCAATAACGACCCATGCTATGGCCATGTCATGGTAATTGTCGGTCCTTCACAGAAAACATGCTTGCATCAATCTGTAGTGTGCATGGTTAAGTATATATGTTACCATGGTCCAGGATTTATTGACACAGGTTGATCATACGCTGAATAATCCAACCACATTTTTCTTTGGAAGTGGTAAGAACTAATAGAAATTACATTCATTGCAATGTGTAAAAAGAGTTGAGATATTGTATTATAATTTTGCTGCATGTCATTGTGGTATATATCATGTCTTGATTGGTGAATATGTTTAGTTTGTGAGTTATTTGAAGCAGAAATAATATGTGAATGGTGACAAAAGTGCTGGAGAAACTCAGCGGATACGGCAGCATCTATGGAGCGAAGGAAATAGGCAACGTTTCGGGCCGAAACCCTTCTTCAGACTGATGGGTTTCGGCCTGAAACGTTGCCTATTTCCTTCACTCCATGGATGCTGCCGCACCCGCTGAATTTCTCCAGCACTTTTGTCTACCTTCGATTTTCCAGCATCTGCAGCTCATTCTTGAACATAATATGTGAATGCTTCATTGAGCATAATTCCGACTGGTAACTACGCATTTCGTCCAAGCACATTATCGCACGCGTCATGCAAACCGTCTTAAATGACCACCTAAATTGTCATTTGGCAACCTAAAAAGCTGTCAAGGTTGCCCGGCTGGCAACAGGGAAAAAATTTAAGTGAGAGCCCTGCATGTCCAAATCATTTATATAAATCACAAACATATCTATGATATGTATCATATATATGAGGTCCCAGCACAGATCCCTGCGGTATTCCACTGGTCACAGACCTTCAGCAAGAATATTGTCCTTCTGCCACAGCCCTTTGCTTCTATCGGTGAGCCAGTTCTGTATCCGTATGACCAAGTCACTGTTCAGTAGGACCTGTGCAGTCATAGACAATAGACAATAGGTGCAGGAGTAGGCCATTCGGCCCTTCGAGCCAGCACCGCCATTCAATGTGATCATGGCTGATCATCCCCAATCAGTATCCCGTTCCTGTCTTCTCCCCATATCCTCGGATTCCACGATTCTTTGAGAAATACTTGAAACAGTGGTTCTCTGAAAGTACAGGTAGTTCTGCACTAAGATGTGTTTTCATATCGCAAATTGGATATAATGCTGTTGATGATTAGGTAATACCGTTTATATTATATGGGCCCAATTGGTTATACAGGTGCACAACCTTTTATCCGAAAGCCTTGGGACCAGACACTTTTCGTAATTCAGAATTTTTCGGCTTTCAGAATGGAAGATTTTTAGCGTAGATTTTAACGGCTGGCTCAGTGGTAGAGTGCTCGGCTCATATCCGCAAGGTCGCGAGTTTGCGCCGCGATCCCGGCAGTTACTCGATCGCGAGTTTGAGTCTTCAATGTAGTTTTTTCTTGCAGAATAGGAGAGAATAGGGAGGATTAGGCTGGGATCATTCTCTGCGAGATGATCTTAGTGCGGGAGACAAGTGTAGGAGAGGTGTACTGACTGTGTGGGCAGAACTTTGGAAGTGATTGCCCACCATTCTCAAAAGCCGCTGTGTCTCCCTGTCCCTGGGATAGTAGGGGGCGATCAAAGCACAATACCCCCCTCCCCCTCCAACTCCAGAGGAATCCACTCCCCGATGGGCTGCTACGGCGACAAGTGGCAGTTCGCCCACAGCCCGAGCTGCGCCACCCCAAGAACAAGACGTACCTTGCACACCATCAACTTCTGCCCCTACGGGGAGCGTGTTCCTCTGGAGCTGGAGCGGGGCTGGGCTAGAGTTGCTGATCTGGGATCTCCGTGCTTGCAGTGGGCCTGGGGGTCGGTGTCCCGATGAGGGGGCGTAGCTCGGGCTGTGGGCGAACTGCCACTTGTCACCGTAGCGGCTCATCGGGGAGTGGCTTCTGGTGGTCCTGACGTCTCCGGCCAGTTTGAATTTTTCCTCTGGAGTTGGAGCGGGGCTGGGCTGCTGCTGGCTGTGGGTCTCTGGGATCTCCGTGCTTGCAGTGGGCCTGGGGGTCGGTGTCCCGTTGGTCCTGACGTCTCCGGTGACTGGCACTGACCTGCTGGCATCGCCGACGTGAAGACAGTGCAAAGCCCCCGCGCCGGTGCAATGGGCGGGGAGCTGGAGAGGGGAGGGAAGGGGTCACACACATGACCGGGAAGCAGAGGGATGTAGGTGGGGTGAAACTGAAGGGAGCGACAATCTGCTGCTGCCTGCCCGCTGAGTTAAAAAGTTCCCACGTAAGACTCATGATACACTGTGTATCGTGAGTCTACCGTGGGAACTTTTTAACTCAGCGGGCAGGCAGCAGCAGATTGTCAATTATTAACCCTCCCGTGCAAAATACCCTCATCTTCTCTTTTATGAATGGGGATTTAGTTCCCCTTTCTTCGAGGACCGACCGGAGGTTCCGCTGTCACCTCTGCGGGCCGCCCTCGGTGAACGTCTTCAAGGACCTTTCTTCAAGGACCGAAAAAAATGTCTGCTATTCGGAGCTTTTCGTTATTTGGATCTTCGGATAAAAGGTTGTGCACCTGTATTGTGATTTCAGATGGGAACTATTCAAAAGTTATTTTGGAAATTTCCAAGCAAAGGTGTCTTGCAAAAATAAATTGTCTCGAGAAACGATGTTTTAAATAACCTTCCCACGGTAATCAGGCACCAGTGTCTCCGAACATAATGTGTTACTTTCACCACAGATGATGAATGAAATTGATAAGTAATCACTTTTGTTGACACTTGGGCAATGATACTCGTATTAAATAATGTAACATATAGTCTTTAGTATTTTTAGCAGTAACAAAAATAAACTTAAAGCATGGGATACCTCAGGCCAAGGTTAAGAAAAATCCAAATAGATTTTATACGTATATTGGGCAAGAAGAAAGTTGACCAAGGGCTTTGATAAGGAGCATACTGATGTGCCTTCCCGAGCCCCCATTCGCTGTGATGGTATTTCAGTCTCAGTCACAGAGGCCGACGTCAGAAAATTCTTCAGAGGGGTGAACCCCCGAAAAGCACCTGGACCTGATGGTATACCCGGCCGTGTTCTAAAAACCTGTGCGGACCAACTGGCTGGAGTTTTTACGGACATTTTCACTTCTGAGGTCTGAGGTCCCCACCTGCTTTAAGAGGGCATCAATTATACCAGTGCACAAGAAGAGTAAGGTGACGTGCCTCAATGACTATCAACCAGTGGCACTAACGGTGGTGATGAACTGCTTTGAGAGGTTGATCATGAAGCAAATCAACTCCTACCTCGACAAAAACCTGGACCCACTGCAGTTCGCTTACCGCCACAACAGATCAACGGTAGATGCGATCTCGCTGGTCCTCCACTCCGCTCTGGACCACTTGGACAACAAAAACTCAGGCTGTTATTCATCGATTACAGCTCGGCATTTAACACAATCATCCCCTCCAAGCTGGTTACCAAACTCGCAGAACTGGGTCTCTGCGCATCCCTCTGCAATTGGATCCTCGACTTCCTCATTCACAGACCACAGTCTGTTCGTATTGGTGGAAATGTGTCAGCCTCGATAACAATCAACATGGGAGCACCTCAAGGCTGCGTGCTCAGCCCCCTGCTGTACTCACTCTATACTCATGACTGCGTAGCCAGTCACAGTG
Organism: Amblyraja radiata; assembly: GCF_010909765.2. NCBI lineage: Eukaryota > Metazoa > Chordata > Chondrichthyes > Rajiformes > Rajidae > Amblyraja > Amblyraja radiata. The sequence goes on along the minus strand of NC_045956.1, from coordinate 90,362,731 downwards.
CGAACTCCATCATCAAGTTTGCTGACGACACCACTGTTGTGGGACGTATCACTGATGGGGATGAGTCAGAGTACAGAAGAAAGATCGAGCAACTGTCCATATGATGCCAGTGCAATAACCTGGCCCTCAACACCAGCAAAACCAAGGAACTGATTGTGGACTTTGGAAGGAGTAGGAGGGGGACCCACAGCCCCATCTATATCAATGGGTCGATGGTTGAAAGGGTCAAGAGCTTCAAATTCCTGGGCGTGCACATCTCTGAAGATCTCTCCTGGTCCGAGAACACTAATGCAATTATCAAGAAAGCTCATCAGTGCCTCTACTTCCTGAGAAGATTACGGAGAGTCGGTTTGTCAAGGAAGACTCTCTCTAACTTCTACAGGTGCACAGTAGAGAGCATGCTGACCGGTTGCATGGTGGCTTGGTTCGGCAATTTGAGCGCCCTGGAGAGGAAAAGACTACAAAAAGTAGTAAACACTGCCCAGTCCATCATCGGCTCTGACCTTCCTTCCATCGAGGGGATTTATCGTAGTCGCTGCCTCAAAAAGGCTGGCAGCATCATCAAAGACCCACACCATCCTGGCCACACACTCATCTCCCTGCTACCTTCAGGTAGAAGGTACAGGAGCCTGAAGACTGCAACAACCAGGTTCAAGAATAGCTACTTCCCCACAGCCATCAGGCTATTAAACCTGGCTCGGACAAAACTCTGATTATTGATAACCCATTTTCTGTTATTTGCACTTTGTTATTTATGCATGTGTGTATATATTTATATTATGGTATATGGACACACTTATCTGTTTTGTAGTAAATGCTTACTATGTTCTGTGTGCTGAAGCAAAGCAAGAATTTCATTGTCCTATACAGGGACACATGGCATTAAACTCACTTGAACTTGACAGGGCTCTCACAACTTTTTTTCTCTGTTGCCAGCCAGGCAACCTAGGCAGCTTTTTAGGTTGCCAAATGACAGTTTAGGTGGTCATTTAAGACGGCTTGCATGACACGTGCGATAATGTGCTCGGATAAAATGCGTAGTTACCAGTCGGAATTATGGTCAATGAAGCATTCACATATTATTTCTGCTTCAAATAAAGTGACAAACTAAAGATATTCACCAATCAAGACATGATGTATAACACAATGACATGCAGCAAATTACAATATAGTATCTCATCTCTTTTTACACGTTGCAATGAATGCAATTTCTATTATTTCTTTCCACTTCCAAACAAAAATCTGGTTGGATTATTCAGCGTATGATCAACCTCGGTGAGACCAAGTGCAGGCTTGGCGATCACTTCGCACAACACCTCCATTCAGTTCACAATAACAACCTGATCTCCCGGTGGCTCAGCACTTCAACTCCTCCTCCCATTTCGAATCCGACCTTTCTGTCCTGGGCCTCCTCCATGGCCAGAGTGAGGCCCAGCAAATTGGAGGAACAGCACCTCATATTTTGCTTGAGCAGTTTACACCTCAGCGGCATGAACATTGGCTTCTCCAATTTCAGGTAGTCCTTGCTTTCTCTCTCCTTCCCCTCCCATTTCTAGCTCTCCCACAAGCCTACTGTCTCCGCATCTTCCTTTCTTTTTCCCGCCCCCCCCCCCCCCTCCCGACATCAGTCTGAAGAAGGGTCTCAACCTGAAACATCGCCTATATCCTTCGCTCCATAGATGCTGCCTCACCCGCTGATTTTCTCCAGCTTTGTCGACCAACGGGATCCCACCACTGGCCACATCTTCCCATCTCCTCCCCTGTCGGCTCTCCGCAGTGACCGCTCCCTCTGTAACTCCCTGGTCAATTTGTCCCTTCCCACCCAAACAACCCCCTCTTCTGGCACTTTCCCTTGCAACTGCAGGAAATGCCACACTTGTCACTTTACCTCCCCCCTTGACTCCATTCAAGGACCCAAGCAGTCTTTCCAGGTGCGGCAGAGGTTCACCTGCACCTCATCTATTGCATCCACTGCTCTAGGTGTCAGCTGCTCTACATCGGTGAGACCAAGCGTAGGCTTGGCGATAGCTTCGCCCAACACCCTCGCTCGATTCGGAATAACCAACCTGATCTCCCGGTGGCTCAGCACTTCAACTCCCCCTCCCATTCCGAATCCGACCTTTCTGTCCTGGGCCTCCTCCAGGGCCATAGTGAGGCCCACCATAAATTGGAGGAGCAGCACCTCATATTTCGCTTGGGCAGTTTACATCCCAGCGGTATGAACATTGACCTCCAATTTCAGGTAGTCCCTTCTTTCTCCTCCGCTTCCCAGCTCTCCCTCAGTCCACTGTCCCCGCCTCTTCCTTTCTTCTTCCCGCCCCCCCCACCCTCACATCAGTCTGACGAATGGTCTCGATCTGAAACGTCGCCTATATGCTTTGCTCCATAGATGCTGCCTCACTCACTGAGTTTCTCCAGCATTTTTGTCTACCACCCATTCACCCTTCCTCAGACTGATGTCAGGGGAGTGGGTGGGACAGAGATAGAATGTAGTCGGAGACAGTAAGACTGGTGGGAGAACTGGGAAGGGGAGGGGGTGGAGAGAGAGAGGGAAAGCAAGGGCTATTTGAAGTTAGAGAAGTCAATGTTCATACCACTGGGGTGTAAATGTTCTTTCCTACACATTTAGTCCGCTAATTCATTCATACACATTTTGTCCGCTAGTTCTTTCCTACACATTTAGTTTGCTAGTTCTTTCCTACACACTTTGTCCGCTAATTCTTTCATACACATTTTGTCCACTAGTTCTTTCCGACACATTTTGTCCGCTAGTTCTTTCCGACACATTTTGTCCACTAGTTCTTTTCTACACAGATCATTGTATGACTTTGATTTCGTACTTTGAGGCAAATAGCAAGGAATATCAGTGCACTTTAAATTTCATTTAGTGATCATCTGTGTTAATTGGTGTCTACTGTAAGTTGTACGCTAGTATTAACATGAAGTTATTCTCATAATGGATGGCATGTGGACATACTTGGAAGATGTCAATACGAAAGAATTGCTATATTTAAGAGGGAGTTAGATGTGGCCCTTGTGGCTAAAGGGATCAGGGGGTATGGAGAGAAGGCAGGTATAGGATACTGAGTTGGATGATCAGCCATGATCATATTGAATGGCGGTGCAGGCTCGAAGGGATGAATGGCCTACTCCTGCACCTATTTTCTATGTCTCTAATTACATTATCACAATTTTAATGTGTTATTGAATATTCTTCATGTTTTTGACATTTACAGTTTTGGGCTGTGCCTAATCTCATGTTTGAGTGTTGACTCATTTTGTTTTGTTCTTGACAGGAACATTATGCCAGCATTTCGACAGGTTGGAGAAAAGCAACTTCCCAATGAGATACTTTACATGGTATGGTCCCCTAAACGGGATCTCATTGCACTTGCTAACAAAACCGGAGAGGTAAGTGATCTTTGTGTTATTATTCTACCAAAATAATAATTCATGAATATGGTATGAATGTAATTATGTTTGAATTAAATTGTCAATGTTTAAATTAATCGATCACAAAACTAAATTGCAAATTAAGAGAAGTAATCATTGTTGGGGAAGTTAACCATTTTTTAAACCATGGTAAATTGTAGCAATGTTACAAAATTTTGAGATTTAAAAAATCAAGTCTGCAATGTATCCCATCAGATAAAGCATAAAAAGAAGTTTAATTTGACACCTAATTCACTTTCATATCTCAAGTATTGAAAAAGTTATGGCCATTTTCATACTCGGAAATTAGCATCTTGTTCCCTATTGATTTTCTATGGACATAACAAAAATGCTGTGATCGTGGACAGTCAAAAGCCCATAACTTTCTTAAAAATTAAGAGAACTGAATGACATTTTCAGTTATCATAGATTGAAGCATTCTGAAACAAATATAAAACAATCTTACTTGGATGACCTGAAATTAAAGCATATAATTAGTTAGTTACCTAATTGTAGTTAATTACAAAATTGGCCATTGTGACAGAAATAGTAATAAACAACCAGACTCCATTGAAAATTCAAAAATGTAATATTGTCAAGATCAGAACTTTAATATTATTGTATAATATGCTGTAAGTCCGTTATGGATAGGTAAATAAATTACAATTTCTAGAAAAAGACCAAGTCTTTATGGAGAAGATCAGCTGCTAGCTGGTACATTGGCATATCATAATCAGTAGCATCATCATACTCCTCAGATTGCAACCAATAAGCAACTCTGTACACGTTGTTTTTCCTCAACTTTTCAATTTTGGCATTGTAAACTACAAGTTTTTGATCTTCAAACCACGCATGACATGCCTTTCTGCCCACTACTTCCCCATTAAGAATGTCCTGTAGATCATCACATTTGGAGTAGTCCAAATTCGGATAATCTCTGCGAATGCTGTTTAAATCAGTCTCTTTCAATTTTTTTCCTAGTTTTTTCCTCTCTTTCGTGTCTCGAGCATGCTCCTTGCCTTTCTGTCGCTTGATGATTTCTGCTCTCAATTCCTTCTGTTTTTTCTTCCGTGTGTTCCTCTGCACTCTCCCCCATGTCACTGCCTTACAGAGCACCTCCTCCCTACGATACTCCTCGAGATTATCAAGGTAATTGACTGTTTTATTCTTGCAGGCCCGCATCCTACATGACAAATAACACATGGTGGCATTGGGAGATTTCTGTTTCGATGAACTAAACATCCCCATTATCTCCTCAATGTTGTGTGATCTTGCTGATGCAGTCTCCTCCTTCAGTTTCTCAGTTACATCAAGTTCAAAGTATTTACTATACTGCCTCTCCAACACAGTGATGACAGCTTGAAGACAGCTCCTCATCTTTGAACTGAACTGTGGATGTACTGGTAGCTCCCAAAGCTTTTTCAATGTGGCATCAAGATGTACCTCCTCACCGAAGAAATCTTCCCTTGCCAATATCAATTTCTCTGGATTTTCTGTGGCTTTCTTTAGAGCAGCAATCACCCCTTTAACCACTTTGATGCCATCAACATGGTTGATCTGATTCTGGCTTGAAGTGTAGAAGCGCTTCATCCAAGGCCCAGTCAGATATTTGCCAAGTAAGCCCAATATCTGAAGTTCTACTTTTGCTTCAGCCTGGGTGAAGTCATGGAGGATGGCGCTTTTCAACCCCCCACAGGATGTTCCGCTATTCAGCAGTGCAACAAAGTCATCATAATGTTCAATTAGCTTGCCACTAATATGAAACAGTATGTGCAATCTGTTGCCACGGTACCGTGGGAGGACACCTCGGGGGATGTTCCTGTCATCTAAAAATGCGACAAATCCTTTTGGGTCCCCTTTTCCGTTTTTATAACGAAGCTTGCTCATCTGTAGAATGGCATTTACTGCTAGACAGTCTTTCCCAAACAAGAATTGTCCTCCGGATTGTTTCTGCATTTTTAGGGCTGAGCGAACTGATGTAGCAATGGAGTCAAGAGGATGTAAGTGGCAGTAGAGCTCGTTCAAATATTTACCCCACTCACTACTCACAATTCTAATAGCAGCATGTGTTTGAAATGTTGCCGATTATATTTTGCTGGTTTCTTGATAATTTGCTTGCTGATTGAAATATGTGTAGGTTTTACACAAATTGTCAATTGTTTCACAAATATGTTGTGCATAGTCCTCAGCAGTCCCACCAGCCAATTCCTCGACTGCTGCAGAGAGACATTTGTTTGTGGTGGTGAAATGAACGCTGTTAATGTGGGTCTCTTCCTGGGTGGTTGCGTCAAAACCCACAGTCAAACCCTTTGTTGCAAGGAGCATCTCTGCTGTTTGCAACTCAGCAATAGCCCCGAATTCTCGGGCCATAACTTCAACTGCACTGCGTTGAGGAACATAATCCAGATGAAGTCTACTCCGCTTGTAGAACTGGCTTATCAGGATTGGAATGTTTGCTGTGGGAGTTTTGTTTACAATACAGTCAAACACATGCATCCTTATTGTTGAGGAGTAAGTTTTCTGGCCCACCTTTGCCTTGACAATACTGGCAGCCTGCAGAGTTTCGATTGTTTCTTTGAGGACAAGATTGTCAAATTCGAGGCGTCTCACATCCTCTTCCCTGTCCTTTAAATTTTCTTGACATTTTCTGAGCTGTTGAATTGAAACTATTTTTCTCTTTTTCGTACTGCCACGAAACATCAGCAATTGTATGTGTGCTTTTTTAAGTTTCAAAAACTCTGCCTTGGTGTTAGAGAGCTCTCGTGCCAAAGTATTATCATGTAATTTGGTTTTGAGTTCCTGAATCTTTCTGTCCTTTAAATCTATTTGCTTTTGCTTTCTCTTTAAGGCTTGATTAACTATACGTTTGGGAGTTTTCAACCGTGCCCTAAATTCACTGATCTTTGTGTGATACTTTGTTGAAAGAGCAGCCCTGGATTCGGACACAAACTTTAGTCTTTTCTTCAATTTCTGTTTCCCTGGTGAAAGACTTAGAAATTCTCTGCTACATCTTGTTGAAACACCAGATGTCGATGGCATTGGTTCAGGTGAGGCAGCAGCTGTCGTTGGCGTTGCTAGATTCAGTGGAGGATGCAGACTATGACTGTCATTGCCCATGTCCTCAGTGTCTTGAAATATGGGCACTTGGCTTTCAGCAGATGTCAAGGATTCAGGATCTTGAGGACCAGGCGGTGGAATGTCATCTAAAGAAATGTGTTGACTGCCTTCTTGTTGTTTAAAAGTTTCATCACAAATTTCAATAAATGCTCCAAATTCCTTGGGATTGGTGAGTTTTTTAAACTTAAGCAAAGTCCGGTTAACGAGAGCCTGCACTCTTAACTTAACAGCAGCACATGAATAGCCTTTTGCATCCGACAAAGAGAAATGTGAACTCAGCGATTTCTCTGTTTCAGGCAGACTTTTTCCAAATGAGGTAAACCATATAATATAACCATATAACAATTACAGCACGGAAACAGGCCATCTCGACCCCTCTAGTCCGTGCCGAACACATAATCTCCCCTAGTCCCATATACCTGCGCTCAGACCATAACCCTCCATTCCTTTCCCATCCATATAACTATCCAATTTATTTTTAAATGATAAAAATGTACCTGCCTCCACCACCTTCACTGGAAGCTCATTCCACACAGCTACCACTCTCTGAGTAAAGAAGTTCCCCCTCATGTTACCCCTAAACTTCAGTCCCTTAATTCTCAAGTCATGTCCCCTTGTTTGAATCTTCCCTACTCTCAGTGGGAAAAGCTTTTCCACGTCAACTCTGTCTATCCCTCTCATCATTTTAAAAACCTCTATCAAGTCCCCCCTTAACCTTCTGCGCTCCAAAGAATAAAGCCCTAACTTGTTCAACCTTTCTCTGTAACTTAGTTGCTGAAACCCAGGCAACATTCTAGTAAACAAGTACAAGATGTGTCCATTTTTAAGATCCCTCATAGACTCGGGCATGACAGAGAACTTCACTTCAAGTTGAACTCTAGCTATGTCTGGATGGGCTTTTGGATTGACAATTTTGCATTTCTTCTTTGGAGACATCTGTTTACAATGTAAATAAAAAAAACACTGAACAGCATTAACAGAAACAAGTTATTATTTGCAGTTTTAGAAAAAAAGGTAGAAATTATAAAGTTAAACGCTAAAACAAATAGTAAATACTCAAAAAGAAAATCATGTTTCATCAAAATTCAATTACTAGATCTAAACATCTATCCATTTCTTTTTTTTTGTTTTTTTTTTGTTTATTTTATTAGAAGTTAATACAGTACAAAACAATACGGTGGAACCTAATTTTGTCATACCGTAATCCATTCTATGTACAACCTCTAGTTTTATGTTATGAGAAGGAAGTAAGCAAGACAAGAAAAAGAAAACAATAGAAAGGGGAAAAAGTGGAAAAATAGATGGTAGAGAGTAGAAAAACGTGAAGTGTGTATATAAAAAAAAAAAAAAAAAAAAGAAAAAGTGGAAAGTAGAAATAGAAGAGAAGGCCCCTTAAAAGAGAAATTTTCAAATCTGTATTCGGAGATGTAGATCTATCCACGTCATGAACTGAAATCAGCAATCCTTATGATACCGCTGCATCACATGATTCCAAAAAGTCGATGAAAGGAGACCAACTCCTTAAGAATTGGTCATATTTATCTATTAGTCGGAGTCTCATTTCTTCAAGGCGTGCTATGTCCATCATATTCCTAATCCACATTTTAACAGTTGGTATGGTTATATTTTTCCAAAATTTGAGTATCAATTTCTTTCCAATTATTAACCCATAATTAAAAAAAACATTTTGGTCTTTATTTAAATTGGTGTCTTCTCCTATTATTCCAAATATAATCCATTCCATTTTGGGTTCTATTCTTGACTTGAAGAGCTTTGTAAATATATCAAATATATCAAAATGTATTCAACTTTGTACATCCTACAAATGAATGTGTTATATTAGCGTTTTGAAACAAACATTTATCGCATCTAGGAGAGACGTTTGGATAAAATTTATTCAACCTCGTTTTTGAATAATATAGCCTGTAATAATTTGAATTGAATTAAATTATGTCTTGCATTAATAGAACAGTTATGTGTATTCATCAAATACTTTTCCCATCTATCCTTCGAGATCTTTATCATTAGCTCATGTTCCCAATCTTCCCTTAGTGCTTCTGTTGAGGGTGATTCTCTATATAATATATTATTATAAAAGTATGATATTAATTTTTGTGAATCAGCCTTAATATTCATTGCTTCTTCTAAAGGGTCTAAAAATATAGTTTGAAATCTATGTGTATATTTCTTCATAAAGTCACATACCTGTATATATTTAAAATATTGATTATCCTTCAATTTAAATTTTAATTTTAATTGTTGAAATGATAACAGTTTGCCCAATTCATACATATCCCCTACTTTCCTAATCCCCAGTCTATCCCATTGTTGACATGTGTTGTCGATGAGAGAAGGTTTGAATGCGGGGTTATTCAATAGTGGGGTTAGTACTGATAAATTATTTAATTTCAAGGATACTTTTATTTGTTTCCAAATTCTTATTATATTGTGAATAATTGGGTTCTTCTTATATATTATACTATTCAATTTTATCGGTGAGAGCAGGATCGTTCCTATATCGTGCGGATAGCACTCCTCTTTCTCCATTCTTATCCACTCCAACTGCTGAGTGGAACTATCCAGCCAGTACATTATGTTCTTAATATGCACTGCCCAGTAGTAATACATAAAGTTAGGTAATGATAAACCCCCAACTTCTTTAGATTTGCACAAATGCTTTCGTTGAATTCTATGTGTTCTATAATCCCATATAAAATTAGTGATAGTGGAATCTAGTTTTTTGAAAAAATATTTTGGAATATATATTGGGATCGCTTGAAACAAATACATTAATTGTGGTAAGAAAGTCATTTTTATAGCGTTAATTCTACCTATCAATGAGAGCAGAAGCGTTTTCCAAAATTTAATCATATCATTCAGTTTATTTAATAGTGGTATAAAATTGGCACTAAATAATGATTTGTGTCTTCTCGTAATTTGAATACCCAGATACTTGAATTTTTCTGTTGCAATTTTGAAGGGGAATTTTAGTAAGTGTCTCGAATCCTGTGGTTTTAAAGACGTAATTTCGCTTTTATTCCAATTTATTCTATATCCTGAAAAAGAGCCGAATTCCTCAATTAGTGTTAATAAGGTGGGTATACTCGTTTGTGTATTAGTAATATATAAAAGGATATCATCAGCATATAGTGAAATTTTATTCTTTGAGTCCTTAGTGTTATATCCGTGAATATTCGGATGATTTCTAATCCTTTCGGCCAACGGTTCTATCATAAGGGCAAATAGCAATGGTGATAAGGCACACCCTTGCCTATTACCCCTTGATAAGTAAAATTTTGGAGATAGCGTATTGTTAGTTAGTATTCTTGCCGTAGGTCTATCGTAAAGTAGTTTAACCCATCTAATAAAATTCTCTCCCATATTGAATTTTTGGAGTACCTTGTATAAATACTGCCATTCTACTTGATCAAATGCCTTCTCTGCATCCAGCGTGACAACTGAAATATCTTCATTATCCTCATTATGAGAGTACATTATATTGAAAAGCCTTCTCAAATTATTAAATGATTGTCTTTTGGGTATAAATCCCGTTTGATCCGTATTTATTAAATTGTTAATATAATTATTTAGCCTTCTAGCTAGAATCTTTGCTAAAATTTTCTGATCCGTATTTAGTAGTGAAATAGCTCTATAAGAACCCGGTTCATCTAAATCTTTATCTTTTTTTGGTATAAGTGTTATTGTTGCTTCTGCTAGGGTTTCTGGTAGTTTATTTTCAGTATAAGCCTGCATGTATAAATTGAATAATCTTGGTACAATTGACTCCTGAAATCTTTTATAAAATTCATTACTAAAACCGTCTGGTCCTGGGGTCTTCCCATTTTTCAGTGAGTTTATTATTTGTTTTATTTCTTCATTAGTAATCCGTGCTCCTAATTGCTCTTGTTCTAAACTATCCAATTTTGGGAGCTTGCAATTATCTAAAACATTTGTAATTTTACTTACATCTGTATTTATTTTAGATGTATATAAATTGTGATAAAATTGGGCAAACCTCTTATTAATATCCTTAGGCAGTGTTAAAAACTCACCCTTATCCGATTTAATTTTAGTAATAGTTTTTTCCTTTTCTCGTTGCTTCAGTTGCCTCGCAAGTAGTTTATGTGGCTTATCCCCAAATTCGAAGTGTGCTTGTTTTGTAATTTGGAAGAATCTTATTACCCTAGCCGATAGTATTCTATTGACTTTATATTTCAATAAAGTTATCTTATTATGTTTATTTATGGTTGGGTCAGTTGCATTGTCCAGTTCTAGTAGTTTTATTTTCTGTTCTATCCGCTGAAGTTCTCTTTTATTTTCCTTATTTTGAAAACTTTGGTAAGAAATTATGACACCGCGAATATATGCCTTGAAGGTTTCCCATAATAGCGGTGCAGAAATACCCGGCGTGTCATTTATTTCGAAAAAAAGTTTTATTTGTTCTTTTATATACTCATAACCCTGCGGGTTATTTAATATATGTACATTGAATCTCCAAAAAGGTTTTATACTCGGCATTCCCTCAATTTTAAGTATAAAAGTCAATGGTGAATGATCAGAAATAATACTATTATGATATGATGGTTTATTCGTATACGGGATTAATTTTGTGTCCAATAAAAAATAGTAAATTCGCGAATAAGTTTTGTGAACTGATGAATAAAATGAGTATTCCCTACCACTTGGATTTGCTATTCTCCAAACATCAGCTATGTTATTATTTTTTATATAAGTATTTAAAAATTCACAGGTCTTAGTTTTAACAAGACGCTTCCCTAGCTTTATTGATTTATCCAAGTATGGATCTATAACACAGTTAAAATCTCCCCCATTATTATATTTTGATAATTATGCTCTGCGATTAAATCTATTATTTTCCTAAAAAATTGTGGGTTATCAAAATTAGGCGCGTAAATATTTATCATAGTTAATGGTGTATTGTAAATTTCTCCCGTGACTATAACATATCTTCCCTCTTTATCAGATATAGATTTCTTTAATTTAAAAGGTATACCCTTCCGAATTATAATAGCCGTGCCTCTTGCTTTAGAGGTGAATGAGGAGTAATAGGTTTGACCTATCCAATTTGCCCTTAATCTGATCTGAGTTTGTTGTTTCAGATGTGTCTCTTGTAGGAAAGCAATATCCATATTTAATGATTTTAATTGTGCCAGAATTTTACCCCTCTTAATTGGCTCATTCGCACCTCTGATGTTCCAACTACAGAAGGTGAGACCTCCGATATTTATTCGACTATTATCTTGCATTGGTTATTATTACCAGACTGTATGATTCATGTGATGCAGCCAAGTACCTCGGAATCCCGAATCCAGAGTTGTCCTTCATAATTTCTACAGTAGTTTTACATCTCCTGACACTATTCAACATAATTAAGGGAAAGAGAAAAACATAAAATAAAGTGTACATAAAAATTATTAAGTCATACAACACATAATTGTGAATAAACAAAAAAAGTGAATGTAATTTATCAAAAAAGCGATAAATTACAAAAAAGCCACCTAAGGTAGCTAGGTTTGTTTTTAAATTGACCTCCGTCGATGAGATTATGCACTGGGCCTTATCCCCCTATTAGAATTTGACCCAACGTTAGTCGGTTCCCTCTAATTGTTACCAAAATTATCATATCAGGTTAAATAATCGCTGAACAGTTTAAAATAGAATAAAATAAAAGGGAAGGTAGAAGATTTGGATTAAAATAAAAGAAATTATGGGTTAAAGTACCTCGTCAATAATTACACTTTTCATTTACCTGTATGTTAATTAATTCATAGTATCGTTCTAGTGTCTTAATTGAAACAGAAAAAACAAAGTTCCACAGATAAAATGTCTATTATTCTGTTCCTCCTTGAATTTTGTTTAAAATCTCCTGGGCGTATTTGCAAGCAGAGTCCGGGTCCGTGAATGAGCGTTGCTTGCCATTAAACGTAATTAGCATTTTCGCTGGATAGATCACGCCGTAACGAACTTCAGAATGTCCATATAAAATATTGCTTGCCCTTTTAAACTCGCGTCTTTTTGCCAAAATTTCCCGAGGATAATCCCTGTAGAATCTTACGATATTATCAGCAAATGTAAGATTTTCTCCATAGGTTATCTTCTTTAATAGAGTTTCCAAAATTGAAATATCCAGGAACTTTACAATAATTTGCCTTGGTTTAGCATTATCATGTTTTCGGAAGCGACCCACTCGATGAGCCAGATCTATCTTTGGTTTTTCTGGAAGTTTGAAAACATCTTTAAGTAGATTAGTAATAAAATCACGCATTTGAAGGCCGTGTTCAGCACCCTCTTTAACTCCTACTATTCTCAAATTTTGCCTCCTTGACCTGGCCTCTAAATCTTGACATTTCTCATTCAGTTTATTCGTTAGCTCCCAATTCGTATCGTGTTGTTTTTTCAGACCTTGTATTTCTTGGCTCATCTGTTCCATTTCGCCATCCATCTCTTCCATCAATTTTTCCGAGTCTGTTAATTGCTTCAGCAGGGTGTCACGTTTATTTTTATAATCTCTGCATACTTTCCAATTGCTTCGCAGTCCTGGACTCCAAATCTTTAAACTGCTGGTTCAGGGCTACATAAAGCTCTTTTACTTCGCCGCAGCTATTATCAATTTTCTTAGAAAGATTGCCCTCCATAGTGGAGAAGTTGTTCTGAATTGTAGAATTCATTTTGGCAAATTGCTTCTGAAGATCTTTATTAATGTCTTTAAGAATATTAGCTCTTACCGTTTCTTCCCAGATTTTCATTTCTTTCTCCTTTGTATCACTTCTCGCAGCCATATCGCTTGTAGGTTGTTGAGGTTCCAGCTCCTCTTCCAAACTTTCAAAAGTGAGTTCCGGGGTGGTTTCAAGCTCATCCAGAGCTTTTTGGAGCAACTGATTGTAGTCTTCTTGGGTCCTCTCTGACCTCTTCTCTTTCTCATCCAGTTTTTACGATAAGATCGTTTTAAATCCCAAATCCACCGGTACCGTTTGATGGAGTCAGTACCCTCGACGTTCAGCAAACCTGATAAGATTTTTTAACTCGATCCTGGCATGGGAGTCGACTTTAAACACGATTTGTCTGGAGGAGAGCTCAGTGCAGCTGCCTTCACTGCTTCATAGCAGCCACCGGAAGTCATCTATCCATTTCTTAAGGAAAGATTAACATTTTTAAATAGCCTAAGTGTCCAAAGAACATTCACAAATAATTCACAATAAAACATGATTTTTGAATCTCATTGACATTAATTTATAGGCCAAATGGAAGGAATTTAGTGTTCAATTGCTGTAAATTAATGACCATTTAAATCAGCTTTCGACTGGGGTCCTGTGGAACGCACTGGTTTAGAACGTTCACATTGCAGTAGCTTTGTGCCCCAAATGCCCAGAAAAATACTGCGGGATTTAATGGGCCCCAAATTAGCTACTCGCAACATTAAACTTTGTATAAAGGGATCTTAAGAAGCCCTTTTTAATGTAAAAATAAACAACCTACCTTCCGTTGTCCCCTGTATGAGATCCGTCCCGTTGTCGGCGGTCGCGGGTTTAGAGGATAATTTTTAAACTACTATAATAATCAAATAAACCCGTAAAATGTAAAAATATCTCCAGCGAAAGAATCTCCCAGCGATTTTTCGTCACCACTAACTAGGCTGAACAACCTCGATTTGAACAGCCTAGGGAAAATCGCGTTTTGAACCCGCCCCCCTCTAAACGGCGCCAAAATCGCACATACGGGCTGGGACAGATCTGCAGCGACGCTTAAGGTAGGTTTTGCAACATACCTATAAATTGACAATTATAATTCACAATTGTTCTTTCTTAGGTAAGTTGCATGGTTAGTTACTTTTTAACAATAGGATCGTTGTACTGGAAATAATGTTTTACTTTACCATTTGGATGAAGCCGCACTATAATTAATCAATTTTTTGATTGATGCTGAGTGACCACATACTCGGTTAAGGAATTTGGCAATTTGGAAAGTGCTTCTCACTTTGAATCCCCAAATCAATGACCGATTGTTTCGTCTTGCACAAAATATCATTAATAAAAGACATCAACAACAATTATAAAGTTACAGAGACTAACATAATGAGAAACCACATATTTGCTTCAAAGTATTTTTTATGCATTAGGTGCGCTGTTTTAGTTGAAATTTAGTTGTTTTTTCCAAAATTAATAATGCATTTGATCACTGTCTATTCCACTATTAACTCTGAATGTTATAAAATAGCATAAACAGATTAGCATGATATTATTTTTCTGTGGCAGAAAAGCATTTTTTAAAATCAAATTCTGTCGAGAAATATTCAGGTATGAAGCATCCTATAAACTGATGGGTGGAATTTCAGGATTCTGAGATATAATTACTATCTTTTTAATTTACATCATTTTAGTGATTATTAAGTGCAGAGAGCATGGGCGTTATAATGGTGTAATTAACAAATAGTTTATTCTAGTTTTCCAGACAATGGGATATTTAAGTAAAAATAGAAGACAAATATTGCAATTGTGACGTCAGCTGATAGACAGACTACTTACGGTCGAACCCTCGTCAGTTGCTACGAGGGCTGTCACGTGACGTCATGGGTTAAAGGGAATGTCCAGCTACATAAACATATCTCACCTTGAGATCAGCCCAGTCAACAGGTAGCTGAGCTCGAGACAGCACCCTCGCTCAGCTACGGCAGCAATGACAAATAAGTTAGTGGACCAAACTTGTATGTAACACCTGAATATAGCAACTGTTTATTCACCACGTTTGGTGTCGCTACATTGGTGACCCCGACTATCCAAATTGACGGCCGCCAATCTGTCCCGCATGACCTGCCCGGAGCTGACCACCAGGGCTGAGAGACCGCGGCTGCCGCTGCACACCCACCAGCTGCTGCCCACCAGAGCTGAAAAGCCGCGGCTGCCGACGCTCCCCCACCAGCCATCGCTCCCCCGCCAGCTGCTGCTCACCGGGGCCGAGACCGCGGCTGACTCTGCTCCCCTGCCAGCTGCTGCTCACTGGAGCTGAGAGGCCGTGGCTGCCGTCGCTCCACCACCAGCCGTCGCTTCCCGCCCCCAGCATCACCACCGCCCGCCTAACGGGCCCAGGAACAGTGAGAGAACGGGCCCGCCCATTATCCCGCCTGCCGCTGCTCAAGGCCTAGCCACCCGATAGGGTGGGCCTACCTGGGGCGGCTGCCCGAAGACGTCCTTCTGCTCCTCACCGGTGCGAAACACGAAGATCCCTGGGCACTGGCTGCCCGTCCGGCCCAGCAGCAGGATGGAGCCTCGGCCAGTCGAGATTTGGCGGTCCCGCGACGGATTCACTGGCAGCTTCCAGCCACCGCCGAGGGTGCGGCAGTGCAGCCTGTCTCCAACGGCAACGGTGGGTGGAGTCCCTGCCTGCAGCGGTGGGGCGAAGCCCGTCGATGCCAGCCACCCCGCACGCATCGGCGAAATACCTGGGTTGGCCGCCTCAGCCGGCCGCCAAGATGTCCGCTACGGCCTACTGCCACATGGCCGTCGCAGCAACTGCAAAAATGGCCGCCGCAGCCGGACGGAAGAGACGCTCGACCTTCCCTGACCGCCGTCAACAGCGCCACCTTCAGGTCGGCTGCTGTCACTGCAGCCTGACTGGCGTCCACAGCGCCACCTTCCGGCCAGATGCAGTCCCTGCAGCCTGACCATCGGCAACAGCACCACCTTAGGTCGAAGGCTGTCACTTCAACCTCTAGTTTTCCAGCACAGCTTCCCATTCTGCACCATGGACACTGGACAATTGAACTTTCCTACCACTTTGCACTTGTTTGCTCACTATAGTTTGTTTTGTTTCTTTTCACTTTTTTACGCTGTATCACCACGCTGGGTTTAGCAAGTAATTAATTTTTACTTCTTTGATTGCATTGTTGCCGACGTCTCTCAGCCGTTGCTGGGGGCCATATTTCTCAGGACACGATCCCCTAGCTGGTTGAGGATATGCGACTGTGTCTCGTCCATCCGGCGGTTTTTGCATTGATCTCCTTGCACCCCTCGGCATAAGGCCGGAATGGCCCACAGCCCGAGCGTCGACTGCGCCCGCGGGCCCCACCGTCCCGACCCACGGCCGGGGTGCCTCCGAACCACAGCAGGAGCTGCCCCTGACCATGCTTGTACACCTTCTTGTAGAAGGTTAGCGTGTTCTATTCCTTCCTAAGTTCCGGGTGGGGTCCTGTGGCATCAGCTGATAGATAGACCACTTACGGTCGAACCCTCGTCAGTGGTTACGAGAGCTGTCATGTGACGTCATGGGATTAAGGGGAGTGTCAGCTGCAATGACAATTAAGTTAGTGGACCAAACTTGTATGTAACACCTGAATAAAGCAACTGTTTATTCACCACGTTTGGTGCTGCTACACAACAAATTATCCAGGGATAGTGTTGCATATTGGAAATGTATTTCTACAATTTTCTTTGCAGCACAGCTTAGTAATTTTTTTTCGAGATTCATTTATTACCTTGAATAAGCAGAATCTTGGGAGGGAATGGACAGGTGATATTTCGGGTTGGGACCATTCTTCAGACTGGCAGTGTGAGTGGGGAGAAAGAGAGGTGGGAGTGGGCCAAAGTCTAACCGGTGATAGAAGGTTACAGGTGAGGGATGATTGAATTGCAGATGGGTGCAATAGGTGAAAAAGGTTAAAGGAGAAAAGGATTAAAATAGGTATCAGATAGGGAGAGTAAAAGGGGAAAAATGTTTAGCTAGAGGGAGAAATGTGGGTTGAAGAGATGGGGAGGGGAAAGAGGAGAGGGGAGAAAAGGGAAATGAGGGGCTGAGGGATAGATGATGGGTGTACGAAGGGGAAAGGGTTGGGGTGTCGGGGTAGTTTGGAGATGTTAGCAAAAGGGGAAGCACTGCGGTGAGGGTGGGCAGCACAGGAGAAAAGGAATGGCCAGGGGTGGTATTACTGTAATTTGGGGAATTCAACATTCCAGTTTGTCTGTGGCCTCACTGGCAATCGAGGAGGCCAGAGACAGAAAGGTCAGTAAGGGAAGGGGAGTTAAAATCTTTAGCAAATAGGAGATCCAGCAGGCCTTGGTGGACAATGCACAAATGTTCAGCGAGTAGATCGCCTAGTCTACTATTGGTCTTGATGATGTAAAGTAGAACACATCAGGCGTACTAAATGTAGACATTTTGAAGAATTATGTTTTGAATGGGGAGTCTGGAGGGGTGAAAGGTGAGGACCAGAGAACCTCTATTCTTGTTCCATCTTGGGTGGAGGCAAAGTAAGTGCAGGATGGCTTGACTCAGAGGAGATATGGGCAAGAGCTTCATCCACAACAGCAGTGAGGAAACCATGTTTACTGAAGAAAGAGGAGGTCTCCATGTCCTTTTGTGGAAAGCCTCATCTTGGGAGCAGATGAGGTGGGGTCAAATAAATTAAGAGTTAGGGTATGTTTAAGAAGGAACTACAGATGCTGGGAAATCGAAGGTAGACAAACATGCCGGAGAAACTCAGCGGGTGAGGCAGCATCTAAGGAGCGAAGGAAATAGGCAAAGTTTCGAGTCGAAACCCTTCTTCAGACTGATGTGAGGGTGGGGGGGCGGGAAGAAGAAAGGAAGAGGAGGAGCCAGAGGGCTAGAGGGAGAGCTGAGACGGGGAGGGGACAGTAAGGACTACCTGAAATTAGAGAAGTCAATGTTCATACCGCTGGGGTATAAACTGCCCAAGCGAAATATGAGGTGCTGCTTCTCCAATTTCCGGTGGTCCTCACCCGGACCATGGAGGATTATTGACGGAGGATTATTTGTTGTAAAGAGTTAGAGTATGCTTTCTTCCAAGAGGATGGGTGGGAGGAAATTAGTTCTACTTCCATTTCTGGTCTGAACAAATGTACGAATGTTAAGGTTCTTGAAGGGTTGAAAATGGTTGTTGAGAGAAGATCTGTTACAATGGTCTCAGAGTGCGGGATTTTAGTTCTGAGGATAAACCAGAGAATTTAAGATTGTTCTGGAAACAAAGAAGTTTGACAAATGATTTACTAGAAAGATTAGAGATTATTTGGGGTCCCATTCTCTTGACTATCGTTTGGGCCTTTTAATACAAAAGTTTAATTCTGATTAATTAGAGAGCGATTCAAATATTTTGAAAAATCTATTGAAGACATTGGGGTCTTTGACAAAATAAGAATTGCTTTAGACAATGAGGAGAGAGGGAGCAGCTGCGACCACCGGAGGTGGTGAGATGGGAAGGAACTGTAAGGGCGCACCAGGCACAGCAGATGGTAAACAACAAGATTGAGCCAAAGTTGTTCCTCAGTTATCTCCTGAATATTAATTAACTAAAATTACTTTGTTTTTTGTCAATGCAAGCTAATACCAAGTTACCATCTTATACAAAATGAACTTGGTTTCCAATCTTGCATTAGTGTGATTATAATATGTGTTATTATTAAAGCAGAAAATCTCAGCTGTTATGTAATCTATGACCAACGGAAACCATGGACTTTTCGTTTAATTTGAAGGTTTTGCTTCATCGATTAGCCCACTTTCAACGTGTGTGGAGCTTGGCACCTAATGAAAACACAGGAAAAGAAGTAACATCATTAGCATGGAGACCAGATGGAAAAGGTAAATAACAAAATACTTTTACTTTCAATGCATTTGGATTTTAAGTTATGCATGTCTGTGATAAATCTTTTATTTTCTAGTTTTAGCATTCAGTCTTGCAGATACTCAACGAGTTGTTCTCTGTGATGTAGAAAAAGCTGAGATCTTACATTATTTCACCTTGGAAAATGCAGTTACCTGCATGTACTGGGCTGAGGTGACAGATCAAAAAAGGTAATCAAGAATTTAAGCTCAATCTACATTGCTGTTGTAAACATCGTTTCCATCAATGCTGTCATTAAGCCTTTTGCATGTGCAGTGACTTGATTAATCTCCCTTTTCCACCTAGTGGTACCTCATCTACATTTATAGGTTATGTCACTTCCAGTGCAAACCTAGGTATTTTAATTTGATTAATGTTTCTGCCTCCAGAAGGTAATTATGCATTGGACTTCACAAAGGTGTTGAGTCTTTGATTTTTTGTTTTTGTACAATTAAATCCAATTTCATTGGTTTTGTGCCAGAAACATGGGTCCCAAATTGTTAGCATTGGCATCTTGTGATCTTTGCTATTAGATGAGAATTTTACTTGGGGCGTTAAAATATACTGTAATTTAGAATAGAATAGAATAGAATGCCTTTTATTGTCATTCAAACAGCTTGGTTAGAACAAAATTGCATTTTCTATAGTCTTAACATTACAAAAAAAAACAAGACCCACACAACACACTTTACACAAACATCCATCACAGTGAATCTCCAACACCTCCTCACTGTGATGGAAGGCAGAAGTCTTATCTCTTACCTTGTTCTTCTTGCGCGGTCCAGCAGTCCAACTGCAGTGTCGAGGTGACTGGGGCTCCCAATGTTAAAGCCCCCGGCGGGCAATGGTAAGTCCCGCGTTCGTTAGGCGATGTTAGGCTCTGCTCCAAGTCATTTCACCCCGCAATTCCGGCGGGAGAAGTTGCCGTTGCGGGAGCTCTGAAAAGCGGTCTCCCACCAGGGACCTGCGAGTTCCCGATGTTACCGTCCACAGGGCCTGCGGCCGAAGCTCCGAATTCGGGTTGCAGCCGTGCGCCACCACAGCTCTTCCCGCTCCGAAGTCAGCCAGCTCCGCGATGGCAGGTCCACAGGCTCCGCGACTGGAGCCCTCAGGTTGGTTCCGGCTGGAGGCCGCCGCCGGCTCCACGATGTTAGGCCCAACGACACCGGAGACCCGACAGGGAAAAAGTCGGGTCCCCGAACAGGGAAGAGATTAACAGTTTTCCCCTCCCCCTCCCACCCCCCACATATACACAGCTAAAAAAATAATAAACCTAGAATCAAACATACATTTAACGAGACAAAAATTAAAAAAAGACAGACGGACTGCAGTCGAACCGTTGCCGTTAGGCGCCGCCACACCTTACCACAATTTAGATGATGTTGGTTAGGATGTGTCTAATCAAAGAAAATGAAAGAACACAAACACAGAAATGACAGAGAAAGGGGATGAACTAGAGTCTAATCAGATTTAGAGTTTAGAGATACAGCACGGAAACAGGCCCTTCGGCCCACCATGTCCGCGCCGACCAGCGATCCTCGCCCATTAACACCATCTGACACCCACTAGATCCACATTTTATATTTACCAAGCCAATTAACCTACAAACCTGTACGTTTTTGGACTGTGGGAAGAAACCGAAGATCTCGGAGAAAACCCACTCAGGTCATGAGGAGAACGTACAAACTCTGTACAGACAGCACTCGTAGTCGGGATCGAACCCAGGTCTCCGGTGCTGCATTCGCTGTAAGGCAGCAACTCTACCGCTGCGCCACCGTGAAAAAAGATTTGAAGCAGACAAGCAAGATGCAGGAAAAATGTTCCCAATGTTGGGCGAGTCCAGATCCAGGGATAAAAGGGAGGCCATTTAAGACTGAGGTGAGAAAAAACTTTTTCACCCAGAGAGTGGTGAATTTGTGGAATTCCCTGCCACAGAGGGCAGTGGAGGCCAAATCACTGGATGGATTTAAGAGAGAGTTAGATAGAGCTTTGTGTTTTTTTTTTTCAGTATGGCAATATCCCAATTTTCAATTCGAAAAGATTGAGACAAAATTAACTTGGTCCCTTGGGTAGCTGCGCAATGTGGAGTCCCATAAATCTACGATAGCAACGTTTATTTCAAAACATTTTTTGAGAATACCAAATGTTATTTCAGATATATAGAGAGTAAAAGAGAGGCAAGAGTGGACAATGGACCGCTGGAAAAGAACACTAGATAAATAGTATTGGGGAATAAAAATAATGGTGGATAAACGGAATACGTTCTTTGCTTCAGTTTTCACAGTGGAAGACACCACCCAGATAATGAAAGGCCTAGATAGTGGAAGTGTAGAGGATGTTTCCACTTGTGGAAGAGTCTTGGACCTGAGCTCATAGCTACAGAATAAAAGGACGTAGCTTTAGAATGGAGATGAGAAGATATTTCTGTAGCCGGAGGATGGTGAATCTATGACATTCTTTGCCAGACAGTTGTGGAGGCCAGGTCATTGGGTATTTTTAAAGCAGATTCTTGATTAGTAAGGATGTCAGGGGTTAGGGGGCGAAGGCAGGAGATTTGGCTTGAGAGTACAAATTGATCGTCCATGATTGAAAGGCAAAGCAGACTTGATGGATAAAATGATCTAATTTTGCTTCTTTGTCTTATGGTCTTAGAGTACAAAATCTCACAAGACAAAAAGATTAATTTGCTGTTGATACAACGTTTTGAGGTTATGTTAAAATATATTTATTTTAAACCTTCTTTCCAGCGCCACTTCCTCAATTAGTTTAATAGATGAAGAAGGAAGCCTTGTCCTGCCCAAGTTACCTGCACTACCAAAGAGGTAAATTTAAAGACACATCTCTAAACCATAATTAAGCCAATGAAATGTCCTCAGCTTGCTAGTGTGTGAACAATTTGGCAAACTTGTTTGCCAGGAATGGCGTACTGTTTCATTATTAATTTTAAAAAGTCACAAAATGCTAAAGAACTCAGCTGGTCAGGTAGCATCTCTGGAGAACATGGATAGGTGACATTTCAGGTAAACGGCCTGTCCCACTTGGGTGACCTAAGCTGCGAGTTTAGACGAGTTTGCCCTGGACTCAAACTGGCAGCATGGTCGACCCATGGTCCTAGGAGGTTGCATGAGGTGGCTGGAACTCTCCTTCATGCTCGAGGGAGGTTCCCGCCTACTTGCGGCCTCAGCTAGGTTGCGGAAAAAAAAATTAGGATATTGAAAAATTTTCAGCGAGTAAAATTTGGTCGGCATGGGTCTTTTTCACTCGTAGTGCAGTGAAGTATTTACTTACAGGCACTCGAGGGCAGCCGTAGGCCATCTCCTTCGCTGACCGGCCATTTTCATTGGCTCATTGGAATTTCACGACCTAGGAAGACCTACCGGTAGGTAAAATGCTCGACAAGCTTTATTAAACTTCTTAAAAGTGTCTCCACTCCCCTCCCTCCCCTCTTCTCCCCTCCCCTCCTCCCCCCCCCCATTCTCCCCCCCCCCTTATTGTATGTGTTTTCTCTGTCAAGAGTTTCAATTTCCCTTGTTAGCCAGGGACTTCACCAAATGCCTTTTGAAAGATCAGTTACACTGCATTGAAAGCAATACCTTTAGCCACTGTTATTTAGTTGAATTGTTGATTCAAGTTTATCAAATAAGGTTTGTCATTGTGAAGGGTTGCTAAATGATAATAATGGATAAATTGCTATCCAAATTTCAAAAGTTCTGAAACTTTTTTTATAAAGTTGACTTCTGATATTAAATAGGGGACTTGTTTTGGGAAATTATTCGTAGCCTAATCAACTTTTGGATAAAATTTAAAATTAACCCTTAATTATTGCTGTGCATTTTATTGTTACATAAAGGATTGTTGTAATTGTAAAATCGTTTCACAAATTGGCAATACTGCATTTAATGTACTTTATTTCTTAATTCCTATCACTTTTTATGTTAATCAGTTACAGTACCTCAGCAAAGATTTTCAGGTATGTCCGATGTTGCGTGAAATCTATAATTTTGAAAGTTAGCTTAACTTGTTTTTTGGATACTAAGAAACATTTTCTCTTTTTGTTTAGTGAAGAAAAATCTGATGAAATAACAAAGCTTTTGGGTGACAAAAGGTATTCTTTTCTATTCCATATTTTGGAGGTTTTTGATTTATGTGTGCGAGTAAAAACATGATCAAACTTAAAAGTATGTTATTGTAAAGAGCATTACAACAAAGTGGCATTGTCATAAATTATGTATTCATAAGCTGTGTATTTTGTGCATTTTATTTGTTAGAACCATCTCCTACCTGCAGTTTATGCTGTCTGAATTGCCCCTCCCACCTTCTCCTCTTTCAAATAATGGAGACTAATAGGTATGCCAAGAGTCTGAGGCTCTAGGCTCAGCTTTGCTTAATGCTGTTGTTGTAACATAGCTGCATTTAATGAAAATGAAACTTCTCGTATAAGAGAATGTAGGAAATACGGTTCGGCATTGCAGCTACAAACGCCAGATTCACACAGAAATAAGTAGTATTTATAAGAGTTGCATGCTATTGATACTTCAATTGCATCCATTGCTGATAACGTTCTGTGAAGTATGGAACTGCAGATGCTGGTTTCAACCAAAGATAGACACAAAAAGCTGAAATAAATCAACAGGTCACACAGCATCTCTGGAGAAAAGGAACAGGTGATGTTTCGGATCGAAACCCTTCTTCAGACAGAGTCAGGAGAAAGGGAAAAGAGAGATATAGACGGTGATATAGAGATATAGAACAAATGAATGAAAGATATGTCTAAAAGTAATGATGATAATGGGAACAGGCCATTGTTAGCTGTAGCCTTGGTACAAATGGGTTACAGACAGTTCTTCGCAACAAGGCGGCTTTGAAGCTAGTACAATGTCTTGGGTGGGGGAGGGACGGAGAGAGGGGGAATGCAAAGGTTACTTGAGGTTCGAGAAATCAATATTCACACTGCTGTGTTGCAAGCTCCCCAAGCGAAATATGAGGTGCTGTTCCTCCAACTTGCGATTGGCCTCACTCTGACAATGGAGGAGGCCTAGGACATAAAGGTCAGTGTGGGAATGGTAAGGGGAATTAAAATGTTTGGCAACCGGGAGATCGTTTCCCTTTCCCCTGACTCTCAGTCTGAAGAAGGGTCTTGACCCGAAACATCACCTATTTCTTTTCTCCAGAGATGCTGCCTCACCCGCTGAGTTACTCCAGCTTTTTTTGTCTATCTTCCCAGAACCTACGTCCCTTTCCATTGTTCATGCACCAGCTATGATTTTAGTTTGGAGGGGTACAAGGGACAAGTTTCTGCCTTTGAACATACAGTGATCCTTGTGACATGAACTATTGACTTAAAATGCATGGGTTAATAATGACATGGTCGTATGGATTCAGAACTGGCTTGTGATGGAACAATGTTCAGGCCTGAGGCTTGTGACCAGTGGAGTTCTTTGGGGATCTGTGCTGTGATCTCTGCCGTTTGTGATATTTATAAATGACTTGGACATAAAAGTAGACGGGTTGGTTAGTAAATTTGCAGATGACACCAAGGTTCGTGTTAAAATGTGTTTTTTTTGAGTGATCTGTTGCTTTTAATTGTATGACTGACCTGACCAATGAAATTCCTCGTTTGTTGCAAAACATACTTGCCGAATAAAGAGTGATTTTGATTCTGAAGGTTGTAGTGTTTGCAGATTGTGAGGAAGGCTGTCAAAGTTTACAGCGGGATATAGATCAGCTGCCGAATGGGCGGAGAAATGGCAGATGGAGTTTAATCTGAGCACGTGTGAGGCGTTACACGTTGGGAGATAGAATATAAGGGAAAATATATACAATTAATGGCATGACCTTTAACAGCATTGACGTACAGAGGGATCTTTGGATGCAAGTCCTTAACCCCTTGAAAGGGACAACACAAATAGAGTGGTAAAGAAGGCATATGGCATGCTTCCTTTCACAGGTTGCGGCATTGAGTATACTGTAACTGCTATGATGCAGCTTTATAGGACATTGGTTCGGCCACATTTGGAGTATTGCATGCAGTTCTGGTCGCCCCATTACAGGAAGAATATGAATGTTTGGAAAAGGCTGCAGAGGAGGTTTACGAGAATGATGCCTGGATTAGGGGTTATTAGCTGCATGAAGAGGATGGACAGACTAGGTTTGTTTCTATGCAATTCCAGAGGTTGCACAGTGACCTGATAGAAGTATGTAAAATTATGAAAGGCGCATAGATAGGGGTTGACAGTCTGAACCTTTATTGCAGGATGGAAATATCTGAGGGCATAGCTTTAAGGTGAGGAGATCAAAGCTTAAAGGAGATGTGCAGGACAAATCTTTTTACACAGAGCATGGAATTTGTTCCTAGAAAGTGCTGCCTGTGGTGGTGGTTGAGGCAGATATGACAGTGGCATCTAAAGGGCCTGTCCCACCAGCATGCGATTGCATGCGTCTAGCACGACCAAACGTGGTGGCTTGAGGCGTACGGCTTCGCGGGGCCGTTCCCACTTCCAACCGCGGAGGCGTACGGAGTTGTGCGGGTCTGGTCCCGACATCATACTCACCAATCAGCTGGGCAGGAGGCGGGCCAACTGAATTTGGACGTCGCAATGCGTCGGGCGGTTACTTCGTCATGCAACGGCACGCCGGGCGGTGACGTCATCGCGCAACGCCAAGCGTTAGGCATACGCCGTCAAGACGCTGAGTACGGCGTCGAGACGCTGCGTACGGCCTCAATGCGGCTGCTGACCGATAGGCCGTTGTCGCGCGGAATGTTTGGACAGTGTCAGTTTTTTCGGAGCCCCATGCGATGTTGGGACCAGCTCCGCACAAATCCATACGGCTCCGGTGATCGAAGTGGGACCGGCCTCGCGAGGCCGTACGGCTCAAGCGACCACGTTAGGTCGAGCTAGCCGCATGCAGTCGTATGCTGGTGGGACAGGCCCTTGAGAGATCTTTGGATAAGCATATGATCTAGAAATGGAGATGCATTGAGGGCCGAAGGGCCTATTCTTGTGGTGTACTGTTCTACGTTTTACATTTGTATATTGAAAACGGTTTGATTCTGTCATAAATTAGAAAAAAAAACTTGGTTATGAAATCGGATGCTTTGAGTAAATCAGGGTGAACTTTAATATATTTGTTCTTTTCTCATCAGGCTAAATGTCCTTGTTCTCGGAGGAGATAGTGGATTCATTGAATTATATGCATATGGAATGTACAAGATTGCAACAGTAACTCGAGTATGACAGGTTTTGCATTTAAATCATTTTAAGCAATTTGTGGTGTTACTTCGTTGTTCCTAAATAATGTCCATGTGGCATCTAAGTGGCTTTTATAAAGTAATAGTAAGATAACCAATGCTCTGGAAGTTTCTCCATCTATCAGTTACTTTTTTTTAGGTGTCCTATAAAATTTACCTCAGCAAGCTTTTTGTCATTTTACTTCATTTCTTCTCGGATGACCTGTCATTAGATTTTGCTTTTAGTATTCGTATATTGTAGAATATTTAGCTACGATGGCAAAAGGTATCTCTGCAAAATATAAATGAACACACCTCAAACAACTATTGCCTATGTTAACTTTTATGTAGTTGTGTGTCTTGTTGCTTTTTTTAGTATGGTTATATGGTAATTCGAGTTTCACTATACCTCAAGTTCAAGTGAGTTTATTGTCATGTGTCCCTGATGGGACAATGAAAATCTTGCTTTGCTTCAGCACACAGAACATAGTAGTTAATTCGTACCCGTGTCAATTAAAGGACCTTTGAACCTTTGATTGTCAGTACGGTGAGACATATGCAGCATAACCAATGCTTTTTTGTAGACAAGGAGGTGTTATACGCATCACCTTGCTGCTGGTGTCTATGGTGGATCACTGTTCTACAAGTTGCTTACGCTGTTTAGGGGCCTGACAGCCTAATCCAATTAATACATTTTATTTTTTAAACTTTAGTAATATTTTTGTAATACAAAAAATTCAAAAAATGTGAAAAATCTGTATTTTAACTTCTTAGAGATGCCTGTACATTGCACCAGTGTGTACCGTCACAAAAACGGTACTGAGATCAACAATTATTTTCTTAAACGTCACGAAGCAGTAAGTAATGAGTTTGCTTCAGCACAGTTTTGCAAAAATATTTCACAAAAAAAACATCAACATGCAGTGAGACCAAAGTGACCAAGAGTATCAAAAGTACAAGGAAATCAATGCTGAAACATTATCCACCATTAAAAACACTCTCAGAGGAAAGTATTGAAGTAACTCATTCAGCTGTGTTTGGGACAACAAGCAGTTTCATGGTAAAGGGAAGATTTTGGGGACTCTGGTGATCACGCAGGTGATAGAACTTCAATTTGTTAAAGATGGCTTGAATATTAGCCTTGGTTTTTGAAAACACAATTTGCATTTTTTTATTCAAAAGATGAATAGTGAAGTGTTCTACTTTAACATGATTCGATTTCCTTCTGCAGATTGTAGGCCGATGCCTGGATCTTTGCTTATCCAGTGATTTAAAAGCATTGTCCGTAATTACAGAGGTTCAATTATCCAAGGAACCAGAGCCAATTATCAGTTATTTTCAGGTAGGATTTCTTGACCTTTGATCAAAAATGTATTTTTGTATCTAGTCTACTTGGTTTAGGGTTGTATGATTAATATTCCAAATAAGTCCTGGTGGTTTGGTAATTGAGGTAAAAATTCCCCTGGTTTGCAGTAGAAAACCATTATACCTTCAGTTGTTATCTATATATTACTAAAAGTCTGTTCTTGACCGGTTTTGGCCATCTGTGCTGCGATTTCCGAGAGAACGCCGCCACCTACGGCCGTCATTTTTGGCCACCTTGCTCAGAGCCCCCCTCCGCGGCATGTGTGCCGAGGATTATTCCCGTCGATTAAAAATGACAGAGATATTAATGTTTTTACAAAATTCCCCATTCTCTCTGCTGCCCCCGCTGGCAGCAGGGGGGAGGGACTATAAATCCAGGAAGTGGTGTGCCACACAGTCTCTTCAAGATGGAGGAAGGCAGAGGGTCATGTTTCTCTGAGCTGTGAATAACACTGAACACATGTCTACTCAAATGTAAGTGCCCTTAGTGGTTCTAAAATGCTTGCAGAATGTGTCTATTGGTTCTAAAGCTTGCAAAAAGTGTCTATTGGTTCTAAAGCTTGCAAAAAATGTCTATTGGTTCTAAAGCTTGCAAAAAAATGTCTATTGGTTCTAAAGCTTGCAAAAAAATGTCTATTGGTTCTAAAGCTTGCAAAAAATGTCTATTGGTTCTAAAGCTTGCAAAAAAATGTCTATTGGTTCTAAAGCTTGCAAAAAAATATCTATGGTTCTAAAGCTTGCAAAAAATGTCTATTGGTTCTAAAGCTTGCAAAAAGTGTCTCTATTGGTTCTAAAGCTTGCAAAAAAATGTCTATTGGTTCTAAAGCTTGCAAAAAAATACTATTGGTTCTAAAATGGTTCATACTAGCGCTCCAGAAAGCGCCCCCCTCCCCCTCCCCTCCTCCCCTGGTTGGCTTGGCTTGGGTGTGTCTTGAAATTGAAAGGCACTACTTACTGCAAATGGTGGCATGAAGTTGAAAGGCACTACTTACTGCAAATGGTGGCTTGGTTGCTTTGGCTTGAAGTTGAAAGGCACTACTTACTGCAAATGGTAGCATGAAATTGAAAGGCACTACTTACTGCAAATGGTGGCATGTAGTTGAAAGGCACTAGTTACTGCAAATGGTGGATTGGTTGCTTTGGCTTGAAGTTGAAAGGCACTACTTACTGCAAATGGTGGTTTGGGAGCTTCGGCTTGAAGTTGAAAGGCACTATTACTGCACATGGTAGCTTGGTTGCTTTGGTTTGAAGTTGAAAGGCACTACTTACTGCAAATGGTGGCTTGGTTGCTTTGGCTTGAAGTTGAAAGGCACTACTTGCTGCAAATGGTGGCTTGGGTGTGGCTTGAAGTTGAAAGACACCACTTACTGCAAATGGTGGCATGAAGTTGAAAGGCACTACTTACTGCAAATGGTGGATTGGTTGCTTTGGCTTGAAGTTGAAAGGCACTACTTACTGCAAATGGTGGCTTGGGTGTGGCTTGAAGTTGAAAGACACCACTTACTGCAAATGATGGCATGAAGTTGAAAGGCACTACTTACTGCAAATGGTGGCTTGGGAGCTTTGACTTGAAGTTGAAAGGCACTACTTACTGCGAATGGAGGTTTGGGAGCTTTGGCTTGAAGTTGAAAGGCACTATTACTGCGAATGGTGGCTTGGTTGCTTTGGCTTGAAAGGCACTAATTACTGCAAATGGTGGCTTGGGAGCTTTGACTTGAAGTTGAAAGGCACTTCTTACTGCAAATGATGGCTTGGGTGTGGCTTGAAGTTGAAAGGCACTACTAACTGCAAATGGTGGCTTGGGTGTGGCTTGAGTGTGGCTTGAAGTTGAAAGGCACTACTTACTGCAGATGGTGGCTTGGGTGCAATGGCTTGAAGTTAAAAGGCATTACTTACTGCAAATGGTGGCTTGAGTGCATTGGCTTGAAGTTGAAAGGCACCACTTACTGCAAATGGTGGCATGAAGTTGAAATGCACTACTTGCTGCAAATGGTGGCATGAAGTTGAAATGCACTACTTGCTGCAAATGGTGGCTTGGGTGCTTTGGCTTGAAGTTAAAAGGCACTACTGTAAATATACTTACTTCCTGTTTGCACTGTATATTGATTTTAGATAAAACGCTACCACTTACGGTTGTGATTTTTGGCCATCTTACTCAGTCCCCCTCCGCTGAGCAGGTGCAGAGAATTCTTCCCATCAATGAAAAATAAAAGTGTTATTAGTTTTTTTTTAAATGTTGAGAATCTCTCCTGTCAATCACTCCATGAAAGCCACACCTTTTCCGGTGGTGGGGGGGGGGGGAGGGGTTATAAAACCCGGAAATGTGGGTGTGGCTCAGTCTCTGCTGGATGGAGGAGGGAGAGGTCACGACTCGCTGTTTTTAGTGGCTTTGCACCCTACTTCAAATGGTATGAAACTGCACTTGAATTTGGTGGCCTTGCACCCTGCTAGAAGTGGTAAGAAACTGCACTTGAATTTGGTGGCCTTATACCCTGCTTGAAATAGAATTTCAAGGATTAGCCGTGAGTCAACTACCAGCCTACCAGCTGTGAGTGAGTGAGTTGCCAGCACAACAGGCTTGATTGACTGAGACGCCAGCCCAAGAATCCATTTGGTGCACAATTTGCATACTAGCCCTCTGGAAACCAGTCGCTTCAGCCCACAACACCCATACTAGCGCTCCAGAAAGCCCCCCCCCCCCCCCCCAACTGGTCACCAATATTAGAATTGGTGGAGAGATGGAATATTGCGTTGGATGACCAGCCCTCCTGTGTGATGCTGGGACCCAACGGGTCCCACTTAGTCTAGTGTATATTAAATTCATCTGTTAGAGATTGTGACAAATTAGAATTAGTTATATAAGCTACAGTTATGAGCATTGTGAGGAATTTAACAAATTAAATGAAAGTAGTAAGATTGAAACAAAATGTTGATTTTATAATATAAGGTCTTATCATTTGTTTATACAGCTAGATACCACCTTGCTCTCAGATTGTTTACCTGAAGTGACTCGGATGGCCAGGAAGTTCACTCATATTTCAACACTCCTCCAGGTACAGTCCAAAGTTACAAATTTGAACTATATCAGATCAATACTGAAGATTAATTATTCATTATATTTTATTTGTCTTAGTGTCCCCAATTTCTGCCTTAAATTTGAGTTATTTTTTAATTGATAACAATCTATCACTTGCACATGGCATTGGTTTCTCGTCAGTTCACTGGGTTCATCAATCAGATATCTAGGAGCCAAAAATAGCTTTCTTCACTATCCCTAGCCAAGAATAATTAAAAAAAAATCAAAGAACAAAACAAGTAAATTTTACACTTCTGGTCCATAAGCTTCCTGATTGTGGCCTTTTCCTTATTACATGCTAGGCCTTTAAGAAGGAAATTACCAATAGAATCCATAACTGTACTGTTGAAAGCATGTTCTGAGATTACTTTGTTTATTGTGTCCAGTGCATGTGTTGATTAGTGATGCAAATTAGAAAATGCTGATCCTGGATATGGTTCTATTTTGAGAAATATTGATATTTCATTCGAAATAATTAGTTTACTGAATCACTGGTATCAGCATACCTGAAGCTTTGGGTATGGTGAAGTGTGTATTTGGAAGCTCTAGTGATAGTGGGTGTTACTGATTTTATTGTATTCCATCCCTTGATAAAAGCTGATCTTTCATCCATCATTTGCAAATGACTTGTTTCTCAACAATTTTCTTATATCGTAGAAGCCTACCAGAAATGTGTGGAAGATGCTGCATTATTTTCGATTGAATGAATGAATGAATGAATGAATGAATGAATGAATAGGTTTATTGGCCAAGTATTCATATACAAGGAATTTGCCTTGGTGCTCTGCCCACAAGTGACAACATGACATACAGTGACAGTTAAGAATGATACATAAAACATTAAACATTAATAATAAAACATTATTGAATTAAATGTGAATTAAATAAAATACCAGAGCAAAAGGAGGCAACAGATTTTTGGTTATTGAGTAGAGCTACTACTCGTGGGGAAAAAAAGCTGTTTTTATGTCTGGCTGTGGCAGCTTTGACAGTTGCCTTTCAGAGGGAAGTGATTTAAAGAGTTTGTGGCCAGCGTGAGAGGGGTCAGAGATGATCTTACCTGCTCGCTTCCTGGCCCTTACAGTGTACAGTTCGTCAATGGAGGGAAGGTTGCAGCCAATAACTTTCTCAGCTGATCGGACGATTCGCTGCAGCCTCGGGGTGTCGTGCTTGGTGGCTGAGCCAAACCAGACCATGATGGATAAAGTGAGGACAGACTCTACAATGGCCATATAGAATTGGACCATCATTGCCTGGGGCAGATTGTGCTTCCTCAGCTGCCGCAAGAAGTACATCCTCTGTTGTGCCTTTTTGACTGTGGAGTCGATGGTAGCCCCTCACTTAAGGTCCATGGAGATGGATGGTTCCCAGGAATTTTAAAGACTCCACAGATGTAACTGGTGTTGTTGATGATGAGTGGGGTGAGGGGAGGGGGAGCTCTCCTAAAGTCTACAATCAATTCCACTGTCTTATGAGCATTGAGTTCCAGGTTGTTGTAATGGCACGAGGATGCCAGCTGTGTCACTTCCTGTCTGTAGGCAGTTTCCTCCCCATCCTGGATCAGTCCAATCAGGATTGTTGCGTCCGCAAACTTGAGAAGCTTGTCAGTGGAGGTGCAGTCATTGGTGTGGAGAGAGTAGAGGAGAGGGGAGAGTACGCAGCCTCACGGTGTTCCTGTGCTGAGGGTTTGCGGGTCCAAGATGTGCTTTCCCAGCCTCACATGCTGCTTCCTGTCTGCCGGGAAGCTGATGATCCACCGACAGAAGGGTTCAGGCACAGTCAACTCGGAAAGTTTGGAATGTAGTAGCTCTGGCACAATGGTGTTGAATGCAGAGCAAAAATCAACAAACAAAATCCTCGCATAGGTCCCCTGGCGGTCTAGGTGCTGGAGGATGAAGTGCAGGTCCAGGTTGACTGCGGCATCCACAGATCTATTGGCCCGATATGCAAACTGCAGAGGGTCCAGCAGGGGGTTCGTGATATTTTTTAGCTTGGCCAGCACAAGCCTTTCAAGGGTCTTCATGACTACAGAGGTCAGTGCGACAGGCCTGTAGTCATTAAGACCAGTAATCCTTGCCTTTTTGGGTACAGGTACAATAGTGGAGACTTTGAGTTTGCATATCGGGCCAATAGACCTGTGGATGCCGCAGTCAACCTGGGCCTGCACTTCATCCTCCAGCACCTAGACCGCCAGGGGACCTATGCGAGGATTTTGTTTGTTAATTTTAGCTCTGCATTCAACGTACCACCAGGGGCGCCAGGGAGATGGCTAGCCCTGCCGGCAGTCTGTTCGTTTTTTTTATTTATTTTTATTTTTAGTGTCTGTTTAAAGTTTGTTTTTATGTTCTTCAGTTTGTTTAATGTGGGGGGAGGGGGGAGTGGATCGGGGGAAATCTTTTTTCAAGTCCTTACCTTCCCGGAGATGTGATTAATTTTTGGATCACATTCTCCGGGCTATGCGGCCTACCAACGCTGGCGTTGGGAGCCGCCTCGGACTGTCGTGAGCCCCACCGCGGGGCGCGAACTTAACATCGGAGCGGATCCCTTGTCTGGGATTGCTTCCACCGTGACCACTGTGGACTTACCAACAAGGGCTCGCAGTCTCGGGAGAAGCAAGTCGGGAGCTCCAACGCCGCAGAAGGTAGGTCCAGCCCCGACGCGAGGTTCGATCGCCCGGCGCGGGGGAGCTGACAACACCCCGATGCAGGAGCTGAATGCCTCAAAGCGGAGGGCCCAGACGCCGCCGGCTGCGGGAGTCAAGACCGTCCCGTCAACGGAGGGCTCGAGGAAGAACTAAGGAAGAGACTTGAACATTATTTCGCCTTCCATCACAGTGAGGAATGAGTTGGAGTCACTGTGGTGGATGTTCATGTTAAATATGTTTTTGAGTCTGTTGCTTTTAATTTTATGACTGACCTGGTCAGCGAAATTCCTCGTATGTTGCAAATCATACTTGGCGAATAAAATCTGATTCTGATTCTGATTGAAGCAGGCAAGGACGGTACAGGTTTGCAGGGACTGGTTGAAAATATCTGTGTAGACCGTGTGCCAGTTATTCGGCACAGAGCTTGAGAGTAGAGGGGGAAACATTGTCCGGTCCTGGAGAATTCCAGCTTTTCTGTTTTCTGAAAAGCCTCTCCACCTCCTCTATTTTTATTGTTGATGATGGAGAAGTGATGTTGTGCAGCACGGAGGGTGTGGGTAATTGCATGTGAAGTGGTGATTGGAGAGGGGTGGGTGGGAAAGGGTCCAGTCTTTTCAGAATGGAGCCTTGCTTTAAGTATGTGTGAAGTGGTGAATGGGGAGGAGTGGGTGTAGACGGGCACAGTCTTTGCAGACTGAGGTCAGGCTGTGAAGTGTTGGTTGGGGTGGGAAAGGGTCCAGTCTTTTCAGATCTAACATATCTGAAGACCAGATCTGAAGACCAGTCTGAAGATCTAATGTATCCTGTTTTATGTAGCCACAATGAGGTCCTGCTTAACAAATGAATATTGTTGCCATGTGCATAGTCAACATTGGTCGCTGAGAACTTGGAGACTTGGTGTTGCATTTCAAAAATTAAAAGACTTGACTTTTATGTATTTGCCAGGATACATTTTCAATGTCCATGTTGATATTTTTATTCAGGAAGTCTGGATGATTTTTGAAAAGTAGTTTGTTGCCTCAGTATTCTGATTTAAGCCCGTGAAGTAGTGGAGTCTGCTGGGCAAGAAAAATAATCTGTTAGCTAACTCCACAATGCTATGAAAAGGTTAAGATATAGAAATATGAATACTGTTATAAAGTAAATGATGAACATGGAAAGAGAAAAGGTAAAAGGAAAACCGTAGTGAGTTGCCTCAAACCCCTTTCTGAACGATAATGCTTGACATAATTGATTAGCACAGCATTGCATGGACCCCTAAGCATATTACCAGTCACATGCTGAACTTCAAGCATATTACACATCTGCATTCTAGGTGACAGGAATCCTGGCTGCTCACTTGCATTTTACAAAACGAACACTGACATCATAAAAACAAGCTTTCCTGAAAGAACTAAAAAACTGCAAATCAGTAATTCAAAAGTTTTGAGCAATATCTTTAAATCTTTTAGAAATACTGTGTTGTTAAACGAACAATGTTTAAGGCTGCTCCTCAATTGTTTCGATCTATCTCCCAAAGCACCAGTATAAATATACAAAAATCCCAATTTCCCTAAGTGCCAATTTTGTTTCTGAAATGTTGGCAGAACATATTTGGAATATAGATGCTCACATTTCTAATCTGGATGCTATTGTGTAAATGTTAATTAATAAAATCAAAACACGCAATATAATTTTGCTTTCGTGTCATGCTATTTCTTTTTAAAAGTTGCAAACTTAATTGAAATTTTAATGAAGGGGAAGAGTTGAATCTTTGACTGACTGAAATGCAGATCACAATCTGCATCAACTGATAATCTGTTTTTAGTTAACCTTGGTTACTTCACTATTTTTCTTTATTATTCATTGCCCTTTTCTTTAAATCACTAGTACCAAAAACTATCATTGGCCTGCATGTGTGAAGCCTGGGAAGATATATTAATGCAAATGGACTTAAGGCTGACAAAGTTTGTACAGGTCAGTGCTGACACAAATAATTCTATTTCAGCAAATTATGCATTAAGTAATAATCGAAAAACTGCACCGGAACAATGCATGGTATTGTTTGTAATGCAATACATGTTCAAGATATGTGAAACCAGAAAGGTGGTTACCATTAAATATTCACAGGAAGATACACCTGCACTGGAGGGGAAATGTAAAGAAACCAGTGTAAAGTTAGAAGGAATGGTTGACGTTTTGGGTTCGGACCCTTCTTCAGACTGAAAGTCGAGGGAGACACAGAGATAAGGAAGTGTAAGGTGTGAAAATGAGACATCAAGGGAGATGCGGCTCAAGGAAAATGTAGAATCGATCATTGTTAGCTAGGAGAAGTTGACAACAAAGCAAACAGAGATAAAATGTAATCAGCTTCAGTCAGACTGGTCGGAGAACTGGGAAGGAGGAGGGATGGAGAGAGAGGGAAAGCAAGATTAGAGAAGTCAATATTCATACCGCTGGAGTGTAAGCTGCCCAAGGGAAATATGAGATGCTGTTCCTCCAATTTGTGCTGGGCCTCACTCTCGACTATGGAGGAGGCCCAGGACAGAAAGGTGAGTGTGGGAATGGGAGGGGGAGTTAAAGTGTTTAGTAACCGGGAGATCAGGTAGGTTTACACAAAATGCTGGATTAACTCAGCGGGACAGGCAGCATCTCTGGAGAGAAGGAATGGGTGACGTTTCGGGTTGATACCCTTCTTCAGACTGATGTCAGGAGAGTGGGCGGGACAGAGATAGAATGTAGTCGGAGACAATAAGACTGGTGGGAGAACTGGGAAGGGGGAGGGGATGGGGAGAGAGGGAAAGCAAGGGCTATTTGAGGTTAGAGCAGTCAATGTTCATACCGCTGGGGTGTAAGCTAATCAAGCAAAATATGAAGTACTGTTCCTCCAATTTGCACTGTGCCTCACTATGACAATAGAGGAGGCCCAGGACAGAAAAGTAGGATTGGGAATGGGAGGAGGAGTTGAAGTGCTGAGCATCTGGGAGATCGGGTAGGTTAAGGCGGATTGAGCGGAGGTGTTTAGCGAAACGATCGCCGAGCCTGCGCTTGGTCTCGCTGATGTACAGGAGTTGACACCTGGAACAGCGGATACAGTAGATGAGGTTGGAGGAAGTGCAAGTGAACCTCTGCCTCACCTGGAAAGACTGTCGGGGTCCTTGGATGGAGTCGAGGGGGAAGGTAACGGGACAGGTGTTACATCTTTTGCGGTTGCAGGAGAAAGTACCTGGGGAGGGGGTGGAACGGGTGGGAAGAGATGTTGACCAGGGAGTTGTGGAGGGAACGGTCTCTGCAGAAAGCAGAAAGGGGTGGAGATGGGAAGATGTGGTTAGTGCTGGGATCTCGTTGGAGGATGCGAAAATGTCGGAGGATTATGTGCTGTATGCGACAGCTGATGGGGTGAAAGGTGAGGACTAGGGGGACTCTAGAGGGTGGATGGGAGGAGGGTGTTCAGGTTTTTTGGGTTACGGCCCGTGTGCCGTAGGTTGCCGAACCCTGTCCTAGATGTCCTAGATGTTTGACCTCATTGTGGTCCTCCCCATGTTTTACAACCGATTCACCTGGTTAGTTTTATCTCCGGCTGCTTCATGTTGTCGGCGGCTGCACATCCAACCAAGAAAGAAGAGAAGAGAAGTGATGCGACGTCACTCACAGCCGCCAACTGACGCGCTTCCACAGACCGCACAGATCGTTGTGATATGGCGCAAAAAGACAAACTGTGCAGGGACTGAAGACAGCGTGAGAATTCTGTTATCAGCGTGAGAATTGGCTGAAATGTGTGACTCTCACGCTCAAAGCGTGAGAGTTGGCAGCCCTGTCTAAGGCCAGGATGTGACAATAGACGCACAGGGAGACACATACACAAAGATAGACACACACACACACACACACACACACACATACACACACGCACACACGCACGGAGACACATACACACAGGGAGACACACACACAGGGAGACACAGACACACACACACACACAGGGAGACACACACACACACACACACACACACACACACACAGGGAGACACACACAGACAGGGAGACACACACACAGGGAGACACACACACAGGGAGACACACGCACACAGGGAGACACACGCACACAGGGAGACACACGCACACAGGGAGACACACGCACACAGGGAGACACACGCACAGACACACACACGGAGACACACACACACAGGGAGACACACAGACATGCACACACACACACAGGGAGACACACACAGGGAGACACACACACACACACACACGGAGACACACACAGGGAGACACACGCACACAGGGAGACACACGCACACAGGGAGACACACGCAAACAGGGAGACACGCACACAGGGAGACACGCACACGGAGACACACGAACAGAGACACACACACGGAGACACACACACAGGGAGACACACAGACATACACACACACACAAGGAGACACACACAGGGAGACACACACACACACACACACACACACACAGGGAGACACACACACAGGGAGACACACACACACACACACACACACACACACACACACACACACACATACACACACACACGGAGACTCACACAGGGAGACACATACACAAAGGAAGACACACACACGGAGACACACACACACACACACAGACACGCACACAGGGAGACACACACACACACAGGGATACACACACACCTTTCCTTCCCCCCTCCATCCTCCCCCTCCCTCCCTCTCTTTCCTCCCCTCCCTCTTTTTCCTCACACTTCCTCTTTCACCCCTTTCTCCTTCCCTTCCTTCATCCCCTTTCTACATTCCCTCCCCCTGTCACTCCTTGCCTCCATCCCTCCCTTTTTTTCTCTCTCTCGTTCTCCCCTCCCTCTCTTTCCCGGGCTGCCCAATGGGGAGTCTGGTGTGGATTGGCAGCGCTGGCGCTGCCGTGTGAGTTGAAGGGCAGGAGGGAGGGAGGGAGCGGGCTCGCAGACGGCTCACAAAAGCGCTGGCACCCGCTGTCCGGGACCGACGCGCTTCCCCAATCCGTGCAGATCGTTGTCATTCGGCGCAAACTTGAGACAAACTGTGCTCCGCTATAGGATCTTTGCTGTGCAGGGACTGAAGACAGCCTGTCAGCGTGAGAATTCTGTCTTCAGCGTGAGGGCATGAGAATTGGCTGAAATGCGTGAGTGTCACGCTCAAAGCGTGAGAGTTGGCAGCCCTGAATATAATGTATTTGTGCATAAAATGTTGGAAGCTAACAAAAGAACAACAACACAATGGTATGAAAGGTAGTTCCCTGGAGACTTACTGTAAATCTCCAAAATATTTTACAAGCACTGTCCCACCTTGTGCTGGTTAGTTAATCATTTGCAACAATCTTTATGCTGAAACTGCCTTGCTTTAGTTGAAACAATTTTCAAAATGGATGATGAAATGTTCCTCCAAAACAGTTGTTTCAGTGATTTCGTGCTGAATTAAGCTAACACTGCTATGACCATAAAACACACATTCAGACTGAAATAGCTGTCAATGAATTAGACATTATGTTTCTTTATGTCTTATTCAAAAATTAGTAAAAATGATACATTACACAAAAAATTACATTGTTTAAAGGTTATTGAAAAGTTTATTTTAAAATTTAAAAACACATAATAGATTATGCATGTTTAAACTAACCCAATGAATCCAAAAAGTCTGAACTACCCAGCCATTACTATCTCTTTCAAACGCGTTCTTTTCTTGCCGGCTTAATTTTCCATATTCTACTCTAAGAGGTGTCTCCTCTTTGCAGAAAACAGTAGTGCACCACAGAATTTAATGTTGTTATTTCCATTGTAGTACAATAGCCTCTATAGTAATGAGAGTCCCATAAGGTGATAGGTTGCATAATCTCAATTGTAAATGTTTTTCTGTCTAGGAAAAAAACACTAAAACCTCAGTGCAGGAAGAATTCATGCAGCTGCTGATGTGGGGTAAAGCGAGGTAAGTTTGCAAAGCCACTCGATCATTATCACAAGAATCTGTTTAAAATGACACACAAATGTGCTCAATAATTTAC
Organism: Amblyraja radiata; assembly: GCF_010909765.2. Classification (NCBI taxonomy): domain Eukaryota; kingdom Metazoa; phylum Chordata; class Chondrichthyes; order Rajiformes; family Rajidae; genus Amblyraja; species Amblyraja radiata. Next base: position 90,323,232 of record NC_045956.1, on the reverse strand, counting down.
CTGGCGCACACATTAATATCCAGGTTAGTTAATGATAAATTGTCGTTTCGATGCCTTGAATATCTGTAAAACTTGGCATGTTATGTTTTCACTTAATTTGCAATGTCTCCATTTTTCATGTCTATTCCCATTATCGTTGGTTGACAGGGCTGCCGCCAAACTTTAAATTATGTTTTCATTTCTTTATAACCATTTTTATTTGTGGCTTTTGTAAATTTTCTAATTTAATTCTCTCCTGATCACCTTCCATCTACAAAACTGCCACCAATTAATTGTAAGGTGTTTTGAAATGTGTATTCTCACTTTGATTCTTTTTCTTTTGCTTGTAGTCCAATTAGTTCATTATATTTTGTCCGCCTTCTGCTGATTCTGATTTTGTTTAATTAATTTTCAGGAAACCTGTTTTAAGTCTGATGGCAAAATTATTTTTAGGGGCAGCATGCCAAAGTGTTATTTTATTTAACAAAATCATGTGGTGCTTGCTTCTTACCCTGACTTTTAAATAGTCTGTCTAATGCAGGCTAATTTTATCTAATTTTGGATACATTTCATTGATTTTGTTCAGATGACAGCAACATATTGCTGACCTAAATAAAAACTAGAATCATTAAGAATCTATTTAATATTTAATTAATTTAGGTGAGAGCATTATTTGGAACTAACAGCTATTTTTCTGCTTCTCCGTCTCAATCTTCCATTCATTAGCTTCCTTTGTTTATATCAGTTCAGTTACTTTTATATGATTGCTTTCATTGTCCATTGTCCTGTTTATTTTTCTGGTTCAGTAAATGTAATGGTCTTTGATTTCCATTTCCATCCTTCTTTTACTGTTCTTTTTTGTGATTTATTTTTTCTCTTGATTACTGACGGAGTAAAAGTAATCAATATTTTTATATTATCTTCCTGGAACTAATACATATTTTTTCTTGTTATAAGTCCAGAGTTGCAATCTTTGCTTATGAGCCAGCTAACAGTTAAGGTGAGTATGTTAAAAGATATCAATTAAGAATGAAATTAAAATTCTAGCAACTAGCAGTGATCTTGAATAAGCTAATCAAGTGACTATGATAAAAATTGTAATTCTTTACCTTGATACTATTTTTTGTGAAAGGTGCAGTTGATTGTTACTACTTTGCATGTGTACATTTTGCTTTGTTTAAAACAGGGTTTAAAGAAGCTTGGCCAATCTATTGAATCGTCTTACTCGAGTATTCAGAAACTAGTTATTAGTCACTTACAAAGGTAGAGTATTATTCTTTTAAATTGAGAAAATTAGAGTTTATGTTTAATTTCAAGTCTTATTATTATATTATATTTCCAAACTTTTATATTGGTCCATAGTCGTAACATATCACAATCGAGATAGTTTGAACCAAATTGTTGCATAAAAAAAATATATATTTTCAATATTTTATTTTTATAGCTGCAAACTAAAACCTATGCTTCTTCAAAATGGAGTACATTATAACATTTTCAACCAAACAACTGGATCTTTACTTTATATGGCTTACTTTTAGGATACAAAATCAAGTTACGATGTGATTTGTTTTTCTGTTAGTATTGTGCTGATTTTCTTTCTGTTTTACCATCATATACAGCGGATCAGAGGCTCTTCTGTACCATTTAAATGAGCTAAAGGGGATGGCTATGTGGAAGCAGAAATACCAACCTTTAGGATTAGATGTGCCAGCAATAGAAGGTATGATCTCAATAGTTTTGGTTCATAATTGCATAAAATTAATTACTATTAAGCAAGTAGATATCTTTATCAAATGCACCATAGAAAGCATCCCATTAGTAGGGTCTCACAATTTAATTTGGCAACCACTGTGCACGTCCACTAGAAATTGCAGAGGGCTGTGGGTACAGCCCAGTCTATCACACAAACCAGCCTCTCCCCCTCCCCCACCCCCAACCACCCTCCCTCTCCTCAACTTCATGTATACCTAACGGTGCTCAGGAAAGTAGCCAACATCATCAAGGAGTACTTACACACTGATCATTCTCTGCCATTTCCCATTGTGCAAAACATATAAAAGCTTGAAAGTACTCCATACTGGGCCAATTTACAGAGGACAATGAACCTACATACCCATATGTCTTTGGGATATGGGAGAAGACCGGAGCACCCAGAGGAAATCCACTGTGCCACCCTGTAGTAATTGTACTACTGAACGGACATCTAATAAGCTATGGGTTTAGTCCTTACTCCCCATCCTCCTTATTGCTTCCATGCACATTTTTTTTATCTGCACTTTTACTGTTGCTATAGCACAATATTCTACACTGATTATTATTTTTAATGCTACTTGTTATTCTTGTGCATGGTTTCAATGTACTCGTGTATGCTATTATTTGACTGGATAGCAAACAAAACAAGTTTTTTCTCTATCTTTTTAAAGATCTTTTTAATAGCTGTAAGTTGATATGTTTATGCAAGCTAAAAATATTAAAGACTGTTACATTGTATCTATTACGTGTCAATAGAAGTGATTTTTGTCAATTTCAATGGCCTCCCGTGGTGAAATTGGTAGATGGTGTTCTTAAGAGACAACGACATCTGATTATTGTGGGAGGGTACATGGAAACATTTTTGACTATTTCACCCTATTTCATCTCCTCCCGCTGCTCCCAAAATAGCTTTGGTACTTATTCATTCCTGGCTTGCAATTAGATATTATTTCCCGACATAACACACTTTTAGGTGGAGACACGAGGAACTGCAAATGCAGGTTTACAAAAAAAAGACACGAAGTACTGGCATAACTCAGGTAGTCAAGCAGCATCTTTGGAGTACATGGATAGATGACAATTCGGGTCAGGACCCTTTTTCAGACATTGTGTTGGGGAGGGTTAAAAGTTGAAAGAGAGGTGGGGGCAGGACAAGCCAAGCCAGTGATAGGTAGATACAGGTGAGGGGATGTTTTGATAGGTAGATGGTTGGACAAAGGCCAGAGATGAAAAGTCTGAAATAAGAATAAAAGAGATGCAAATTGTGAAGCTAGAGGATGGAATATAGGTGGAAGATAGGGAAGGGAAGAAATGTGTGCAAATCCAGATGGGGCACAGGAAAGAGAGTATGGGAATGGGGGGGGGGGGGGGGGGATGGGAGTGATGAAACTGGAGAATTGAAATTGGAAAATTTCATACCTTTAGGTTGCAAGCTACTGAAGCAGAATGTGAGGTGCTGTTCCTCCAATTTGCGTCTGGCAATGGCCCCGTTCCCAGGACAGAAATGTCAGTGTGGGAATGGGAAGGGGTTAAAATGGTTAGCAACCAGGATATCCAGGAGGCTTTGGATGACCAAGTACAAATGTTCGGCATGACAGTCGCCTATTCTATACTTGGTCTCGGCAATGTAATGGCTGCCAATCAAGACTCTTTTATGCTCATTGACATTATTTGGTACTATTTTTGATTATCTTGACCATCACAATTATGCTGAAAGATCCAGCAGTGATGATAGATCCCCTAGTAATTATTAGTACTGAGTTTAGAAGGATGAGAGGGAATCTCATTGAAACATATAAGATTGTTAAGGGTTTGGACCCGCTAGAGGCAGGAAACATGTTCCCGATGTTGGGGGAGTCCAGAATCAGGGGCCACAGTTTAAGAATAAGGAATAAGCCATTTAGAACAGAGACGAGGAAACAGTTTTTCTCACAGAGAGTGGTGAGTCTGTGGAATTCTCTGCCTCAGAGGGCGGTGGAGGCAGGTTCTCTGGGTGCTTTCAAGAGAGAGCTAGGGCTCTTAAAAATAGCGGAGTCAGGGCATATGGGGAGAAGGCAGGAACGGGGTACTGATTGGGGATGATCAACCATGATCACATTGAATGGCGGTGCTGGTTTGAAGGGCCGATTAGCCTACTGCTGCACCTATTGTCTATTGTCTATTAGTAAGGCAACAACATTTACAATTAAGGAATCTACAATTCATAAGTTCCTGTTTAATTATTTTTGTTGTGGTATATTGGAATGATACCATATTAAAATTACATTTTGATTTTCTATTAGTCAATATTTAAAAACAATTACTTGTTCCCTTTCAAAGATGCCATAAATGCTGTGGGAACATTCATACTGAAAGCAAATGAGTTATTACAGTAAGTACACTTGTTTAAAAAAGCTATTGGGTAACAAGTATTTGATGTTTCGGTGTGTGCCAAAGCTGATTATATGACAAAAATTGAAATGTAATTCAGCAGACAGTATTATCCAAAATAACTTTGATATAGGCACCAATTTCATGTGGAATTGCTGTCGGTCCAGCCTTTGATATTCGACAGGTCCTTGACTTGTGTGACTGCGTGCTCACTGATGGAGGTGGGCTGGAGATCAGGTGCTGGTACACTGCTCCGATGCTGTTTTGTGATTGTTTTGGATTGTAAAAAGCTAATGGGCTGATTGTTCTTTGTATCTGGCCTCCCGCTTTGACTTTTGCCGTGATTAGCATACAAGTAGCTGCTCACTTATATCATAAGATTACTGGTCTTCAATAAAAGTTGAGGTTATGAAGAGGAGGAATGCTGGAATCTTGAGCAAAACACACATTATTGGAGGATATCAGCAGCTCAAGCATTAACTGTGGAGGGAATGGACAGGTGACATTTTGCTTTGGGACCCTTCTTCAAAATGATGTTGGGCCCCTAGAGTCTAAAGAAGGGTCTTGAATCGTAATGTCACTTGTCCATTCTCTCCCTAGAAGTTCCGCTAAGTTATTCCCACACTTAATGTTGAGGTTATATTTTTTATATTTTTGCTTCTCATTTCATTTAAAACTATTTTATAAATATTGAATGTCTTTTTCATGAAATTTACATATTTTTAATGTTAAATAGTTTGTAAAAATAGTTACATCCTTTTAAATAGATTTCAGATTGTTCTGGATTTCAGTAGTGAATTGTTTGATCTGCCAAGGTTTGCCGGTCCAATTCTGGGGCCCACCTGGGCATGGTTGCCATTCATGGCCTAATATCCCTGGTGGATGCCTCCTGTACTTTGGTCCCCATGGTTGCTGCTGAAAATAAGTGTAACTGTGGGATCAAGGGAGCAAAGTGTGGGTGTTGGGTCAGATGAAATAAGATTACTTTATAGTAATAGTTATAATAATGATGATATGAAAAAGGCTTGTCTTTGCAATGATAACTACCTATATTTGAAATTTCTTGTTCAGAATGTGATACATTTCCTGTAATGTATAGAACACTAAATGATTATACTTTGCTAGTATCAATGGGGTGGTTAGTGTGTGTGTGTGTGTGAGAGGTTGGTTAGTGTGTGTGTGACGCCTCAGGCTGTCCCCTCCACTCGCAACCGCGCGTTGCGGGAACAGATCCAACGGGTCTGCACTTGGTCTAGTATATATATATATATATGCATGTGTGTGTGTGTATAATTTATAGGTAAAGACATTATTTCTATATTTGTAGATCTTTAATAGTTTTGACCAGTTAAAATTTGTCTAATACACCATTGCAAAATTCTGACATTTAGAGTGAAGACGTCTTCTCTATCATGTTTGAAGGTAGTCCCTCATGATAGAGATAGATGGATAATTTGAGATGTTTAACTTGCATGTCTTTAAATTAAATACCCGTTAATTTTGTGATCAGCAGCAAATGAATGTCTCAAGCTGTTTGTTGTAGATTTTTGCTCGGGAAATTGAAGCAATTAGAAAAATTAATTTTGGTACGATACCGTCTGCAAGGTGAACTGGCCAAGCCATGATGCTGCTCCTTCACCAGTCAGATGGAGGAAACTTAAAGAGAGATACAGAGTCTGAACCAGGACATATCAATTGAAACAATTAAAACTCCAAGATGTGTAAATAGCAATGAGTGGAAGAAAGAATTAAAACAAACAGCAGGAAAAAAAGAAAAGCATTGAAACAAAACGAAGAAAGGTGAAATTGGAGGAGATACAGTGCCCTCCATATTGTTTGGGACAAAGACCCATCATTTATTTATTTGCCTCTATACGCCACAATTTGAGATCTGTAATAGAAAAAAATCACATGTGGTTAAAGTGCACATTGTCAGATTTTAATAAAGGCAATTTTTATACATTTTGGGTTCACCATGTAGAAATTACAGCTGTATTTATACATAGTCCCCCCCCCCCCCCATTTCTCAGGGCACCATAATGTTTGGGACACAGCAATGTCATGTAAATGAAAGTAGTCATGTTTAGTATTTTGTTGCATATCCTTTGCATGCAATGACTGCTTGAAGTCTGCGATTCATGGACATCACCAGGTTCATGGGTGTCTTCTGGATGATGCTCTGCCAGTCCTGTTTACAGTCATATTTAGCTTATGATTGTTTTGGGGGCTTGTCCCCCTCAGTTTTCTCTTCAGTATATAAAAGGCATGCTCAATTGGGTTCAGATCGGGTGATTGACTTGGCCACTCAAGAATTGACCATTTTTTAGCTTCGAAAATCTCCTTAGTTGCTTTAGCAGTATGTTTGGGATCGTTGTCTTGTTGTAGTCCAGTCTTTTTATAATTTTAGATGTTTCTATAAGATCCCCCTCATCCTTCTAAACTCCAGTGATTACAAGCCTAATCTTTTCAATCTTTCCTCATATGACAGTCCCGCCATCCCAGGGATCAGTCTCGTGAACCTACGCTGCACTGCCTCCATCGCAAGGATGTCCTTCCTCAAATTGGGAGACCAAAACTGTATGCAATACTCCAGATGTGGTCTGACCAGAGCCCTATACAACTGCAGAAGAACCTTTCTGCTTCTATACTGAAATCCTCTTGTTATGAAGGCCAACATTCCATTAGCTTTATTCACCGCCTGCTGTACCTGCACGCCAACTTTCAGTGACCGGTGTACAAGGACACCCAGGTTTCCCTGTACCTCCCCCTTACCTAACCTAACCCCATTGAGATAATAATCTGTCCTCTTGTTTTTGCCACCAAAGTGGGTAACCTCACATTTATCTATATTATACTGCAACTGCTTTGGATCTTCGGCAGTTTCTTCTCTCCTCCATACTTTGCTCTTGCTATCACTCAGATATGTTAATCTTCGTCTCATTTGTCCACGGCCTTTTTCCTGAACTGTGGTTGCTCTTTTAAGTACTTCTTGGCAAACTTTAAACTGGCCATCCTATTTTTGCAGCTAACCAGTGGTTTGCATCTTGCAGTGTAGCCTCTGTATTTCTGTTCATGAAGTCTTCTACGCACAGTGGCCATTGACATTTCCACACCTGACTCCTGAAGAGTGTTTCTGATCTGTCGGACAGGTGTTTGGGGATTTAAAATCAATTGTCATTTTACCTGAATGAACCTATAGTTCTGCAATCACATGTGCACATACCTATCTACCCTCCTAAATAATAGTATTTTATTTAGTCGACGTATTTGAAAATCTGTCTTCTTTACTGGCCTGGGTTGTGGTGCATCAAGGAATATATTGATTTTTATCTTGAATTCAGCTATTAAGAAGAAATTTGATTTTCATACTAATGCTGTGTTCTTTTTCAGGGTTATAGACAGTAGTATGAAAAGCTTCAAGGCATTTTTCCGATGGCTATATGCAGGTGAAGAAACTTTCATTTAATGTAACACATTCTTGGTTCTATCTTTGTGTAATTTTGAATGATGTTTCATATTTGAAGGTAGGCTTATGTCCAATTAACCAGATATAAGTAAATGTAATTGTTATGATATTTGGATTACGAGGTTATTTAAAAGGATCTGAAACAGATGTTGTGAATCTTTGGAATTCTCTGCCACAGAAGGCAGTGAAGGCCAATTCACTGGATGTTTTCAAGAAAGAGTTAGATTTAGTTTTTAGGGCTAAAGGAATCAAGGGATATGGGGGGAAAGCAGGAACGAGGTACTGACTCAATAGACAATAGGTGCAGGAGTAGGCCATTTGGCCCTTCGAGCCAGCACCGCCATTCAATGTGATCATGGCTGATCATCCCCAATCAGTACCCCGTTCCTGCCTTCTCCCCATATCCCCTGACTGCTATTTTTAAGAGCCCTATCTCGCTCCCTCTTGAAAGCATCCAGAAAACCTGCCTCCACCACCCTCTGAAGCAGAGAATTCCACAGACTCACCACTCTCTGTGAGAAAAAGTGTTTCCTCGTCTCCGTTCTAAATGGCTTACTCCTTATTCTTAAACTGTGGCCCCTGGTTCTGGACTTCCCAAACATTGGGAACATGTTTCCTGCCTCTAGCGTGTCCAAACCCTTAACAATCTTATATGTTTCAATGAGATACCCTCTCATCCTTCTAAACTCCAGAGTGTACAAGCCCAGCTGCTCCATTCTCTCAGCATATGACAGTCCCGACTCAAGGGCCATGGCCTACTCCTGCACCTATTTTTCTATGTTTCAGTGTGTTTAATGTTAAAAGTAAAGGTAGAAATTGTTGGTTGGTTCTAAACATTTTTTCTTTTAATTATGTCCGTTTAAATATGCACACAGTGTAACACTGTTGAGATCCAAAATATGAAATAAAGTGCTGTAAATATTCAGGACAGGTTAAGTTAATGGAGATAGAACCAGTTTGTGTTTCAAGTAATGACCTTTCTTCAGGACTTTCTGATGAAAGTTCATTGACTTAAACATTAGGTCTTTATCTTTCTCCACAGTTGTTGTCTGCTGAGTTCTCCCAGCACTTTAAATATCCTGTTCGCTATCATTAATCTCCTGAAAAAAAGTTTACTTGAATCATCATTAACCAAACAAAGGCCTATTATTTGCATATCATGAGAAACTTATCAAGATAGAAGCATGTAGAATATTAGGCAAATATTTGCAATTGTCAGGGAATCGGTTAGGTGAGAGAAGCAGCAATATCCAAAATACATGTTAATTGGCTGGATATGAGTAATCACATCCACCAAGGATCTGTAATAAGGCGAAAATAGACACAAAATGCTGGAGTATCTTAGCGGGACAGTCAGCTTCCATCCAGAGATACTGCCATCCTGAGTTACTCCAGCATTTTGTGTCTATCTTCATTTTAAACCAGCGTCTGCAATTCCTTCTTACACATCCTTAATAAGTCCTCCAGCTTGCGGGATATTTAGGTGGATGTTTTTAAAACAAATGTCCAAGTTTGGTATCGACACTTGTGATGCAGCGAGTTAATAGGAGTAGACAATTGCAAAGGAATTGTTGACAGACTAAGTGACTTGGCAAATTTGTGGTGGAATTCATTGTAGAAATGTTCCTAGTAATAAACTAGGTCCAAGAAGAGGGGATACAGGAATTATTTCTAAATAGTAGGAAACTTGTCTAATCATAATCTAATAAGTGTCTAATCATATTTTCACCTAACATTTAAGGGAACTCTACAACTGTTTTTTAAAAGCCTGTTGAAATGAGTGAATTGAATATTTCAAAAGTAATGTTGGACAATTTTTGTTAAATTATTAAGGAAGGCAGGGCCATGGAAGATAAATGGAGTAGGTGCTCAACAGTGATGAATTAAAATTAATGTCTCAATGGTCTGCTGTATTCCAAAAATGAGCAGGAACAGTAAACCAGCTGTCAATTGATATCGAAAAGGAAAAAGAAATTACTAACAATAGACAAATTAAGATTTTTTTTATTTGTGTTGTATATTGTGTGATTTAAAAAAAAAGAAAATATAGAATAAAAACAGTGTTGCAAACCCTATTCTGATTAAGGGTCCATGGGCTAAAATCTTAGCTGTTTCACTTTCCTCAGATCTTGTCTGACCTGCTGAGTGTTTCCAGCGTTTTCTGTTTTTTAATCTGAGATTTGTACATTTTTTTCAATAAAAAGGGACATTATGTGGCTACTCATGCCAATAACAATTCCTTATTTTGTTTTTCAGCAATGTTGAGAATGTCTGATGACCACGTTTTGCCAGAGCTAAACAAGGTAATTGCAGTGGTTCATTTAGAGCTTCAAATTTGTATTGGTCCTTTCATTATCAGCAAAAACTAAGACAAACCTGCATTATGTAGTACAGTTAATATAAAATAAACTTCCTTGTTGTTTTAGATTTTTGAGGGGGAAAAAACACTTAAACTGAACATACTGAGTGATAAAAAGCATAGACATAGAAATTTGTGGAGAGGCAAGGGCTTTTATGGAGGAAACATCAAAACCCAGGGCTGAGGCAGTGAAGGCAAAGTTATCAACAGTTTGAAGGAGAGGCAGGAATAATGTACAATAAGCTTGAGACGGGGAAACAGAAAGTTCAAGAAGGTAGAAGAGTTGCAGAGATTCAAAAAGCCCTGACTCTGATGATTATGGTATTTAAAAAATACTCATAATGCTCATTGAGGTTCAAAGATACCAAACCCCTAACAATACAACATGCAATACTGGAAGAGATTAATGTTTGACGTTCCTCAATGAATTTACTTGATAAAATGGGATGTATGGAAAATAAAGTAAAATATAATCCTTCACGCTTCCACTTTAAGACTGGGTTCATTAATTCCCAGTTAACAAGAGTTACTGCATTTTCATTTTTTATCCATGTAATGAAATGTTATAAGTAGTTATAATATTTTATAATTTAAAATATTATTTTGTAATTATATCCAATATTGAAGCTTCTTCTATGTTAATGGTACTACATAATGCAAGTTGTACAATTGTAGTTTTAAATGTTTATATTGGTTAGAAATTTGGACACATGAGGGCATTGAAAAGCAAAGGATCGAATTTCCCAAACTGTTCCTTTAATTTAAAACTGGTTTTGGCTACAACGAGCACCTTTCTCTGACTTATTGTCGTCCTTAATAAATTTACGCCAGAGTTTGGCAATGATTCAGTCCTCAGAACAGTATTAGCTTTATATTTTAAGGACAGCACCATTTAAAACATCCCCTTCATCCCCAACCACTTAAAAAAAACAATCCAGTTGTTAAAGCATGTGGACAGTACGTTTCTTCATTGGTTATGACTCAATTCTGTCTGCAGTGCCAGATTTTGGGCAGGTTTTGATTGTAAAGGCTAATTTTTATTAAATCAGATACATTCCGGAAGTGGCGGCACTGCCCTGCAGCTGCGGCTCGCCTGCAGTCCGTTTGTCTTTTCTTTTTTTTGTTAACTTTTGTCCTGTTGTTTCAGTTTATTTCAGTTTATTTTAGTTGTGTATGTGTGGCAGGGTGGGAGAAACTTGTTTTTAGTCTCTTCCTTCGGGGGGGATGCGACCTTTTCTTGTCGTATCCCCTGTCTCTGTCTCCGTCTGCGCTGAGGCCTATCGCGGAGCTGGCGGCCTCAAACTGGGACTGACCTCGAGGCTCCGGAGGCAGAGCTAGAACTTACCAACGCGAAGCTGGCCGACCGGGGCTGTGGTGGCGTTGCGGCGGCGGCGACCCAAATTCGGAGCCTCGGAGGCTCGGCCGCGGGCCCAGAGGACTTGGCCGCGGGCCCAGTGGACGACAAATTTTAACTATTTATACTGTTCCATCAGGGACTGGATTGTTTTTAGTGTTATTATGTGTGAAATATTTTAAATTTCATGTGCGATGCTCCGGTATTCCCTGGGAAACGTCTTCATTTTGTACTGTACAACTGTTGCTTGCAAGATGACAATAAAGGTTGATTGATGTCGGGAGCTCGCCGGTCCCAGGTTGGTGACCTGTTCTCCGGAGCTCCCGCAACAACAGCTCCGTCCACTGGACGCGGAGCTCGGGTTCAGCCGCGTGACTTACCATCACCCGGCAGGGTCACAACATCGGAAGCCTGTATCGCCTCAACGCAGAGGGAGAACAAGGAGGGAAGAGACAAGGACTTTAAGACTTTTGCCTTCCATCACAGTGAGGAGGGTCTGGTGGACTCACTGTGGTGGATGTTAAATCTGTGTTAATTGTGTGTTTTGTTATTTTATTATATGTTATGACTGCAAGGCACGAAATTTCGTTCAGACTGAAAAGTCTGAATGACAATAAAGGATACTTTATTTTACTTTTTTACTTTACAGTTTTGACATCTTCAAAATAAATGGCTTTCAAAAGTCCCTATCAAGATAAAATATGAAAGGGACATGAATATGCAGGAAATGGAGGGAAATGGGTTGGATGAGATTAGTTTATCTTGAAATCATGTTCGGCACGGACATTGTAGGCCAAAGGGCCTATTGTGCTCTACTGTTCTATGTTCTATATTAAGTAGAAGTGAAATACAACCTCCTTCCTACTTCCAAATTGCCATTAGCGAAGTGCTTCAAGGAATAGAGAATAATGGTAGGAAAGTCAGCTTAGAGTGTAAAATCAGCCTTGATCCAATTGAATGACAGGGCGGATGCAAGGGACTAGGTGACACATTCTGAATGCATCTACAATGCAGGCTTATAAGTACAGTTGCGTAAATCCAACTGATTGCCATAATGTTTGGGACAAAACCCCTTCATTTATTTATTTGCCTCTGCACTCCACAATTTGAAATTTGTAATAGAAAAAATCACATGTGGTTAAAGTGCACAATGTCAGATTTTATTAAAGGGTATTTTTATACATTTTGGTTTCACCATGTAGAAATTACAGCTGGGTTTATACATAGTCCCCCTCATTTTAAGGCACCATTTTCTACAGTCTTTCCATCACCTTTGGAAATTTTTATTACTGTTTATCAACATTAGGACCAAAGCTGTGCCAACGAAAGTCAAAGAAGCCATTATGAGTGAGAAACAAGAATAAAACTGTTAGAGACATCAGCCAAACCTTAGGCTTACCAAAATCAACTGTTTGCAACATCATTAAGAAGAAATAGATCATCGGTGAGCTTACTAATTGCAAAGGGACTGGCAGGCCAAGGAAGACCTCCACAGCTGATGACAGAAGAATTCTCTCTATAATAAAGAAAAATCCCCAAACACATGTCCGACAGATCAGAAACACTCTTCAGGAGTCAGGTGTGGATTTGTCAATGACCACTGTCCGCAGAAGACTTCATCAACAGAAATACAGAGGCTACACTGCAAGATGCAAACCACTGGTTAGCCGCAAAAATAGGATGGCCAGTTTACAGTTTGCCAAGATGTACTTAAAAAAGCAACCACAGTTTTGGAAAAAGGTCTTGTGGACAGATGAGATGAAGATTAACTTATATCAGAGTAATGGCAAGAGCAAATCATGGAGGAGAGCAGGAACTGCCCAAGATCCAAAGCATTCCACCTCATCTGTGGTATGTTTTGGTGGGGTTGTTATGCCGGAGCATGTATGGCTGCTGAAGGTACTGGCTCACTTATCTTCATTGATGATACAACTGCTGATGGTAGTAGCATAATGAATTCTGAAGTGTATAGACACATCCTATCTGTTCAAGTTTAAACAAATGCCTCAAAACTCATTGGCCGGCAGTTCATCTACAGCAAGACAATGATCCCAAATATACTGCTGAAGCAACAAAGGAGTTTTTCAAAGCAAAATAAAAAGTAAATTCTTGAGTCAATCACCTGATCTGAACCCAATTGAGCATGCCTTTTATTTGCTGAAGAGAAAACTGAAGGGGACTAGCCCCCAAAACAAGCATAAGCTAATGATGGCTGCAATACAGGCCTGGCAGAGCATCACTAGAGACGACACCCAGCAACTGGTGATGTCCATGAATCGCAGACTTCAAGCAGTCATTGCATTCAAAGGATATGCAACAAAATACTAAACATGACCACTTTCATTTACATGACATTGCTGGGTCCCAAACATTATGGTGCTCTGAAATGGGGGGACTGTGATTTATGAAACACTGCTGTGATTTCTACATGGTGAAACCAAAATGTATAAAAATGGCTTTTATTAAAATCTGACAATGTGCACTTTAACCACATGTGATTTTTTCTTATTACAAATCTCAAATTGTGGAGTATAGAGGCAAATAAATAAATTATGGTTCTTTGTCCCAAACATTATGGAGGGCACTGTATTAAATTATCCTTTTAAATTGCAAATCGTTGAAACCACACAATCGGACACGGTCAAAAATGCAAATCGAAAGGAAACATAATGCATTATCAAACTGCTGATAACTTTATTTCAAAATACAGATGACACACAGAGATGTATCTTTTGTTGCTGATTTCCTGTCTGAACACTTCAAAGAGGTATGTTTTCAGTATTACTACTTTCAGTTTTCATATATACCTAACAATTAATGTCCAATAGTAGCAAGAACTTTGTTTAATGTTGTGCCTTTAACATTTTATGAGCATAATTTTAAAAAAGCTACCAGTCCAAATATTCATTGGACAGATAAACAAAACCTTGTAAAACTGAACTGGTTTTAAGAAGAATGTTAAAGAGAATAAAGATACAAAGAGATTTTAGGAAAGACCTCTTGGATTTGGGGGGGGAAAGCATGTGAAAACAGCTAATATCGCAGAGTTATGGCGACAACATTATAGTACTTTATTCAACTGTGTCCGAGATGACTTGTATAAGGTGGACAATATTGGGAGTAATGACTCAATAGTGATTATGTCAAATGAGGTGTATCATGCCATGAACAAGCTGTCCAACAACAAAGCAAGTGACTTGGATCATATTTCTGCTGAACATCTTAAGTATGCGAGTATGAGGATAGCTCATCTCCTTGCTATTTGTTTTACTGGCTTTATGATTCATGGCTTGTTACTAGACTCAATGTTGTCTGTTCTGTTAGTGCTGGTCATTAAGGACAAAGCTGGTAAAGTAGGCAGCCTAAATAATTACAGGCCTAGAAGCTTTAGCCAGCATATTGTCAAAAGTTTTAGAAAGAGTTCTGCTGGATAGAGTAAATGAGTTTGTTAACTCCACAGATAATCAGTTTGGTTTTAAAGCTAAACATGGCACTGACTTTTGCATATATGCCCTAAAGGAGATTGTAAACAAATATAGAGGCAAAAACTCTTCAATCCTTATGTGTTTTATTGATCATGTTAATCACAGAAAGCTGTTTGTTAAAATGAGTAAAAGAGGGGTGCCTAAATACATTGTGAGAATTCTGGCTTACTGGCATGCCCACCAGACTGCAAATAAAATGAGGCAATAAGGTCTCAGGCCCATTTGGGGTTAGCAATGGTGTTTGACAAGGGGGAATTTTGTCTCCAGTCCTTTTTAATCTTTATATTGATGATCTGTCCAAACAATTGAAAGCATGTAATACTGGGTGCATAATTGGTAATATTTTAGTGAACCATATTATGCATGCAGATGATCTTGTGGTCTTTAGTCCATCTAGCACTGGTCTACAGCAGCTCCTTACTATACGTGTGGTGTGGAACATAATATTAAATATAATGCTTGTAAGAGTGCTGTTATGATCTGTAGAACCAAAGAGGATAAATGTCTAACATTTCCTGATTTTAAATTGTCTGGCAATAATCTTAGTGTCTGTAATAAGGTAAAATATCTAGGGCATTTTATTACAGAACAAATGAGAGATGATGAGGATATTTATAGCCAACGACGCATGCTGTATGTACAGGCGAATATTCTCTTGCACAAGGTTGGTGCGTGTGCAGATGTGAAAATATCACTGTTTAGAGCATATTGCACACCACTCTATACTACGCACCTGTGGTCGAACTATGGAAAGACAAGTTTGCAGAGACTAAAGGTGTCATATAATGATGCCATGAGAACACTGCTAAGGAAACCTAGATGGTGCAATGCTAGTTGCATGTTTGTGGCTGCAGGAGTCAGTACTTTAGAAGCTATCCTAAGAAATCATATGTATAAATTCATCTGCAGGATAAATGACTCTAAAAATGTAATTATTGTGGCCATGTCAAACAAGGTTTAGCACTACACACTACGAATCCCAGTTGTGGAGACACTGGTATCGTTGTCTTGTAGGACATTGATCATTCTTTCCATTCTGGATTTTAATTCATGTATTGTGTTTATTAAACATTTATAATTCATGATGCTTTTATAAGTGATATACTAAGATTTTATATATTACTTTATGATGTTTTTAATATGCAATGCATTTGAATTGAATTGAATTGAATGCCTTTATTGTCATTTTTATGTAATGTTGTCCCTTGTCTGGACCTTGAGTACGAAATAAAGTTTAGTATTATTATTTAAAACACAGTTGCAATGTTGACGTGATTAATAATAGTGGATTTATACGAGGTTAGAAGTAGAAAAGCACCAGAATCTTTGAAAAATGTTACAGAGAAATTGAAGGGCAAGGCTAGAGAAAGATTTGAAAATGAAGATCAGAATTTTGAAATTGAAACAGTATTGGGCTGGGTGCTGAGCACAGAGAAGATGTGTGAATGGGACTGAGAATTAGGATCAGAGTAGAGTTTTGCTTGAGTATAAATCTATGGAAGGTGAATAGTAGGAAGAATTTTTTTGAATAATGAATGGTGAAGGTAACAAAAACAAGTAGGGTTTTACTATCTGTTGGACTAACACTGGGCTAGTGTCAGACTATGTTTATGGATGGGGAAGGAGTCAGTCTTGGAGTTTACATCAATATGTGATCTGAACTATATTCATGTAAACGTATGTGATCATGTTCCTGCTGTACAACTGAAGTTTATCTATTTTATCATTTCAATGTGTGATGCCTAGGTTGAGAATAGTCTGGTTTAACCTGATAGTTACCAGGAAGAGGTAGTTGAGCCGAGTCCAAACCCTAAGGCTTCAGTCACTCCAATATTGACATAAGCAAATTATATGCCAGCTGTCATGCTGAGCCTTTCGACGTTTTATATTTTTATTTCCTGATGTTTGTTTGAAAGAAATGCCTGTTTGCATTACCCTGGATCCCAGCCAGTTGTCCGACAAGATATTGATGGGTGGTGATTTAATACTTCATGCCCATTTCAAGAAATGGTCATCTTAATTTACGTTATATAAAAACTCTACCTTCAGACAAGAAATAAAGCTTTCGATTATCATATTCCTTTTAGGTGGATGGAGTGATTTATTTTAAGTATTATTACCTTGATTCAATTCCACAGCCCATTTTTGTCCTTTCTAGGGGGATACTATTTGTGAATATTGAACAAGTAGAGAATTATGGAGAACTTATTGAATGTTTTTCAAGATTCAACTGAATTTAGTATTGCTTGTAGAGCTGTGCTGTCTAGATGTGCTCTATTTAATTTGTATATTTCGTGGATAAAATAGTAATGCGGCAAGAAACACACCTTTCGACATACCGAGCCTGCAAAGCATCAAGCATCTATTTAAACTAATCCTGCACTGATCCCATTCTGTTCTCCCCACATTGTGTAGATATGTATAATTGTATGCATCTAAAATTAAATTTTGTATAAAAGTAGGAAATAGACTAACATAATATTTTCTTCTTACTTCTTTAAGACGTTGTCATTTAATTTTCAATTATGGTTTCTTTCTCAATTCTTGAAGGCACCAGAACTTTATGATCAAAAGGGTCAATATTTTAATGTGGAGAGAGTTGGTCAGGTATGTCATCTTTGTATTTTATTTCTGGCTTAATGTTTTGAAGCATTGAGGAATTTTAAAGGGACATTAGTTGTGTATCAAGAATCTTGCTTTATATTTTCAACTTGATAACATGTTAGTTTTCTTAAATATTGATTTATGTCTGAAATAAAAGACTGGTATTTTCTACATTTATTGTAGTTGACTTGAAGAAGTTCAATGTCAAGTATTATTTGAATTGAAATCCATGCTGTAGAATAGATTTTTGGTTAACATTTAAAGAACAAATATGATTTGCATGTTTACATATCACTCTTCTCTAGAGGAGTATTTCAGAATTAAATTGAAATTGTTCAGAGATGCATAAATTAAATTTGTTTTGCAGTATTTAAAAGATGAGGATGATGACTTAGTAACTCCTCCAGAGACTGAAGGAAATCCATGGTATTCCTTCTTGCAGAACAGTGTTCATCTGAAAGGTACAACTTATGTTAAGCAGTTCTGCATCAGTTAGTGGTAGAATAGGTGCTGTGCCTTTAGGGGTTTGATAAAATCTGTACCAGACAATGATGCAGTTCATAATTTTCTTTATTGGTTATCTGAGTAACCTGAAATAGGTCACAAAATGGCCTTGTCCCAATTCTAAACAATACTGCCAGTGATAAGAGTGAGATGCATTGTCATGATATAGAATGAACAAAGTTTTGCTGCATATCATCCTGTGTTCTGCCTGGCACAAGATTGTTTGATTTTGTTATTGGTTGGCTGAAATGGAATATGCTCTGCTGCCAACATTAGTACCCTTCACCTTGATGAATGCAAAATATTTCTAAAGTATTTATTATATTGCTAATTTGTTCCTGCTAAAATTCAATTGTTCTACTAAAATTTACTTTTTCTTATGTTCAGCATCCATCTATATACCGTATTTCCCGGCGAAGAAGACGCTACTTTTTACCCTAGAATAAGGCCTGAAAATGTGCCTGCGTCTTGGAGGCCGAAGGTTAGGTTAGCTAAGATAGACAGACTTGGCTATCCCTCAGTACAGCAACATCAAGAACGATGTTATTGTACGGAGGGATAGCTAAGTCTAACCCTCTTTGCTGGCTAGGGTTAGGGTTAATTAGAAATTAGGGTTAGGGTTAAGGTTGAGGGGATAGCGTGTGGGGAGTCTGGCCCAGGTCAGCACGACCTGGGCTGCACAAAGTAGCAAACTCGGCTGGGCTGCTATGGGTAAAGTTGCGGGGTGGGCAGAAGCGTTGAGAAGGAGGGAGTCGGGGATCATGCCAGCAACTCATTCACTTACTCAGTTGCTCTGGTGGCTGCGAGCAGCCGCCGGGACCGGACAGCGGAACCGGCGGCCACCTCAGCGCCTTCTGCCGGCCGGCCCGCCAGCCAGCCACGGTATCCTTCGGCACAGATGCAAATGGTAGAGGTGGTGGTTGGCGGCTAGCTACTGGGCGGAAGGCTGGCTGCTCCGTCCCGGGCTCTCTCTCTCCTTTATCTGATCACCCTCAGCCAGTAAGTCCCCGTCCCTCAGACCTGAACCGTACAGCGCATTGTGGGACAGACGAAGATGGAGGCTCCCAGGTCCTCATTGCCTCCTTGAACATGAGGGGGAACTTCTTTACTCAGAGAGTGGTAGCTGTGTGGAATGAGCTGCCAGTGGAAGTGGTGGAGGCAGGTTCGATTTTATCATTTAATAATAAATTGGATAGGTATATGGACGGGAAAGGAATGGAGGGTCATGGTCTGAGTGCAGGTAGATGGGACTAGGGGAAAATAAGTTCGGCACGGACTTGAATGGCCGAGATGTCCTGTTTCCGTGCTGTAATGGTTATATGAAACCAAACCCTTGATCCTGTCCTGCCAGCCTTTTTTTCAAAACTTAGCAACTCAAAATGGGGATGCGTCTACTTCGCCGGGAAATATGGTACTTGTAAAAGTCTCATCTTGTATGTGCGTGTATACGTGTGTGTTTATCTTCGCCAAAACGCTACACGGTAGCGCTGAAATTTTTACAGAATCTTACTCACATTTTTCCGGTCATCGCGATAATCAGGTTTCTTTCAGATTTAATGTTATATTTTACGTTATTGATATATAAAGTTTAAAAAGCCCAGGTTGAGAAGAATAACTTTCACTCTGCTTTGAGTTTTCTGGCAGCTTCCAGTGACGATGTCGCAATGCCATCTCACAGTCCACCAATCACAATGGGATCATTTACATAAGTTGCAGAGTCATTGTTGCCAACGGTAATGGCAGCCAAGACATTGCAAATTTTACCTCCAGCCACTCCCCACAGCCCACTCCCCACAGCCCACTCCCCACAGCCCACTCCCCACAGCCCACTCCCCACAGCCCACTTGCCACAGCCCACCCCACAAAATTTTAAGAGACAGAACTTCATGCCCCTCTCTGGCATTGGTGGCCAAATCGTTGAGCAGCAGCATCACCATCATGTGGGAAGGATTTTGTGGATCCACAGAGCGCCGGTGCCATCTCAAAAGTTGACGCCCCCCCCCACGTGCGCAGACGGGTTGCATTGGGGTTAAGGGTGAGTGGTGGAATATTGCGTTGGGGGAACAGGTGAGTGGCGGAAACAGGTTCTGTTGGGGAACGTGAGTGGTGGAATATTGCATTGGGGGACGAGGCCCAACTGGTCCCACTTGTTCCAGCATCTATCATATCTATCTATCTATATATTTAAAGTGTGTGTGTGTCTGTGTGTGTTCGTGTTAATTCCCCCCATGTTTTGAGAGGACCCCACCCGAGTGGGCCCCCCCCCCCCCATGCCCAGGGTTGGCCAGATACTTCGGGAGTCAGACGGGAGCGGTGCTCCACCCCCCTTATCCTGAGACCTCTCCTCTCCATCCCGCACTGATCCCCATTCCTGCCTCTATTCAGTCCTCACTGACATCCCGTGTGCTCCCCTCCTCATCTACTCCCCCCCCCCCCCCCCCATCTATTCATCCTGCACTGATCTCCCTATCCACCGCTCATTGATTCTCCTGCCCCTCCCCCTCAATCCTACTCTGGTCCTCCAATTGATCCTGTGCTGACCCCACTTCCCATCCATCCTGCACTGCTCCCCACCCCTTCATCCTACACTGATCCCCCCCCCCCCCCATTCAACCCCACTGTCATCCCCCGAGCTCTCCCCTCACAATTTTACCTACTCCAACCAACATGCACTAATTCCCCTGCCTCAATCCATCCAATCCGCACCGATTGCCATCTCGACCCCCACCACCGGCATCTATCCATCCTGCACTTTCACACCCCCCCCCCCCCCGACCCTATTGTACTGGAAATGTCTTCAGAGCGAACATTGACTATGTTTGATAACGGAATGCAATCAGTTGTGTTTTAATTCCCAATGTTATGATTTGTTTTAATCCATAAAGATGGATTAATTAAATTGTGAACACGTGAAACATTAAAACCGCAGTGTTCGATTGTCCCTGCTACCGTTGACATGTTATTACAGAATTCATTTTAACGGCAAATCAATGCTCTTAATATGGAGTATCAGTACTGTAGTTATTTAATGAGCAACATTCACAACTATACGGTGGATTTATCCAGGTTTTACTTCTACAGTTAGTCACATACATCACAAATTTGGTCAGGAGATATTTCAGTTGAAATTTTAACGTTAATTCTGAAGTGAGAATGATGGAAAAAGCGGTTATCAACAATTTTTTTTAATTTGTTGCTTACAAACTGGGTATCTTCATTGCTGTTCACAACACATGCATCTAATCTGAATGTCCGGTAATGTGGCGTCTTAACACCTTTAAATATATTACCAAAAGAACATTTGCTGCATTTATGTCCTTTGGCCATCTCTTGTTAGTTAGTGTAATGTTTAACCTGTCAGATGGGTAGTCAGTTTTAACAGCTATTATCATAAAATGCCTTTAGAAAATTCCTTGCAACCTGTAAATTTTGTTGTGGATAAATTATGTGGGAAGCGAGAGTGTTTCTGTTCCAATAGCAATAACGACTCATGCTATGGCCATGTCATGATAATTTTCGGTCCTTCACAGAAAACATGCTTGCATCAATCTGTAGTGTGCATGGTTAAGCATATATGTTATCATGGCCCAGGATTTATTGACACAAGTTGATTATACGCTGAATAATCCAACCACATTTTGTTTGGAAGTGGAAAGAAATAATAAAAATTGCATTAATTGCAATGAGTAAAAAGAGTTGAGATACTGTATTATAATTTTGCTGCATGTCATTGTGGTATATATCATGTCTTGATTGGTGAATATGTTTAGTTTGTGACTTTATTTGAAGCAGAAATATGTGAATGCTTCATTGAGCATAATTCTGACTGGTAACTACGCACTTCGTCCGAGCACATTATCGCACGCGTCATGCAAGTCATCTTAATTAACCACCTAAACTGTCATTTGGCAACCTAAAAAGCTGCCAAGGTTGCCCGACTGGCAACAGGGAAAAAAAGTTAAGCGAGAGCCCTGCCCCCTCTCTCTCTCCCCCCTTCCTTCTCTTTCTTCCCCTCCCACTCTAGACGCGCCTGCGAGTTGGGGGCTATGCGCCAGTAGATTTAGATCCTTTATTTGTCATTCAGACCTTTCGGTCTGAACGAAATGTCGTTGCCTGCAGCCATACATGTAATAATAAACAACAAAACACACAATAAACACAGATTAACATCCACCACAGTGAATTCATCAGGCACCCCCTCACTGTGATGGAGGCAAAAATCTTAGGGTTACTGTCTCTTCCCTCCTCTTCTCCCTCTGCGCTGAGGCGATACCCCACTGCGCGATGGTAAGTCAGTCCCGCGGTTCACCGAGCTCCGCGAACGGGCCGGTTCAAGCTCCGCGGCCTGGGGTGGTCGAAACTGCCGCCCTCCAGTCCAGCGGACGCAGCTGTTGCCGCGGGAGCTCCGGAAAACAGGCACCAGCCTGTGACCTGCGAGCTCCCGACGATGTCGTCCACTGGCCCGCGGCCGAGCCCTGGATTCCGCCACCAGAACGCCGCCTCAGCTACCGGAGCACCGTCTCAGCCCCGCGCTGGGCCACCTCAGCTACCGGAGCACCGTCTCAGACCAGCGCTGGGCCGCCTCAGCTACCGGAGCACCGTCTCAGCCCCGCACTCGGCCGCCTCAGCTACCGGAGCACCGTCTCAGCCCCGCGCTGGGCCGTCTCAGCTACCGGAGCGCCGTCCCAGCCCCGAGCCGGGCCGCCATCACGGGAGCGCCATCCCAGCCTCGAGTCATGCCATTGCCACCGGAGCATCTCAGCCCCGCGCCGGGCCGCCCTCACCAGAGCGCCGAGTCGTGCCGCTGCCACCGGAGCGTCTCAGCCAGCACCATCCCAGCCCCGCGCCGGGCCGCCCTCACCGAAGCGCCGAGTCGTGCCGCTGCCACCGGAGCATCTCAGCTAGCACCGTCCCAGCCCCGCGCCGGGCCGCCCTC
The DNA here is from genome assembly GCF_010909765.2 of Amblyraja radiata. Taxonomy (NCBI): domain Eukaryota; kingdom Metazoa; phylum Chordata; class Chondrichthyes; order Rajiformes; family Rajidae; genus Amblyraja; species Amblyraja radiata. The sequence goes on along the minus strand of NC_045956.1, from coordinate 90,300,423 downwards.
ACCGGAGCGCCGAGTCGTGCCGCTGCCACTGGAGCGCCCGAACGCCGCCACTGCTCGAAGACGGCCAGCCTCGCATTAGTGAGTCCTGGCTGGCTCTACCTCCGGAGCCTCGAGGTCGGTCGGAGGTTGGAGGCCGCCAGCTCCGCCATTAGGCCTCAGCGCAGACGGAGGCAGAGAAGGGGGATACGACAAGAAAAAGTCGCATTCCCCCGAAGGGAAAGACAGGAAGCCCTGTTTCAGACCCCCCCCCCCACACATAACACAACCTAATAACCAAAAATGTAACTAAACAAGACAAAAAAAATAACACAAAAAAGTAAAAACAGACGGACTGCAGGCGAGCCGCAGCCGTTCAACAGCACCGCCACTTCCGGACGAGATAGGGCGGTTATGGAGTAAAAGGAGCAAATTAATAATATTAATATAATATCAAGGGTGGGAGTTAGCGTGTGCGTGGGGTAGTTAGTGTGTGTGACGCCGCATGCCGCCCCCCCCTCCCCCCCCCGTAACTGCACGTTGAGGGAACAGACCCAACGGGTCTGCACTCGGTCTAGTATATTACTAACACTCTCATCTTATTTGTTAGTATGTCTGTGAATTCTTTGAATGTCTGTGAGTGTGATCCTGAAACGGTACACAATAGTCACCTTACTCTCCATTGTCCTGTGATGTGCTGTATCAATTTTCGTTCAGATTGATGGCATGTTTTACAAGTTATTCACATTTTAAACTTTCCAAAATGCACTTTTCAAAGCACTTTTCCACTTGCACTGCCCGTTACAATGTTAACAAATGACAGGACTCCCCAGTGCAATAAGAGATTTGATACATTGTTGTAAGGAGAGGGAGGGAGTGGGGGAGGAGGAGAGGGTGAGGATTGTTGTTTAATGTTATTTAATTGTTGTTTATTGTGGGAGTGGGATAGGGGGAGGTGAGCATTGGGGGAGCAGGGACATAGAGTGAGGAGGGGGATAGGGAGGGGAGAGGGTTTATGGAGGGAGGGAAGGAGTGACTGTGGGTATGGGAAAGGAGAGGGAGGGAGCGCATGAGCAGTTTGGTGGAATATTGCATTGGGGGAGCGGGCCCAAAGGGTCAGCACTTGGTCTAGTTACTAATAAAATTCATGAATTGTGCAGTACCTTCTGCATCCAATATCTAACTAAATGTCAGTGCAATGTGGGAGGCACAATAATTAGATCTTTCAATGTTTACAACTTTCTGACAAATTGAATCCATTTATTAACTCATGAGTGATACACATGTGGGTTTAAACTAAATAGTGGGGGGGAGGGATTGACAAATTGGGAGTATAAAGATGGAGTTAAAGGGGAAGTGAGTACAGGAAAAGTTACAAAAGACTCCCGGATTAATGGAAAGGAATGTTTGAGGATAAGGGAGTAAGGTCAGGGCCAATAGGGACCGGAGTGAGAGGCGATGTGAATACCAAAGTTAAAGTGTTGTATATGAATGCGCAACGTATAAGAAATAAAGTGGATGAGCTTGAGGCTCAGTTAGAAATTGGCAAGTATGATGTTGTGGGAATCACAGAGACATGGCTGCAAGAGGACCAGGGCTGGGAATTGAATATTGAACGATATACATCCTATTGAAAAGACAGACAGGTGGGCAGAGGGGATGGATGGGGGTAGGTCTGTTGGTGACGAATGAAATTCATACCATTGCAAGGGGTGACATTGAAGATGTGGAGTCAGTATGGATCGAACTAGGGAATTGTAAGGGTAAAAATACCCTAATGGGACTTATCTACAGGCCCTCAAACAGTAGCCTGGATATAGGTTGCAAGTTGAATCAAGAGTTAAAATTGGCATGTCGTAAAGCTAATTCTACGGTTGTTATGGGAGATTTCAACATGCAGGTAGACTGGGAAAATCAGGTTGGTACTGGATTCCAAGAAAGGGAGTTTATGGAGTGCCTCCATGATGGATTCTTAGAGCAGCTTGTACTGGAGCCTACCAGGGAGAAGGTAATTCTGGATTTAGTGTTGTGTTATGATAAGGGAACTTGAGGTTAAGGAACCATTAGGAGGTAGTGACCATAATATGGTTAGTTTTAATCTACAATTTGAAAGAGATAAGGGTAAGTCGGAGGTGTCAGTATTACAGTTGAATAAAAGGGACGACGGAGCCAAGAGGGAGGAGCTGGCCAAAGTTGAGTGGAAAGATACCCTAGCTGGGATGACAGTGGAACAACAATGGCAGATATTTCTGGGAATAATACAGAAGGTGCAGGATCAGTTCATTCCAGTTCATTCCAAAGACGATCTTGGCTAACAAGGGAAGTCAGAGACAGTATAAAAATAAAAGAGAAGTAGTATAACATAGCAAAGATGTGCGGGCAGCCAGAGGATTGGGTAACTTTTAAAGAGCAACAGAAGATAACTAAAAAGGCAATGCGGGGAGAAAAGATGAGGTACGAAGGTAAGCTAGTCAAGAATATAAAGGAGGATAGTAAAAGCTTCTTCAGGTATGTGAAGAGAAAAAGAAATAGTTAAGACCAAGGTGGGACCCTTGAAGACTGAAAAAGGTGATTTTATAATGGGGAACAAGGAAATGGCAGATGAGTTGAACAGGTACTTTGGTCTGAAGAAGGGTTTCGGCCCGAAACGTTGCCTATTTCCTTCGCTCCATAGATGCTGCTGCACCCACTGAGTTTCTCCAGCTTTTTTGTGTACTTTGGATCCATCTTCACTAAGGAGGACACGAACAATCTTCCTGATATACTAGTGGCCAGAAGATCTGGGATGATGGAGGAACTGAAGGAAATCCACATTAGGCAGGAAATGGTATTGGGTAGACGGATGGGACTGATGGTTCTTACCGTCCTCGTCGTACACCACCGTTTTGTGAGAGTGGTTGGATCCCGGGATCGAGGAGTCAGCGCCCGACAGGTGAGCGGGCCGCGGTAGCTGGTGCCTCTCCATTCGCCGCTGGAAGAACTGACACCTCTACTCCCCGGGTCGGGCGCTGCCTCCTCGATCCTGCTGCACGGCGGAAGCCGACTAGGCTTCCAGAGCATCGCCGATGACTCGCATCAGCTCGTGATTCCCTGCCGCCTGTCCGGATAATATGACCGACATTGGTTGAGCTGAAGCTGGCATCCAACACTCTCACAAAACGCCAGTGTTCGACGAGGATGTTAAGAACACTCAGTTCACTCAACGCAAACTTTAGGTCATTTGTTTCCTTGCGCCCGTGGAAATCCCCACTCCCATCCATCCCAACCACGGCACAAAAGTAATGTGTTGGAATTCTGAAGGAGGGTCTTCTATCCAGAGGTCGGCGGACGGGAGTATCGGCCCAGGCCCGTAGGCAGCGCGGAAGGGAGGCGCCAGCTCCAGCCCCAGCTCGACTCTGTCCCTCCTACGGGATGGGTGGGGTTGAGCTGGAGTTGGTGCTTCTTTTCTGCGCCGCCTGCGGGCCTGGGCCGCCACTGCGACGGGCCAGGCAGATTATTAAGGGTTTGGACACACTAGAGGCAGGAAACATGGTCCCGATGTTAGGGGAGTCCAGAACCAGGGGCCACAGTTTAAGAATAAGGGGTAAGCCATTTAGAACGGAGATGAGGAAACACCTTTTCATACAAAGTTGTGAGTCTGTGGGATTCTCTGCCTCAGATGGCGGTGGAGGCCGGTTCTTTGGAAACTTTCTAGAGATAGCTAAATAGGGTACTTGAAGATAACGGAGTCAGAGGATATGGGGAGACGGCAGGAACGGGGTACTAATTGTGGGTGATCAGCCATTATCACATTGAATGGCGGTGCTGGCTTGAAGGTCCGTATGCCTTACTCCTGCACCTATTGTCTATTGATTATGCCAGCAAAATAATTATTTAAACATTTTATTTCAGACAGCCCTTTGCTTTTTCCGTATTATCCAAAGAAATCGTTACATTATGTTAAAAGGCTTGTGGAAGGACAAATTGATAGTTGTCTACAAAAACCAGCTGTAAGTAATTACTATAAAGTTCATTCTATCACAATGAAATTACCCCAAACATGGTATCAGGTCTTTTATTTACAATATTTTGTACCTTTCACAGGAAGTCATTGGAAATTCTGTTCGTCAGGTTCTCTACATGCCACTATATAAGCTCAATCCAAGGTAAAACAATGACTATAATAAAACATTTAAATTGAAGCAATGCCCCTACTATGCTTAATCAGATACCATTTTGCTTAAATATTTTCCATTTTTAATTGAATTAACTAAATATTTTCATATATTTCTGTTTACTTTCAGTGACAGCGTTGTGCCCAGGTTTTCTTTACCATCATTGTAAGTTCATTGTTCATTTGTTATTGACATGTTTTTTTCTGTGGCTTTAGATTTTGTTCAGTTTTCTGGAAGCTAAACTGAAATCTGCCATGCACTTTTTTGTTTCACAGTTGGAATGATAAGTCTTCAAATTTGCAATATGTCGTATTCACAATGCATGGCACTGAATCTCCCAGAATCTACATTTTGCGCAGACCCACGGACCTTTCAAGGTAAAATAACTGCTCATTCATAGAAACATAGAAAATAAGTGCAGGAGGAAGCCATTTGCCCCTTCGAGCCAGCATCGCCATTCATTGTGATCATGGCTGATCATCTACAATCAGTAACCCATGCCTGCCTTCTCCCCATACCCTTGATTTCACAGCACCTAGAGCTCTATCTAACTCTCTTTTAAATTCATCCAGTGAATTGGCCTCTACTGCCTTCTATGGCAGAGAATTCCACAAATTCACAACTCACTGGGTGAAACAGTTTTTTCTCATCTCAGCTTTAAATGGCCTCCCCTTTATTCTTAAAGGCCTGTCGCACTTGGGCGTCATTTGCGCATTATTTACGCGACATCATTTACGCATCACACGCATGACGCGTGCGTCGTGTCGCGCACGTGATGTGTGCATGATGTGCATTACGCGTGCATGGCGCGTGGCGAGGCGTGGTGGCGTAGGCAGTGACGGGCGTTCATGCGCATCGCCCCAGGATTTTGGGATTCACAAAATCTTTGCGTGACGCGCTAATGACACCCAAGTGGGACAGGCCCTTTAGACTGTGGTCCCTGGTTCTGGACTCCCCAACATTGGGATTTTTTTCCTTGCATCTAGCTTGTGCAGTCCTTTTATAATTTTATACATTTCTATAAGAAACTAATTAATGCCAAACTGCCTACTACATTTCTACCCTGTACTCGTAGTGGTATGACTTGCCTCTGAATCACACTCATTATTCCAATATATGTCCAACGATCTTGGAGGTGTTTCTAAAGCAGACGTGGGTCTTGCCATTAGTTGCCAATTTCCAATTGCTCTCAGGAAATTAGTTTCCAACACAAATTCAGGGTACTGATTTTGGATGATCAGCCATGATCATATTGAATGGCTCGAAGGGCCGAATGGCCTACTCCTGCACCTAATTTCTATGTTTCTAAATTGTTTGGAAAAAAAAGACACAAAAAGTGCCGGAGTAACTTAGACGGTTAGGCAACATCTCAGGAGAACAAGGATAGGAGACATCTCAAAATGGGACCCTTCTTCAGTATGGTTGTGGTAGAGGGAGAGGGGATGATAGCTTGAAGAAAGGAGCAGGGAGGGGGTGGGGAGGTGTGGGAGGGGGTGGTCCCCTTCGCATTGTATGGAACTTTTACATTTTTCAGCTCGAAATTGTGCAATCTGGTGCATACTGTAGCGAGTATTTTAATTAACACTTGAATGCAATGTTTATGCTTTAAATTGGATTAGCTATGAATAAGGTTAGGCTAAATTACATTCCTAATTACATTCCACAGTAGAGCCAGGCTCTGATCAACAGGTGCAGCACATGAATGATCTTGGTGTATTCATGTATGGAAATCAGATTATAATCAAGCACTTGGCCCATGTTGACCAACCTGGGTCTCACTGCACACCTGGTACTACTGACCCTGACTCCAGTTGCATACCTTCTCTCATTCCTGACCCTGAGTCCAGCCTTACACCTGGCCCCCAATTCTACCCTGATCATAGCTGCTTACCTGCTTAGGTTCCCAGTGCTGAACGCTCCCATTGTCCCTGCTTTGACTGCACACCCAGTACTATTCCAGACCTTGACTGGATGCACACTTGGCCTTGTTTAAAGCCCTCTGCACTGACAATATATCTGGCCCACACAAAAAGCCCCATATCTGACCCCCTGGACTTAACCTATTATGTTCAAGTCCACAGGTGCTTTTAAGGGGTAACATTTTCCACACAAAGGGTGGTGGGTGTATGGAACAAGCTGCCAGAGGAGGTAGTTGAGGGAGGGACTATCCCAACATTTAAGAAACAGTTAGACTAATACATGGATAGGACAGGTTTGGAGGGATATGGACCAATAGCTAGGACATGTTGGCGGGTGTGGGTAAGTTTGGCTGAAGGGCCTGTTTTCACACTGTATCACTCTGACTACATTATACCTCCACCATGCATGAATGCTTCAAAATCAAGTGGTCGAGTTTTATTGCCATATACTCAAGCATAGAAACATAGAAAATAGGTGCAGGAATAGGCCATTTGGCCCTTCGAGCCAGTACTGCCATTCAATATCATCATGGCTGTTCATCTAAAATCAGTACCTCTTTCGTGTTTTTTCAACATATCCCTTAATTTCACTAGCCCCAAGAGCTAAATGTAACTCTCTTTTGAAAACATCCAGTAAATTGGCCTCCACTGCCTTCTGTGGCAGAGAATTCCACAAATTTACAACTCTGGGTGAAGAAAGTTTGTCCTCATCTCAGTCATAAATGGCCTACCTCTTATTCCTAAACTGTGACCCCTGGTTCTGAACTCCCCCAACATCGTGAACATTTTTCCTGCAGTTACAATAAGTGAAAATCTAGTAGGCAAGCAGGATGCTTTCTCCACCACCCCCATTTGAAGGTCACTATCTTCCACCGCTTCTACCAGTGCTTGGTACCTACTTCCAGCAGCCACTGGATGTCCTCCAGGATGCACCGAGCCGCAGCCTGGTCCATGCTGGTCACCAGGGCGAAATCGGCACAGAGACCCTCATGGCCGCGGTGCAACGCTTCCGACACCTCTGATGGCCCGGGACTCTTGCACTGAGACTGGTCCATGGCCGGAGCTGCAGCGAGCGACTAGCCAGCCCAGCAAACACTTGCCAGCCCCGGCTTCCCGTCCGAATTTGCCCCCGCCGCTGCTTCAACTTCCATCCCTTCCTCCGCCCCGGCTCTCCAACACCCACGACCAGGTTGCTCAGAGCACAGCAGCGCCTCGTCCAAAGCAGGAGATATTGAAACATATCTAACCAATAAAGTGTGGGGGGGGGGGGGGCTGCAGCAAGCCCCCCCCCCCCCGGTTCCGCGGCCCATGTACCTCTCTCCTGCCGCTCGCCGGCCTCGCTCATGTCAGCCGCTTCCCGCAAATCCTTAAATTCCGATTGCTGCCTGGAGCAGGACATGGCCTTACTTGCTGTGCTGGGAGACACTCATTCACTGCCTGGTCCGATTCTTTCAATGTAAATCTGCATGGAGACATGCTTTGGAGGTGTGTGACGGTTCGGTCAAGTGAGAATAACAGAGAATAAGAATGCTGCTGACCAACCATCTGTTAATCAACCCCCCTCACCTGTATCCACCAATCAGATGCTAGGCTTTGCACCGTCCCCACTTCTTTTCAAGCTTTCTCCCCCTTACTACAGTCAGTCTGACCTGAAATGGCGCTTATTCATTTTTTCCAGAAATGCAGCCTGACGCTCTTTCTCAGCACTTGTGTTCAATATTTTGTAAACCAGCATCTGCAGTTTCTTGTGTCCACACAAAACTCCAAACGTGGCCTAACCAAAATGTTATGAAGTTGTAACGTGACTTCCTGATTCTTATAATCAATACCCTGACTGATGAAGGCAAGGATACCTTATGCCTTCTTTACCACTCCCTCCATTTGTATTGCTACTTTCAGAGATGGATTTGTACATAAAGATTCCTCTATACACCATGCTGCTAAGAATCCTGCCATTAATTGTATACTCTCCGCTTGTAACTGACGTCCCAAAGTGCAACACCTCACTCTTACTCGGATTCAACTCCATCTACTATATCTCTATCCATATTTGGAACTGACCTATATCCTGCTGTATTATTTTGACAACCTTCTTTGCTATTCACAACCTCGCCAATTGTTTAGGTGCGTGCAAACTTACTAAAGGGCCTGTCCCACTGCGGGGACCTAATTTGCGAGTGTAGAAGAGTTTAGGAGAGTATGAAAAAGTGTCATGTTGAAGACCTCCTTCGACTATGTAGAAGACCTCCTTCGATCTCCTCCGACCTCCTTCGTCTATGTTGAAGACTAGCTTTGACTAGTTTCGGGAAAATTGGACACCGAATAGTGGAGAGTGAAGACGACCTTCTTCGATCTCCTTCGACCTGCTTCGACTATGTTGAAGACTATCTACGACTACCTTCGACTACCCTCGATTACCTTAGATTGCCTTTGATTACCTACGAATAACATGCCAACCTACTATGACCTACTTCGACTAAACCTACGAGTAAAAAAAAATATCGATTGTTTTCCATGGCGACCTTTTTTTACTCGCGGGCATTTTTCTACATGCTGAAAAATATGCCGCGACCTAACTGAGGCCTCGAGTACGCGGGGACTACTATCGAGCATGAAGGAAAGACCTCTTGTCGACCATGAAGCGAGTATGAGTCGAGGGCAAACTCTTCTAAACTCACTAATTAGGTCCCCGCAGTGGGACAGGCCCTTAACCTACCCCTTACATTTTTGTCCAAGTCACTTATATATGTCGCACACAAAAGAGGCCCCTGCACTAAATCCTGATGAATCCCACAGGTCACAAACCTCCAGCCAGAATCCCACCACTACCCTCTATTTTCTAAGCCAGTTCTGAATTCAAATGACCAAGTAACCATGGATCCCTTGCATCTTATTCTTCTAGGTCGGCCTACTGTGAGTGACCTTGTCAAATACCTTACTAAAATTCATATCGACAACATCAATTACTTGGCACCTCAAAAACCCCATTCAAGTGTGTAATACATGATCAGTCTTGGACAATGTTATGCTCACTGTCCCTAATCAGCCCATTCTCATTCAAATGCAAGTAAATCCTATCCCCAAAAATCCTCAAAATAGCTCTGCACCAGTGATGTGAGGCTCACCAGTCTATAATTTCTCAGATTGCTTGTTTCCCTTCTCAAATAATAGAACGACATTGACCATGCTCTAATCCTCTCGGACTTCGCCTCTGGCTGGAGAGGATGCAAATATCTTCATCAAGACCCCAGCAATCCCTTGACTTGCCTTTCTCAATAACCTGGGATAGAACCCGTCAGGACCCGGGGACGTATCCACTTCTTCTTGATCTCACATTACCCCAGCATATTAGTATTCTGAAACACTGATCTAACTATCCTCCATGTATTCCTCCTAAGTGAATATCAATTCAAAGTACTTGTTTAGTACCTTGCCTAGATCCTACGAATCCAAATATAAATTCCCTTTCATTATCTTGTTTTAACCTCTCACTAGTTACCCTCTTGCTATGAATGTACACAGAAAATTTCCTTTTTTTTAGTTAATCTGACTTGCCATAACATTTCACGGCCTCTGCTGGGCTTCCAAATTATCTTCTTGAGTTCTTTCATGCTCTCTTTATATTCCTCAAAGGCACTCCCTAATTCCTCCTATACCTTGCATATGGTTTCTTTTTAACCCAATGGACTGCTACATGGATAGGAAAGTTTTAGATGGCTGTGGCTAGTGTAGATGGGGCATCTTGTCGGCATGGGTAAGGTGGGTCGATGCGGCTGTTTCCATGCTGTATAACTCTATCACTCGAAATGTCCAGCGTCTTTCATCTTCCAAGATTCCCTTATCTTGCTACTATCCTTGTCTTTCTCCAAATTGGACCATGCCACTCCTAAATTCTGATCATCTGGTCTTTAATATCAAGATCCCAGCAATCTTCTGGGTTGTCTTTCTCAATAACATGGCTACTTAATAACCTGGATTGAATCAGTAAGAGCTGCTCCCAATGTACTGTCCGTAACTCTTGCCTCATACTATTGTTTTATTCCCTCCATCATTTTAGTACTCTTCCCCACCCCTACCGCAAGGTCCAGACATAAGGGCCTGTCCCACTTACGTGTCCTTGGCACGCAAATTATGCGACCTCGTGATCGCGTTGATGCGCACGGGCATTGTATGGCCGCGCGGGGCCGGTCCCACTGAGAAGCGCAGAGGGGTATATAGTTGTGCGCGACATCGTTCGGGGCTCCGAAATTTTTGTAGCGAACGAAATCTTCGCGCGCCAACGGCCTGTCGCGTAACTGACGGCCAAAGTGGGACAGACCCAAGACCCTGGCGCGACACAACGTCTCACCTCCAACTAGCAACAGCAGGCAAACGATCGCTGAACTCGGCCTGGGGCTCATGGCCGTCGCGGTCCGGATCCACCTCCACTTCTACTCCCAGAGCGGGGCCAAGAAAATTGAAGATAGAACCAAAATGCAGGAGTAACTCAGCGGGATCGGCAGCATCTCTGGAGAGAAGCAATGGGTGACGTTTCGAGTCAAGACCCTTCTTTTCAGACTGAAGAAGAGTCTCGACACGAAACATCATCCCTTCCTTCTCTCCAGAGATGCTGCCGTTCCCGCTGAGTTACTCCAGCTTTGTGTCCATCTTCAAATGACGTCACGCGCTCCAGACGGCTGTTCGTGGGGGCGCTGCAATGGCGGCAGCCCTGTCAGCAGCGCGTTAGTTTTTTCAACTTTTTTAATTTTTTTAGTATGTTTTGAAGTATGTTTTTAATGTTTCTTTGTGTGTTTTGTGTGGGGGGTGGTGTGGGGGGGTGAGGGGGAAACCGTTTTGGTTGCCTCCTCCATGGAGAGGCGACTTTTTCCAGGTCGCCTCCCCCGTGGCCTAACAATGAGGATCGGTGCGGCCTTTCCCGGAGACGTGCCCGGGGCTTCAGCGGCGTGGAGCGGGTGAGCCCTCGCTGGGGCTCGCCATAGGGAGCGCTCCATTTCGCTGGCCCGGGGCAGCCGGCAGACTGAAGCCGCGCGCGGTCTGCACAGCTCCAGCTGGCGCGGCGTCTACATCCCTCGTGGGGGACCCGGGGGAAGAAGAAGCCATCACTGCCGGTCCGCGGCCAACTTCTACCGCGGGCCCTGCGCGGACTTACCATCGCCCCTGGAGGGTAGCTTCGACCGCCGACCCTGCAGTCTGCGGTGCTTCTGGCTGCGGCGCAGCGGGAACTTTAAATCTTCGACCGCCGGCCTGCGGCCTACACCAACTTAAAGCCGCGGTCTCCGGTGAGGAAGAGTCGACTCTGGACTTACCTGGACTTGTACCTTGTCCTTTTACCATCTGGATGCCCGCAGCAACGACTGCGGAGGGTTGAGGACCCGACCACGGGGGAAAATGGAGGAGGACTGGCCAAATTGTGTGCCTTCCACCACAGTTATGAATGTTGTGGTGGTTGTTTATGTTAAATTTTTATTGTGTTTTTGTGTGTGATCTTCATAATTGTACCGCTGCTGACATATTCATTTCACTTGCACTTATGTGCAATGTGACAAATAAACCGTATTGTATTGTATTGTTGTATTGTATGCATGAAATCGCGCGCGACCTTCGCGGGACCGTCACGGCTCAACGCTACCACGAGGTCGCGTATTCTGCGTGCCAAGGACTCGTAAGTGGGACAGGGGCTTTAGCATTATTCATAACTCTCTGAAAATTTAAGGAGTTGTGATCACTGTTCCCAAAATGCTCTTCCACTGAAATGCCAGTTCCTTAATAAGGCTTGTTTCCGAATCTGTTGGGAATGGTCCCCCCTTTAGTTGGACTATCCACATACTGATTTAAGAAACTCACTTGGATACTTGTAACCAGTCTCGGCCTCTTGCACTAGGAAGTTCCGGGCAATATTGGAGATTTGAAAGACACCCGTTACAATAATCCTGTAGTTTTTACACCTTTCCATAATCTGTATACTTATTTCCCAATGGCTATTGGAGACCGAAAATATAATCTAGTCAGAGTGGTTGCACCTTTCTTATTTTGAGCTCCATTCACATTGCCTCAAAGGATGATCTCTCCAATGTGTCCTCTGCTTATGCATAATCTGATACTGTGAGGCTTCTTTGTGTCCATTATCTAATGATGAAGACTCCCTTGGCCATTGCTTGCTAATTTTATATCTCAATGCCACCACTTTGGGTTGGCCGGTCTTGCTGGTAGGACACAAATTGGGGAACATGATAGAAGGGTTAGTAAAGTTGTCTGAAAAGCATTTTTCTTAGATTGTGACCAAGAGTATCTTGGCTGTGTCCTAAACAGTTGCCCATATGATTCTATTCATTACAATTGTTGTCCTAATATCACCCAAAAATGATTGTCCATTACATTTGAAAACTTCCTACTGTTGTAAAAGAAGATGTTGACCTGAAAGATATGCATGTGTTATACATGCACTAGGAATAATAATTGCTACATCAGATTCACTTCAGAGCACAATATTTTAATTAGAAAATGTATTTTGAAGATGTCCATATTCTTTTTCACAGTTTAATCTACTGTATTACCACAATCATTAACATGATCTGACTGGCTTGGATATTGGCCACGGTTTAACGGAAGTGACAAGTGTAATTACTGGAATTTGAACATTATAATAAATTATTTTAAATTTTGATTAGAATACATAATCAATATAATCAAGGCGACAATTTTAAATCTTTCTATTTTTTTTCCTCACAGATCTATTTCTAACAGACTGATTGCTGCGGAGTTTGGAGATTTTTTGTGCACCAGCAAAACTGAGAGCAAGGAAAGGTGATATTCCAGCTTTGTTTCAGTTTGGTCATTTTTGTAATATAACCTCATACCTTTGAGTAAACTGTAAATGTAGTTCTTCACAATCTTAATTTTTACTATATATCACTTGAACTATCCTGAGAAATGATATAGTTGGAATGAAAGGTCAAAACGTTTCTTTGTTTCCTTTCTTTTAGTCAGTTCAGCTTTTTGGATGTTGATTTTTATGATGATGAATTGCTGACAGTTGTATTGAAAGGACACATCGACAACAAAGAAAAATGTCGGATTTTGGCACAATTACCAATGTCATCCATTTACAACATTGAGGAAACTGAAGAAGAGTTGAGCTTTGATTCCAGTAAAAGGTAATGCACAATGTTGAATGTCACACTTGATATTAAATTCATAAATGGTTCTAATACATTTAAACGTATTGTCTCTGAGACAGTGTGCAATAGTTCTGGGATCCAATTTTTTGCTGATCTGAGTGAGATCAGTTACAAAAGGATACAAAGTACTGTAGTAACTCAGCAGGTCAGGCAGCATGTCTGGAGAACATGGCTAGGTGACTTTGTGTCCTTTCACGATGGTTCTGTTTTCTTGGTTAATGGTGATAACATGATCTGAAGTCAGAAAGACTCCTAGGACTTGTGATTCTGCATGTGACCGTGACCAGTCATGGTGGCGCAGTGGTAGAGTTGCTGCCTTATGGCGAATGCAGAGCCGGAGACCGGGTTCGATCCCGAATACGGGTGCTGTCTGTACGGAGTTTGTGCGTTCTCCCCGTGACCTGCGGGGGTTTTCTCCGAGATCTTCCATTTCCTCCCACACTCCAAAGACGTACAGGTTTGTAGGTTAATTGGCTTGGTAAATGTAAAATTTGTCCCCGGTGGGTGCAGAATCGTGTTAATGTGCGGCACGTACCCGATGGCCTGTTTCCGCTCGGTATATCTAAACTAAACTAAAAACTAAATTACTGTCCAATCCTGGATCACTCAATGGTGTGTTCATCGTGAAAACATGCATGTTTTATATTACAATATTCATTTGTACAAGGTACAATGCTAGTTCATGATATATATGGCAGTGGTAGTAGAAAGAGAAACTGTTAAACCACATTCAATAAAGCTTAACGTTTTAATTTGTTTTAATTGCGATAATAGTTTGTACACAGTTGAAGTTCATACCAAATTCGCTGGTAATTGTTAATTCACATCAAAGAAGTATGTCATGATGAACAGGAACATGTTCTTAGAGGAACAGGAAATTATTAACAGCTATCTTCACCACTTTTGAGGGGTCGTATGTGTGCTGCAAGATAGACACAAAATGCGGGAGTAACTCAGTGCGACAGGCAGCATCTCAGGAGAGAACGAATGGGTGACGTTTTGGGTCGAGACCCTTCTTCAGTCTGACCCGAAACATCACCCATTCTTTCTCTCCAGAGATGCTGCTTGTCCCGCTGAGTTACTCCAGCATTTTGTTTAAGCCAGCGTCTGTAGTTCCTTCCTACACATAGATTTTGTCTATATTAACTTCCTGATACGATTGTTCTCTTCACTAATTTTTTCCGATCTTTTTCTGTCCCCATCTCTGCACACTATGAAATAAGCCATGTTAAATCTATTAATTAAAAAAAACCCCAGATCTACTGGTGTTTGAGATGTAGTGTCCTGTTTTAGTGCAAAGTTTAATATGGAATTTTGGTTTGATTTACAGGCTAGATGAACAGATCGACCATATTCCTGTTCGGACAGTAACTGTTGAAAATCAATCACGGACTTTAGAGAACATGAAGGCACAGTATATTGCTGTCAATGGTATTCGTAAAGTTTCCTGTGTGGTAAGTGACTCCTAAATAACGTGTGGCCATTGACCTGAAATGTTAACTCGGGTTCTCTCTCGACAGATATATGCCCAGGTATGCCCAGGTAGCTGAATATTTTCAACATTTCTGTTTTTAGTTCAGATTTCCTGCATCTGTAGTTGTGTGTTTTCCTTTTTAATAGGAAATTTAGTTGCACTCTAAAAAAATCTGTGACGCAGCAGCTGATTGCTCCATTTCTCTGCAAATTTCTTGAAAAGTAAAACATGGATGGTCAAGTCAACATGGTTTAAAAAAGAATATTTCTCATTTATTTCTTTGATAAGGTAGTAGGAATAAGATACAGTTATTGCAGATAAGATAGTTATTGCGAGTAACTTGTCCACATAAAACATCTGCAATAATTTGCCACATTATAAACTAACAAATAAGGGGCTAGCAGAAAAGTAGCAGGTTGACTGGAACAGCAAAGTTTTGAAGAAAGAGTGCTTAATTGTCGACTTGTACTGACAATAAAACAATTGAACTAGTATTTGCCGAAGGTTAACCGGCCCGAGAATGCAATAACACACATATGATATGTAATAATCAAAAATACCATAAATTAATAACTAATACTCGGTAACCATATAAATGCATTTAAAATTGTGAACAAAAGACCAGGAATAAAATCAGAAAATGCTGAGAATACTCAACAGAGGAAAAGAACAATTGCTGTTTTAGGTCAAGGATCCTTTTTCAGAGATAAGTAATGTTACAAAAATAGCATGATTTAAATTTGGAGGAAAGTGGGAGAGTGCAAGAGAGTAAAAAGGGAATGTCTATGATTACGTCTGGACCAGAGAAATTGAATGATACAAAGAGGAAGAAAATGGCTCAGCTGATCTGTCTGTAGAATTTGTAAATGGAAATCATTAAAGGAGAGAGAAAAAATACTGGAATGGCCAGATAAAGACCCGAGGAGCGAAACCCAACAGGGAGCCGGACAGAGCGACCCGAATGCGTGGTAACCGGGGCCGGGCGGGCGTAACACCGGGGGATGGCAAAACTGAGCCAGGAGACTGGAACGGGCCCAGAGCAACGGGGACAACCGGGTCGGGTGAAACAAGCACCACTGGTGCAGCGGGATCGACGGCGGATGACCTCTACGCCAGGGCTGCGCGACCACCACTGGACTGTCCACGTCCACATGGGCCGACAGAGACAGAGTTCACCAGCCCCCGGACAGCCGGGAGAAAATCGGCAGGCATGCGGAGGAGCTGCTGGAAATTCTGCATATTTGTTTCCTGACATCATAATGAGGGAAAACCAAGTTAATATTGCAAGTTAATGTTGTTTTGTACAAACTGGCCAGTTCTGATGGAAACTATAAAAGTGGGTAATCTTAAACAATTGAATGTAGTGTTGGGTTCTGAGGGCTGTAAAGTGGGGAGTCAGACAATCCCTTGAACTTCTGATGCCATAGTTGTAATAGCGTAAAAGTTCATATTGAGAGTAGGATGCAGAATTAAAGTGATAAGCAATCATAAACTTGGGATCCCCCAGATAGAATGTACAAACATATTATTATTTTCTTCCTCTATTATTGTCCAAGTTCATTTTTATATAACAATTTGTTCCTGATTAAATCTGTTTATCTCCCATCAAGAAAAGTAAATTATGGCAGTATATGACAGTCACAGTCATCTACACGCTGATCTTTGTGTCCAATCGCATTCATGCATAAAACTATCTTTGCCTACAAATCACTTCCATAGTTGACATTGCTCAGGCCTGTGCTCCCATTTTTTTATGTTTTCCATTTCTGTAGGAGGTCATTCAAACCATCAAGTCTCTGCCAGCCATTTGAGCATTCCCTTCAGTCCCATTCTCCTATTTATTATCCGGATACTTGTTCTGTCCCACATGCCCATTGCTGCTGGATCTACACTGGAGGTCAATTACAGAAGCCAACTGCCCTCCAATATTGTCTTTGTGAGGAAAGCAAGTCACTCAAGGGAATCTGACACTGTTCAGAGATTCTGCACAGTGTGGAATTACTGTAAATTTCCCACAGACAGTACTTAAAATCAGGCACAAAATCAGATCACCGGAGCTGTGTGGCAGCAACCCTAAACTGCTGCACCACTGCGTTTCCCTCACTTAACCTCAAAGTGTAAATACAATCCTAGTTTTCCCTAATTTTACTAGATGAGAACAGGGACTGCATTCTGATAATGCTGAGAAATAGTTCCACCTGATTGTATTTCAGTAAATTACAGACATTTATGCTTTGTCACTGCCACAGTACAAGATAAAGAATGAGACTACTCAGTCTCATCCTGTTTTTCCCTCTGCCTCTTATAGGGTCAAGGCCATTTACAATACTTTATTTGGCAGCAGTCACAGACTGGCTATAACAGCTGTTTTACAGTGAATTCTAACATGTCCCTTAACTCTTGCAATGCTTAAGTAATCCAGACAGAAACCTCATATCCTTTAGTGTGGGAGGTGTTCGACCAAAGCATGTTTTCTGTATTATGCATTCTGTTGATAAGCAATGTTATCTCTTCTTGTGCCAATTTACAAGGCAGGAATGTGTTTCTCCACACTGCAGCCGAGAGTAAGCTGTTTGGCTAGGTTGATCTTCAAAGAATAATACCTGTAAATTAAAGGATAATGCAAGGGATCCCAGCATAAAATACACTGGTAGCCTCGTTAGCATTACATTAGCACAGTCACTTGCCCAGAGTGAGTGAATTGAGGACTAGAGGACATAGGATTAAGTGAAGGGGAAAAGATTTAACAAGAATCTGAGTGGTAACTTCTTCACACAAAGGGTGATGGGTGTATGGAACACGCTGCCAGAGGAGGTAGTTAAGGCAGGGACCATCCCAACATTTAAAAAACTGTTAGACAGGTACATGGATCGGACAGGTTTGGAGGTATATCGATCAAACATGGGCAGGTGGGACTAGTGTAGCTGGGACATGTTGGCTATTGGGGGTGTTGGGCCGAATGGCCTGTTTCCACGCTGTATCACTCTATGACTCTATGACACACTGCCTGTTATTCCAGAAACATGAATCGAAGCCTATCCTTCAACTGGTACTCTCACAGCACCTCTTCCATATTGAAATACTTCTCTAATCCTACAATCTCATTCGTCACCTCCTTTTGGATATGACGGAAGCTGCTGCCTTTCCTCTCTCTTTATTTGGATCCACAGATCTCCGCAGCCTAGAGATACACCATAAACAAGCTCAAACCATTAGCACAACAGAAAAGTGCCAGTTCCTGACACTACAGCGTTATCAGTAATGCAATCTATATTATAACCATATAATTATGCATTTTAGCACTGATTCCAATGACAATCTAATTTATGGGAATCGTAAAATTCTACTGTATTTAAATTGGAGGAAATAAATGAAAAAACTTTAATTATATTGGATATTATCTATTTTTGAGCAGTTCAAGCTGTCATGAATGGTGAGATTTCTCCGCTTAAGATTTAGTTAATGCCAGAACTGAGATTATATGATATCCATGACATTTTTTCTCCATGTTCATGATCCATTCTCTCCAGTGATGCTGCCTGCCCCACTGAATTACTCCAGCATTTTGTGTCCATCTTTGAAATCCACAACAAGTAGGTTTCAGTTCAAGTTTATGTCAGGATTAAATTATGCAGATTTTCACAGGAAAAAAAAAGTGTCAGAGGCTTTACATCAGATCAAGCTTTGTCAACATTGGATGTTGCTTGTTTCTTTTTTTTTTTAAAGCATGGTCCACCTGTAAAACATTTATCTGTAATACCAATATTTTTGCATTTCATGTTAATTCTCAATTCCTTAACTTTCATTTAACTTTATTGTGGCAGGATATCTGACAATGGATGTTATCAGGTTACATAGAAACATAGAAAATAAGTGCAGAAGTTGGCCATTTGACCCTTCGAGCCAGCAATCTGACCATGGCTGACCATCCAAAATCACTACCCCATTCCTGCTTTCTCCCAATATCCCTTGATTCTGTTAACCCTAAGAGCTAAATCAAACTCTCTCTTGAAAACACCACCGCCTTATGTGGCAGAGAATTCCACAGATTCACAACTCTCTGGGTGAAAATGTTTTTCCTCGGCTCAGTCCTAAATGTGGGGAGGGCAACAATTAATAGGGAATTAGGGGACGGCATCAGTAAATGCGTGGGTTTTCTCCAGTGATGCTGCCTGGCCCATTGAGTTACTCTAGGGCTTTAGGGAGGGAAGAGGGGGGAGGGGAGAGGAGGGGGAGGGGGGGGGAGGGAGAGGAAGACTTTCCCTGCTAGCTGTTGCAGGTTTGAGGAAGACTGAGCCACTGGGACAATCCCAAGTCCACCAGCGCCACCGTGTGGTCAAGACTGAGCTGTGGTGAAAAGCCCTAAACAGCCAGTGTCCCCCCCCCCCCCCAGAGGCAAACACTGAGCCACCAGCATAATCCTGAGCCCTTCTTCAGACTGAAGAAGGGTCTCAACCCGAATCGTCACCCATTCCTTCTCTCCAGAGATGCAGCCTGTCTCCAGCTTTTTGTGATCACATATGTTGTAGCTGTGTTTCTGAACCCAAGCTATCCAGCACGGTGGTGCAGCGCTCGAGTTACTGCCTTACAGCGCCAGAGACCCGTGTTTGATCCCGACTAAGGGCGCTGTCTGTACGGAGCTTGTACGTTCTCCCCGTGGATTTTCTCAGAGATCTTCAGTTTCCGCCCATACTCCAAAGACGTGCAGGTTTGTAGATTTACAGGTTTAAATGTAAATTGTCCCTACTGTGTATAGGATAGTGTTAATGTGTGGAGATCGCTGATCAGTATGGACTCACTCGGCCGTAGGGCCTGTTTCCGCCTTGTATCTATAACTAAATCTAAACTAATGGGAGAGGCTACCTTCCCTTATTCTAAGAAGGGTTTCGATCCGAAACATTGCCTATTTCCTTCGCTCCATAGATGTTGCCTCACCCGCTGAGTTTCTCCAGCATTTTTGGCTACCTTTAGTATATAGTTTTCAGCTTTGGATGTTGTCAAGCTGGAAAGGGTACAGAGAAGATATACGAGGATGTTGCCGGGACTCGAGGGCTTAAGCTACCGGGAGAGGTTGAGCAGGCTGGGTCTCTAGTCCTTGGAGAGCAGGAGGAAGAAGGGTGATCTTATAGAGGTGTACAAAATCATGAGAGGAATAGATCGAGTAAATGCACAGAGTCTCTTGCCCAGAGTAGGGGGATCGAGAACCAGAAGACATAGGTTTAAGGTGAGGGGGGAAAGATTTAATAGGAGCCCGAGGGGTAGCTTTCTTACACAAAGGGTGGTGGGTGTAATGAACGAGCTGCCGGAGGAGACAGTTGAGGCAGATACTATTGCAACGTTTAAGAACATTGGGTCCCAGTCACACGGAAGGCCTGGTTCCCCAACGCAACCCATTCCCCAACGCAATATTCCACCACTCACCCATAGCTCCCAACTGCGCAGGTGCGGCACATTTCCCCTCATCCCCCAGCACTCCCTCCCCCTCCTCTTCATGTGTGGGAGAGGGAAGGGGGGTGTGGGAGGGGGATGGGTGTGGGCGGGGGGGAGGGAAGGGGGGTGTGGGCGTGGGAGGGTGGTGTGGACATGGGAGGGAGGTGTGGGCAGGGGAGGGGGGGTGGGGGGGTGTGTGGGCGAGGGAGGGGAGTGTGGGGGGAGAGAGCTTGAAGAAAAGACGGGAAGAACCATGGGGGAGAGAGGGATATCACGGGGGAGGGGGGCAGGAGTCGGCGAGGGGAACCAGAGGGGAAGGGGCTGGAGATTTGGGTGCGGAACCCCCGGCCCCACCAGCCCCCGGTACTGGCCCCACCAGCCCCCGGTACCGGCCGCACCAGCGCCCGGCCCCAGCTGCGCCCGGCTCCCGTAATCCCCTCACACTCTCGCTCCTCACTTCCCAGGATCTCGAGGTTGCAGCAGGCTCTGGGCCGCTCCGCACTCTGCTCGCTCCGTTCCTTCAGCTTTATTGTGACAGAGGAGCCGGCCAATTAGTGCGGCGATGATGCGCCAGAATGGGCGTCGCGTCCCGCATGACTGACAGGAGAGGAGACCAATCTCCTCACAGGAGAGGAGACCAATGTGCGCACGCGCAGTTTTTAAGATTTTTAAACCTCGCTAACTTTTACAATATACCATTGATCGGAATGAAACTTGTTGCACTCGCAGCACAGGAGAACGGTGAGTGGGCTGGCGAAAAATTGTAGCGTTATCGCATACTGCTTTCGCGCAAATAGAAAAACCGTGCACACGGAAATAGCACAAGATCAGATTTTTTGTTATGTATAGATTTAGACAGGTACATGGACAGGATAAAGCTAGAGGGATATGGGCCAAACGCAGGCAGGTGGGACTAGTGTAGATGGGACATGTTGGTCAGTGTGGGCATGTTGGGCAGAAGGGCCTGTTTCCATGCTGTGAGACTCCAAGACGTCATGTTCAGCACAGACAATGTGGGACGAAAGGCCCATTCCTTGGCTGGACTGTTCTATGTTAGGCCGAATTTGAAGTATTGCATGCAGTTCTGGTCGCCCCATTACAAAAAGGATGTGGAGGCTTTGGAAATGATGCAGATGAAGTTTACCAGAATTACGTAGGAAGGAACTGCAGATGCTGGTTTAAACCGAAGGTGGACACAAAAAGCTGGAGTAACTCAGCGGGACAGGCAGCATCTCTGGAGAGAAGGAACGGGTGACGTTTCGGTTAGACTAAACCCCCCGTCTCCCCAAGCTCATGGTAAAAATATCCGAGTTAGGTTTTGGCCAAAACGTTACTGCAAATGTAAGGTAAAATTGATAAGGAATTGTCATCTGATGATCCCAAAAGAGAATCTACTATCATCCACTACAATTGTTCCTCTGTTGCCTGGCATGATATAACTGGTCTATTGTCTATAGCACACAAAAAAAAAGCTTTTCACTATATCTTGGTACATATGACAATAAAAATAAAAGTAAATTCCTAATCCTGGAGGTTCATTGGTAGTAACTTACAATATTATCATTAAAAGGTTTCCAGTTACTAACCCAATTACAAATCATCTAATTTCCTTTATTGTGTGAAGAAACATTTTTGAAGAAAATAAGTACATAATTTGCACTAACTGACCCGTAATTAACATCATTCCTCAGCTCAGTTCAAACTTACGACATGTGCGTGTTTTTGAAATGGATGTCGAAGATGATGGAGAGGTGGATGAAGAGGACGAACCAGAGTCTCAGGATGTCAGTGGTACAAAGGAAGAGATGGAAGAGACTGCAACTGGTCATGGTAATTCTGAGAACAATGAAACAGCAGCGGTAAAGAACCCTGTGTTGCCTGAAGATGATGCTTCCAGCCTGGAATATGTACCTGGAACCTGGAGTTAGTTTATTTAATGAAAATTGCTGCCACAATTCAAGCAACAGTGAGAAAGACTGCCTGCAGCAACATTGTGTTAATTTCGTTTATTACTTTTACTTGTTGAAGTCCCACATGCACTGTCAAGTCAACTCAAGTCAACTTTAATTGTCACATACACATACAAGATGTACAGTGAAATGAACGTGTCAAACCACCGATGTAAATTGCAGTTTGTACATATTTGGCTACTGCATGTATCATAAAATCCTAGGACTGATGTAATAGTGGAATTAACACAGCTATATCTTGCATTTATTACATTTGTTGCAATGAAAATAAAAGTGTGATGCAAAAGTTTGCCGTGATTGCATGGTAAGTAAAATTGCCCAAAATTAGGTTTGGGGTGAAACTGCTGTGGGATTTTTTTTACATGCGATTGTGCTTGGTATGGCAAGATGAAACCCGTTCACCAATTTTGAAGCGAGCGATGGCAGTGAAGGGGGGAGGAGAATGTGAGATTTTTTGTGACAATCTCTGGAATATCAGAGGTTAAGGGGAGACCTGACAGAAGTATATAAAATTAAGAGGCATAGACAAGGTATACAGTCAGAACCTTTCTCCCCAGGGTGGAAACATGAAAGACTAGAGGGTATAGTTTTGAGGTGAGCAGGGCAAAGTTTAAAGGAGATGTGGGGAAAAAGTTTATATTTTATACAGATGGTGGTGGGTGCCAGGAATGCGTTGCTAGGAGTTGTGACGTTTCTACGGCTTTTAGACAAATATGCAAATGCATGGAATGGAGGGATATGGATCATGTGCAGGTAGGTGAAATTAGTTTATCTCAGCATCATGTTTGCCACAGATATTGTGGGCCTGTGCTTTACGGAAAATTGTTATACCTTGTGCTATTGGCATTCCTAAAATTAACATTCAAAACACCAACTTTTATCTTAATCACATATGAGACCCAATGCCTTCCTTTGGCTGCACTGGGATTGATGCAGATGGAGAAAATGGTCGAGGACAATTAAACCCAAATTATCTTTGTCTAATCTTCATCTAGTTAGTTTTGATTACTTATTTCTTCTTTAAATAAATTCCTATTTTACCAGGATACACATTGCTGCTTAAACACTAAGGGAGAGAAGTTCTGACCAACAGTAATGGTTACCAACTCCTGCACAAAAACCTTAAACCCATAAACTGAAGATCACTAAGAAGGTCAGAGAGAAGATAGGAATGCTAACAGCAAACAGAAGGCATAAGTGCGTCATTTTTTCTGGTTGCAAGGTATAAGGAATGATTTATCACAGGAATGTGCTGGGGTTTGAACTTTTTACAACTTAGATATAGCCGGAAAATGCACCGAAGGTATGGTTTCTAAAGTTGTTGATAACTGATCGTGTGGAACTAGCCTATGAAGAGGACATAAGGAGGCTACAAAGGCATATTGGTAGATTAAATGTGTGAAAAGATATAATATAGAATAGTTGTGCCATAAAGTAACAGCAAAAAGGTTTGACGTACTTGCATGGGCATCGTAATATTTACAGACTTCCCTATCCTAATTAACACCATATAATGTTCCTGGAGAAGTGAAATAAAGTGAGAAAACCCATCTGGCCAAATGAAGAAAGGTCTGGAGATTCATTTGGTGCTGAATCTTCTGCCATTACCAGAATTGGCCCAACTCTTGCTTTAAATGGGTCTAGTGCCAATCCCCATCTTTTCCTGACGTTCACCTTTCTGTGTGTTAAAGAAGAACACCACAAGCAGTTACGAGAATAAAGACGAAGCAACCTACAAAAGTAAAGGCTTGGCCACAACCCAAAAATATTACAAACATCACAAATCAGAATAATGGTTAACCACTCAATTATGAGCACAGATGGCAGTCAAGTTGTGCAGTTGTTATCAGAAGCTTTTGAAATGAAAGAAAATGACTATTGCTGGTATTACCTCCCAAACGCATCCCACATTTCCTGGACTTCTAGAAGGTCAACAGCTGAGCTTCAAACAGTATAGCTTTGTTCTTAAGGTGCCGATTTTAATGAAATAGTTTTACTTATCAAGTTATGCTGCCTCTGCCTCAGCTGCATCTACTGCTAAAAACTCTTTAATTTGTAGAGTTCATACACTCATCCGTGGTTTTGTAGGTCAGGATTAAGATGCCTGTTACATTTAACGGCTCCTAACATTTCACTGCAATACGAAATATAGTGAAGTAAAAGGTTAATGTTGCGTCAAAGCTGATCAAGCTAGGATTATATATTTTTTTTAAATCAAGTAAAAAGTGTTTTTACAAAATTTACCTACAGTTCTCACCAGAAATCTGAAAAGGCAAACTGACAGAAACATGGGTTCTGCTCATATTTTTTATACAGTTGCCTGTTTTTACAATGTTGCTTCACTGGATGTCTTAGTAACACATTCAACACAATATCCACCAGTTCTGAATGAGTTCAACACAAAAGATGTGTCTTTCCTGAACCTCAGTGGTCTCAGCCTTGGAAGAAGCTACCTCGATTGCCTGAGGCAACATAACCAGCTACAGGTAAGCGCTTGGAGTCTTGTCATCTTAACTTGAATGCACTTAATTATTGAGCATTTGTTTGCTTTTCAATTAACTTGAACAGGCTTAATTTGTTGGATAAAATTATGGAAACTAGGTAACATTGGAACTTAATTCTTAAAGTTATGAGGATTTTTATTACAACCAACTGAAATAATTATTAGGTTTTTGATGAGAATATTCATCATATGCTGAATTATTGTCTAGTTAAAAAGTCACAAATAACATTAATGTAATAATGTTTCCTGTCAGAATAATATATGTACTCAGAAAAGGGTGCATTATCCACTGCTTATTGTTGCTTATGGAAAGTGGATTATTAATCTATTATAAAGTTAATTAAAACAACTTTTGCCATTCAACCAACATAAAATCACATCAAAATGGACACAACTATATACTCTTCTATATCAAAGTCTCAGTGCAGATCCCAATGTTAATTCTGTGATTGCTGCATATACCATAACACATTCGTATCTGATTATTTTGCTTTTTAGTTTAAGGCATGAATAAGCTAATTTAAAAGAAACTGGATAATAGCCCTGGTAAAATTGGAATGAAAAGAATGTATTACAAAGTTGCTACATGGATTATTTTGTCAATTTTCCAATGGACGAAGTTTCAAAACGAAGTTTTTATCCACCTGCTTACAAAATAATCCCTACAATAATGCACAGGTTTACAAAAAGCAACTCAAAATATATGCATTTATGAAGATTCATGCTCAAAGTCCAGGCGCATGAGACTCATTCACCTTGGAGGAAGGAAAATTTTGCAAAATTGCAATCAGCATTGAGGATTAGGACAACTGCCTCTATAACCCATTAGTCTTCTCTTTCCAACACACACACAGACACGCACAGAGCCACACAGACAGACAGACACACACACACAGAGACACACAGACAGACACACACACACACACAGACACACAGACAGACACACACAGACAGACACACACACAGACAGACACACACAGACAGACACACAGACAGACATATGCCTAAGCTGTTTGTTGTTGAGATCAAAAACATAAAGATACATTCCAGATCACAATATCAGTTATCAATTGTTCACTTTCACAGTTATTAATCATTTGTTCAAATATGATGTTTTTAATATCAAATAAACTTGGTTCTGCTTGTTCCAGGTCCTACTTCTGAACAACTCCAATTTAGAGACTTTGGATGATACAGTATTCTCAAACATATCTAGTCTTAAACAGCTCTATCTACAAGACAACAGGCTAATGGATTTTCCATCCAAACCAATGCTTCCACTTACTCATCTCCAAGTCTTAATTATCAATAACAATTACATCAAGGAGATCAAGCCAGGTATGTCCCATTTGTCTTTCTGCTTTGAAAATAGTTTATATCCCAGCAATGTAATGTTATTGATAGAGAATAATGAAATAAAATACTTCCATAATTGAATAAAATTAAATGTTGGACTGCCAATAAATATCGTAATGTGATGAAGTAAACCTTCTGACAACCTAATCTCAATAAATTAATCTTCAAATACTGAATTACAACCAAAGTTGTAGAAAATGGGTATATTTGCTTCAAAAGAAAGGGAGGAATTGTGCCCGGGCTGTTTCTTGCAGAGATCAGAAACAATACCTTCCAGATCACAATACCAGTTATCAATAGTTTCCTCTCATAATTAGTTATTAATTATTTATGTACAAATATTTAGACCTATTTAATGCCAAATTTAAAAAAAATATTTCATTTACTATATTTCAAGACCTGAGAACATCCAAAAGTACTTTGTAGCTAAATATATACTTTGTATAGATATCGTTGTAATGTAGACCAGATTAAATGGGCTATGTTATATTGATATTTATACAGCAAAGGTCATGGTTAGAGTTATACAGCACAGAAACAGGCTGTTTTCCCCAACTCATCCATTCCAACCAAGATGTCAACCTGAGATGGTCACATTTGTGTAGGAAAGAACTGCAAATGGTGTTTAAATCGAAGGTAGACACAAAATGTTGGAGTAACTCGGCGGAACAGGCAGCATCTCCGGATAGAAGGAATGGGTGACATTTCGGGTCGAGACCCTTCTTCAGATTTAAAACATCACCCATTCCTTCTCTCCAGAGATGCTGCCTGTCCAGCTGAGTTACTCCATGGTCCCATTTACCTGTGTTTGGCCCTTGTCCCTCTAAACATTTGGAATACACGTATCAGTCCAAATGTCTTTTAAACATTGTAATTATACATCCTCTTTAACTTCCTCTGGCAACATACTCCATAGACCTACTTCCCGCCTTGTGAAAAAAATGCCCCTCTGGATATTTTTAAATCTTTATTCTCTCACTTTAAATCTTTTATCTTCCCTACCCTGGGTTAAAGACTATGCCCATTCACAGCTTTGCCTTATAATTTATGAATCCTTTCTGCACCCTTCCCAGCTTAACAACGTTCCTATAGCTGGGTGACCAGTCAGGGGCGGAAATCCCGGGGGGGGGGGGCAGGGGGGACACGTCCCTCCCCTGTTTTGAGAGGTGGGGGACGACCCCCCCCCCCCCCCCCCATTTTTTGGCAATCCGGATTTTAAAACTCACTGAAATCTCGGCTTTTCGTGAAACAGTGGGGGAGGGACTGCTGATCGAGGGCACCGATTGGACGAGAGAGAAGTCGGTCAGCAGGCAATAGGGGCGGGACCACGATAATTCAGCGCGATGTTTGGAGGAGGGAGCGTAGGTCAGAGGCGGAAGTAGGGGGATGGTACTGAGCGCGGTGACGTCCGTGGGGCAAAGATCAGAGCTTGGGGGTTCAGTATTGTTGTGGATAGAGAACTGGCTGGCAAACAGGAAGCAAAGAGTAGGAGTAAACGGGTCCTTTTCACAATGGCAGGCAGTGACTAGTGGGGTACCGCAAGGCTCAGTGCTGGGACCCCAGCTATTTACAATATATATTAATGATCTGGATGAGGGAATTGAAGGCAATATCTCCAGGTTTACGGATGACACTAAGCTGGGGGGCAGTGTTAGCTATGAGGAGGATGCTAGGAGACTGCAAGGTGACTTGGATAGGCTGGGTGAGTGGGCAAATGTTTGGCAGATGCAGTATAATGTGGATAAATGTGAGGTTATCCATTTTGGTGGCAAAAACAGGAAAGCAGACTATTATCTAAATGGTGGCCGACTAGGAAAAGGGGAGATGCAGCGAGACCTGGGTGTCATGGTACACCAGTCATTGAAAGTAGGCATGCAGGTGCAGCAGGCAGTGAGGAAAGCGAATGGTATGTTAGCTTTCATAGCAAAAGGATTTGAGTATAGGAGCAGGGAGGTTCTACTGCAGTTGTACAGGGTCTTGGTGAGACCACACCTGGAGTATTGCGTACAGTTTTGGTCTCCAAATCTGAGGAAGGACATTATTGCCATAGAGGGAGTGCAGAGAAGGTTCACCAGACTGATTCCTGGGATGTCAGGACTGTCTTATGAAGAAAGACTGGATAGACTTGGTTTATACTCTCTAGAATTTAGGAGATTGAGAGGGGATCTTATAGAAACTTATAAAATTCTTAAGGGGTTGGACAGGCTAGATGCAGGAAGATTGCTCCCGATGTTGGGGATGTCCAGGACAAGGAGTCACAGCTTAAGGATAAGGGGGAAATCCTTTAAAACCGAGATGAGAAGAACTTTTTTCACACAGAGAGTGGTGAATCTCTGGAACTCTCTGCCACAGAGGGTAGTCGAGGCCAGTTCATTGGCTATATTTAAGAGGGAGTTAGATGTGGCCCTTGTGGCTAAGGGGATCAGAGGGTATGGAGAGAAGGCAGGTACGGGATACTGAGTTGGATGATCAGCCATGATCATATTGAATGGCGGTGCAGGCTCGAAGGGCCGAATGGCCTACTCCTGCACCTAATTTCTATGTTTCTATGGAAGTTGATTTGCATGCCCAGGTCAAGCGAAAAACTCTCTGCAGCCCTGGACACAGACCTGTGCCTCATCCTCGGCCAGGATCGATCCCGGGTCTCCGGCGCTGCAATTACTGCCACACCGCCACTGGACCATCCCCGTCCCCACCCAAGTGCCCGGGGGTGGCTAGAGACGTGGGGAGTCGGACGGGAGCGGTGCCCACAGCCAGAGCAGAAAAGCTAGTGCTTCTTGAGCTAGCCCAGTTGTGCTGCATTTAGCGCTGCTTCTCCGCACTAGCTGTGGGCCTTACGCGATTTTTTGGGCGACTGCTGGCACCCGTCACTAATTACAGTCCATAGGGCCCCACGGCTGAAGCTTCCGAAGCCATGTGTGAGTGTGTGTGTGCGTGATTGTGCGCATGCGTGCGCGGCGGCCAAGAAATTGTGTCTCCCCTGACCCCCGGTCCCCTCCATGTTTTGATAGCGATTTCCGTGCCTGACTAGAGCTGCACACAATTCTCCAAGTGCAGTCTCTCCAATGACTTGTACAGTCGTAACATGATATCCCAACTCCTGTTAGTGTCCTGACTGATGAAAGCAAGCAGAGCAAACACCTTGTTCACCATCTGGTCTACCTGTGTTGTTACTTTCAGGAAACATTGTACCTGCACCCACAGTTTCTCTGTTCCATTTGCACTCCAGGACCTTACAGTTTACTGTGTAGATTCTGCCCTGGTTTAACTTACGAAAATGCAGCACCTCATACTTGTCAACTCCAAGTTGAATTCCATGTGCCATTCCTTAGTCCACTTCCCCAATTCATCCAAACTGATCACATTGTAATCTAAATGTTTAAGAATGAACTGCAGATGCTGGAAAATCAAAGGTAGACAAAAATGCTGGAGAAACTCAGCGAGTGAGGCAGCATCTATGGAGCAAAAGAAATAGGCAACGTTTCGTGTCGAGTTCCTTCTCCAGACTGATGTGAGGGTAGGGGGGGGGGGGGGGGGGGGAAGAAAGGAAGAGGTGGAGCCAGTGGACAGGGAGAGCTGGGAAGGGGAGGAGAAAGCAGGGACTACCTGAAATTAGAGGTCAATGTTCATACCGCTGGGGTGTAAACCAAAGATCCTATAGCAAAGCAAGATAGTTCACTCGACGAAAAAGACGTAGTACGGTCATGGGCAGATTCATGGGTAATCTTCGGCCCCATTTCTGTAACCGGCTTCCGTCTCCGCCATCTTTGTCCGCCATAGCTGAGCAAAGATACTAGTGTGGAGACAGAAGCCAGTTACGGAAAAATCAAAGACCCTTTTTGAAACTGTAGGTAATTCTGGACTTTTAGCAGATTCTCTGGATTTTTGGTGATTCAGTGATTTTCCTGTTAATACGCTAACCCTTTTTTAATTCACTATTTTTTATGTATGAGATGTTTCATGGTAACACAATAAGCTTTCCAGGTAACTCAGTAGGTTTATAAAAGTATGGGAACCGGGGCCTCAATATGTTGAAAGGAGTGTGATAACATAGAGAAACACCTTGCGTCACCATGAGCTTTATCATCTCCAAATTGTTTCTGCACGTGAATGTGTCCGAAACAATTTGCCACTGCTGCTACAAGTGGAAGTGGAAGCACATTCGATATTGGCATCATATTTAGCACATGCAAGGTACTAGAAGACTGGAGAGTGGCTCATGTTGTGCCTTTATTTAAGACGGACAAGCCAGAGAAGTGCAGACTGGTGAGCCTAGCATTAATGGTGGATGATTGCTTTTAGATTGGCATGTGGATATGCAGGGAATGTGACATTTTGAAAATTTCTTCTGAATAGATGCCTTTCAGGAGCTAAAGGAGCTCAAAGAGCTTCACCTGGGGCCCCAGGTGCAGTTTCAAAACTTTGATTATCAAGCCCTGCTTCCTCTGAAAAAGATTAAGGTAAGTTATGCTTCTTGGGGAATAATATGAGTTGAATAGCGGGATGGTAGTGTCAGATGTCTCCCTGATCTGTAGCAAGTCATTTCTACAGTCCCATCACTACCAGGAGTTCAAGATCACTCAGAATGCATTTATAAAGGATGACCCTTCAGTGTTGCCACATATTTTATGAACTGTAGCCAGCAGCACCATAGAAAAGTGGGCAATTTCATGGAAAAATGATATCCACTTGAATAAGAGTATGATGCCAGTGCATTTCTAAACAAATCACATCATCTTTAGTATTTGAAGGAAACTGAAACAGCACATAATAAAGCAGAGTCCCAATGCTACCCTACAACATGACAGAGGCTGAAAGATGAGTACATTTAACATGTATCATTTGACCAAACCTTGGCTAACACCATCTCTGCCAGAGCTATTTAATCATAGTCCAGACACAAAGTCTGAAAGTTACAATGTCTGAGCATCACTTGACTAGTTCAGACCCTTCATAGAGTTGTATAGCAAAGAAAAAGGCTATTTGGTCCATTGTATAATGCCTATCTATTCTTATCTCATTTGTTTTTATTAATTTAATATCACTCCATGCATTGCTCATTCAACTCTGTCCAAACACCACTTAAATGTTATTACTGCCCCCTGCTTCTACCACCTTAAGGGGAAAGATTTCATAACAACCTGAGGGGTAACTTTTTCATTCAGACGGTGATGGGTGTATGGAACAAGCTGCAGAAGATGCATAAAATAATAGTGAGGCAGGTACTATAACCGCATTTCAAAAACATTTGGACAGGTGGATGGACTGAAAAGGTTTAGAGGGATACGGACCAAATACGGGCAAATAGGATGAACATAGATGGGGTATCTTGGTCGTCATGGACAAGTTGGGCCATAGAGCCTGTTTCTGCATGGTATGACAATATAACCTCCTCTGGCAGCTCATTCTGATACCATCTACTATTTGTGCAAAATATTTATCCCTCACACTGCAATGATCATACAATATTTTCAGGTGACTAATGTGCATCAGCAGTGACAAAATCACTCACGATTTAGCCATTCTTACCAATGTATATAATTGGGCAAACTATCAGGGAATTATAACAAATGAATGCTGCAAAACTGCCACTAATATAACAAGTGATCCAATAAATTGGAAATGCCAATGTAATTGCAGCATCTCCTTTACTCAGGTCAAATTGACCACAAACATTCTACACAGACTGTGATAAAAGTGCATTTTGCACCAATTGCACCTTCCAAGGTCTTTCAAACTGTACATTCACGGGGTGTTGTAAACATCTCGTAAATCTTTGTGCTGATATGAGTCGGTTCTGCTTGTCAACCACAAAGCACCGACACTTGTCAGGCAGATGTACACACACAAATGAAGAAGGTGAAGATCCTGAGAGTTTTCATGGAAGAGATGGTAAGCCTGGATGTGTGCAAAACCCAAAGTGCTGGAGGAAGTCAGCGGCTCAGGCAGCATCTGTGGAGGAAATGGACAGGCGATGTTTGTGGTCGGGACCCTTCTTCAGACTGATTGGAGTACAAGA
Source organism: Amblyraja radiata (assembly GCF_010909765.2). Lineage (NCBI taxonomy): Eukaryota > Metazoa > Chordata > Chondrichthyes > Rajiformes > Rajidae > Amblyraja > Amblyraja radiata. Next base: position 90,268,444 of record NC_045956.1, on the reverse strand, counting down.
GAGAAAGCTGGAAAAGAGAGATGGGGCAGCACAAAGCCTGGCAAATGATGGGTGATGGGGGTTTGATTGGCAGATGTGTGGAGTAAGTGACTAAGGCTAGAGGTTGTCTCACAAGGAAAGAATATGAGTAAAATGTAAAGCTGGAGGGCGAATATAGGTAGAAAAGGATGAGAGGGGAAAGAGGAGGGATAAAAGGGAGACGGGGGGACTTGGGGATGGTAGATGAGTGTACGATGCAGGGGAAAGTAGTAGGGTAAAGGGGAGTGAGAATTGATAGAGCGCGCAAAGACTGATGTAAAATTCTTTCCTCCAGGTGCTGATTCTCAGAGGCCTCAACCTCACGTTCGTGCCTGTCATTAATCAGATGCAGCTGCTTCAGGATTTGGATTTATCTGATAATCAGATTGATAGAGTATTATCACAGTATTTTTATAATCTCACCAGACTCCAGACGCTACAATTGGCAGGTAACACATGGCACAGTGTTTTACATCTTATAAAATTGTTGAAGATATTTTAACCTACCAATTGATTGACACCCTAAATCGCCATTTCTCCTAAATGGATAAGTGTTATTCTGGCGCATGTCCAGGCTTTAGATTGATATATAAAAAACTAGAAAGAGAAATACAAAATAAGACAGTTTTAATTTTCATTGGATTTTAGAGCTAAAATCGGGAATATCGATGGAACTTTTTTTTGCAGTTGAGGTTCTTGTCAATAGTCAATGTGATGCACAACTCATTTTTATTTCCTGTACCTTTGCCCCCCCCCCCTCCATTTACCATACTGCCCTTCAGTCCCATTAGACATGAACTCACCAGCTAATCATATGCTATTCACTACATAATCTCACATGATCTTTCCCTCTCCTCACCTCACCTCCTTATGTCCCAGAGGAGCTGTTCCCTCCAGAATGCTTTCAAATGTGTCAAAGGTCGTTTATTGTCACGTGTACCAATCAAGGTACAGAGCTATCACATTACCATATTAAAAAGAGCAACAAGACACATAACTACATAAAAAGTTAACATAAACATCCACCACAGTGGATTCCCACATTCCTCACTGTGATGGAAGGCAACAGAGTCTAATCTTCTTCCTCTTCTAACTGTTCTTGCCCTACCATATTCCAATAATATAACTGCACTGGAATTGTATTCACTTCTTGATACTGCATTGTCCAGCTTGACAGCAACCACACGCAGAAGTTGATTGTAACTGTTCTGCAACTGTTGACCACTGAATTCACATCTGTGAAATTTAACTTTCCATTCATTCCATCACCGATTTCTGCTCTGCTCCCTCTTTGACCTCCAGAGTGAGGCAATCCAAGAACTGGCAACGAAGATTAAATTATGTCCAGAAAACCACCTGTGGGCAATACAATTTTTAAACAATGCTTCTGGTTACCAGGAGGGATAATCTTGTTCATGGAAAATCTTGCCCAAGGTCTCTTATCTTGTCCACTAACTTCCAATTTCAATACAGCCACCTCACATTGTATGCATGTTAGATTAATGCAATTTTGGAATGACATATTTGTTTAATTAATACCAAAGTCTAATTTACGTGCTCGTATTTTTGAAACAATGCGCTCAAATATACGCCTGGCAGCGTAGTCGTGTGCAGTAGCTGTACAGTACAACAGTGACCGCATACAACATGCTATTGCTTATCACTTTCTCAGTTTTCGTCCATGCCGCCTTTACTTTGTGCATAGTCATTTAGAGTTGCTGTATTTTAGTGTAAAATTCTGTTTTCCCCATCAACCATGATAACTGCTTTTTCCTTACTAATGAGTGGGATAAAAGAATAATGGCAGTCATAAATGTGTGTTGTGCATACATTTATATGACTTTTCACCTCACCTGTACCCTTTGCATACATTCTTATAGTAAAAATGTTTAATTTACATGTTTTTATGATGGGTGCTGCTTTTCAAGAACGTAACCCCCGCATAAAATGAGAATGACTGTACTTAAAGTCACATTATTATTTCTCTTTCCCTTTTGGCTGTGTTAATAAAATGAGGAGACATCTGTGAAATTGAACCAGAGGGTAGAAGAATGAGTGGAAATCTCATTGAAATGTACCAAATTTTGCTAAGTTGTGACCTGCTGGTTGCAGGGGTTATGAGGGGAGAAGAGGTCTAGGTAATGGGATTAAACATTTAGGATTGAAATGAAAGTGTGAAATTCTCAGTCACTGAAGGTTGTGCAGACTAAATTGTTGAATATACTAAAGAAAGGAGATACATTTTGAGACAGAATTGGCCTCAAGAAGTTTGGGAGGAGAGCAAGCTGTGGCTTTCAGACAGGATTGGTCTTGGTCTTATTGGACAGTGGAGTAGGCTTGAAGAACCAAATGACCAGCTCCTCTTATAGTTCTGTTTCCAACTTTCCTCGTAAGATACTTACTTGTTAATGTTTTCTTATTAAAATTGGAAGGAAACCAAAATAACCTTTGCATGTGGAAATACAATAGACAATAGGTGCAGGAGTAGGCCATTCGGCCCTTCGAGCCAGCTTGGGAGATCATCCCCAATCAGTACCCCGTTCCTGCTTTTTCCCCATATCCCCTGACTTTGCTATCTTTAAGAGCCCTATCCAGCTCTCTCTTGAAAACATCCAGAGAACCTGCCTCCACCGTCCTCTGAGGCAGAGAATTCCACACATTCACAACACTCTGTGAGAAAAAGTGTTTCCTCGTCTCCGTTCTAAATGGCTTACCGCTTATTCTTACACTGTGGCCCCTGGTTCAGGACTCCCCCAACATCGGGAACATGTTTCCTGCCTCCAGCGTGTCCAAACCTTCAACAATCTTATGTTTCAATAAGATACCCTCTCATCCTTCTAAACTCCAGAGTGTACAAGCCCAGCTGCTCCATTCTCTCAGCATATGACAGTCCCACCATCCCGGGAATTAACCTTGTAAATCTACGCTGCACTCCCTCAATAGCAAGAATGTCCTTCCTCAAATTAGGGGACCAAGACAGCACACAATACTCCAGGTATGGTCTCACTAGGGCTCTGTACAACTGCAGAAGGACATCTTTGCTCCTATATTCGATTCTTCGTGTTATAAAGACCAACATGCCATTCGCTTTCTTCACTGCCTGCTGAACCTGCATGCTTACTTTCATAGACTGATGTACAAGGACCCCCAGATCCCGTTGTACTTCCCCTTTTCCCAACTTGACACCATTTAGATAGTAATCTGCCTTCCAGTTTTTTCTACCAAAGTGGATAACCTCACATTTCTCCACATTAAACGTCATCTTCCATGCATCCGCCCACTCCCCCAACCTGTCCAAGTCACCCTGCATTCTCATAGCATCCTCCTCACAGTTCACACTGCCACCCAGCTTTGTGTCGTCTGCAAATTTGCTAATGTTACTTTGAATACAGAGAATTTTTCAATTAAAAACATAGAAACATAGAAAATAGGTGCAGGAAGGCCATTCGGCCCTTCGAGCCAGCACCGCCATTCATTTTGATCATGTCTGATCGTCCCCAATCAATAACCCGTGCCTGCCTTCTCCCATTATCCCTTGATTCCACTAGCCCCTAGAGCTCTATCTAACTCTCTCTTAAATCCATCCAGTGACTTGGCCTCCACTGCCCTCTGTGGCAGGGATTGTCTGATGAACCTTTGCATATGTTGACTGATAACAGAAAGGATTTTGTAGTCAGTCTTATATTTGCTAATATACAAACCAAATTATGTAAGTGCGCTTGTAGCTGAAGAAACCAATGCGGAACTGACAATCTCTGTCGCAAAGGTCACGTGTGTGGTCACTGGTCTGTTGAAGTTGTTGCACTCCTTTCTGCATGCCCACTTGTCTGCTGCATTCAACAGTTTCTCTTCCCCCGTTTTGAGATGTTGGTTCAGGGTACCTCTCCACCTCATGCGGTCAGCTGCAAGACTCTCCCAGGACCCCACATCGATGTTGAGCGCCTTCATATCTCACTTGCAGACATCCTTGTAACGTAGCTGGGGGCGGCTGATGGTTCTCCTCCAAGATGTCAGCTCTCCATAGGAGAATGTCTTTTGGACTACGGTCATCCTCCATGCGGTGGACAAGGCCAAGCCACCGCAGTCTGCCTGAGTAGAGAGTACATACTAGGAAGGCCAGCACGAGACAGGATCTCGGCGTTGGACATTCTGTCTTGCCAGGATATGCCCAGGATACGGCGGATGCTTCTCAGTTGGAAGGTGTCGAATCTTCTCTCCTGCCTGGCATATGTAGTCCATGTCTCACTGCCGTACAGCAGCGTGCTGTTGACATAGGCATTGTAGAATTGTCTTCACTGTCAGCTTTGGCTTGGTCCACACTCGAGTTGTGAGGCGAGTGAGAGTTGAAGCTGCCTTCCCGATCCTCTTATCAATCTCTGTGTCCAAGGAGAGGTTGTCAGTGATGGTCGAGCCGAGGTACGTGAACTGATGGACGGCATCGAGTTCGTAGTTGTCGATGGTGATGACAGACGGCGCCTCTCTATCCTGCCCCAGGACGTTCATCTTCTTCTGGCTGATGGTCAGCCCGAAGTCCTTGCAAGCCTGATAGAAGCGGTCCATCAGTGACAGTAGTTCCTGCTGGGTGTGGGACACAAATGCAGTGTCGTCGGCAAACAACATGTCTCTGATGAGAGCTTCACATACCTTTGTCTTTGCTCTGAGGCGGGTGAAGTTGAAGAGCCTGCCATCTGATCTAGTACGCAGGTAGATCCCCTCTGCTGCAGTGCCGAAGGCATGTTTCAGGAGCAGAGCGAAGAAAATCCCAAAGAGTGTGGGAGCGAAGACGCAGCCTTGTTTGACGCCACTGCGGGTGTCGAAGGGCTCCGAGAAGCTGCCATTGCACTGCACTGTCCCCTTCGTGTTGATGTGGAAGGATTCGATCATGCTCTGCAGCTTTGGTGGGCAGCCAATCTTTGGCAGAGCCTTAAATAGGCCATCTCTGCTGACGAGGTTGCACGCCTTGGTGAGGTCAATGAAAGCAACATACAGGGGCATCCGCTGATCTCTGCATTTCTCCTGGAGCTGGCAAATGGAGAAGACCATGTCCACTATTGACCTTCCAGCTCGGAAACCGCACTGTGACTCTGGGTAGACACGTTCTGCCAGTTTCTACAGGATCAAGATGACCCGAGCAGGGACCTTGCTGACGATGTTGAGGAGGGAGATGCCTCTGTAGTTGTTGCAGTCGCTGTTCTCGCCCTTGTTCTTGTAGAGGGTAATGATCATGACATCCCTCATGTCCTGCGGTACAGCTCCTTCTTGCCAGCACTGGCAGAGGACTTCATACAAAGGAAGCAGTAAGGTAGTCTTGCAATGCTTGATCAGGTCAGGGTGATTCCCGTCGCTGCCTGGGGCCTTGCCTGAGGCCAGGCTGTCAATGGCCTTGCAGAGCTCTTCTACCGTCGGTTCTCTGTCTAACTCATCCATGGTCGGCAGGCACTCGATGGCATCAAGGCCTGAGGGGGACACGGTGTTCTCTCTCGCGTAGAGGTCGGAGTAGTGTTCCACCCATCACTCTATCTGCTGGCATTCGTCTGTGATTACTTCCCCAGTGGAGGATTTGAGGGGGGCTGTCTTGCTATGGACTGGTCCGAGTGCCTTCTTAATGCCATCGTATATTCCCCTGATGTTCCCAGTTATGATGGCCGTCTGGATGTCCTCACTAAGCTGTGTCCAGTAGTCATTGGCACAATGCCCGGCAGTCTGCTGATCCTTGCTTCTGGCAGCCCTGAGGATCGGCAGGTTCTTCTCGTTAGCTGACCGCTTGTACTCGGCTATGGAGGGGCGCTTGACTGATGACGGTAGTCATGTCGGTCAACTTGTCCTCAAAGTCGTGTGTCTTCGAGGTCTTCTTCCCAAAGCTAGCCAAGGCTTTGCGGTGCAAGATGTCCCGCAGAATTTCCCACTTCTCTGTTGCAGTCTCCAGGACACGAGGTTCCAAGTTCTCTCTCAAAAGCCTCTGCAAACTGTTGCACGAGGTCTGGACGGGGCATCTAGCTGACATCGATGACATAATGCCCTTTAATCTTTTGATTATTTACTTGCAAACAAGATTTTACATTTGCACACACTAAGGTTTACAATTAACCGAGCATAATATTTAAATTATTCAATGTCATTGTTTGCTTCATTTTGAAGTTTCATAATGGATCAAATACGATGTTGGCATCTGTGAGGCTTTTGAATAAGGACATAGATTTGTAAGGAATTGAAGGATATGCATCACGAGCCGGTATCATGTTCAACACAGACATTGTGGCTGATGGGTCTGTTCTTGTGCTGTACTGTTCTATGTTCTATCTAATACATGAACCCATATACCTTGAGTATCTTGAGCAAAACTGTGGACTGTTTTTGCAGGGTCTGGGATTACATTTATCAGCAAATCAGCCTTCAGCTCTCAGAAGAACCTGCGCCTGTTGGACTTGTCCAGGAACAAGCTAATCACCCTTTCGAAAGAAACACTAAGTCCCATTATTGGGTCAAGACGTAGTGCTGTGGTCATTATTTTGGCTCAGAACTCATTTCACTGCGATGCCAGCATGTGCCTGATGAAGAGATGGCTGGACACTGTAAAGGTATAAGCATGCTACTTATTACTGTAAAGAACATTTCATCTTGATGGAATCAGACAAGTCCTTTGAAGAACATAAAGAAAAGAGGAAAGAACAAGCTGCTAATTAGAAAGGCCAAAATATAACCATATAACAATTACAGCACGGAAACAGGCCATCTCGGCCCTACAAGTCCGTGCCGAACACTTATTTTCCCCTAGTCCCATCTACCTGCACTCAGATCATAACCCTCCATTCCTTTCCCATCCATATACCTATCCAATTTATTTTTAAATGATAAAATCAAACCTGCCTCCACCACTTCCACTGGAAGCTCATTCCACACAGCTACCACTCTCTGAGTAAAGTTCCCCCTCATGTTACCCCTAAACTTCTGTCCCTTGATTCTGAAGTCATGTCCTCTTGTTTGAATCTTCCCTACTCTCAATGGGAAAAGCTTAGCCACGTCAACTCTGTCTATCCCTCTCATCATTTTAAAGACCTCTATCAAGTCCCCCCTTAACCTTCTGCGCTCCAAAGAATAAAGACCTAACTTATTCAACCTTTCTCTGTAACTTAGTTGCTGAAACCCAGGCAACATTCTAGTAAATCTCCTCTGTACTCTCTCTATTTTGTTGACATCCTTCCTATAATTGGGTGACCAAAATTGTACACCATACTCCAGAATTGGTCTCACAAATGCCTTGTACAATTTTAACATTACATCACAACTTCTATACTCAATTCTCTGATTTATAAAGGCTAGCATACCAAAAGCTTTCTTTACCACCCTATCTACATGAGATTCCACCTTCAGGGAACTATGCAGTTATTCCTAGATCCCTCTGTTCAACTGCATTCCTCAATTCGCTACCATTTACCATGTACGTCCTATTTTGATTTGTCCTGCCAAGATGTAGCACCTCACACTTATCAGCATTAAACTCCATCTGCCATCTTTCAGCCCATTCTTCCAAATGACCTAAATCTCTCTGTAGACTTTGGAAATCTACTTCATTATCCACAACACCACCTATCTTAGTATCATCTGCATACTTACTAATCCAATTTACCACACCATCATCCAGATCATTGATGTACATGACAAACAACAGTGGACCCAACACAGATCCCTGAGTCACCTTACTCCAACCTGACAAACAGCCATCCACCATTACTCTCTGGCATCTCCCATTCAGCCACTGTTGAATCCATCTTGCTACTTCACCATTAATACCCAACAATTGAACCTTCGTAATCAACCTTCCATGAGGAACCTTGTCAAAGGTCTTACTGAAGTCCATATATACAACATCCACTGCTTTACCCTCATCAATTTCCCTAGTAACCTCTTCAAAAAATTCAAGAAGATTAGTCAAACATGACCTTCCAGGCGCAAATCCAAGTTGACTGTTCCTAATCAGACCCTGTTTATCCAGATGCTTATATATATTATCTCTAAGTATCTTTTCCATTAATTTGCCCACCACTGAAGTCAAACTAACAGGTCTATAATTGCTATGTTTACTCTTAGAACCCTTTTTAAACAATGGAACAACATGCGCAGTACGCCAATCCTCGGGCACTATTCCCGTTTCTAATGACATTTGAAATATTTCTGTCATAGCCCCTGCTTTTTCTACACTAACTTCCCTCAATGTCCTAGGGAATATCCTGTCAGGACCTGGAGACTTATCCACTTTTATATTTTTCAAAAGTGTCAGTACTTCTTTTTCTTTGAATCTAACAGTATCCATAGCTACTCTACTTGTTTCCCTTACCTCACATAATTCAATATCCTTCTCCTTGGCGGAAGAAAAGAAATTGTTCAATGTCTCCCCCATCTCTTTTGGCTCTGCAGATAGCTGTCCACTCTGTCTCTCTAATGGACCAATTTTATCCCTCGTTATCCTTTTGCTATTAATATAGCTGTAGAAACCCTTTGGATTTACTATCACCTTACTTGCCAAAGCAACCTCATATCTTTTAGCTTTTCTAATTTCTTTCTTAAGATTCTTTTTACATTTTTTATACTCCTCAAGCACCTCATTTACTCCATGCTGCCTATAATTATTGTAAATCTCTCTCTTTTTCCGAACCAAGTGTCCAATTTCCCTTGAAAACCATGGCTCTTTCCAATTAGCCTTTCTCCAATCAAAAATCTCAACCCTAGGTCCAGTTCTGACCCTCTCCATAATTATATTGAAACTAAGGGATACCTCCGCCACCTGACCTCTCATTTCCTAACAGGAGGTCCAGCACTGCCCCTTCTCTAGTAGGTACCTCTATGTATTGCTGCAAAAAACTATCCTGCACACATTTTACAAACTCCAAACCATCCAGCCCATTTACAGAATGCGTTTCCCAGTCTATGTGTGGAAAATTGAAATCTCCCACAATCACTACCTTGTGCTTACTACTAATATCTGCTATCTCCTTACATATTTGCTCTTCCAATTCTCGCTCCCCATTTGGCGGTCTATAATACACCCCTATAAGTGTTGCTACACCTTTCCCACTTCTCAGTTCCACCCAAATAGCCTCCCTAGACGAGCCCTCTAATCTATCCTGCCAAAGCACTGCTGCAATATCTTCCCTGACAAGCAATGCAACACCTCCACCTCTTGCCCCTCCAATTCTATCACACCTAAAGCAACGAAATCCTGGAATATTTAATTTCCAATCACAGCCCTCCTGCAACCATGTTTCACTGATCGCCACAACATTATACTTCCAGGTGTCAATCCAGGCTCTAAGCTCATCCACCTTTCTTACAACGCTCCTAGCATTAAAATATACACATTTAAGAAACCCACCGCCTCTTATTCTCTGTTTATTTTCTTTTTCTTCTTTCTCCCTTAGATTTTGGGTCCGAGTGCTTCCCATCTCTGTCTCCTGCCTCACACTCTGTCCACTAGCTTCCTCTATTTGAGTCCCTCCCCCCAACCATTCTAGTTTAAAGTCTCCCCAGTAGCCTTTGCAAATCTCCCCGCCAGGATATTGGTCCCCCTCGGGTTCAAGTGCAACCCGTCCTTTCTGTACAGGTCACAATAAACTGCAAAATGTTTTTTGTGTCGAATTAAAGGAAATCCCAAAGCTTTTTATCGCTATATTTAAAGCAAGAGGGTAACCAGGGAGAACATAGGGCCTCACGAGGATAAAGGAGGGAATTTGTGCTTGGAATCTGTGATATAGGCGAGGAACTAAACAAGTACTTTGTATCTGTTTTCACCAAAGAGAAGGATATGGAGGACAGTGAGATCAGTGTGGTGAATATTAAGAGCAGTTTGAGATTAAGAGCAAGGAGGTGATGGGATTCTTGAAGAGCATTAATAGAGTCATAGAAAATAGGTGCAGGAGAAGGCCATATAGAGGGCTATGGGCCAATGCAAGCAAAATAGATTAGACCAACTTGATTGGCATGGACAAGATGGGCCGAAAGGCTTGCTTCCATGCTATATTGTGCTACGATTCTCTAAAATATGCTAGAAGCAGAGAGGCACTCTCATATTTTTAATTAGAGAATGAGCTAAACTTTTTCCTTTAACGGGGCAATATAAACAGTTTACGGCACACTTATTTGGGTATCTTCCAGATTTAACAGTGTGTAATCTTTAACTCTTATTCTTGACAGATGCGCGTGCGGCTCGACCTGATGTGTTACAGCCCTGAGAGTCTCAAAGGACAGTCAATGACCCAGCTACTGCTCACTGACTTCAACTGTGTAAAAGAGCCTAATTTTGCATTTCTACCCAAAGCTTCACACATAAACAAAACTACTGTGGCACACTCATTTCTTGGGAAAGGTAACATTTAGAGGTTATTCTATAATTTAGTCATTATGTTATAGATTTTTACTTTATCATAATATCAATATTTACTTCAACTGATGTTTTTTTTTGCATTTTACCAGGGATCATTGGCGTCATAATAGTTGCTGCAGCTGCACCTATTCTTCTCATCTCCATTATATACTTAGCATCATCAAAGTCAATTCAACAATCTCGTCTCATGAAACATTGTGCCTGCAACAATATGGGATCCACTCAGCAAGGGAAAGAAGAGGCAGCCACAAACAGCTTTCCTCTATAAGCATAATGCAAACTGTATTTACAAAACCTGCATGTACAACAACTGAATACCTACAGCTGTAACTCTAATGTACCATGACAAAAATAGGAGACATGATCCCTGTGCTTAGCAGGTTTTGACTTGTTCATACACCCTTCATCCAATGTGTTGAACACATTTCTGGAAATGGAATGTATGCCACTTTTTTCAGATAATTGTTGAAAAAAAACATGCAGTTGCTTTTTAACAGTGCCAAGAATGTGGAAACATTTATCCACATCATCTGCCAAGTGATTGACCAATTACCTGGAAAATACTTCCCGTTGACTTCGGCTGGTTCAAAATTAGGGAATTAAATTTATATTAAAGAACTTTCAAGCTTGATTCATAGATTTTATATTTGTTTTCAATTTATTTTTAAAATCTCAAGTATCTTCAGCAATCTGACTTTCGAAAAGAGAATCCAGAGATTCTACAATATTAAGGGCAATGTAGAGTGACTAGTGAGAGAACTTGGCCCCGTAGAGATCAACAATTTCATCTACATAGGGAGGCACAGAGATGGGCAAGGTAAATATTTCTAATTTGTATTAATGAAGAAAGACATGGATTCTAGGAAACCCGGGGAAGTTAATAACGGTGTCTTAAAGAAATCACAGTATAGAAGAGAAGGTGAAGGTGTTCATAAAAAACATAAATCCCCAGGACTTGATCAAGTGTAGCCAAGGATGTTGTTAGAAGCAAGGGAAGAAATTGCAGGGACCCTGGAAGAAATATTTTGTACACCAATATCCTTGGGTGAAGTGCTAGAAGATTGGAACATGACTAATATGGTGCCTTTATTTAAAAAAAGGCTACAAGGAAAATTCTGGGAATAACAGACCAATGAGCCTTACATCAGTTGTGGGTAAGTTATTGGAAGAGATTCTGAGAAAGACAAGATCTGATAAAGGATACTCTGACTTTGTGTGTGGTAAAATGTCTCACAAATTTGAGTGTTTTTAAAAAAAAGAGGTGACCAAGGAGTTTGATGAGGGCAGTGACGTTCTCTACAACCTTTGACAAGGTACTGCATGGTAGGTCTGGAAGGGTAGATCACATGGTATCCAGAGCAAGCAGGCCAATAGGATACAAAATTCAATTGAAGGTACGGGATAGAGGATGGTAGTAGAGGTGTTAGTTTTTAAAAAGATCGGAGGTTTGCAGTAAGTGATGTGATGTAGGAGCTGCTAAGTATATTGCTCTTTGTTATCATATCTATCTATCTATCTATATACTTTTAAAACTCTGTGTGTTATTTAGTGTGTCATTTAGCATGTGAAACGTATCTCGAAAACCAGATGCCGAAACGAGGACATTTTTACATATTTCAGGATGGCCCAACCGCCCCCCATCCTGCCAGTTTGTTGATTCCATTGAATTGAATTATTTCGCACTTAACATCACTAATTCTTAGCATTAACTTTTAATTTCAAAGAGTTAAAAAAAAAAAAAATGTGCTGCCTTCATTGACAGCTTAGATCGGACCAGCTATGTGTGTGTGCGTGTGGGGGGGGGGTGTTTAGTGTGTGTGGTTCAGGCTCCTCCCCTGAATTCAATAGCGCTGCCGACAGCTTTCGTGCATGAGACGCGCACACTCATTTCCAGAACATTCTGAACCCGTGACGCACGGTTGCATTTTGTTTTCTGTCTCTCCCCCTCTCCCTCACCTCTCTCCCCTTCTCTCTCTCCCCATCTCTCACCCCTCCTCCCCCACCATCCGCCCCTCACCCTCCCTCCCTCCCTCTCCTCCTCCTCCCCTCCACGCCCCTCTTGCCCTTCTGTCTGACCCTTTCTCTCTGTCTCTCCCCATTCTCTCTGCCCTCACTCTCTACCTCCCCCCCCCCCACCCCCCTCTCTAGATGCGCCTGCGAGTTGGGGGGCTGTGCGTCAGTGGATAGGGCGGGTATGGGGTAAAAGGATTAATAATAATATAATATCAAGGGGGTAGTTAGTGTTTGTGTGGGGGGGTAGTTAGTGTGTGTGACACCGCATGCCGCCCCCCCCAGCCCCTCCCCCCGCAACCACACGCTGGAACAGACCCAACGGGTCTGCACTTGGTCTAGTATACTTTTAAAACTCTGTGTGTGTGGCGGTGTATGTCATTTTGCCTGTGAAACGTATCTCCTCGAAAACCAGACGAATTTCTGTAGGGATTTAACATGATTTCAGAAATCCACTCTCTAAATTCGGTCAATTATTTCCCCAGACTTTGAATAAAGTTGTTCACAAAACTCACTTTTTCAAAAATAATCGCCGCTTGCCAACTGCTGACGTCACAATGCCCACATGCCCACCAATTGAGGCCCACCTGCCTCCTGGCCCCGCCCCCCACTGCTATGGATTAATGCAGCTGCTGTCAATGCGCATGCGCAGTTTTCCACGAGGTACGTTCGTCCACCCATCCCTTCTTCAAAAGGCGCAGAGATCGAGAAGAGATCTCGGGGTTAGCGGCGCTTCACGCGCTGAACCTTCTCACCAAAGATCTTATAGATAGGATCTTTGCTCCTCACTGCCAGTGCAGCTCGTGAAGCCCCGCCCCTCCCATCCCTCCTATTCCAGCTGTGGGTTTCCAGAGTCAGAAGCCGCTTCTGTCTCATTTGGCAGCCCACTCACTCGCCCGGCTCCCCTCCACCCTCCCTCCTCTTCTCACCTCCTCCCCTCTCTTTCCTCCCTCTCTCCCCTACCAGAGATCCTATAATCACCCCCCCCCCCCCCCACGTCACGCTGGCGGAAGCCACGATCGGCTGGTCCCCCCCGCTGCTTTTCACCTCAGATTGCTCCATGCTTCGCTCGGGCTGCCATCCCGCCCCTCTCTCTCTTTCTCCCCCTGTATCTCTCCCCCTCCATCTCTCGCCCCTTCCTCTCCCCAACCCCCTGCCCTCCCCTAAACCCCATTCCACCCTCCACACCCACCGCTCCCCCCCCCTCCCTTCCCTCACCTCTCCCCTCCCTTCCCTCCATCTCAGTCCCTTTACCATCTCACTCCTCCCCTCTCTCCTCCCATCTCTCGCTCCCCTCCACCCCCCCCCCTCTCCCTCTGTCTCTTGCCCCTCTCACTCTGTCTCTCCCCATTCTTGCTCTGCCCTCATTCTCTACCCCCCTCCCTCTCTAGACGTGCCTGCGAGTTGGGGGCTATGCGTCAGTGGATAGGGTGGTTATGGGTTAAAATGAGCAAATTAATATTAATATAATATCAAGGGGGGTAGTTAGTGTGTGTAGGGGTGGTTAGTGTGTGTGACGCCGCATGCCACCCTGCCCCCCCCCCCTCACCTACCCCACCCCCTCTACTTCCCCTACCCTTGTCTCCCCCTTCACTCTCCCCTCCTCCCCCATCCTCCTCCCCTCTCTCTCCCTTCCCTCCCCATCTCCCACTCTCTCCCCATTTCCCCCTCCCCGTACCACTCTCTCAGCGGGTCTGCACTTGGTCTTGTATACTTTTAAAACTATGTGTGTGTGTGTGTGCATATGTTGCCTTTGAAACGTATTTCCTTGAAAACCAGACGCAAAAACGCGGAGATATTTACATATTTCGGTAGGGATTTAACTTATGATTTCAGAAATCAACTCCTCTCTAAATACGGTCAATTATTTCCCCAGATTTTGAATAAAGTTGTTCACAAAACTCACTTAAAAAAAAAAAAATCACCGCTTACCAGCTGCTGACATCACAATGCCCACCAATCAAGGCCCACCTGCATACTGGCCCCGTCCCCCCCGCCGCTGTCGATGAATGCAGCTGCTGTCAACGCGCATGCGTAGTTTTCCATGAGGTTGCTTAATCCAGAAGACTGTTCTTCCAATTGAGCCCAACTAGTTTTAACCAGTAATAAAATGCAAAAAGCCTATCCTGACGGCTTATAAGTTTAAAACTGTCTGATGAAAATCTAATGGATTTTTTAAAAATAAATTTGTTCCTCCTTTGAAATAATAAAGGATTTAAAACACAGAGAAGCAAACAAAAGAACAAACACATTTACTGGATATATTGTCTGTTAGAAATTATCATCTTCTACTTGCAATTTAACATATCTATTATGCTGAACGAGATATTTACATTCCATTTACTTTTAAGAAACCAGGTCTTTGATGTTACTCCTTTGATATTTTTCAACTGAGCTATTTTGTTTAAGCCTGAAACAATTCTGCACCAGGCCAAATATTCAACTGCAACATTAATCTAATGGAAAATAAAACAAGAGCCTGTTTGTATTTATTCTCCAAAGTCAAATAGAGTTACACCAAACTCAAATTGATTGAGCAGACCTTTTACAATCGACATTGATGAATATTTAGCATCTTTATCCTCTGGGGAGAACGTGATAAGGTCTAATACAATTCAAACGGCCTTACTGCCAAGACAGCAAAATTAAAAAGAAAATTAGAATTTATTATGTAACGGTCATGTTTATTTCAAATAACTTTCCTTTCATCTTAAATTTAAAACATTACATTCATAAAAATATGCTTCAAATTTGAAATGGGCATTTCAGAAGAATTGTGTAGGTAAATCAAAATGTACATTCAGATATTTCACCATTCTAATGTATTTACTCAGATTTTTACCATCGTGGATGAATACAAAAAAATTAGAATTATTTTATATCTTTCTTAGGATCTCCAAAATCTATTAAATTAGTTTGATGCAGGTATTTTCAGACAGCGACTGATTACTGATCATTAGTAAACAAGGTGGAATCAGAAACACTGCACAGCAGACGAGTGATGGAGTTGTACAAAGATCTACCTCGCCAATTTTCTCAGTGACTTAAAGATCCTCCAAGGTTTACTGTTCTTGTGAAGGCTGAAACTGAACTCTATACATCCAGGAATGCCTCTTCATCTTGCAGTTATCAGCATAATTGTTTACTCTTTCTCTTCTTCTTTTTCTTTGATTTTGCAGTTATCCTTTTCATAGTTTTCTTCTTTCCTGTACTCATTGCCTGGGCCTGTTGCTTGGATTTGGTTGTGACATCCTTTTTATTCATTTTGAAATGCTTACGTTTATGTGGCCTTGACTTTTCACTGAATACAAGAAAAAAAAAAGATCACAAATAATTAAGTTTAGTTTAAAGATTCAGCATGGAAACAGGCCCTTTGCCCACCGAATCCACACCGACCATCGATCACTTTGTCACATTAGCTCATTGTTATCCTACTTTCTCATCCAATCACCTACCGTCGAGGGGCAATTTTAGAGAAGCCAATTAACCTACAAAACTTGACATCTTTGGAATGTGGTAGAGCACCTGGAGGAATCCCGTGCAAACTCCATCAGACCACATCCAAGGACGGGATTGATCCTGGGCCACTGTTGCTGTGAGGCAGCAGCTGTACTAGCTGAGCCAAGGTGCCAACCTTGAGGACATAAATCTCAGAGAAGATAAGGGAACATAACGGGCACATCACGACTGTAAGACAAAGGGTTGTAACATTTAGATTCCAATTAACTTCTTGGGAGACCCACTGAATATACAATCCATAATAAATTGAGATCAAGGCAAGGGAGATCAAGAGATATGTGAAATGTACAGGGTGTCTGAGAGCAGTTATCAATATAAGGAATCCAGAAATGAATTGTTTAGACATTACAACTGCTCAATATTTGAGTGAAGATATTTAGCATCATTTAGACACATAGCCATCGGTCTCAACTCATGCTTTAGATGATGGAAGGTCTCATAAGCAGTTACTTTGCACATAGGCTCACCAAAGGGGGTCAGAGTCATGTAGGAAAGGTTAGCAATCATTGTACAAATTACGACATATTTGATTTTTGAGAGTTTCATCTATAGCACCTCCATTGCATGTATGCTTGTATTGAGAATAAATAAATAAAGACTTGTTGCATCCATGGCACTGACCTCTAGGTTGCTCGTTAACTATTAAGGTAATGATTAATCTCACTAATAATATGGGCAGTTTGTAGAGCAGCTGTTAAAATTGCCCCCTGACAATGATTTTGAATATTTCAACAAAAAATTAAATGAACTGGACCATAAAGATAGTAATCAGGAAGAATTGACCATAATTTAATTAAATGGAGGTGGAGACTGAAACAATATTTGTTTTGCCATCAATATAGTTAGTGGCCATTCATAAACCAAGGATAGCAGCATTTTGTTCATTAGATTTCTGAGGCAAAGTGCAAAGAAAGGATGTTTATGGATGAGAAAATGAAAGGAAATTAAATGAAACAAAGTGCAACAGCGAAGACCTAAATGGGTTTTCTTCCAGTGGTAGGATGCAAATTGTGGTTTGATTGTGGAAAGCTGTTAGATCTTCATTGCTGTTCGACTTACATAAATCACGCAGAACATGAGAAGAATGATTGAGCAGATTCCTAACAAAATATATTATGAAGGACTGACAAGCTGAGAAAAACAATGAAGGGAATTCGAGAACAGAAAAACATAGATTAGTAGTGTAGTTACGAAAGCAAAATATTGGAATTGGTAAACCGTATGCTCATCATAGTTATAAACTGTTAAATTATTGATTCTGTAAGGCAATTTATGGCTGGGGCAACAGGAACATCAATAGCTCAAAATGGCTTTTAACATTCCTTTAAATAGTTAAGGTTTTGTATTAAATGTCACTACACACTCACGTGATCTTGTTTTGGACAAGGGTGTCAGGGCAGTCTCTGCGTTTATGGTCAGTACTTCCACAGATAAAACATCCACTTCGAGCTCCACCACAAGAATGATCCCGAAGCACGCAATGACTGCAGGTTTCACAGTGAAACCAAGCTGAAAAAAAACATCTGTACTTTAACATAAAATCCCTGAGAATTCGCACTTCTTTAAAAATGCAAAACATACATATCTGCCATTATATTAAATGGTTTGTAATAAATCCTTGTGAACATTACGTAACACAGTGTAACATGGAACTAATGGGATGAATGGCTTCCTACTGTTCCATGATAAGTAAATATATAAAGCTAGTTTCTACGTATAAATATCACAAGTGATTGCATATATCACTCCAGACAAGGAATTCATCCTGAACCACCACAAGATTATCCTTTCCAAAAAATTATTCGAGAATCATGTGCTGAAATCAACATACTTCCTCATGAAATTACAATTGTGTTGAATATCAATATGGATTATTCAGTGTTCAGAGGATCATCACTACCCTCTCCTGGCACCTACGGGAGGGAGGGCAATAAATGTGGGCTTGGCAGTGTTACGCACATCCCAAGAGCACATGAGGAATAAAAGAGCTCAACATTTATCAGAAGATATATCGAAATTAAAAGGATCAGAGTATAATTATACTTAAAGTCAAACATTTGTTTTTACTCGAGCTAGCAACTTTCCAGACGTATTGTTTTGTGAACGAAATATTATTTTGCTTTAACTGCTAGTGATCAATAAAACAGGCTCATTAAACATCAACACACTTTAGCTGGTTAAGGAGTTCTACTCACATAGTTTTACACACTTGTTGCAGATATGACAATGTTTCCATTCCTTTCCATCCTTTTGGGAATTTAACACAATATTAATCTAAACATGAAACTTTAGAAACACAATCACTAATGACATAATCAAGAATGTTTACAGGCTGATATTCCCATAGGATTAAAAGGGATAAAATGGCAACAGAATCTGTTCTTTTAAGCGTTTGATACATTACCCCCATATCCTTCGATTCTCTTAATATCCAAAAGTCTCCCATTCTCTGCCTGGGAAATACTAAGCCATTAAGCTTACAAAGCCCTCTCTTGGGTGAACTTAATAGATTCACTCCTTCTGGGAGGAACATTTCTTCCTGAGTGGCAGACACCCTTTTGAGCCTGTGACTGCTTCTGTGCTCCCCACAGAAACATCAGCTCTGCAAGAGCCCTCTGAGAAATCTTGTATGTTTCGCTGAGAGCACCTCTCTTTCTTCTGAATCTGTCGGGCAAAGGCCTAGTTTCACCTAAAAAGACAACACCTTAATGTCCGTGATCAGTTTGGTAAACCTTCATTGCATTCTATCAACTGCGAGTATATTTCTCCTTGGGTAGGGTGAAGAAATCTTACACAATATTCCAGGTGTGGTCTCAACAGGTCCCTGTATCATTACATGAATTTCTGCGGGTAGCCAAATGTGACAGGGGAATTTCACAGGCACTTCCGATTTAAGGAGTCAAAAGTGTTTGTGACCTTAAAAAGATTGGGTATAGTGAATGGTGGTGCTCCTTGCTCACTGCTGAGTGCTGAAGATCATGTCCACGGTCCTCTGGAATCCATACAGCATTGGGAGGAGGTGGTTGAGAAAAACCTAAGCAATGAATTCCATTGCGGCAGAAAGGAAGGAGACCCCTCTATAGTCACCATGGCTAGTTTTGTTTCCTTCCTTGAAGATACTCATGGTTACAGCAGGTCTGAGGCCCCCTTTTCCCAGATGTTGGCAATGAGATTGTTACTTATTGTTGCTCATTGTTGTGACTAAAGCACTTCACCATATTTCAGAAGTTCAGCGGATATGCCATCTGCTCCCATGTTTTAGTTGGGATAAGGCCATTTTGAATTCTTGCCAGTCAGGAGAAGTTAGCCAGGCAGCTTGCCATGGATTAAATCAAGGGTGTTCATGTCAAGGAGAGAACTGCAGGAGGTCTTACAAATGTTCTTTCCAGCTGACCGATTGCCTCTTTGGTCCTGGTGGGCTTGTTTCCTTACTTGGCTCTCAGTGAGTTAGGATTTTGAGTGGTCCACAGATGGCCTTGACAGCACAGTTCACAACTTGTTCACTTAAGCTTACAAGAGGATGCATCTTACACTAAACACCTATGGTACAAAGATCTGGCTTCGAGGAATCTCTATATGGAGAGAGATTCAAAATGGAGAGGGAGCATTTGAGATAATGTTGATGTCTGTGTACCAGGAACACCTAAATGGTGAAAGAAGCTCAACACTTGACAAACTACCATCAGGCATCTACAATTTTCGACTTGGCTTCATCAGCTGCCTGCCTGGGTTACAAGCACGTTATGCTCACTTCCACGAAACTGCCCAAAAAGAATGAAAACTCTTTTAGATGGCTCAGTCGGTAAACTTGGTAAGGAGGAAGCAGCAGATACTCTGGATTAATATAATATGTGATCTGTGGTGCTACCAGTGCAGGAATTTTAACCTGGACTAAAGATTTACTTTTCTTTTTTCAATTCAAGGTATTCAGTCAATTAGCAAAAGTGCCATGATTTAAACTTTGTTGTCACAGAGAAGACTTACAAAATATAAAAATGCAAAGTGGTTAAATCTTACGACTTTTCTAAGGCCGTTATCAAACTCAAATGGTCGTTTGTTGACCATATTGCTTCATGTTCTAGACCAGTTTTACAAAAATCATACACAGTGTTAAGTCATCAACAAAAGGCAAAATGCATCTTCAATATAACCATATAACAATTACAGCACGGAAACAGGCCAACTCGGCCCTTCTAGTCCGTGCCGAACACTTATTCTCCTAGTCCCATCTACCTGCACTCAGACCATAACCCTCCATGCCTTTCCCGTCCATATACCTATCCAATTCATTTTTAAATGATAAAATCAAACCTGCCTCCACCACTTCCACTGGAAGCTCATTCCACACAGCTACCACTCTCTGAGTAAAGAAGTTCCCCCTCATGTTACTCCTAAACTTCTGTCCCTTAATTCTCAAGTCATGTCCTATTAATCTAGTATGCACAGTAAAACGTTGCTTACTTTAGATGTGCAAGCTTGACATATTTCACAGTGTCTGTTTGCCGAGGATACGTATCGCTGACAAAGTGAACAGTACCTAGGAATAAAGATTGGAATTTATAAAGATACAATTTAGAGCCCAACAAGACACATATTTTAGGTGTGGACCTATTTTACTGACGTGCTTTCTTAATTAATGGTTTACTTTCTTAATTAAATACTGATCTATAATAAAAATACATCATGTTGAAAAGATGATATTTGAAGTCTGTACAAAAACTTTCAGATTGCGAACACAAAATAAAGGTTGTTGGATCATACAGGGAATATACAAAAATTATATATTGTTATTGATTTTGAAAGTGGTTTTCCTGTGCTCATTGATTTGCTAGCAATGACAACAACCTGGAGCAAATCATTATCATATGACACAAGGAGACGATGAGAACTTTCTTTTTAGTATTTACTAGACCAAGTGGGACCCGTTGGGTCCCATCCCCCAACGCGGGGGAGGGGGGGGGGGGGGGGGGCGGCGCCACATTTGAGGACTGGTCCACGAACACTATATTCCACCACTCACCCATAGGTCCCAACTGCGCAGGCGCGGCTGACGGGTTCCCGCTGTGACATAGAAGATGGAGGCATTACCACATGTACGGCTAACAGGCATGGCAAGTGGAAAAGTGATTTATTAAAGCTTAAAATGTGAATAACTCTTCAAATATAACATCAATTTAAACGTTAAAGATGAGATTTATTCAGTTAAGTTCTTTCTTGTTGTGTCTCTTGCTCCCTCTGTTTTGTGTTCTTTCTCGTTGATCCTCGACATGTCCAGTTATTTCTTGTTGCGTCTCTTGCTCCCCTCTGTTTTACGTTCTTTCTCGTTGATCCTCGAGATGCTCAGTTTTTTCTTGTCACATCTCTTCATTACTTGTTTTTAAATAAATGTTATTCAGTGCAATAGCGAAGTATTTTTTTAAATGCAAGTCTTGTCAAATAAATGTCAATCAATTCAATCACCAAATTCCTGTGGTGCTGCGAGTCGGTTCCTTCGCCTGCAGCGGGTTCGTTGTTTCGACTTTTTTGTTTTTTTTTAGTTTGTCTGAAGGTACTTTTTAGTGTTTCTCTGCATGTCTTGTCCAAGGAATGGTGGGGGGGGTATAGGTCGAAACCGTTTTCAGGCACCTACCTCGACGGAGAGGCGACTTTCTTCCTTGTCGCTTCTTCGCCCCCCGCCCCCCCTCGCAGCCTTACAGCTGGTTTGTGCGGCCTTTCCCGGAGTCGGGCCCAGAGCTTCAGCGGTGGCGCAGCGGGAACTGTAACATTGCGGACCCCCTTGCCAGGGGCCCCGGAGAAGCGATCCGACCGCTGGCCTGCGGCCTACATCTGGAAGCCGCGGTCTGCGGACCTTCTGGCGGCAGGCGTGGAGCGGACTTTACTTTACCATCGTGGAGCCGGTGATTCGTCGCCGGAGAAGAGGTCCAACAGATGCCTACAACATCTGGAAGCCGCAGTCTCCAGTAAGGAGGTGGCCGATTTGGGTGTGCTCAACCTGTCCCAACGTCAGCGTTCCAACCATCCCGACCAGAGGGCTAGAACATCGGGCCATCCGTAGTGGCGACTACGGAGGGTCAGGGCCCCGACCACGGGTGAACAAGGGAGGAGGAGGAGGACTGTCTGAAGTGTATTGCCTTTCACCACAGTGAAGAATGCTGTGGTGGATGTCTGTGTCGATTTATGTTGTGTATTGTGTCCTTTTTTAATTGTAACGCTGCATGGTAAATTCATTTCACTGCACTTTATGGGGCATGTGACAAATAAATTTAAACTTTGAACTTTGAAGTATTTTTTCAATAAATGTTAATGAAAAGTGTTTTAAATTGCAACTGTAAATGAATGCAATAGCGAAGTATTTTAATCTTAATCAATGTAATCGGCAAGACTTTTTTTAAATCCAACTGTTTTTAAATAAATGTGACTCAATGCATGGAACTCTTGCAAAATAAATGTCAATCAATTCAATTGCCAAGTTTTTCTTAAATAAATGTTAATCAATGAAATCGCCAAGTCTTTTTTCAAGCAGTCTAATTAAAGTGTAAAATCGTGAAGTAATAATTAAAATGCAAAATTGCCTTCTTTTTTGAAATTGAAAAAGTAAATCAATGCAATATCGATTAAAAAAAATGCAAGTAATATAAAATATATAAAAGCTTATCATCAAAGACAGCAAAGTCAGAATGTTCGGAAGAGCGGTTGTAGGGCTGTGCTCCGTTCACGTGGGACCCGGACCAGCAATCGTTTTTTTTTTAAGTTTAAAAAGGCAACTGTTGTAAAATAACAGCTAATGAATGAAATGGCGAAAAATATTTTCAAGCAGCAGTCTAATTAAAGTGTGAAATCCCGATTAATCAATACAATGGGCAATTTAAAAAAAAATGTTAATAAATGCAATGGACAAGTCTTTTTTCAATAAATGTTATGGGGCTGTCCCACTGTACGAGCTAATTCAAGAGTTCTCCCGAGTTTCCCCTGATTCGAACTCGGAGAATTACGGTAATAGCCGCTCGTGGGTACTCGGGGCTCTCGTGGACATTTTTCAACATGTTGAAAAATCTTCACGAGTCTTCCCGAATACGTGCCATTAGTGTTACGAGCCGCCAAGAGACGTCCCGAGCTCCGACGTACCCGCAACGTACATTCTATGTGCTTACCACGAGTTTGATTTTCTTTTAAACTCGGGAGAGCTCTTGGGTAAACTCGTGTAGTGGGACAGGCCCATTAATCAATGCAATGTCCAAGTTTAAAAATGCAACTATTGTAAAATAAAAGCTAATGAATGAAATGGCATTTTTTTTTGCAAGCAGCAGTCTAATGAAAGTGTGAAATCCCGATTAATCAATACAATCGACAATTTCAATAAATGTAAAAGTGGCAATTTAAAAAAAATGTAAATAAATGCAATCGGCAAGTCTTTTTTCAATAAATGTAAAAAAGATGAAAAATTAAAAAGCAACCCGCAACCCGTTTAAAATGACGTTAAAAATATATAAAAGCTTATCGTTAAAGAGAGCAAGGTCAGAATGAAACAGTCAGCTCTGAACTGGATCTTCACCTGACTGTTTTGGGAGAGGGCTTGAAGGACATTGTAGAAGAGCGGTTGGAAGAGTGACCAATGGTGAAGTGGCAGCGTGCAAGAGTGACCAATGGCGAAGTCGTTTTTGAAATTCAAGTGTTTGAAAATCTGGAAAGTGGCGTTGGAGCGCTAGAGTGCCCCTCCCGGCCAGAGTGGCCCATCCTGCTTTGCAAGCTGTCATTGGAGCGCTGGAAAGTGCATTGTGACCTCACTCGGTCGGAAAATGGGTGAGTCTGGGCTGTTTTTAAAACTTTAAACGATTAAAACCGAAAATATAGGTGGGAATGCGACGGGAAGATGTTTATCGTCTCGACGGGGAAAATATGAGTAGGATGTGTAAAAACGGGAAGGCTGTGGCCAATTAGGAAATAACCAGATATTGACACACACACAGCCACAAGCAAGACGAAGAGATTTAGTATTATAGAGATTCACAGAACAAAACATGATCTGCATTCTCAATAACTCATTGGTGAAAAAGCTGTCAAGGAAGTGGGATTAAAGGATCCCACTTCCAAAGCTAACCAATGTCTAACAGTTACTTGCTTTCAGCAGGAGCAGTAAAACAAATGAGAAAACTGACACAAGCGCCTCTGAGCTTAACCAAGACTCCCATTCCTGAGCATGGGAATGCAGAAAGCAGAGTGAATATTGAGGAAGGTCAAGACTTTGTGGCCTCCCCACACACCCCTTTCTCTCCATCCTCCCCTGTGCCCCACCTGGATTCACACCTTTTCTCCCCTCCCCATCCTTCCACCTACATTCCTTCCTCTAGCCACACAATTCAGAACTCTTCAATCCTTTTGTATCTCACCTTGGTTTTTTCATCTGCCTTTGTTTAACCATCTGCCTATCACCCCCCCCCCCCCACCCCCACCTGTGTTTACCTGTTACCTACCAAGCTTTGTCCAGCCGTCCATCCCCTCTCTTCCAGCTTTCTTTTCTTCCCTGCCCCCCTCCCCACTACAATCAGCCTGAAGAAGGACCCCGACCTGAAATGTCACCTATCCATGTTCTTGAGGAATGCTGCCTGACCCGCTGAATTACTCCAACACATAGAAACATAGAAAATAGATGCAGGAGTCGGCCATTCAGCCCTTCGAGCCAGATCATGGCTGATCATGCTTCAATATGATCATGGGTGATCATCCAAAATCAGCACCCCGTTCCTTTTTCCTCAAATCCTTTGACTCTGTTAGCCTTCAGAGCTAAATCTAACTCTCTCTTGAAAACATCCAGTGAATTGGCCTCCACTGCCTTCTGTGGCAGATAATTCCACAGATTCACAACTGGGTGAAAAGATTTTCCCTCATCTCAGTCCTAAATAGCCTACCTCTTATTCTTAAACTGTGACCCCAGACTCTGGACTCCTGCATCTAGCCTATCTAATCCCTTAAGAATTTTATATGTTTACTAGACCAAGTGCAGACCCGTTGGGTCTGTTTCCCCAACGGCGTTTTGCGGGGGGGGGGGGGGGGGGGGGGGGGAAGGGGGGGCTGCGGCATCAAACTCACATTAACCACTCCCCAAACACACAGGTGGGGGGAGGGGGGATGTGAAGAGGGGAGGGAGGGGAGGGAGGGGAGAGGAGGTGGAGGAAACGGGACAGATTTGGGAGGGAAAGGAGAGCGGGGTAGGGGGTGAGAGAAGGGGATGGGGAGGGAGATGTGGGGGAGGGGGAGGATGGGGAGGGAGGGGAGGAGGGAGGGAGGGGGAGAGGGGTGGGGGGGAGAGGGGAAAGAGGGGGGAGGGAGAGTGGAGGGGGAAGGGGGAGAGGTGGAAGAGTGGGGAGGGAGGGGGAGAGGGGTAGGGGGAGTGATGGAAGAGGGACAGAGGGGTAGGAGGAAGGGGGCGGGTGGAGAGAGGGAAGGGGGTGGCGTAGAGAGGGAAGGGGGGTGGGGGAGAGAGGGATGGGTGGGAGAGGGAGAGGGGTGAAGAGAGGGAAACATAGAACCATTGAAATTAAGTGCAGGAGTAGGCCATTCGGCCCTTCGAGCCTGCACCACCATTCAATATGATCGTGGCTGATCATCCAACTCAGTATCCTGTACCTGCCTTCTCTCCATACCCCCTGATCCCTTTAGCCACAAGGGCCACATCTAACTCCCTCTTAAATACAGCCAATGAACAGGCCTCAACTACCTTCTGTGCCAGTGAATTCCAGAGATTCACCACTCTCTGTGTGAAAAATGTTTTTCTGATCTCGGTCCTAAAAGATTTACCCCTTACCCTTAAACTGTGACCCCTTGTTCTGGACTTCCCCAACATCTGGAACAATCTTCCTGCATCTAGCCTGTCCAACCCCTTAAAAATGTTGTACGTTTCTATTAGATACCCCCTCAATCTTCTAAATTCTAGCATGTACAAGCCGAGTCTATCCAGTCTTTCGTCATATGAAAGTCCTGACATCCCAGGAATCAGTCTGGTGAACCTTCTCTGTACTCCCTCTATGGCAACAATGTATTTGAACATTGGGCATTGTGACATCACACAATGGAACGTTCGCCAAGTGCTTGTGCTCCTGCAAAGGCATATGTAAATTAATCCATTCCGAGTGGACAGATGTGAGCATCAGGCATTGTGACATCACACGATGGAACGTTCACCAAGTGCTTGTGCTCCTGCAAAGGCATATGTAAATGAATCCATTCCGATTGGACATCTGTGAGCATCGGGCATTGTGACATCACACGATGGAACGTTCACCAGGGGCTGGGGCTGGTGCTGGTTCTATGGGTGAGAAGCCAGTTTATTTTTGAAATATTGGGGGGTGGGGGGGGGGGGGGGGGGAGAAGGATTTGATTAAAAACGTGTACTTAAACACGACGAAATGTAATGAGGAGCAGATACTTAGAAAGAAAAGTGAAATCTCTACCGAAATGGAAAAGATGTCGGCGAATCTGCGTCTGGTTTCGGAGTTGCAGGGAATCAAAGGAAGAAATGCGGCCAGAAGCCGTACATGTAAATGGATCCATTCCGATTGGACGTCTGCGAGCGTCGGGCATTGCGATTGGACGTCTGCGAGCATCGGGCATTGTGACATCGCACGGCGGGAACGAATCGAAAGGCAGAAAGGCAGCCGGACGCCAGCCGGACGGATGGGACGAGAGTTTTATATATTAACTAGACCAAGTGCAGACCCGTTGGGTCTGTTTCCCCAACGGCGTTTGCGGGGGGTGGGGGGGGGTGAGAAGAGGGGAGGGAGGGGAGAGGAGGAGGAGGAGGAAACGGGATAGATTTGGGAGGGAAAGGAGAGCGGGGTAGGGGGTGAGAGATGGGGAGAGAGATGTGGGGGAGGGGGGATGGGGCAGATTGGGAGGAGGGAGGGTTGGGGAGAGGGGGGGGGGGCAGAGAGGGGAAAGAGTGGGGAGGGAGAGTGGAGGGGGAAGGGGGAGAGAAGTGGAAGAGTGGGAAGTGAGGAGGAGAGGGTAGGGGGAGTGATGGAAGAGGGACAGAGGGATAGGGGGAAGGGGGTGGGGTAGAGAGGGAAGGGGGGGTAGAGGGTAGGGGAGAGAGGGATGGGAGAGGGAGAGGGGTGAGGAGAGGGAGAGGGGGAGGAGAGAAGGGGAGAGAAGTGGAAGAGTGGGGAGGGAGGGAGGGGTAGAGGGGTAGCGGGAGTGGTGGAAGAGAGACGGGGTGAGTGGTGGAAGAGGGACAGAGGGGTAGGAGAAGGGGTGGGAGAGAGGGAAGGGAGGGGAAGAGAGAGGGGTGGGGGTGAGAGAGGCGTGGGGTAAGGGGATAGAAGTGGATGAGTGGGGAGGGAGGGGTAGGGGGAGTGGTGAAAGAGGGACAGAGGGGTAGGGGGAAGGGGGTGGTGGTAGAGAGGGAAGGGGGGGTGGGGGAGAGAGGGATGGGTTGGAGAGGGAGAGGGAAACATAGAAGCATAGAAATTAAGTGCAGGAGTAGGCAATTCAGCCCTTCGAGCCTGCACCACCATTCAATATAATCATGGCTGATCATCCAACTCAGTATCCTGTACCTGCCTTCTCTCCATACCCCCTGATCCCTTTAGCCACAAGGGCCACATCTAATTCCCTCTTAAATATAGCCAATGAACTGACCTCAACTACCTTCTGTGGCAGAGAGTTCCAGAGACTCACCACTATCTGTGTGAAAAATGTTTTCCTCATCTCAGTACTAAAGGATTTCCCCTTTATCCTTAAACTGTGACCCGCTTGTTCTGGACTTCCCCAACATCGGGAACAATCTTCCTGCATCAGACAAATGCAATTCAGGACTTTTCTCTTCACAAGCAAAGTCAGAATGACGGTTAGTGAAGAATTCGAATAATCGCGGAGCGTTCAGATGGTGCGCGCGCCTCCTGCACCAAAGGGGGGGGGGGGGGCGTGTGTCGTCACACACAAAGATCTTGTAGCGGAGAGCTCCGCTATAAGATCTTTGGTCACATAATAAGCACGCGCCTCCACAAACAGATGAGCGTCTTGTTGAATGGAGTGCGCGTGGCTGCCTCCACAAACAGTCACACACACTGTGGACCCGCCCCCACAAAAAATATTGTGTGAGGAAGGGGAGGAGGAGGGTGGAGAGGGAGAGGGGGAGGGGGGGGGGGGAGGAGAGGATGGGGGAGAGAGGTGAAGGGAGGGGGTGGTGGAGGGGTTGGAGCGGGCGTGCATGAGTCGAGAGAAGAGAGAAGGGCAGAGAGAGAGAGAGGCTGGTACAACAACAAAAAACCTGGATAAACTCAGCGGGTGCAG
The DNA here is from genome assembly GCF_010909765.2 of Amblyraja radiata. Taxonomy (NCBI): domain Eukaryota; kingdom Metazoa; phylum Chordata; class Chondrichthyes; order Rajiformes; family Rajidae; genus Amblyraja; species Amblyraja radiata. Next base: position 90,240,231 of record NC_045956.1, on the reverse strand, counting down.
CAGCATCTTTGGACCGAAGGAAGAGGGCAACGTTTTTGGCCGAAACCCCTTCTTCCGGGTTTCGCTCCATAGATGCTGCCGCACCCGCTGAGTTTATCCAGGTTTTTTTTATGTCTAACTTCGATTTTCCAGCATCTGTAGTTCCTTCTTAAAGACAGAGACTGTGCACGGTAAGGGAATGAGGAGGGAGAGGGGGAAGAGTGTGGAGGGAGGGGAGAGTGGGATGGGAGGGGGAGAGGGGTGGGGGGAGAGAGGGGAAAGAGTGTGGGGGGGGGAGGGGGGGTCTAAGCTATAACAGTAAATTAAACATTGTCACTAATGCCAGCGTGTTGTAGAGTAATCACTGCTGATGTGCTGGAACACAAAGAAGGACCTCATGAATCAACTAAATCACTTCAGCAGGGACTTTGCTTTCTTGCACTTTAATCGACCTCGCAGCACTTTCTTCAGCTTTTTTTATGCTTTTCCCACTAAATACAATGAACCTGCTGCAAGTTTCCACGACATTTATTCCACAGATCGACACATCGGAATCTCCAGTAAAACAGGCATCTGTGAAGATCCCTCAGCCATTTTGTGTGCTAGCCTGAAACAAAGCGCGTGATTGGCCAACTGGCAGACAACTCAATGTCAAACGTGCTTTGATTGGACTAAAAAATTCCCGACATTTTTCCCGTTTTTCTCTAATTTAATAAAAATGTGCAAGTCTTCTTCATATCGAGTTTCAGGGGTGATTTATATAAATATTTTTACACAATATGTGAAAATTTCATGTAGTTTGGTGACTTGGGTCACGAAACTGCAGAATAAAGCTCCTCGGCCCACAGCCTATTCTCTGTACTCCCAATATGGCAACAATGTATTTGAACATTGGGCATTGTGACATCACACGATGGAACGTTCACCAGGGGCTGGGACTCCTGCAAAGGCATATGTAAATGAATCCATTTCGATTGGACATATGTGAACATTGGGCATTGTGGCATCACACAATGGAATGTTCAGCAGGTGCTGGGGCTGGTGCTGATTCTATGGGTGAGAAGCCAGTTTAGTTTTGAAATATTGGGGGGGGGGGTGAAGGATTTGATTAAAAACGTGTACTTAAACACGACGAAATGTAATGAGGAGCGGATACTTAGAAAGAAAAGTGAAATCTCTACCGAAATGGAAAAGACGTCGGCGATTCTGCGTCTGGTTTCGGAGTTGCAGAGAATCAAAGGAAGAAATGCGGTCGGAAGCCGTAAATGTAAATGGATTCATTCCGATTGGACGTCTGCGAGCGTCGGGCATTGCGATTGGACGTCTGCGAGCATCGGGCATTGTGACATCGCACGGCGGGAACAAATCGAAAGCAGGCAGGCAGCCAGACGGCAGCCGGACGGATGGGGCGAGACTTTTATATATTAACTAGACCAAGTGCAGACCCGCTGGGTCTGTTTCCCCAACGGCGTTTGTGGGGGTGGGGGGGGGGTGAGAAGAGGAGAGGGATGGGAGAGGAGGAGGAGGAAACGGGATAGATTTGGGAGGGAAAGGAGAGCGGGGTAGGGGGTGAGAGATGGGGAGAGAGATGTGGGGGAGGGGGGATGGGGAAGATGTAGTTCCGTGTTTCTACAAGATCAAGACTGGGATTGGCTTTGATACCCTCTAACTAACTTTTCATACGTGTCACCCCTTAAAAGTCTTAACCATTATTAAGACTTTAAAGGTTGCTAACATGATTATTTTGAGAATCATTATCTCGGTTTCTCTCTGAGATTCAATATATTCAAAAATGAGAAAAATCTTATTAGAACAGCTGAACATTTTCATTACGGAGCATTTTTGAATTAGAGGTTTACCTGTATCCTTCTTCTGCAGGCAATATGACAGTTTTAGGCAGAAGGTTGGTAAATATGCGTACAGGAGATTGTTTACGTCCACTGTTCCCATGCTTGTAGAGTGCATGGTTATCGTAATCCACCTGTAAAATCATGATTTTATCAGCGTAATTGTAATGGACACTTCTGACTCTTTTAATTTCTCTGAAGCAAACAAATCTACCATCTAGTCTCCATTTGTACAAGCTATAGAGTATAAATACATATTTCAAACACATCAATATACATGGGCAAAACATAAAGTGCTGGAGTAACTCAGCGGGTCAGGCAGCAGCTGTGGAATAAAATGGATAGGCAATATTTCAGGGCAGGACCATTCTTCAGGTCAATTCATTCCTTACATTCCCTCCACAGATACTGCCTGACCCACTGAGTTGCTCCAGCACTTTATGTTTTGCTTGTGATTGCAACATCTACAGTTCCTTATGTCTCTATGCTATTTACATCCTCAACCTGTTGAAGAAATATTTCAGTCATTTAAATAATTATTCATCTTTAGTGACAGTTAAAATTTTGTTTGAATACTTGTAATATTCACAAAGAAAACTCTATCAGATTCAAAAGAAGAAAGTTTGCCCACAAGATTAAATAACAAACTCCACTTGACCGAGTTTTGAAAAAGCTGCCTATTGCTGATGAGTGCTGAAAGACAACATTCCTTTCCATGGCTTGCTATCTTTTGTAAAAAGCACCATGAGGAAATTCCAGTTCTTTCACATACCTAGAAAGGCAACTCATTTCGCTCCCCAATTCAAGTTGAGGTCATTAAAATAGTTCCTCATCCTCAAACACCACACATGAAAAATGACCAAAACAATGGAACATACTGTCTCAAATGAAAGTCAATATTTCAGTGAAAGGGAAGTGAAGATACAAGACAATTGGCATAAAAAACCCCAGCCCCTAACGTGCAACTACATGTGAGACCACAGTAGAGAGCCCTTCGAAATTCAGTGGGAAATTAGAACTTCACATCTGGAGACTAAAGCACTGTTGGTAGAAGAAATGGAAGAATACCTCAGCCCAAATTTCAACATCTCACTCTAGGTAGGTTCATGCCAGGGCACAGCACAGTAAAAATGCCAAACATTTTACTATGTATCTTGAACTCATAGAAGCATAGAAAATAGGTGCAGGAGGAGGCCATTCGGCCCTTCGAGCCAGCACCGCCATTCATTGTGATCATGGCTGATCGCTCCCAATCATTAACCCGTGCCTGCCTTCTCCCCATATCCATTGATTCCACTAGCCCCTAGAGCTCTATCTAACGCTCTCTTAAATCCATCCAGTGATTTAGCCTCCACTGCCCTCTGTGGCAGGGAATTCCACAAATTCACAACTTTCGGGTGAAAAAGTTTTTTCTCAGTCTTAAATGGCCTCCCCTTTATTCTAAGACTGTGACACCTGGTTCTGGACTCGCCCAACATTGGGAACATTTTTCCTGCATCTAGCTTGGCCAGTCTTTATAATTTTATATGTTTCTATAAGATCCCCCCCTCAACCTTCTAAACTCCAGTGAATACAAGCCTAGTCTTTTCAATCTTTCCTCATATGACAGTCCCGCCATCCCAGGGACTCTCGTGAACCTATGCTGCACTGCCTCAATCACAAGGATGTCCTTCCTCAAATTAGGAGACCAAAACTGTGCACAATACTCCAGATGTGGTCTTACCAGAGCCCTATACATCTGCAGAAGTACCTCTTTACTCCTAGAACTAAACTTGATGCTATGGGAAAAACCTGGCCAGCAAGCTTGGCTGTGGATAGCAAAATAGATACAACTATAGCAGCTTTTAAAGGAATACTGTTTTCCCAAAGGAGATAGTTTAGGAACGAATCAGAAAAGTTGAAAATAGGTTTGTTTAGTTTAGTTTATTGTCATGACTACTAAGTTACAGTGAAAAGCTTTTGATGCGTGCTAACAAGACTGCAAAAAGAGTGTCAATCGAGCCATCCACAGTGTACAGATACATGACAAAGGGAATAACATTTTGTGCAAGATAAAGTCCAGTAAGTCTGATTAAAGGTGGTCCAAGGGTCTCCAATGTGGTAGATAGTAGCTGGTGCAGCAATACAAGTGGGGAGCAGTGACTGCTGAGAATTGAGGACTAATTATCCAGCCTCAAGAAGGGAGTTTAGAACCTCTGGGCTGAAGTTCTCCCTCCATTTACAAACAGAGGTAACAGCTGCTTGGCTTATGGGCGCTAATTAAGTTAATGATTGTAACTGGCTGAAAGTAAGGAAGAAAAATGAATAGGACCAGAGGTAGAACAGCAAAAGTAATTACATTGCACAGTTCTGTTCACAACTAACAGCGTTTCACAATGAACAGCAAATCCATGCTTATGCCCCTCTCCCACTTAGGAAACCTGAACGGAAATCTCTGGAGACTTTGCGCCCCATCCAAGGTTTTCGTGCGGTTCCCGGAGGTTGCAGATGGTTGCCGGAGGTTGCAGGTAGTGGAAGCAGGTAGGGAGACTGATAAAAACCTCCGGGAACCGCACGGAAACCTTGGGTGGGACGCAAAGTCTCCAGAGGTTTCCGTTCAGGTTTCCCAAGTGGGATAGGGGCATTACTGAGAAACCTTTGATGTTCTAGAAAACACAGCCTTTATCTTTTTACCAGGTGCCAAAGCATAAGAGCACAGTATTCCTGAATGCTGCATTGGCAACAAAGGAACAGCAAGAAGTGGTTGAGGCATCAAGAACATAGTGTCTCTGTGATTTAAGGCTTTTAGAAACATAGAAACATAGAAATTAGGTGCAGGAGTAGGCCATTCAGCCCTTCAAGCCTGCACCGCCATTCAATATGATCATGGCTGATCATCCAACTCAGTATCCCATACCTGCCTTCTCTCCATACCCTCTGATCCCCTTAGCCACAAGGGCCACATCTAACTCCCTCTTAAATATAACCAATGAACTGGCCTCGACTACCCTCTGTGGCAGAGAGTTCCAGAGATTCACTATTCTCTGTGTGAAAAAAAGTTCTTCTCATCTCGGTTTTAAAGGATTTCCCCCTTATCCTTAAGCTGTGACCCCTTGTCCTGGACTTCCCCAACATCGGGAGCAATCTTCCTGCATCTAGCCTGTCCAACCCCTTAAGAATTTTATAAGTTTCTATAAGATCCCCTCTCAATCTCCTAAATTCTAGAGAGTATAAACCAAGTCTATCCAGTCTTTCTTCATAAGACAGTCCTGACATCCCAGGAATCAGTCTGGTGAACCTTCTTTGCACTCCCTCTAGGGCAATAATGTCCTTCCTCAGATTTGGAGACCAAAACTGTACGCAATACTCCAGGTGTGGTCTCACCAAGACCCTGTACAACTGCAGTAGAACCTCCCTGCTCCTATACTCAAATCCTTTTGCTATGAAAGCTAACATACCATTCGCTTTCTTCACTGCCTGCTGCACCTGCATGCCTACTTTCAATGACTGGTGTACCATGACACCCAGGTCTCGCTGCATCTCCCCTTTTCCTAGTCGGCCACCATTTAGATAATAGTCTGCTTTCCTGTTTTTGCCACCAAAATGGATAATTTCAATTTTAATTTCAGAGCAATTCCTCAGTGGAATCAGGTGTAGTGGATGCATGGGATAAACCTATTCTCCCAAGTTATGGCCTCAGGTTGTTTTTTCAAGTAATGAAGGGAATGTAAAATGCTGCAGATTCAGTGTATTTTGGCTGCTTTCTGGATATCAGCTGTTAATGATGGTCCTGATTTGAAATCGGGGCAACATTTATTGTGTGTCTAGAACTGCTCATCTCGATCAAGATGGAAATCATTAAAAATACTAACTGATTGTTGCCTGGCCTATCTAACTGCACCACTCTGATGTCAATATACCCTACTGTGATTGATTTCATGCATTATGGAGGGAAAACTTGGAACAAAACATTGAATATATTAGACTGAAAATAGAAGCCAGTGCTTTCAACATTTAACAGAGTAATTGTGATGGCTCACTTAAACTTGTAAAATCAGACCAAGGCTGTTTAAAGGAGTGGATGTGAAAGTGGGATAGGATAGGATAGGATAGGACTAGTGCAAATGGGTGATCAATGGTCAGCAAGGATTCAGTAGGCCAAAGGGCCAGTTTTCATGTTGTATCTCTAAACTCCAGAACTTTAAAACCCCCCAAAACTACTACTACAAAGTATGGTATGTTGGGACTTGAGCAAACAGTGCCCTGGGTCAGAACCTCTGTTGATTATTGATATATGAGAGGCAAAAAGAAAGACACAACTTGATCTACCATTTATTCTTGTTTTAGACATGAATGAAATGTACCCTCTGAAGCAGTGTAAAAACTGTACATATGAAGAAGCGACTCACTTGGTAATCAAGCATGCTAAATGTTGGGAAACACTGTAGAATGCGAGGTTCAAAAAAGTATGGAAAAATCCAAAATATTGGCAATTCATCATCTGCAGAATGAAAATAAAACATAATAAGCCACGTGTGGAAAGTTGTTCAGAATAAAAAGTCTTGCATTGAATGGGAAGCATTATTTTATTAACAACGTATTTAATATAAATATAGGTTCTCATCTTTCTTTCCGTCTTTTCATCTTTATGGTGTAAATATGCCAACCATGGAGATTGGGAAACAAACTCAGCACCTCTGATCTTTCACAAGACGATTTTAAAAAACTTTATGAAATATTTATTGATTGGGGAAAAAAAGGACACCAAGTGCTGGGGTAACTCAGTGGGTCAGGCAACACCCTTGGATAACATGGATAGGTGACATTTCGGGTCAGGTTGATCTCAAATTGAACAAAAATCCAGATAGACTCCATGTGAATTCTCCAAAAGCCTCCAGGTGTGATGCAAAGTTGAAGTGTGTTCTTGCATACAGAATTAAATTACAAGGACAGGTTGTATCATTTCCTCTAATATTACTGAAATTGAGGGCTGATCTGATCAAAGCATTTAGAATGTTAAAGCGATTATAATGAAGGGAAATATTTTAACTGGTAATCATAATCTGGAATGGAATTCAGGTACATTTCAACAATAACTTTCAAAAGCAAATGGACAAAAGGGTCCAGATAAAGTGTTGACTGTCATTTCCCAGCAGCACTCCCTTCTCTACTCCAGATTCCAGCATCTGCAGTCTCTTGTGCCTTCATAAAAGCGAAGTGGTGTGTTTTGGTTATACAGAGCATCGTGTTTGGTTTTGGACACTGCACATCATAAAGGACAAACTCTCCTTGAAGGGTAAACTGCGTAGATTCAGCTGAATGATATTGGCTGAAGAATATGAGATTGGAGGATTAAATATGGTATGAAATTCCTTGATTGACGACTTAAGAGATAATCTAAGGGAGATGTTTAAAAATATTTGAAAGGCTTGATAGGATAAATACAAAAAGTATTTCAACTAGTGTGGATTGTAAATCTGAAAATTTAAGCAAGATGTAAGCTAACCAGGTAATATTCTCCAATAGGTTTTGGTTGGAGTAATAATTGGAGATGCTTTCACTGAGATCATTAGTTATTTATTATAAACGCGCATTAAAGAGTTTTGGAGCAAAGCAAATGGAGGAGGTTTAGACAAGGGAACCAAATGGGATTTTTCATGTCACGTTTATACTTTACAGAAACTGATCTCAGATGAGAAATGACCTGCTCCAATTCAAATAACTCTGTATTGTTTCATGCAAAACATTCTTCCTCCAAATACTTGAAAGCCATCTGTACCTTCATTCTGTGAGGTCTTCCACGTGGCAACAATCTTTTTAAAACTGTGAGCTAGTGCCTCCACCAGGCCCCCAAATGGTGGGTCAGTCACCATAATAATAGGCACTCCGTTGTCCTGACACATGAACATTCGAAATGCTTCAAAGGCAGACTAAGAAAAATAAAGTGAGTGAGTGTCCAGGTGCTGCCCTCAATTTTCAATCAGGTTTTACAACTTCACTGACAATTGAGGTATGCAAAACAAACATTAAGTATATTAGTACATTTATTCTGAAATATTAGAAATAATAGGGCCAATACCTTTCCCTTTCACTGGCAGCACTATTAATACATATTAAAACATGTAGGGGAAAAATGATTTTCTTAATACATGGAATAACAATATGACAATATTATACAAAACAATATGTTTTTCTATAAAGCAATATGTTAAAATTCTCAGTTCAATGTCTGAGACAGAATATATGAAGCATATGGCAATATGCAACAAAATTAATTACACAATTGGTTAATTATGAGTAAAAGTTGGAGATGCAGGGCAAGGTTTACAGGGACTTTTTAACCTTTATGCCTTGTTACTCTATAATTTTTCATATGTGTGCAAAAGCAAAGCGAAAAACAAGGAGATTGGCAAGAAGGTGAGGAGAAAATCAGGAACAACACAATAATTTATTTACAAGAAGGAATTGTGCAACTGGGATTTTTCTTGATAAAACAGAGGTGGTATATGAGAAATTCAACAGAGAGCTGATCAATCTCAAGAAGGGCTTTCACAAATGGTAGGGATAAGTAAACAGAAGCGAAAGATGAAGATCATTAAGCAAAAATTGCAAAGGTTTAGAATGCACTATCTAAAAGATAGAGTAAGCTTATTGTCATTTATGGGAGCAATTTCACTATCAAGGCCAACAATTATCACTATTTCTGATAGTCGTAAAGGTGTTAGAATACTGCTACCTTAAACAATTGCACTCACTATGGTGGCAATGCTGCTGGGTAAGAAGTCCAAGGATTTAGAGACAGAATTAATGAGGGAATAGTAATATATTTCCAAGTGGGGATGGTGTGGCTTGGAGGGAAGTGCTTTACTCTATGAGGAGATGCATAATCAGACCAAATATTGCACAAGCATACCCACTTTGACTTTAAGGTGATTGGACCAAGTAGACTGCCCTGAGGAAGTCCTGCAATGATTTCCACCATTCACCAGGCAGCGGCACATGGGTGTTGGCAGGAGATGAATGCTAATTATCATGTTGCTTGTAACGCAATGCCAATGGTAAATAACAAAATAAAAGAGCTGGTAGAAGTTTCTAATCAAATAAAACCTGTAGCTAAGGCATTTTGCATGTTGAATTTCCTTAAACAAGCCCAGAGCTCATGTGGATCTTGGACAAGCAGCAACAAAGAGAAGCAGGGAGAAGAGCTGATTGGCTGAAGCCTGTGGGAAAGGTGAATCAGAGGTGAGTCAGAGGGGGAAAACAGTTTAAAAAGAGCGCCAAAAAGCAGCCAGACATAGCCCAGAGCTTACGTGGATCTTGGAGAAGCAGCAACAAAGAGAAGCAGGGAGAAGAGATGATTGGCTGAAGCCTGTGGGAAAGGTGAGTGTCACAGGGGAAAAATAGTTTAAAACTGAGGAATTTGGTTTGTAAATTGGTAAATTAGGCAATTTATCAGTCAATATGAGCAAGGCTGCTCTAAGGGAGCGGCAGTGGGGGAAGTGCCTTGTGAGTAAAGTGCGAGTCTTTGGCTCGAGAGTCTTGTGAGTAAAGTGTGAGTCTTTGGCTCGAGAGTCTTTGGCGAGGAGGCTGAGGGAGGACGCCACACCAAACGCTGGAGAAGGAGAGACGAAAGAAGGAGATGTCATGCAAGCTGATTCAATGTGATGCTTGCAGTATGTGGGAGGTGAAGGACACCACTGGTGCCTCTGGCTGCTACAAATGTAAGAAGTGCATCCAGGTACAGCTCCTGAAGGGGAGTAGGAGGCAACTGTGGCTGACAAGAGAAGTTAGGGATAGATTAAAACTAAAAGAAAAGATGTATAACACAGCAAAGAGTAGCCGGAAGCCAGAGGATTGGAAAATTTTCATAGGACAACAGAAGGAAACAAAACGGGCAATACGGGCTGAAAAGATGAAGTACAAGGGGCAGTTGGCCAGGAATATAAAGAAGGACAGTAAACGTTTCTTTAGATATGTTAAGGGGAAAAAGAATAGCAAAGTCAAATGTGGGTCCCTTGAAGGCAGACACGGGTGAAATTATTATGGGGCACAAGGAAATGGCAGAAGAGTTGAACAGGTACTTCGGATCAGTCTTCACAAAGGAAGACACAAACAATCTCCCAGAAGTACTGGAGGACAGAGGATCTAAGGGGGTAGAGGAACTGAAAGAAATTATCATTAGGCGAGAAATAGTATTGGGTAGGCTAATGGGACTGAAGGATGATAAATCCGCTGGGCCTGATGGTCTGCATCCCAAGGTCCTCAGGGAACTGGCTCTAGAATGCGGGATCTATTGAGGTTCCTGTGGATTGGAGGATAGCTAATGTTATCCCACTTTTCAAGAAAGGAGCGAGAGAGAAAACGGGGAATTACAGACCAGTTAGCCTAACTTCGGTAGTGGGAAAGATGCTGGAGTCAATTATTAAAGAGGTAATAATGCAGCATTTGGATAGCAGTAAAAGGATTAGTCCAAGTCAGCATGGATATATGAAAGGAAAATCATGCATGACTAATCTTCTGGAATTTTTTGAGGATGTGACAAGTAAAATGGATGAAGGGGAGCCAGTGGATGTGGTGTATCTAGACTTTCTGAAAGCCTTTGATAAGGTCCCGCACGGGAGACTGGTGACCAAAATTAGAGCACATGTTATTGGGGGTGCGGTGTTGACGTGGATAGAAAATTGGTTGGCAGACAGGAAGCAAAGAGTAGGAGTGAACGGTTCCTTTTCAGAATGGCAGGCAGTGGCGAATGGAGTGCCGCAAGGCTCGGTATTGGGGCCGCAACTGTTTACCATATATATTAATGATTTGGAAGAGGGAATTAGGAGCAACACTAGCAAGTTTGCGGATGACACAAAGCTGGGTGGCAGTGTGAACTGTGAAGAGGATGTTAGGAGGTTGCAGGGTGACTTGGACAGGTTGAGTGAGTGGGCAGATGCGTGGCAGGTGCAGCATAATATAGATAAATGTGAGGTTATCCACTTTGGCGGCAAAAACAAGGGGGCAGATTAGTATCTCAATGGGGTTAGGTTAGGTAAGGGGGAGGTACAGCGAGACCTGGGGGTCCTTGTACACCAGTCACTGAAAGTTGGCATGCAGGTACAGCAGGCAGTGAAGAAAGCTAATGGAATGTTGGAATCCTAACAAGAGGATTTCAGTACAGGAGTAAAGAGGTTCTTCTGCAGTTGTATAGGGCTCTTGTAAGACTACATCTGGAGTATTGGGTACAGTTTTGGTCTCCTAATTTGAGGAAGGACATTTTTCACCCAGAGAATTGTGAATTTGTGGAATTCCCTGCCACAGAGGGCAGTGGAGTCCAAATCACTGGATGGATTTAAGAGAGAGTTAGATCAAGCTCTAGGGGCTAGTAGAATCAAGGGATATGGGGAGAAGGTAGGCACGGGTTATTGATTGGGGCCGATCAGCCATGATCACAATGAATGGCTGATCGAAGGGCTGAATGGCCTCCTCCTGCACCTATTTTCTATGTTTCTAAAATATAAATTTTGAAAGCTGCTCATCATATCAACTTTAATCTAACTGTAATGAAATTTATATACTCCATATTATCCTGCAGAGCTCCACCCTCATTCGTGCTCCTCTGAAGAATCTTAATATTCCTTTTGCTCTGGCAGTCGAGGGAAGAACAAAATAGGAACAGGCAGCAGAATGCAATACATGAAAGTACAAGGGGCAACGAGACACAAGCCTCAACCTGATTGTATACAGTGCATTCAGAAAGTATTCAGACCCCTTCACTTTTTCCACATTTTGTTACGTTACAACCTTCTTCTAAAATGGATTTTCTTTTTTTTTTTTATCATCAATCTACACAATACCCAACAATAAAAAAGCAAAAACAGGTGTTTAGAAAATGTCGAAAAGTAATTAAAAATAAATAACTGAAATATTTCATTTACATAAGTATTCAGACCCTTTACTCAGTACTTTGTTGAGGCACCTTTGGCAGCGATTACAGCCTCAAGTCTTCTTGGTTATGACGCTACAAGCTTGGCACACCTGTATTTCTCCCATTCTTCTCTGCAGATCCTCTCAAGCTCTGTCAGGTTGGATGGGGAGCGTTGATGCACCGCTATTTTCAGGTCCCTCCAGAGATGTTCGATCGGGTTCAAGTCTGGGTTCTGGCTGGGCCATTCACAGACTTGTCACAAAGCCACTCCTGCATTGTCTTGGCTGTGTGCTTAGGGTCGTTGTCCTGTTGGAAGGTGAACCTCCGCCCCAGTCTGAGGTCCAGAATTCTCTGGAGCAGGGTTTCATCAAGGACATCTCTGTACTTTGCTCAGTTCATATTTCCCCTCAATCCTGACTAGTCTCCCAGTTCCTGCCGCTGAAAAACATCCCCACAGCATGATGCTGCCACCACCATGCTTCTCCGTAGGTTTTGTATTGGCCAGGTGATGAGCGGTGCCTTGTTTCCTCCAGACATAACGCTTGGCATTTAGGCCAAAGAGTTTAATTTTGGTTTCATCAGACCAGAGAATCTCCTTTCGATGCCTTTGGGCAAACTCCAAGCAGGCTGTCATGTGCCTTTTACTGAGGATTGACTTCCGTCTGGTCACTCTTCCATAAATGCCTGATTGGTGGAGTGCTGTTTGGTGCAGTGAAGGTTCTCCCATCTCCACTGAGGAACTCTGGAGCGCTGTCAGAGTGACCTCCCTGACCAAGGCCCTTCTCCCCCGATTGCTCAGTTTGGCCGGGCGGCCAGCTCTATGAAGAGCCCTGGTGGTTCAAAAGTTCTTCCTTTAAAGAATGACGGAGGTCACTGTGCTCTTCGGGCCCTGCAATGCTGCAGAAATTGTTTTATTCCCTTCCCCAGATATGTGTCTCGACACAATCCTGTCTCGGAGTTTTACAGCCAATTCCTTCGTCTTCATGGCTTAGTTTTTGCTCTGACATGCACTGTCAACTGTGGGACTTTATATAGACAGGTGTGTGCCTTTCAAAATCATGTCCAATTAATTTAATTTACCACTGGTGGACTCCAATCAAGTTGTAGAAACATCTCAAGGATAATCAATGGAAACAGGATGAACCTAAGCTCAATTTTGAATGTCATAGCAAAGGGTCTGAATACTTGTGTAAATGTGATATTTCAGTTATTTCTTTTTAATTACTTTGCAAATACTTCTAAGCACCTGTTTTCACTTCTTCATTCTGGGGTATTGTGTGTAGATTGATGATAAAAAAAAAAGAATTGAATCAATTTTAAAATAAGGCTGTAATGTAACAAAATGTAGAAAAGGTGATGGGGTCTCAATACTTTCTGAATGCACTGTATAGTCTAAGAATTTCAATACAACAGAGACAAAACTGACAAAATTATAGGCCAGACATGAATGCTAAAAAGAGCTCTGAATCTTTTGAAAATCAAGTAAAGATGCAAGAAGTCCTGAATTGGATGATAAATATATTATTGTAAATATTTAGAGTCTAATAACATTCAATAATCAGTAACTAGTTATTACTAGTACAGTGACTGATAGGGACATAGAAACAAGATTATGCTGCTTTTAATTCTGCAGCATGTTGTTTTGGTGCTAATTGTCAATAACAATAGCTGGGAGGAAGATCTAACAGAACCATGCATTTAGCCTACTTGGCAAATTGCCTGGCTTTAAATAATGGGATATAAATATATAAACTAGAATAAGTGGCAAATACTAGTTAGAGCATTAAAAAAATAATTACATCGGATAAGGAATGTGGTTGAAGGGCTAGGTTATTATTTCTTAAGGGTTTGATAAATGTGACATAGTGTTTGATATTATCTGTCAAATCTCCCCCTTTTAACCTAGGAAAGTCATAGACTCAAGATGCATGCTCTTTTGGTATATTACAGAAGGATACATTTCAACATTGGAAAGCTCTCATTTGTCAGTCATAGTATTCTGAACTGGTATTTTACTTATACACTTACACGTGATTCATTTTACTTTGGAATGAGGATTCTTTTTATGAGGTGATTTGTTTAGGATTACAAAAATACAAATGGATACAGATGGAGGAATTGACATCTGAATGGGGGCATTTGTCAATAATGTTTTGGTAGGGAAGAGATTAGGTTGGTGCAAAAGCACTTGAGTTCTTGAGTATTACGAGGATTAGTTGCTGTCCAACTTGAGTGAATTTGCCCCTAAGGCTGTTTTATCTCAAGCACTCCAATAGGCAACATACCGACGAGATGTAATTTGCACAAATTACATCTCATAAAACAAAAACAGAATCTTAACATAATCAAATAAGCGAAGGGAAGAACTGAACAAAAACTTTATTTTGACTTCCATTGCCTTTTTACATCTCTGCAATAGAACCAATATAATTAGATATTACATTTTATGCGACGCAACATACCTTTTCTCCAAAGAAATGATGATTAAACATATTATAGTGGCAGAACTCCTCCTCTGAATAAAATTGGGAATACCTAATATCAAAAAACAAAAGAGAACTCAAAGTAAGTTTTTCTAAATGTGTTTCAAATCATACACATCAGTTGTGGAATCAGAAATCTGGAGATTAAATTGAACAGCTCTTGAAAAATAATGCAGGATTTATAGGAACAAAATAAGAGGAATCTTGTATATTTTCTCAAACCAATAAATGGATTTTTCTTAAATACTGTATCCACATTTGTATCCACGGTCAATCATCAATCCTTCTGAATTTGAACTCAATCTGGTAATGGAATGGTAAAGAAGGGCCTATAATCCTATTCAGTAATATTCACCAGCACTATCGGCGGGGTGGGGGGGGGGGGGGGGGGGGGGGTTACTACCTAAACTGATTAAATCCTGCCCATTACCTAGACTCTAACTCCCATCCCCTGCCCCCACAACATTCTCATGATAACTCTTCCAGTTCAACAATGTACCAAATGGAAAAGAGTAAGTCCAACATAAGTATTTATCGCTGACATACAATTAAAGAATATGGCTGATGGCTAATCTGGCGCATTCGATCAGCCAGATGGCAGAGAACATAGAACAGTGCAGCAGAAGAACAGGTCCTTTGGCCCACAATGTCTGCGTCTGCCTGCACATCATCCATATCCCTCTATTCCAGGCCATCAAAAGGCCAAAAGGGACTTCTGCTCCAAGCTGGAGGATGAGACGGATGTTCGGCAGCTGTGGCAGGGCCTGAATGCAATCTCCTGCACCTCCTACAAGGCAAAATCAGGAGGTAGCTCGAATGTCGGCGTAGCTTCACTCCCTGACGAGCTCAATGCGTTTTACGCACGCTTTGATAGGGAGAACACTGAAGTGCCTTCTCAAGCCCCATTTCACTGTGATGGTATATCACCACTGTCACAGAGGCCGACGTCAGAAAATCCTTCAGAGGGGTGAACCCTCGAAAAGAATCCGGACCTGATGGTATACCCGGTCGTGTTCTAAAAACCTGTGCGGACCAACTAGCTGGAGTTTTTATGGACATTTTCAACCTCTCACTTCTGAGGTCTGAGGTTCCCCACCTGCTTTAAAAGGGCATCAATTAAGGCCCAAGAAGAGCAAGGTGATGAAGTGCTTTGAGAGGTTGATCATGGCACATATCGACTCCTACCTCAACAAAAACCTGGACCCACTGCAGTTCGCTTACCGCCACAACAGATCAACGGTGGAAGCGATCTCGCTGGCTCTCCACTCCGCTCTGGACCACTTGGATAACAAAAACTCATACGTCAGGCTGTTATTCATTGATTACAGCTCGGCATTTAATACAATCATCCCCTCCAAGCTGGTTACCAAACACTCAGAACTGGGTCTCTGCGCATCCCTCTGTAATTGGATCCCCCACAAACTGTTCGAATTGGGGGAAAAGTGTCAGCCTCGATAACAATCAGCACGGGAGCAACTCAAGGCTGCGTGCTCAACCCCCTGCTGTACTCACTCTATACTCATGACTGCGTAGCCGGTCATAGTGCGAACTCCATCATAAAGTTCGCTGGCAACATCACTGTTGTGGGACGTATCACTGATGGGGACGAGTCAGAGTATAAAAGTGAGATCAACCGACTGACCAAATGGTGCCAGCACAATAACCTGGCCCTCAACACCAGAAAAACCAAGGAACTGATTGTGGACTTTGGAAGGGGTAGGATGGGGACCCACAGTCCCGTTTATACCAAAGGGTCGATAGTGGAAAGGGTCAAGAGCTTCAATCCCCTCGATGGAAGGGATAAATCCCCTCGATGGAAGGGAGGTCAGAGCCGATGATGGACTGGGCAGTGTTTACTATTTTTTGTAGTCTTTTCCTCTCCAGGGCGCTCAAGTTGCCGTACCAAGCCACGATGCAACCGGTCAGCATGCTCTCTACTGTGCACCTGTAGAAGTTAGAGAGTCCTCTTTGACAAACCGACTCTCCGTAATCTTCTCAGGAAATAGGCTGATGAGCTTTCTTGATGATTGCATTAGTGTTCTCGGACCAGGAAAGATCTTCAGAGATGTGCACGCCCAGGAATTTGAAGCTCTTGACTCTTTCAACCATCGACCCGCTGATATAAACAGGGCTGTGGGTCCCCATCCTACTCCTTCCAAAGTCCACAATCAGTTCCTTGGTTTTGTTGGTGTTGAGGGCCAGGTTATTGTGCTGGCACCATATGGACAGTCGCTCGATCTCTCTTCTATACTCGGACTCACCCCCA
The DNA here is from genome assembly GCF_010909765.2 of Amblyraja radiata. Taxonomy (NCBI): domain Eukaryota; kingdom Metazoa; phylum Chordata; class Chondrichthyes; order Rajiformes; family Rajidae; genus Amblyraja; species Amblyraja radiata. The sequence goes on along the minus strand of NC_045956.1, from coordinate 90,223,767 downwards.
TCAGTGATACGTCCCACAACAGTGGTGTCATCAGCGAACTTGATGATGAAGTTCACACTGTGACCGGCTACACAGTCATGAGTATAGAGGGAGTACAGCAGGGGGGTGAGCACGCAGCCTTGAGGTGCTCCCGTGCTGATTGTTATCGAGGCTGACACATTTCTACTAATATGAACAGACTGTGGTCTGTGAATGAGGAAGTCGAGGATCCAATTGCAGAGGGATGCGCAGAGACCCAGTTCTGCGAGTTTGATAACCAGCTTGGCGGGGATGATTGTGTTAAATGCCGAGCTGTAATCGATGAATAACAGCCTGACATATGAGTTTTTGTTGTCCAAGTGGTTCACAGCGGAGTGGAGGGCCAGCGAGTTCTATATGCTTTAATTTCAGGTAATCCAAGTAAGATTGTTTCATATTTGTTTCAGACTGCTTCAATCTATAATAACTGAAAATTTTTCAGTTCTCTTACTTTTTAAGAAAGTTATGGCCATTTGACTGTCCTCGATCACAGCTTTTGTGTTAAGTCAATGGAAAAGCAATAGGGAACAAAATACTAATTTCCGAGTATGAAAATGGCCATAACATTTTTAATACTGAAGATAATCTAGTGAATTAGGTGTCAAATTAAACTTCTTTTTATGCTTTATCTGATGGAACAAATTGCAGACTTGATTTTTAAAATCACAAAATGTTGTAACATTGCAGTTTATATGTTAATTGGCTTCTATAAATTGCCCCTCGTGTGTAGGATGTGAATGTGCGATAACATGGAACTAGTATATGGTGATCAATGTGGACTGAGTGGGCTGAAAGGCCTGTTTCCAAGCTGTATCTCTAAGCTCTTAAAGCATTTGAATGTAGAGCGGGACTTTAATTTTCCTGTACAGGGTACTACTATTATTTGAATTTATCCATTATCAAAACTTGCTATTATCTATATTTAAATAAAATATTATTTTAAATCTCATGATTTTAGAAGTGGCCAAAATTATACACTAACTTCTCACCATGATCTCAATTGCTATTAAACATAATAAATCCTTCTTGCCATGTTGTCTGGTTTTCAACTGCATTTTTTGACAAAGCCCTTCAGTCTGAAGAAGGATCCAACCCAAAACATCACCTATCCATTTCACTAGAGATGCTGCCTGACCCGCTGAGTTACTCCAGCACTTTGTGTCATTCCTAGAATTTTATACATTTCCACAAGATCATCTCACTCTTCTGGATTCGAGAGACTGCAGACCTATCCTGCTTTACCTCTCCTTATACAAAACACCTTCCTTCCTGGAATCAATCTGGCAAATTTCACTTTATTCCGCATTTTGCAACTATATTCTTCCTTGAATGTGGGGACCAGACAATGTTCTAGATGCTATCTCAGCAGGATTCTCAGTAATTGCAGAACAATGTCTTTACTCTTGTACTCAAATTATCTTCCAATAGAAGCTAGCTATTTGCCTTTGATTCAAATACAATTTACAGCAGGGAAAGAGAGGGAAAACTGGATGAAGCAAACAATGGCATCTTAATGTGCATATATTACATTGGACTACTTAACCTGTGCAGCAGTGAATATTTAAAATCAATGAGATGCTGTGTGGACCATAAACCTGTTAGAGTTTCTGTGACTGAACACAACAATACCAGTCACTGTTCAAGGCTATTAATAAACTTTAGCATTTGTATCTTCACGTAGGAGACCAAATATATCAGCAGCTGGCTACATAAAATGTTTTACGCAAGTAATTCTCGGAAGCAAAAATGTTCTGCACTGTTGCACAACAGTATTTTTGATGAAACATTTTTAACAAGCAGGGAAGTGTGTTTCTGCCTGTCATTGTAGTGTTAATTTGGATCAGTCCACTTTTATCCAGGGGCAAGGTATCGCTCTGGTTAGAAAAATGAATAATATATAGTAAAACTAAGCTACCTAAAGTAAGTGCTGATCAGGTCTACTCTGAGAAATGTTAATGGTAAATTAAGAAACAAACAGAAGAGAAACAACTTTAAAACTGACTCCATTAAAAAAAAAATCTTTATAGTATCATACCTTTTACTCAAAACTAATCCGCGTGGAGGTGTTGATTTGTCTTCTATTGAAACACTGCAGGATATTATATATTTCCTGCCTTGGTCCAATGCTGGCACAAGAAAAAACAGCTAATTTATTTGAAGCACACAGAATGAAAATGTAAAAAGGTAGATCTCCAGTATATTTGCAACTACTGAAGCAACTACACGATTTGCTTGACAAAACTGGCAGTAGTCCACATTTTCACCAGTATCGCAGAACATTGCAGAAATGAATGCAGAGCAACTACTACCACAGGTAATTGATCAAAATACATTATTTTTGTCAGTGTCACAATGATGTATTGAAATACTGAAGTTTATTTTATATTGTTTATAAGCAGAAGGCTCAAATTCAAGAGAGAGAAAATAACCACTTTAAAATATTGTGAGAACCCACAATGTTATGGAATCTATCATCGGGAAGATTGACATAATTCCCTTTCCAGGTTGGAATAAATATTAATATATTCCATGCTAAATTAATAGAATTGAATGCAGCACAACAATGTAAGTGATGTACAACTACATTTACTATTGATCTACACGAGCAAGTGCATCTACCAAAGAGTTTGGATGCTTCGTGCTTAAGCAGATGAACCCAGAGAGTCACTGCTGACAGGTTGTACAAGTGTAAAGTCAGAGACGGCATGCTGGAGTAATTCAGCAGATCAGGCAGCATCTCTAGAGAAATAGATTGGTGATGTTTCAGGTTGGGACCTTTCTTCAGACTGAAGAGCTATGTCAAAAGTGCAGTTGAAAACTGTATTTTCAAAGGTTAGAAATCTAGCCTTTGAAAAGACGGAAGTGCAGGACAAAGCCTGACAGGTAATAGTTTGAAACAGGTGAGGGGGTGTTTTGATAGGCAGATGGTGTACAACGGCAGATTGTGCGAATCAAAGGGATTAAAGAGTTGCGAATTGTGAAGCTCAGAGGAAATGTAGGTGGAAGGGGAGGGGAGAAATAGGTGCAAGTCCAGGTGGGGCACAGGGGAGGGAGGGGAGGGAAAATGGGGTGGGGAAGGGAGAGTTGGTGGGTTGGTGGGGTTTGTAGGTGCCTAGAATCGGAGAATTCAATGTTTGTACCATTGGGTTGTAAGCTACCCAAGTGGAATATAAGCTCTGAACAAGAGTCCCGACCTGAAACGTCACCTATCCATGTTCTCTAAAGATGCTGCCTGACCCGCTGAGTTATTCCAGCACTTTGTGCCTTTTTTGTTAATCAGCATCTGCAGTTCCTTGTTTCTAAATCTGAAATATGAGGTGTTGTTCCTCCAGTTTGCATGTAGCCTCAGTCTGGCAATGGAGGAGTCCCAGTACAGAAAGGTCAGTATGGAAATGGAAAGAGGAGTTAAAATGGTTGGCAACCGGAAGATCCCATAGGCCTTGGTGGACCGAGTGCAAGTGTTCAGTTCCAGTATAAAGTTAGTTTGGGCTTTACTCATTGTCAACATATGCGATATAGTTTTCAAGTCTCAGTTTACATTAACACCTCCAAGGAAATCTGGATTCTCACTTCTCCAGCCTCAGCATTGTGCATTCACTTAAATGTAACTCAATAAAAAATCCCAAGGGAAACATGTGAGTGAGAAAACAGAAGTGTTTCCAATACCCCGGAGAGTTGTGAATCACTCAGAGAGTTGTGAATCACCCAGAGAGTTGTGAATTTGTGGAATTCTCTCCCACAGAAGGCAGTGGAGGCTGATTCACTAGATGAATTTAAAAGAGTTAGATAGAGCTCTTGGGGCTAGCCGAATCAAGGGGTATGGGGAGAAGGCAGGAACGGGTTACTGATTGTGGATAATCAGCCATGATCACAATGAATGCTGGCTCAAAAGGCCGAATGGCCTCCTCCTGCACCTATTTTCTATATGACATTGTTTCTTAGAAACTGTGATAATACATTATTTTTTATTATTATATCCTAACAAAGTTAAATGTCATGATTTTAGGATGGCTGAATTACATCTGGCCCCACTCTATAATTTCAACATCACTGATGATCGGATTTCTGTTTATAACATCAAATTGCCGCTTTAATGACATGTCCAGACACAAACAAATTCCAGCCAGGATAACACTATCAAAAATGTATGCTTCCTAGTTTAAACATGAAATACTAGTAAATTCATTGTGTATATTAAAACATAAGGAGGATCCCAACCCGATACATCACCTATCCATGTTCTCCAGAGATGCTCTCTGATCCGCTGACAGCTCTTTATGACTTTTTTTGGAAACCAATATCTGCCGTTCCTTGTATCCAAATGAATTCCGCTCAAGTTTATTAAAAATTATGCAGAAAGTAGAAACACTTTCTCATCATTATGATTTCTATTTCAAAAATGTTAACTCACTACTCTCTTTTTGTTTGGAGACGTGGGTGAAAATATAAACATCAGAATTAATCTGTCCATTCTTGTTTCCCCTGGAAAAGTATTTTAAATTATCAGAAGAACATGTGTTGAAGTTACTCCTTTAATGCTGTTAGGTATGCAGTCACAGGATTTTAAACAAGCAATGTTTTAAACTAGATGGTGAAAAAAGTGACAGTTAAAAAGAATGTTTTCGTTGGGAAAGAGTTCATCTTATTGAATGTAGCTGTAGGTTGTCATTTATCCAAGAATGTGAAGAGTAATCATAGAGCAAAAGGGGCCAGGATATAGCTCTGGCAGATGGCATTAAGGACAATCCTAAGAGATTATATAAATACATAAGGGGGAAAAGAGTAACTGGAGGGCGAGTGGACCTCTCAGGAATCAAAGCGGTCAGCTCTGTGTGGAGCCACAGGAGATGGGCAAGGTCCTGAATTTATTACTTACTTTTTATTACAGACTCAAGGTCCAGATAAAAGACAAGACATTACATAAAATAAATTGCAGACAAAAGCACAATAAATTACATACAAAAGCACAGTAAATTATTTACAAAAGCACAATAAATTACATACAAAAGCACAATACATGGTTTAAGATCAAGAATTTAAAAAAAAATCAGTATCCTACAACGAGACAACTATACCAATGTCTCCACAGCTGGGATTGGTAGCGAGTAGTGCTAAACCTTACGTTTGATAAGGCCGAGATGATTTCATTTTCAGAGTCATTAATCCGGCAAATACATTTATACATAAGATTTCTTAAGACAGTTTGTAAAGTATTGGCTCCTGCAGCCACAAACATTTCACTTGCACTACACCATCTAGGTTTCTTAAGTAATATTCTCATGGTATCATTATAAGCTACTTTAAGTCTCTGTAAGCTTGCATTTCTGTAGTTTGACCACAGGTGTGCAGTATAGAGTGTTGTACAATATGCTCTGAACAGACAGCTTCACTCCATCTGTACAAGCACTAAACTTGCGTAAGAGAATGTTTGCTTGTGCATACATCATACGCCGTTGCCTATAAATATCCTCATCATCTGTCATTTGTTCTGTAATAAAATGCCCAAGATTTTACTTTATTACAGACACTAAGATTATTATCAGACAATTTAAAATTAGGAAATTTTAGACATTTATCCTCTTTGCTTCTACAGATCATAACAGCTCTCTTACCAGCATTATATTTGATATCATGTTCCACACCATACACAGAACATGTTTTTTTTACAATTGCACACAAATGTGACGAAGGAGGTCAAATTTCAAATTTCTTCAAAAAAGTTGACAAGCACTTTATTGGGTTCTTGTCTAACATAGTATCAACAAAAAATATAAGAAAAGATAGCATATTGACGGCAAGTTTCCGAAAATGGCATCAGAATACACAAATACATTTTGTGTAACGGTTGTCGCGTGGTGTCAACCAGTGACCTGGTTGGCACAGTAAGTGCACGTATTTCTTATTCCTTTCTATGTATATGAATACCACATGGAATAATAAAATTGCACACACCGTTTCCACTTCATTTACCTGATCATGTAGTAGAATACTGCATACATCTGAGTGGACACAGCAACACGCGTTACACATCATACACACAAACATACGTTGCGGGACCCTAAAAGGTTTTGTGTCCCAGAAAACGAACGTTACATTATTAGCGAGAACCAAGCATTTTCACCAATATGATCTAAACAGTACATTACCTAATGGAATTGAGCTATCGATGGCCGATGATTCGTCAGATAGTTTGATTTGGGCTGATTTTTTGTAAGTAAAATGTCTCCGTAACGGTCGTTGCGAAGCTTCCCGAAGTTGACACGAAGAAATGAAGTTAGCGACTTGGTCCGTACGAAAAGTAAACAAGAGACAGTGTGCTGCCAAATTACAGATTGGCTCAGTTTCCTATTTTGATGACCAATTTATGTCCCAGATTTTTCTTTAATTGATTTTACAAAGTCAGAAAATATATTGTAGACGGTCGTTGTGTTTTTGACACCACTATATTTTTAATATATTAAATTGGAAAATAAGAAAAAATAATTAACTCGCCCAAAAATCAAAACTACCCTAGGAAAGCTCGTCGGGTTTTTGAAAAGCATTAGAAGCTTGTAGCCTCCGTGGTTTAAATTATGGAGGTACGGACCCCGATAACGGTCGTTGTAACAATGGACACCAAGCACATCGACCGTTACGGGATCTTTACTGTATTGTATTGCCTTGATGTTACTGTATTTTTCTCCTGGTATTGATGAAGATATTTCCCTAGATCATTATCAGAACCTATATGTATGAGGGTCCATATGAAGTTTATTTATTAATTAAATATTCATGACTAAATGTGGCAGCGTTTTTAATGTCACATTTTTGGTGTCCAAATTGGTGGTAAAACGATGAAGTCATGTCATGAATAAAGTTTTTGACTTTTGGTCTCAAAGTTATCTAATTTATATCTGTTATTTATAATGTTTCCCATGATGGGTAGATTTTTGTTGTATTGGTGTAAAAAACTGAATAATAATCTTGTTCCTCAAAATACACAAATAGTAAGGAGCTGCTGGAGCCCAGCGCTAGATGGACTAAAGACCACAAGATCATCTGCATACATAATATGGTTCACTAAAGTATTACCAATCACGCACTCAGTATTACAGGCTTTCAATTGCTTGGACAGATCGTCAATATAGAGATTAAAAAGAACTGGGGACAAAATTCCCCCTTGTCTGACATCATTGCTAACCTTAAATGGGCCTAATACCCTATTGCCCCATTTTACTTGCATAGTCTGGATTCATAAGCCAGAATTCTCACAATGTATCTGGCACTCCTCCGTCAATTTAACAAACAACTTTATATGATTAACACAATCAAAGGCTTTGGAAGCATCAACAAATCACATAAGAATTGATGAGTTTTTACCTTTATATTTGTTTACAATCTCCTTTAAGGCACATATACACAAGAAAGTGCCATGTTCAGCTTTAAAACCAAACTGGTTATCTATGGAGTTAACAAACTAATTTCATCTATCCAGCAGAACACTTTCTAGGACTTTTGACAATATGCTGGCTAAAGCTATGGGCCTGTAATTATTTAGGCTGCTTACTTTACCAGCTTTGTCCTTAATGACTGGCACTAACAGAACAGACAACATTGAATCTGGTAACAAGCCACGAATCACAGAGCCAGTAAAACAAATAGCAAGGAGAGGAGCTATCCTCATACTGGCATATTTAAGATGTTCAGCAGAAATATGACCTAAGCCATTTGCTTTGTTGTCGGACAGCTTGTTCATAGCTTGATACACCTCATGTGACATAATCATTTTTTTTTCATATATTATGCAGGTGTCTCCAAAGCAGTGCCTTCTGGACCTTTACACCAAAAGAGATAAAGTGGAGGCATACCTTCAATCTCTGAAGACCAGGAACACTGTTATTACAGTAAGTGTGCCAATATAATGCAGAATTAAGAATCTACAAATTAACATGCAACCCACAGATAAAACTCAACACCACTGAACAAATATTAGCCTTGGTTTCATACACAGTAAATACCAAAAACATTTGCAATAATAATTTCTCTCAAATCAAATATTCATTATACAATGATCACAGAAGATATGTATGAGATGGACCAAAAATTTTGATGGGTGACAACAAGCTAAATTCATAAAAAGTATCACGAACTAGAGCTGGAATCGTCAATTAAAGACCATCATTGTAATTCAGACTTGTGCCACTAACAGGAATTTAAGTCCCTAATATCTACATGCAGTGCAGGCCAAAGATCTGCCTGCAAAATACTTTATTGTGACAACAATGGGATAATGTGAATTTAACATTTATAAAGTTATTACAGGGCTCTCGCTTAACTTTTTTTCCCTGTTGCCAGTCGGGAAACCTTGACAGCATTTTAGGTTGCCAAATGACAGTTTAGGTGGTCATTTAAGACGGTTTGCATGAAGCGTGTGATAATGTGCTTGGACGAAGTGCGTAGTTACCGGTTGGAATTATGCTCAATGAAGCATTCACATATCATGTTCAAGAAGGAACTGCAGATGCTGGAAAATCGAAGGTAGATAAAAGTGCTGGAGAAACTCAGCGGGTGCAGCAGCATCTATGGAGCGAAGGAAATAGGCAACGTTTCAGGCCGAAACTCATCAGTCTGAAGAAGGGTTTCGGCCCGAAACGTTGCCCATTTCCTTCGCTTCATAGATGCTGCCGCATCCGCTGAGTTTCTCCAGCACTTTTGTCTACATTCACATATTATTTCTGCTTCAAATAAAGTCACAAACTAAACATATTCACCAATCAAGACATTATATATACCGCAATGACATGCAGCAAAGTTACAATACAATATCTCAACTCTTTTTACATATTGCAATTGATGCAAGCATGTTTTCTGTGAAGGACCGAAAATTACCATGACATGGCCATAGCATGGGTCGTTATTGCTATTGGCACAGAAACACTCTGGCTTCCCACATAATTTATCCATAACAAAATATACAGGTTGCAAGGAAATTTCTAAAGGCATTTTATGATAATAGCTGTTAAAACCGACTATACCCATCTGACAGGTTAAACATTACACTAACTGACAAGAGATGGCCAAAGGACATAACAGCAGCAAATGTCCTTTTGGTAATATGTTTAAAGGTGTCAAAACAAATAATAACATTGGGAATTAAAACACATTTGATTGCATTCCGTTATCAAACATAGTCAATGTTCGCTCTGAAGACCGTGAAGCACAATAGGGTCAGGGTGTGTGTAAATCAGTGCGGGGTGGATAGATGGCGGTGGGGGGTTTGAGAAGGCAATCGGTGCGGAATGGATGGATTGAGGCAGGTGAATTAGTACATGTTGGTTGGAGTATGTAAAATTGTGAGGGGAGATGTCAGCGGTGTTGAATGGGGGGTCAGTATGGAAGGATGAGGGGGGGGGGGGAGAATCAGTACAGGATGAATGGGGTAGACAAAAATGCTGGAGAAATTCAGCGGGTGAGGCAGCATCTATGGAGCTAAGGAAATATGCAACGTACAGGATGCATGGGGGATCAGTACAGGATGAATGGGGATCAGTAAAAGATGAATGGGGGATCAGTAAAAGATGAATGGGGAGATCACTACAGGATGGATGGGGGGTTTGGTGCAGGATAAATGGAGGGTGGGTCAGTACGGGATGAATGGGAGGATCAGTGCAGTATGGATGGGGGGAGAAGTGCAGGATGGATGGGAAGGGGGGTCAGTACAGGATGAATTGGGGGACCAGTGTAGGATGGATGGGGGGGGGGGGGGTGGCAGGAAAAATCAATGCGAGGTGGGTAGGGTGATGAATAGTTTGGGGGGGGGGGTAGATGGGGAGGGGAGCACGGGATGTCAGAGAGGACTGAATAGCGGAGGAGGGAATGGGGATCAGTGCGGGATGGAGAAGAGGGGTCCCCGGATAAGAGGGGTGGAGGGGGGCGTACAAGAGAGAGAGAGAGAGAGAGAGAGAGAGAGAGAGAGAGAGAGAGAGAGAGGGTGGGGTGGAAGGTGCAGAGGAGGTGGGGAGGAAGGAAGGTCAGCGCTCCTCGGACAACATCGCCCAGCTGCCTTGGCCGTCCCTGTCCAACGCCAAAGTGCCGCCGACTCCACGCCACCACCTCCCCTCCTCCGCCAGCCGACAGGAAGGTGCGGGGCCGAGCGGTGCAGCCTCCCCATCCCCATCTACCCCCCCCCCCCCCGCCAAGAGGGGTTGTGAAAGTGCCGTTGGCGGATTTGCAAGCAGTGGCCGTTATCAGGGCGATAGCGGCTGCTTGCAAATTCGCCAACGGTACTTTCACAATCCTTCTCGCACGCCGAGGCCGGGAGGAGGGAGAGAGGGAGGTTCCTTCCGCCGGGCGGGGTGCGGGAGGAGGTGGTGATGGAGCCGCTGGCGCGGCCGCTGTTGCCGCTGCTGCCGCTGGGTCGGGGCCGTCATTCTCTCCGATCCTTTGCCACCATGCACCTAGTATCTTTGCCCCACAATCAAAGATACTAGACGAATACAGCCGCCGCCGCCGACACGAAACGCCACGTTCCTATTCTCCAGAGATGCTGCCTGACCCGCGGAGTTACTCAATTTTTTGTGTCTATCGGTATAAACCAGTGTTTGATTGCCAAGCCGGGCAAAATGAGTCGGCATTTAGGTTGCCCGGCTGCACTTTGAGTGGTCAATGGCACCCGGGCAACCGTTAATTTCGAGCCCTGTATTATTATTCCACAATTCCTCATTACTCTGACAAAAAAGTCCGCTTCCTCTAACTTTTTAAATTTTAGGTCACTTAAAATTTTAAATGGTGAACAAACTGGCTGGATCAATGTTATTAAATCCTTTATAATTCTTCACATTATTTTTGGATTATTTTCGCACTGGCTTTTTTATTCAAAAGGGGCAAACCCAGCGTGTGATTCAAGTTGTACTTCAAATATTTTGAATCATTTTGTTGCTTATCTCTAACCTTTAACAACAATATCTTCCTGCGACTAGACAGATTATATTCAGTTTTTGTGAAGATAACTCATAAAATCATAAGGGATAGGAGTAGAATTTGGCCATTCGGCCCATCAAGTCTAACTGCGCTATTCAATAATGGCTGATCTATCTCTTCCTACAAACCCCATTCTCCTGCCTTCTCCCATAACATCTGACACCTGTACTAATCAAGAAACTGACCAATACCTGGATAGAAGCAGTACATGACTTGCTTTGCAGTTTATGCAGCCGAGCAATGTATCAGAAGTTTCAATAAACAGCTTTTATGGTCGCTCTTAAATTTGGAATCTGTAAATCCACACTAAACATCATCCATATTAATGTAGCTTTTAGAAACTAGAAAATCTATATTCAGGACAGTACTACTAATAACTAATCCATCTTTTACCTTGCAAACATTTATCTGCGTTTATCTAAATTTGACACATTGGTTCAGACTGTAAAAGATCCAAAGTGTCTATTTGTATCATAGCATCATACTAATGGTAAAGTTAAACGCGACATTAGTGCAACCTGAAGGACAGAAGGTTAATAAGCCTGTAAAATGCGACCTCCAGAGTACAGAACAGCTACTTCCCAGCAATCATCAGCCTCTTGAATACTGCAGAACATTAACCACTACTTCAGCAAATATGATCCGCTGTGCTCTTTATTTTGGTTGCACTATGAACTTCAATTTGCACTATTGTGGTAGTTACATACCATTACTGATTATTAATTTATTATATTATTGTATATTTATTTCTGTGTTAGTATGTTAATGGGATTGTTCATTGTTCTGTTGCCGTTACATTTGACAATTAAACACTTTGGTTCTTGTGCTATTCTGAAATGGCATGTAGCATAATTCCAATCTGGATGTATAAATTTTCAGGACATGATACAGGATTGCACTGGTAGTCATTTAGAATTATTTTTAAATGTTAAAAAAACTGAGTAGTGTTGGCTTTGCTGCCAGGACAGCAGGTCTGGCAATATGCACAATGCTGTTTCCCAGGTAACAGAAATCAAGCATCATTTGAGTAGTACACATATGCAATACCCAGCAGAAACTAAGACTGCAGCTACCCATATGACTTACAGATGCAAGGTAACTGTATGCTTAACTCTTCTGAATAAGGTTGTATTGTGTGATTCAGTGTTTTTTTTTAATCTGAAATTCTAACTCACATCCCCATCTCTGTCCAGAGCTCAGCAGAACACATCAAGCAGCAGATTTCTGATCAGTATGAAACAATTAGAAAAGTAATGAACAACGATGAGATAGCTACCATGGAACTCATTGACAATGAAAAGAGGGTTGCATTAGGGAAAATCCAAAAGATCGTCAAGGAATGGACTAACAATTTGGATGAAATAAATCAATCAATCAAAATAACCCAGAAGATCATTGACCAAGAAGAGAGCAAGCTGCAGTCAAGTGAAGGTCAGGAAGAAAGCCAAATCCAATCTAGAGATGCTCAAGAAGAGAGTCAAAGCAGCGGAAGTCAAGCCACAGTAAGACCCTTTCTTGATGTCTTTCATATGTTTTCATGTTTCCCATTAAATTCCTCCAAATTGTTACATTCAAAACCAGCTATAGAAATACAATACATCGCGTTTAAGTGTATTAAGTGTCACGCAGCACAATATCAATCTTACTGAACAAATAGTTTAAGAATGAACTGCAGATGTTGGAAAATCGAAGGTAGACAAAAATACTGGAGAAACTGCGGGTGAGGCAGCATCTATGGAGCGAAGGATATAGGCGACGTTTCGGGTCGAGACCCTTCTTCAGACTGTTGGGGAGGTGTGGGGGGCGGGAAGAAGAAAGGAAGAGGCGGAGTGGGCTGTGGGAGAGCTGCGAAGGAAGAGGGGGGGGGGGTGGGGGGGGAAGAAGGTGAAGGCAGGGACTACCTAAAATTGGAGAAGTCAATGTTCATACCGCTGGGGTGTAAACAACCCAAGCGAAATATGAGGTGCTGCACCTCCAATTTACGGTGGGCCTCACTCTGGCCACGGAGGAGGCCCAGGACAGAAAGGTCCGATTCGGAATGGGAGGGGGAGTTGAAGTGCTGAGCCACCGGAAGATCAGGTTTAGTTATTGTGAACTGAGCGGAGGTGCTGGGTGAAGTGATCGCCAAGCCTACGCTTGGTCTCACCGATGTAGAGCAGCTGACACCTAGAATAGCGGATGCAATAGATGAGTGTAGCATTTCCTGCGGTTGCAAGGGAAAGTGCCATGAGAGGGGGTGGTTTGGGTGGGAAGGGACAAATTGACCAGGGAGTTACGGAGGGAGCGGTCTCTGCAGAAAGCCGAAAGGGCAGGAGATGGGAAGATGTGGCCAGTGGTGGGATCCCGTTGGAGGTGGCGAAAATGTCAGAGGATTATTTGTTTTATGTAACGGCTGGTAGGGTGGAAGGTGAGGACAAGGGGGACTCTGCCCTTGTTACGAATGGGGAGTGAGAGCAGAGTTACGGGGTATAGAAGCGACCCTGGTGAGAGCCTCATCTATGGTAGAAGAGGGGATCCCCCGTTCCCTAAAGATTGAGGACATCTCCGATGCCCTGGTTTGGAACACCTCATCCTAAGTGCAGATGCGGCGTAGACTGAGGAATTGGTAGTAGGGGATGGTCCTTACAGGAAGCAGGGTGGGAAGAAGTGTAGTCCAGATAGCAATGGGTGTCAGTGGGTTTATAGTAGATGTCGGTCAGTAGTCTGTCACCTGCAATGGAGATAGTGAGGTCTAGAAACGGTAGGGAGATGTCGGAAATGGACCAGGCGTATTTGAGTGCCAGGTGGAAGTTAGTGGTGAAATGGATGTCAGTGATTTCTGTATGGGTGCAGGAGGTAGCACCAATGCAGTTGTTGATGTAGCGGAGGTAGAGTTCGGTGATAGGGCCAGGGTACGCCTTGAACAAGGATTGTTGGACATACCCTACAAGGGGGGGGGGGGGGGGGGGGGGGAGGGTGTGTGTGTGTGTGTGTGTGTGTGTGTGTGTGTGTGTGTGTGTGTGTGTGTGTGTGTGTGTGTGTGTGTGTGTGTGTGTGTGTGTGTGTGTTTGTTCGTTTGCCATCACTTCTCGAAAAAGCGACACTCTAATGGTAACGTTTTTACATATTCCGGTAGAGATTTATCCTGTGAAGTCAAAAACCACCTTATCTGAAAAATTCATGCATTATTTATCGAGTTATTAATCATAATGTTCAAAAATCTGAAGAAATTTGGAGAAAAAAAATAACTACATATTCCGTGCTTACAGCTGTGACGTCACAATGGGATTGTAGCCCTGCTCACAACATTGTTGCTATCCAAGTACACTGAGTCCTGCTAGCCCGAGCAAGTGCAAATGCATTTTTTTAAAGTTCAAAAATAAGGGAGGGTGCATAAGGTGAAATGAGCAGCCCCTGCGCAGTTGTCGGTTATGGGTGAGTGGTGGAATACTGCATTGAGGAATGGGTTGCGTTGGGGGACCAGGCCTCCCGTGGGGGCTATGGGTGACTGGTGGAATATAGCGTTGGGGAACTGGTTGCGTTGGGGGACCAGGCCTCCCGTGTGACAGGGACCCAACGGGTCCCACTTGGTCTAGTAAAGCTATAAAAGTGAACACCTGCAAACAGACTGAATAGAATATTACCTACACCACAAAAGACATCCTTCAAGGTATCAATTAAGTAACTCTCCTAATACCCTCAAAAGTTTTCTTTTTTTTAACAATTTTTTAGTAATTTCTTGCTCAGAACTTTAACTGTCTTTTGTTTATTTCATTTTTCTTTTTCATGGATGCCATGTTCTTTTGAAGCTTGTTTAAACCAAGGTATTGGCGTTTTAAGCTTCTTCAGCTGAAACGGAGTTCACTTTTTAAATGATAAGAATTATATATCACCACATGGGGGTGGGGCATCAGGATTTTAGAGGTGATTAGGTGGGGCATGGCCAAAAAAAGGTTGGGAACCACTGTTCTAAAGGTTCTTTGCTGCATAAAAGCTAGTTAGGCTCTAGCTTATAGATCAACTGGTATAAACTAGTAAACTAAGGTGTGGTGGAAAGTTGTTTTTCTGGCTGGAGATCTGTGACCAGTGGAATTCTGCAGGGATCTGTGCTGGGACCTCTGTCCTTTGATAATATATACAATTTCACTGGTCACAGGTCTTCAGCCAGAATAATATCCTTCCACCACACCTTGGTTTCTAATTTATCTAATTTATATAAAAATGTAGATGGTTAGTAAGGTTAATAAGTTTGCAGATGACTCCAAGATTTCTGGAGTTGAGGACAGTGGCGAATGTTGTCAGTCAGCTAGAGAAATGGGCAGAGAAATGGCACATGGAGTTTAATCCAAGCAACAATGAGGTGTTGCACTTTGAAAGTTTGAACAGAAGGATAAAGTATACATTGATGGCAGGACCCCAAACAGCATTGATGTATAGTTGGATTTTGGGGTCCATATTCATTGCTGTCTAAAAGTGGAAACACAAATAGATAGAGTGGTACACTTGCTTTCATTGTTTGGGGCATTGAGTACAAGAGTCAGGAAATAATGACACAGCTCTATTTAAACTTTGGTTAGACCACATTTGGAGTATTGCATGCTGTTGTGGTCGCCCACTGCAGGAAGAATGTGGAGACTTTGGAGAGGGTCCAAAAGAGGTTTACCATAATGCTGCCAGGATTAGTGAGCATTAGCTACGAGAGGTTAGACAGATTTGGATCATTTCTCTGGTGCGTCATAGGTTGAGGGAAGACGTGATAGAAGTATATACAGGCATGAATGGCACAGATAGGGTAGACAGTCAAAACCTTTTTCCCAAGGAAGGAAATCCCAAAGATTAGAGAGTATAGCTTTAGGGTGAAAGAGCAAAGTTTAAAGAGGATGTGTGGGCCATGTTTTTTACACAGAGGGTGGGTGCATGCAAGGGGTGTTGGTAGAGGCAGATAGCTAGTGGCATTTAAGAGGTTTTTAGAAAAACACATGAATATGCAGAGAAAGGAAGGATTATGATTACATGCAGCCAGATGGTTGCCATGCCATAATGCTCGGCACAGACATTGTGTTGTGTTGTGTTGGGTTGTATGGTGAACTATGTTATACTAGAGGGTGGTGGGTCACAGGTTACACTGAAACATGCCAAAGATACTAGCCCAACAAATCAATCAGTAACATCTTTAAATTCTGGAAGATTAAGAACCTTTAGGATGCATCAAACTGCATCAAATTTTATAACGGTTCAACAAATTTCATTCACTTGGGAGAGGAGAATGATCACGCTAGGAATGATGAACCATCAAATTCAAAATTTGAACATCAATCCTCCCTTATAAAAAGCTCTTCATTGTCATCAGAAGAAAAAAAACAAAGAAACAAATAGTTTCAGCCTGAGGGAAGGCCTATGGTCTCATGAATCTGTTAGTCGTCTTCCTGGAAGACTTTGCCTACATGGATTCAGGGTCACCCCAAGAGGAAGACCACAAGAATAAACCCATTCTTCTCACATGGCCAAATTATACTTTCTCTAAATTGTCAGAGAAGTTGAACATCCCATTTACATTTATCAATATGCCTATTTCAGTATATATCCACAAGAAATAGCAACCCACAAACTCGTTATGGTTTGCAAGACTCATTTGTCCAGTTTGCACCACTCCCATATTACGCAACTATATTTTTATACATTCCTATATTTCTCAACAATTTACAGTGAAGGTAGTGCTACTCTTTAGAACGGGACAAACTAAGGTCTGTGCAATTACCACTCACTGTATTTTCAAACACGTCATCCTTCAATAATGGAAGTCTGAAGTACTCTTCCTTCAGTATAGTCCACTCATACCCAAGCATCAGCATTTTCCACCTCCCAAAGAAAACCGAATAAAATATTGATGACTCTTAATTCTGTAATTCCGTTCCACTGAATTCAATAGAATGAATTTTAGAACAGTGCGCAATATGTCAGGGTACATTTAGTTATGTGAAACTGGGATGACTTACCAGGCATTGATGTTATAAAAATGTGATTCACCATATCACTAACATTTTATTTTATTTCCAGGATGTGAAGCCAACAGCATTTGGGTAAGATGCCACATTTTTAACAAAATAAATATATTATACTTTTTCCTTCAGTTCTCCTCAGAAGCAATAGTTTTAATGCATTACAACTCTATAAGGAAACTGTTGTTTCAGCTGCAATGGCAATTTGTGGGACTAGCCACCTGTACTTACTCATCATGTTTTCCAGCCATTACATTCATCCATTGGAGCATCTGCAATCATTTTTTTTTTAGCCAAGCTGAAAGTGTGACTGCCAAACACATTGTTAACACAACTCCCCAAATGTCCCTCCTTAATTATCTCCTTCCCCATTCCATCCTCTTCTTCGCTGTCCCTGCATCTCGTTATCACCTAGCCCACAGCCAACAATAGATCCTTTCCTTGATCGTTATTTTTTTGCATATCTTTCATTCATTTGTTCTAGATCTCTCTATATCACAGTCTATCTCTCTTATTTCCATTTCCCTCTCCCCTCACTCAGTCTGAAGAAGGGCCTCGACCCGAAACATCACCTTTCCCTTGTGTCTCCTACTTTCCTGTGCCACAAGACCTGGAACAAAGTAACTTACCTAACATTAATTCTGCTTTGACCCAAGCACAGAGCCTGATCTTGATCACTAGAGTGTGATGGGGGGAAAAAGTAGGAATCTGGAGCAGGTAGGTAGCTCTCTCAGAGCAGGCACACGCACAAAGAAACAAATAACTAGAATAACTATTTTGACAGTCACAGCTGCCACAAATGATACCAATGTCCAATGGTTACACTCTCCTATTGAGAAATAAGTTACAAGATCAGGTAGGAAAATGGAGATAAAGCTAACTATCAGATCATCTGTGATATGTTGATCATCAACAGATCATCTGTGTTCAACTCTGGCTGAACAATATCTAATCTAGTGATGTGGACTCAATAAGAATATCTGTGATATTACTGTATGGTGAAGTAAACTGTACAAGCCATCTGACCAGCCTGCACTCTTAAGTTTACAGAAACCGGTTACAAATGTATTTGCGCAAGGATACGCGATATTTCCAGTACAGGGAAATGTTCATCTTAAATGACTAGAACATAAATCAAAGTTCACAATAGGCAGAGTGTCATTGTGTTGAGAACACAGACATTCTTGTGATCAGCTCGTTATGTAATTATATTTAGTTCCAGATAGAGGACGCCATCCTGTATGGGTATGGCTGCCCAGCCCTGCAGCTGTCAGTTTTTTCATCTCTTTTTTTTATTTTTAGTTAGTTGAGTTTTTGTTTTTCGGAGTTCTAGTCTTTTTTAGGTGGGGAAGGGGGAAACTGCTTTCCAGGGTCGATACCTGGTCGGAGAGGCGGCTTTTCTCCGGGCTGCACCATCGGCCCATCCTCGCGGCCTACCAGCGGGTCTGGAGCGGCGTTTCCTGAGGGGACCGCCCAGAACCTCGGCTTCGGCGCAGCGTTGGAGCGCTATCGCGGAGAGGAGCGGGCGATGCCTTGCCCGGGTCACCACGCTGGAACTCCGGTGAGTTGAAGACCACCGATGAAACATCGCGGAGCTGCGGGTCTGTGGAGCGGCCAGCTGCGGCGCTGACTTTACATCGGCAGCCTGGGATCTCTTACTGAGATCGCCAGTGGTGGAGCTCCATCCAGCGCGGCCTGTTGGCTTCGGAAGCCGCGGTCCCCGGTAAGGAAGCGGCCGTTCTAGGTTTCCCAAACCGCTGTGAGGATTCTCCCGACGCCGGAGCACCATCATCCGTCGTCGGGAGAATCCTCACAGCGGCTTGGGAAAAGGCCTGGAACATCGGGCCTCCGTAGCGGCGACTGCGGAGGCTTCAATAGGCCCGACTATGGGTGGACATGGGGCTGAGGATGGGGACTCGACTTTGTGCTTTCCCTCATAATGGGAACCATTGTGGGGGGATGTTTTTTATGGTAATTTTTTTTATTATTGTTATGTTGTTTTCTTTTTTATGTGCTGCAATGGCAATACACCAATTGGTGTATGTAACGAATAAAGAACCTTTGAACCTTTGATAAGAGTTTAGTATTGATTGGAGGGATGGGGATTGGATAGAGGTTGCCTATTTGTAACTGCAATAAAACATCATGAAGGTTTAAAGATTCTTGATAAAACAGATTCAAAAATTCCAACAAAGTTGCACATACATTTTAACTCACTGATAGCCATATCTAAGATTGAAAGGCAAAAGATCTGGGCATTAACAGAACAGGTACAGGAATACATTTTATTTACGTTTTGCTAGAGGCACAGGAAAATGCAGGTATTTTTGATGTTTAAGCATCTTTAGAAGCTTTTCTGTGCCTCAAGCAAAACATTAATGACAAAAGGATGAATTAGTAAACGCTTAAATGAGCAGGCAAAAGAGTTTGTTTCTGCCTGTTCTTGACCCACTAAAGTCATCTACACATACCTTTATTGCATCCTATCCCCCCTTCACACCTATGTTCGAGACACCTCACACACCCTTCAACTCTTCAACAACTTTCAATTTATAGGCCCTCATTGTCACATCTCTACCTTGGACGTCCAGTCCCTTTACATCTCCATCCCGCACCAGGAAGGACTCAAGGCCCTCCAGTTCTTCCTTGAACAGAATATCCCTCTCTCTTCCACCTGGTGGAGCAAGTCCTCACCTTCAACAGCTTCCCATTTGACTACTCTCACCTTCTCCTGGTTAAAGGTGTAGCCATGGGCACTCTCATGGGCCCCAGCTATGTCTGCCTTGTCGGTTATGTCGAACAATAGACAATAAACAATAGGTGCAGGAGTAGGCCATTCGGCCCTTCGAGCCAGCACCGCGATTTAATGTGATCATAGCTGATTATCCACAATCAGTACCCCGTTCCTGCCTTCTCCCCATAACTTTCACTCCGCTATCTTCAAGAGATCTATCTAACTCTCTCTTGAAAGCCTCGAGAGAATTTGCTTCCACTGCCTTCTGAGGCAGAGAATTCCACAGATTCATAGTCTGTTCTCAATGGCTTATCCTGTAGTCTTAAAATGTGGCCCCTGGTTCTGGACTCCCCGAACATCGGGAACATGTTTCCTGCCTCTAGCGTGTCCAAACCCTTTAAAATCTTATTGTTTCAATAAGATTCCCTCTCATCCTTCTAAATTCCAGAGTATACAAGCCCAGCCGCTCAATTTTATCAATTAATGATAGTCCCGCCATTCTGGGAATTAACCTCGTGAACCTATGCTGCACTCCCTCAATAGCAAGAATGTCCTTCCTCAAATTTGGAGACCAAAACTGCACACAATACTCCAGGTGTGGAATCACTAGGGCCCTGTACAACTGCAGAAGGACCTCTTTGCTCCTATACTCAACTCCTCTTGTTATGAAGGCCAACATGCCATTCGCTTTCTTCATTGCCTGCTGTACCTGCATGCTAACTTTCAGTGACTGATGAACAAGGACCCCCAGATCTCGTTGTACTTCCCCTTTTCCCAACTTGACACCATTCCGATAATAATCTGCCTTACTGTTTTTGCCACCAGTGGATAACCTCAAATTTATCCACCTTAAACTGCATGCCATTCTGAAAGAGACCCGTAATCCCTATTCTTTGTTTCCTGTCTGCCAACCAATTTTCTATCCATGTCAGTACCCTACCCCCATTACCATGTGCTCTAATTTTGCCCACTAATCTCCTATGTGGGATCTTATCAAATGCTTTCTGAAATTCCAGGTATACTACATCCACTGGCTCTCCCTTGTCCATTTTCCGAGTTACATTCTCAAAGAATTACAGAAGATTAGTCAAGCATGATTTCCCCTTCATAAATCCATGCTGATGGACCGATCCTGTTACTGCAATCCAAATGTGCCGCTATTTCATCTTTTATGATTGACTCCAGCATCTTCCCCACCACCGATGTCAACTGGTCTATAATTTCCTGTTTTCTCTCTCCCACCTTTCTTAATAAGTGGGGTAACATTAGCTACCCTCCAATCCACAGGAACTGATCCTAAATCTATAGAACATTGGAAAATGATCACCAATGCGTCCACAATTTCTAGAGCCACTTCCTTAAGTACGCTGGGATGCAGACCATCAGGCCTGGGGATTTATCAGCCTTCATGCCCATCAGTCTGCCCAACACCATTTCCTGCCTAATGTGAATTTCCTTCAGTTCCTCTGTCACCCTAGATCCTCTGGCCACTAGTACATCAGGGAGATTGTTTGTGTCTTCCATAGTAAAGGCAGATCCAAAGTACCTGTTCAGCTCGTCTGCCATTTCCTTGTCCCCATAATAAATTCACCTTTTTCAGTCTTCAAGGGTCCAACTTTGGTCTTCACATACCTAAAGAAGCTTTTACTATCCTCCTTTATATTCTTGGCTAGCTTACCTTCGTACCTCATCTTTTCTCCCGGTATTGCCTTTTTAGTTATCTTCTGTTACTTTTTAAAAGTTACCCAATCCTCTGCCTTCCCGCTCATCTTTGCTATGTTATACTTCTTCTCTTTTATTTTTATACTGTCCCTGACTTCCCTTGTCAGCCACGGTCACCCCTTACTTCCTCTTTGGAATTAACTGATCGTGCACTTTCTGTATTATTCCCAGAAATATCTGCCATTGTTTTTCCACTGTCTTCCTTGCTGGGGTATCTTTCCAGTCAACTTTGGCCAGTTCCTCCCTCATGGCTCCATAGTCCCCGTTGTTCAACTGTAATATTGACACTTTCGATTTCCCCTTCTCCCTCTCAAATTGGAGATTAAAACTTATCATATTATGGTCACTACCTGCTAATGGCTCCTTTACCTTGAGTTTCCTTATCAAATCCGGTTCATTACACAACACTAAATCCAGAATTGCCTTCTCCCTGGTTGGCTCCAGTACAAGCTGCTCTAAGAATTCATCACGGAGGCACTCTACAAATTCCCTTCTTGGTTCAGTACCTACCTGATTTTCGCCGTCTACCTGCATCTTGATATCTCCAATACTAACCGTAGCATTGCCTTTACGATATGCCAATTTTAACTCCTGATTCAATTTGCATCCTATATTCAGTCTACTGTTTGGGGGCCTATAGATAACTCCCATTATGGTCTTTTTACCCTTACAATTCCTCACTTCTATCCATGCTGACTCTACATCTCCTGATTCTATGTCATCCCTCGCAAGGGACTGAATTTAATTCCTCACCAACAGAGCAACCCCACCCCCTCTGCCCACCTGTCTGTCTTTTCGATAGGATGAATATTCAGTTCCCAGCCCTGGTCCCCTTGCAGTCATGTCTCTGAAATTCTCATAACATCATACTTTCCAATTTCTAACTGAGCCTCAAGCTCATCCACTTTATTTCTTATACTTCGCACATTCATTTACAACACTTTAACTTCGGTATTCACCTCCCCTCTCACACCGGTCACTATTGGCCCTGACCTTACTCTCAAGAGTCAAGAGTGTTTTATTGTCATATGTCTCAGATAGGACAATGAAATTCTTGCTTGCTGCAGCACAACAGAATAGGTAAACATATAATACATAACAGGAGAAAAAAGGTTCAGTGTGTATATATACACATGCACACATACTCCATAAATAAACAAATATAGTGCAATAATAATAATAATAGTCTGTTGTAGTTCAGAGCTTATTTGTTGTCGTGTTTAGTAGCATGATGGCTGTAAGGAAGAAGCTGTTCTTGAACCTGGACGTTACAGTTTTCAGGCTCCTGTACCTTCTTCCCGATGGCAATGGTGAAATGAGTTTGTGGCTAGGATGGTGTGGGTCTTTGATGATGTTGGCTGCCTTTTTGAGGCAGCGACTTCAATAGATCCATTCGATGGTGGGGAGGTCAGAGCAGGTGATGTACTGGGCAGTGGTCACAACTTTTTGCAGTCTCTTCTGCTCCTGGACGTTCAAGTTGCCGAACCAGACCATGATGCAACCAAGCAGTGTGCTGTCCCCTGTGCATCTATAGAAGTTCTTACCCCTTCTCGAACTTTCCTTCCCATTAATTCGGGAGTCTTTTGTAACTTTTCCTGGACTCACTTCCCCTTTAACTCCATCTTTATACTCCCAATTTGTCAATCCCTCCCCCTCACTATTTAGCAAGCCCTAAATAGTGTGTGTTGGGGGGGATTGATAAATTGGGAGTATAAAGATGGAGTTAAAGGGGAAGTGAGTACAGAAAAAGTTACAAAAGACTCCCGAATTAATGGGGATGAAAGTCTGACATACCTACATGTTTGCTCGAAGGAATAATAAAATGAGATGCAACACCTGTCCCGATGCCTCCCCCCTCGACCCCGCCCAAGGACCCGACAGCCCTTCAGGTGAGGCAGAGGTTCATTTGCATCTCCTCCAACTTCATCTATTGTATCCGATGTTCCAGTGTGGATCGTTTCGCTGAACACCTCCGCTCAGTCCGCCTAAACCTACCTGTAGCTAAACATTTTAACACCCTCCCAATCCCACACTGACCTTTCTGGCCTGGACCTCCTCCATTGTCAGAGTGAGGGCCAGCACAAATTGGAGGAGCAGCACCTCATATTTTGCTTGGGCAGCTTACACCCCAGCGGTATGAACATTGGCTTCTCTAACTTCAAGTAACCCTTGCTTCCCCGCTCTCTCTTCATCCCTACCCTTCCAAGTTCTCCGACCAGTCTTACTGTCTCCGACTACATTTTATCTGTTCGCTTTGTTGTAATCTTCTCCCAGCTAACAATGATCTATTCTATATTTTCCTTGATTGCCTTTGTCCTATTTTCACACTCCACTTCCTAATCTATGTATCTCCCACTCCCCTGACATCAGTCTGAAGAAGGGTCTCGAACCGAATCATCCAATCCTTCTCTCCAGAGATGCTGCCTGTCCCAATGAGTTACTGCAGCATTTTGTATCTATCTTTGAAAAAATTATTCTCCTTTCTCACCCTTTAGTAATTGCTCTTTCTTATCAGATGTGCTTTTGATACCATTCATTGCAATACTGTGGTAGTACAGCTATCATATTGAGCAGTTTTTGTGTATTTTTCTGACGTGGCCAAATCGTCTTGCAAAAATAGAATCTGTTCATTATCATGGGAGAGCCCATATACAGTGAATACTGTAAGAAGGAACTGCAGATGCTGGTTTATTCCTGATCATAGTTTACACCTCAACCCATTTCTGTGGTTTTTTTGTGCTTCCTTCCTCTCTGCCCACCATAACCATGCTGACCATCAAGTACCTATGTACACCAAATCCCATGGGGGTTTTTACATTCCCATCAACTTTCCCAGCTTCTCCTGCCACGTATCTATGCCAGGAGCAATTTATGGCAGCTAATTAAGAACATCTTTTGGACATGGGAGGAATCCCCCAGGCACTGAGGAAACCCATACATTCACAAGGAGAATGTGTGAACACACAAACACCCAAGCTCAGGATCATAAGGTCCTCAGGTCTAAGAAACTCTGGGGGAGTAGCATTAACTGCTGTGACATTATACCACTGTGTTTAATGTATTTACACATATTTATTTATTTCAATTTAACACGATACATTTTTGACTACAATCTATATCTCCTTCTTCAACCAGCTATTCAAAGAAAACGGAGAATGAAATATATGTCATTAAATTAGACGAAGGCAAATTTCAGAAGATATCGAAATTCATACGAAACATTTCTACCAATCTGCATTCACAATTGCAAAGGAAGATATTCTTATTAGGTACAGTATACTATATGTTAATATTTTTAATACTATAGTCATATCTCCAGGTACATGTAAACCAGCCTAAACATTTATTCCACTTAATGGATCAGAAAAAACAAGTGGAAAGAGCAGAAAGGTAATTTTCCAGAAATCATATTGGTGAACTTTGTCATTTGCATCACAATCAATTCAGGCAGCACTAGATATGGGTTAAATATCTGTTCTATTTCCAATACATCATGATAAAAAATGAAGAAGATAAGCATTGTATAATTGATGTATTATGGTTGATCTTATAGCAATTGATTTTTCACCGTACAAATGATAACACCATTATTAAGGGTTGGAACAAATGGTTACAGTAGTCTAAGGGAAATAGCAGTGTTTAAAATAAAGTTTTTGTAGAGGCCTTTATCAATTTCCAGGATTAGGATGGAGGGCCATCAAAATTGATTATGGTATCTCTTCATTGGGATAAATTAATCAAATATTCTCATTACTCCCATCAAATTCACTCATTAATCCTCTTTTTAAAAATCCCTTAAATTTGTGATGCAGTAATATCTTCCTTTAGCTATTATTTATAAAGATTCCCCATTAAGTGACACTGTGACATGAAAACTATTTCACATCCACTTAAAGACGAGCAGACAATTGGTGGTTTGGCATATGAGGGGGTCAGGACTTGGCTAACTGGAGGTTGGACTGTGAGAGGAATAGACACTGACTACCATATTTCAGAAAGACCAAGTGACAGAAGAATTATATAGCACTTATTTTAGTGAGGAATGGTTGAGGCCCCAGCAGAATGTTAAAAAAGGAACAACAAAGCAGCATAATAAATTAGGTTGCAGGAATCACATCTCTGACTTACTAAAAATCAACAATCGTTTGCTGTGTATTGCCAAAATAAATATAGGTCACGTTGACCACCTCTGGGCACTCCAGAACAATTGTTTTCACGATGCTCTTCCTTACTCAAAGTCGACCCGCACCAGTGAAGGGACTACGGTCTAATGACAAAATAAAAGAAAATTCCAAAAGCAAAAGGGTAGCTTGGGAGAGAATAGGCCCCTTAACGATCTATATAAGAGACCACAAAAAAATCAGCAAGGTCTTACATGACTACTTCTGATCTGTATTTACTGTGTAGAAGGACATGGATGTTAGTGATTTCAGACCAGGGAACAGTGATACCTTGGAGCACATGCACATTACAAAAAGAGGTGGTGTTGGAAGCATTGAAACACACAGAAAAGCCAGACTGGGTGTATATTAGATGTTATTGGAAGCAAGAGAGAAGATTGCTGGAGTCTTGGTAGAAATTCTTGCATCTTCATTAGCCACAGGAGATGTATTAGAACATTGAAGGAAAGATAATCTTGTGCCTATATTTAAGAAGGGTAGGAGAAATAAGCCAGGGAACTACAGGCCAGAAAGCCTTACATCAATGTTGGGAAAGTTGTTGGAAGGAATTCTGATTTATTTACTTTTGGAAAGATTTGGATGATTATGAATAGCTATGATAGCATTGTGCATGGGATAATCACGCTTCACAAATTTGACAGATTTTGTTTAAAGAGGATTGACAAGGGCAAGATGGTTGATACTGTTTATGTGGATTTTAGCAAGGCCTTTAACAAGGTCCTATATAGTAAGCTGGTCTGGTAAATTAGAAGACATTGAGATCCAGTCAGCTAGCCAAACTGACACAAAATTGACGGTGAAAAAAGTCAGAGGGTTGTAGCAGAGGGCTGCTTTTCAGATTAGGGGCCTATGGAAGAGTGAAGGGTCCTCTATTCTTTGTCATATATATCAATAATCTGAATTATTTTGTAACATGATTAATACATTTATAGATGGCACTAAAATTGGTGGTACCTTTGGTACATACATTGTTCCATTAAACTGAGAATATAAGTAGACAAGGTGGTGAGGCCTTCACTTGCTGATGTACTGAGTGCAGACTTGGGATGCCATGTCACACTTGTACAAAACGTTGCTGAGGATGTAATTGCATTGGTGTGTGCAGTTCTGGCCACCACATTGTAGAAAGGCAACAGAAAAATAATCACAATAGTGTTACCCAGATTAGAAGGCTTGAGTTATCAAGAGAGAGGACAAGTTTACCCTGAAGCTAAAGAGGCCGAATAGTGTCCTGATAGAGGCGTATAAAATTACACGATGCATATACAGGTTAGGTATCCAGTATGCGTTTCCCCATGGTAGGAGTGTCTAAAATTAGATGACGTGAGTTCAAGGCAACAATTTTTGATCACAACGTTCCCAAATGAGGCCCCAATTTCCAACCGTCCCACTCCACCCGAGGACCTGCTCCGATATCTGGCCCTCTAATGACAATCCTCACCTCAGCACCATCTCACATCCTGACTCTAAATCTCCAATCAGGGTAACAGCCCAACGCCTCACCCTCTGATCCCTGACATAAGTGCCCTAACTCTCCAAGGTCGCTGGGCTTTAAATGCCAACAACTACCTTAACGCTGGACTCAATCTTCTGATTACGCTTCAAGTCTAGGAACTTAGAATGAACTAAAGCTTGCACAAAGATCATAGGGTGCCCCTGTAAATTTTCATTACAATTTCTTCCCTGCTGTTGTTTGAACCATTAGTTTCATGGATTAAGAGGTCTGATATGAAAACTTTGACTTCTAGCACATATTGTGGCTCAGAATTATCTTACACCAATAACTTTCAACACGGTGCTTGATTTCATGTTAAAGTTTACCAGTTACTTGATCTTGATGGGAATGCTAACTTTAACATTTTCCCTTTTCGCCAGAGTATTCGCCAGTCATCTTTGATATTGCATCAGCACACAAGAATGTGCTGGTTTCAAAGAATCAAACCAGTGTATGTGTGACCAGTGAAACACTGAGTGTTCCTGACAGCCCTTTGCGATTTGACAAGGTCTACAATATCTTGGCCGCCAAAGGACTGATGAGAGGAAAGCATTATTGGGAGGTGCAGGTCAAGTCTTCCTCCCAATGGTCTGTTGGAATTGCATATGGATCAATAGAAAGGAAAGGTAAACACAAATCCACAAAACTTGGAAGAAACAGACAATCTTGGTGCATTGAACTCAAGGCCAGTCAGCTATTCGCATGGCATAATGACAGAAATGTCAACTGCAGCATGAAACCCTCTAAGTTGGATAAAGTAGGGGTGTACATTGACTATGAGAAAGGACTTGCGGCATTTTATGATGTTGATAGCATGAGGTTAATACAAGAATTCTCCAGCGTCACAAGAAGTATTTTTGACAGAATGCATCATCATTTCACTGAACCAATTTACCCTGCTTTTTGTCTCTTTCCAATAGCTACCTCTCCTGTATACTCTGACAAATTGGAGATTTGCAAATCTGATATTTAGGAAGCAGCCATAAAAATGTACTATTCTGAAATTATAGGTATTATATATTGAATGCTATATTGTATGCTACATTATATGCTATAATTCACAAAGGTTCAAATTTGGATTTGACAAAAAGCAGTAAAATGAAATAAAGCGCTCCCACTCATGAAGATAAAGGTAACAGGTTGCCATTTAATCCCAGCCCACTCTTCATCACATTTACAGTTTTATTTACGAAAGTCAACAACTGGAGAAGAAAAACACTTCTACAACACGTCGCCAACTACAACATGATCCCACCACCTATCATATCTTCCCCACCCTATCTGATTTCCGCAGCATCCACCTTTTCCATGACTCCTTGGCTTGCTCATCCCTCCCTATCCTTGGCACTTTACCCTGCAACAATAGCAGGTTCAATACCTGTCACAGTGGTACAGCAGGTACAGTGGTACAGAGCTGTTACACCACAGCCACAGAGACCCAGGTTCAAACCTGGTCCAATCCCTCACGACCTATGTCACCCTTCATCTCTTCAATAACTTCCGTTTTCCAGGCCCCCATTCCCTCATCTTTACTATGGAGTTTCAGTTACTCTACACGTCCATCCCCCATCAGGAAGGCCTTAAAGACCTCCATTTCTTCCTTGGCCGCAGAACCAGCCAATTTCCTTCTACCAATACTCTCCTCCTCCTCTTACTTTTAACAACTTCTCCTTCGACTCCTCCCACTTCCTCCAAATCTGACTACCCATGGGCACTCGTATGGGCCCCAGCTATGCCTGTATCTTTACAGGGTACATCAAACTATCCCTGTTCCAGGCTAAATCTGGCCCTATACCCAAACTCTATCTCTGCTACATTGACGACTGCATCGGGGCTACCTCCTGCACCCATGCAGAACTCAGAGACTTCATTAACTTCACTACTAATTTCAAATCCTGCACTCAAATTCACTTGGACCATCTCAGACTTTCCCCCTTCCATTTCTTGATCTCACCGTCTGCATCACAGGAGACTGTTGAATGACTCCCACAGCTATCTACACTTCTCCCTACCCTGCTTCATGCAAAGACTCCCATTTCCTCCGTCTACACCGCATCTTCGCCCAAGATAAGGTGTTCCAAACCAGGACATCTGAGAGTTCCTCATTCTTTAGGGAATGTGTATGTCTCTCTTCCATCATAGATGAGGCTCTCACAGGGGTCTCCTCAGTGTCCTGCAGCTCTGCTCTTGCTCCCCCTCCCTCCAATCGCAACAGGGACAGAGTCCCCCTAGTCCTCATCTTTCACCCCATCAGCCATCACACACAGCACATAATCCTCCTCCATTTTCGCCATCTCCAACGGGAACCCATCACTAGCCACATCTTCCCATCCCCACTTTCCGCAGAGACTGTTTCCTCCGCAACTCTCTGGTTAACTCATCCCTTCCCACCAAAACCACCCCCTCCCCAGGTACGTTCACCTGCAACCACAAGAGATGCAATGCCTGTCCTTATACCTCCTCCCTCAACTCTGACCAAGGACCCAAACAGTCCTTTCAGGTGAGACAGAGGTTCACTTGCACCTCCTCCAACCTCATCTACTGTATCTAGTCCACTGATCCAGGTGTGGACTCCTATATATTGGCGAGACCAAGCGCAGGCTCGGATATCATTTCGTTGAAAACCTCCGCTCGGTCCGCCTTGGCCTACGTGATCTCCGGATGCTAAACACTTTAGCACCCCTCCCATTCATGTACTGAGCTTTCTGTCCTGGGCCTCCTCCACTATCAGAGTGGGGCCCAAAGCAAATTGGAGGAATAGTACGTCATATTTCGCATGGGCAACTTACAAACCAGCAGTGTGAATATTGAGTTCTCTAACTTCGTAACCCTTGTTTCCCCTCTCTCTCTCCACCCCTCCCCCATCCTTGTTCACCAACTAATTTCACTGTCCTGATTAAATGTTACTGATTGTATGTCTCGTTGTAATCATCCCCTCAGCTAACAATGATACATTCTACATTTCCATCCCCTTTGATCTCTCGTTTTCACACCTTACCTTTCCATATTTCTCGTCTCCCTCCTCCCTGAGTCTGATGAAGGGTCTCGACCTGAAATGTCACCCATTCCTTCTCTCCAGAGATGCTGCCTGTCCAGCTGAGTTACCCAGCATTTTGTGTCTATCTTCAATCCTGACCTTGGGTGCTGCCTTGTGGAGTTTACACATTCTTCTTGTGGCTGCATGAATTTCCTCTGGGTGCTCCGGTTTCCTCCAATATCCCAAAGACTTGCAGGTTGTAGGTTAATTGATCTCAGTGAATTGGACCTTGTGTGTATTGAGTGGATGTGAAAGTGGGATGACATAGAATAAGTGTGAACAGGTGATCAATGGTCGGTGTAGACATAGTTGGTCAAAGGACCTATTTCCATGCTATATCTCTAAGCTAAACTTGTCCCTACACCTTCACCTTCAAGAGTCAAGAGTTAAGAGTTAAGAGTGTTTTATTGTCATATGTCCCGATTGGGACAATGAAATTCTTACTTGCTGCAGCACAGCAGAATATGTGAATATGTAAACATAGTACATAATGGGAGAGAGAAAAACCCCCCAATAAATAACAAATATAGTGCAGTAATAATATAGTATTTTGCAGTTCAGAGCTCAGACCTTATTTGTTGTTGTGTTTAATAGCCTGATGGCTGTAGGGAAGAAGCTGTTCCTGAACCTGGACGTTACAGTTTTCAGGCTCCTGTACCTTCTTCCCTATGGAAATGGTGAAATGAGTGTGTGGCCAGGATGGTGTGGGTCTTTGATGATTTTGGATGCCTTTTTGAGGCAGCGACTACGATAGATCCCTTCGACAGTGGGGAGGTCAAAGCCGGTGATGGACTGGGCAGTCGTCACAACTTTTTGTAGCCTCCTCTACATCGGTGAGACCAAACACGGTCCAAGTGAATGTTTTACTGTGCTCTGTCTGCCATAGACATCTGGAGCTCCAAGTTGCAAGCCATTTTAGTTCCCATCCCCAGTCCTACAATGATCTGTCTATTTACGGATCTCCACTGCTGCCAAGGGGAGGTCAAGTACAAACTAGAGGAATAGCACCTCATATTTCTCACAATCATAGAGTTATACAGCGTGGAAACAGCCCCTTAGACCCAACTTGCCCACACCCTCCAACATGCCCCAGCTACACTGGTCCCACCTGCCCACGTTTGGTGCATATCCCTCCAAACCTGTCCTATCGATATACCCATCTAACTGTTTCTTAAATGTTTAGGATAGTCCCAGCCTCAACTATCTCCTCTGGCAGCTTCTTCCATACACCCACCGCCCTTTGTGTGAAAAAGTTACCTCTCAGATTCCTATTAAATCTTTTCCTCCTCACCTTAAACATTTGTCCTTTGGTCCTCAATTCACCTACTCTGGGCAAGAGAGTGCATCTACCTGATCTATTCCTCTCATGATTTTATACACCTCTATAAGATCACTCCTCATCGTCCTGCGCTCCAAGGAATGGAGTCCCAGCCTAATCAACCTCTCCCTATAGTTCAGACCCTCTAGTCCTGGCAACATCCTCGTAAATCTTCTCTGCACTCTTTCCAGCTTGACAACATCTTTCCTATAACATGGTGCACAGAACTGAACATAATACTCTAAATGTAGCCTCACCTATGCCTTATACAACTGCAATATGACCTCCCGACTTCTGTACTCAATACTCTGACTGATGAACACCAACGTGCCAAAAGCCTTTGTGACCAACCTACCACCTGCAACTCCACCTTCATTGCGCCTGCACTCCTAGATCCCTCTGATCTACCACACTCCCCAGAACCCTACATTCACTGTGTAGGTCCTGCCTGTATTAGACTTCCCAAAATCCAACATCTCATGTTTCTCTGTATTAAATTTCATCAACCATTCCTCAGCCCACCTGGCCAATCGATCAAGATCCTGCTGCAATTTTTCACAACCATCTTCACGATCTGCAAATCCACCCACTTTTGTATCATCAGCAAATTTGCTAATCTTGCCGTTTATGTTCTCATCCAAATCATTGCTATAGATGACAAACAGTAACGGGCCCAGCACCTCTGCCTCAACTGTCTATCACCTGATGACATGAACATTGAATTCTCCAATTTCAGATAAACCTCTCAAACCCCAGCTGAATCCATCCACCAATCTACCCCTCCTCACCGTGATCCACCTCTGCATACCAGCTCTTGCCCTCCAGAACCTTACCCCACCCCCTCCCCCACCCCCCATGTGCACATACACGTGCATGCGCACACGCACAAATCTAATGCAGACCTACTACTTGCAATATATCAAAGCAGGTGATTCTTAAAAACATAGGACCGGTAATACATTTTTATAGAGTGGGAAGGGTTTGCAGTGCATTGATGTGATCCTGAAACATTAAACCCTAGATATACAGATATTATTCCAGTAGATCAGTGACCATTCTTAGAGACCAGGGAGTAAAAACAGAATGTCTTCACAATGAAAGACCTGTTAAAGTGGGCACTGTGCAGGAAACCATTACCTGATTTGTGTGTCGTCCCGACCCTCAAAGAGGCACTATCTGTGTCCGCAAGTAAGTGTGCACTTACACAAGACAACAGACATTCAGGCTTAACTATCAGAAAATATATTGAAAAATCTCCTGACTGTGTAAATTCTACACTTCAGTCCAAACTTTAGATGATTAAAATCCCTTCACTGTATTATTGGAGGCATCTCAATGTATCTATCCAAACCTAGCTTTTCAATCTTGTATAAATGTGCAATTATTTGATTTGTTGTACCCAAGTTGCCTGTTAAAACATTTAGCTCTTGAGGCCTTTCTGAAAATGTCCAGTCTTCATCACAGCTGCTTCTCACTAAATAGGAATATGATCATTCCTGTCTATATCATTAACCTAAATAGGAGTCAAGTTAGTTGAATATGGTTTTGTGATGTGTACTTCCAATTTGCCTATTTTAATATTTCCACGTTATTTTGTTTAATTATTAAATTAATTTGCTCTATATAATACTTTCTTTTGCACTAGTAAACATAGATAAACAACAGTAATTTGCATCGCAAAACACTGAAGTTTAGTTTAGTTTTAGTTTAGAGATACGTTGAGAGATAGTTTAGAAACAGGCCCTTCGGCCCACCGAGTCCGCACCGACCAGTGATCCCCACACATTAGCACTACCCTACATACACAAAGGACAATTTTGTTTTTTTACATTTACATCAACCCAATTAACCTACAAATCTGTACGTCTTTGGAGTGTGGAAGGAAATTGAAGATCTCGGTGAAAACCCATGCAGGTCACTGGGAGAACGTACAAACTCAGTGCAGATAAGCACCCTCAGTCAGGATCAAACCTAGGTCTCTGGCGCTGTAAGGCAATAGGTCTACTGCTATGCCACCTTGCTGCCCGTGATGTAGCTTATGAAGATACACAGATATGCTCTTCGAGAACCTGTGTTAATAACGCATCATGTAAGAATGGATATTGTTCTAATTGACAGGAAATGTTAAAAAGCAATTATTATTCACTGCCTCTCTTTGGTAAATTGTACAAAGACTTGAGGCTTTAACATTAAGATTCCGAATGAAATGGAGAGGACAAATTAGTTAGATTTTATGTACTAACAATAACAAAAGGCAATAACTGAAATATATTGGTTTTAATGCACTTAATTGCAACCTCCTAGGGCAAACTCAAAGATCTTACTGATTCCCGTCTTTAACGCAGCAAAGCTACCCACACTCCTCACAACAATGCTGGCAAGCTGAATATCAGCTATGGGAAAGTTACTGGAAGGGACTTTGACGGACAGGATTAATATGCATTTGGAAAGACAAGAATTTATCACAAATAGTCAGCATGGTTTTTTGCATAGAAAATTATATCTCACAATTTGATTGACGTTTTTGAAGGGACGCTAAGATGGTGCCTTTAGTGGACTTTAGAAAGCCCTTTGTCAAGGTACTGCAAGTTGGCTTGACTGCAAGGTCAGATCACATGGGTGAGCTAGTCAACTGGATATAAAATTGGCTATGTGGAAGGATTCAGAGGATAGTGGAGCAGAGTTGTTATTCAGATTGAAGGCCAGTGGCCAGTGGTGCACTGTAGGGATTGATGCCTGGTCCCCCATTGTTTATCATCATATTAAGTGTGGACAACAATGTTGTTAACGTGGATTGAAAGTATGCGGTGACACCAAAAATGGTGATGTAGAAGATGGTAAAAAAAGGTTATCTATGATTACAATGGATTCTTGATGAGCTGTGGAAGTGGGTAAGAAATGACAAATGGAATTCAATTCTGAGGCGTGGGATGTGATGCACTTTGGAAAATTAAATCAGATCAGAACTTACACAGTAAATGGTAAGGCCCTGGGAGAGTGTAGAGTCTGGAACAAAGAGACTTAGGGGTGCAGGTGCATTGTTCCCTGAAAGTGATGATGCAGGAAGACAGGCTGGTGAAAACGGCTCTTGGCGTGCTTGCTTTCATCGGTCAGAGAATTTAATACAGGAGTTTGAACTGGGAAAAAAAAAGCTTACCTGAAATCAATATCCAGCAGCTGACTCTTTATAACTGGGTTGTTCTTTTCAAATTGGCGCAACTTTATCAGTTCATGAAGCCTGAAAATTACACAACAAATTCCCATTAACTTTACAAAGAATGAGCTACCAACTATCTTAACAAATCCACTTGGTATGACAGCTGGTATTATACAGAATTTAACAAGTGAAATTATGTTCCCTGGTCAATTATATGCAAACTACTCTCAAGAAGTACTCCAAGAAACTCCTCCATCATCCTGACCGCGGTCTACATCCCACCCCAGGCAGACGTCCATCTGGCACTGAAGGAGCTGCATGCCGTGGTCAACAAGCACCAGACGCCTTACCCCGAGGCATTTACCACCATAGCCGGGGACTTTAACAAAGCCAACCTGAAGATATCGCTCCCTAACTTCCAACATGTCTCCTGCAGCACCAGAGGATCAAACACCCTTGACCACTACTACACAACCATCGAAGACGCCTATAGCTCTATCCCTCGGCCTCACTTCGGAAAATCCGACCATTCAGCAGTGCTGCTTCTTCCTGCATACAGGCAGCAACTGAAGAAAACACTCCCAGAGGTGAGGACCGTACAGAGCTGGTCGGGGGGGGGGGGGGGGGTGCAGGAACAACAACAGGACTGCTTGGAGTCTGTAGACTGGGCAATGTTCAAGGACTAGGCAACGGACCTGAATGAATATGCCACAGTCGTTACAGACTTCACGAGGAAATGTGTGGAGGACTGCATTCCAACAAAAACCAGAATCCTTGGATGAACCACGAGATCCGCATTCTTCTGAAGGCAAAATCCTGGGCAAGTCTGGAGATGCAGAGGTCTAGAAGAAGTCCAGGTACGACCTTGGTAAGGCCATCAAAAAGGCCAAAAGGGACCTGCTCTAAGCTGGAGGATGAGACGGATGTATGGCAACTGTGGCAGGGCTTGAATGCCATCACCTCCTACAAGGCAAAATCAGGAGGCGGCTAAAACGACAGCGAAGCATCACTCCCTGACAAGCTCAATGCGTTCTACGCACGGTTCGATAGGGAGAACACTGATGTGCTTTCCCGAGCCCCTATTCGCCCTGACAGTGTTACAGTCAGTCACAGAGGCCGACGTCAGAGGGGGGGTGAACCCTCGGAAAGCGCCTGGATCTGATGGTATACCCGGCCGTGTTCTAAAAACCTGTGCGGAACAACTGGCTGGAGTTTTTACAGACATTTTCAACCTCTCACTTCTGAGGTCTGAGGTTCCCACCTGCTTTAAGAGGGCATCAATAATACCCAAGAAGAGTAAGGTGACGTGCCTCAATGACTATCGACCAGTGGCACTAACGTCTGTGGTGATGAAGTGATTTGAGCGGTTCGTTATGGTGCACATCAACTCCTACCTCGACAAGAACCTCGACCAACTACAGTTCGCATACCGCCAGAGGGGGGGTGAACTAGATGCAATTTCACTGGCTCTCCACTCCGCACTGGACCACTTGGGCAATAAAAAACACCTACGTCAGGCTGTTGTTTATAGACTACAGCTCAGCGTTTAATACCATCATCCTTTCCAAGCTGGTTACCAAGTTCATGGAACTAGGCCTCTGCGCTGCAATTGGATCCTCGACTTCCTCATCCACAGACCACAGTCTGTTCGAATTGGAGGAATCACTTCATCCTCAGTAACAATTAGTACGGGAGCACCTCAAGGCTGCGTGCTCAGCCCCTGCTTTACTCACTCTATACCCATGACTGCGTAGCCGGTCATAGTTCGAACTCCATCATCAAGTTCGCCAATGACACCACTGTGGTTGGACGAATCACAGATGGGGACGAGTCAGAGTATAGAAGTGAGATCGACCGACTGACCAAATGGTGCCAGCTCAACAACCTGGCTCTCAACATCAGTAAGACCAAGGAACTGATTGTGGACTTTAGTAGGGGAAGGATGAGGACCCACAATCCTGTTTATATCAATGGTGGAGAGGGTCAATAACGTCAAATTCCTGGGCGTGCAGATATCAGAAGATCTTTCCTGGACCCAACACACCGATGCAATTGTAAAGAAGGCACATCAGCGACTCTACTTTCTGAGAAGATTACGGAGATTCGGCATGTCGAAGAAGATTCTCCTAAACCTTTACAGGTGCACGATAGAGAGCATTCTGACTGGTTGCATCGTGGCCTGGTTCGGTAACTTGAACATCCAGGAGCGAAAGGAAGAAGGTACAGGAGCCTGAAGATTGTAACGTCCAGGTTCAGGAATAGCTACTTCCCCACAGACATCAGGCTATTAAACACAACAAATAAGCTATGAGCTCTGAACTACAAAAGACTATATTATTATTTTTTATTAGCACTATATTTGTTATTTATTGAACATTTTCTTTTTTTCCCTGTTATATACAATGTTTACATATTCACGTATTCTGTTGTGCTGCAGCAAGTAAGAATTTCATTGTCCCATCTGGGACATATGACAATAAAACACTCTTAACTCTTGAAAGTCAAAGCTAGTTATCTAGCTATAATTGATATTAGTGACATAAACTAAGATAACAGTAACGGTAGTGGGGAAGAAGCTTGAGTCGATTGTTAAAGATGTTATAGCAGCACATTTGAAAAGCAGTGACAGGATCTGTCAAAGTCAGTATGAAAATATGAAGGTGAAATCATGCTTGAATAATCTTCTGGATTTTTTTGAGAATGTAACAAATAGAATGGATAAAGGAGAGCCAGTGGATGTGGTGTATCTGGACTTTCAAAAAGCCTTTGACAAGGTCCCACACAAGAGATTTGTGTGCAAAATGAGAGCACATGGCATTGGGGGTAGTGTATTGACATGGATAGAAAACTGATTGGTAGACAGGAAGCAAAGAGTAGGAATTAACGGGTCCTTTTCCGAATGGCACGCAGTGACTAGTGGGGTGCCGCAAGGCTTATTGCTCCTGCACTTATTTTTCTATGTTTCTAACTACCAATAAATAATTACATCTGGGAAAATTTTAAATATTTGATATACAAACTAGTGCAACACAACAGAATTGTGAATGTTGAATTTCAGGATTTACTACTTCTACTGGGCAAAATCTTCAATGATACTCCTTTTCATTGCATCCATAATGTATATTTTTAAAGAAACAGTAAAATACTTATATTAAGTCAAGTGTCATGCGGCTCTCACAACCAGACCTGGAGAACAGACTCAAAATAGAAAATGCTGCAGATACTCAACAAGTCTGGCTGGAAATAAGGAGAAACAGTAAACGTTTCATGTCAATGGAATGTTCCAATTTTCCTGAATTGTTTTTTTCTGTTCAATTTTAATATGAGCTGGTGGGAGAATGGGAGTGCAGATGATATCTAATGCCTAAGGAACTGTATCAAAACACCACTATTCATTAAGGTAAGAACAGTTCAGCAGAATTTTTTAAATCCTTTTATCGTTTTCTAGCACTTATAATCAAGCACTTATAATCAAGCACTTATAATCAATCCTACCTTCAGCTTCAAGGAATACGACTCCACAATGACTTGCAAGAAACAGTGTACAGTACCAAAATCATTTATTCTACCAATTATATTTTACCTGTGTAATGAGACTCATGTTCCAAGTTGCAACAAATGATGATCAGAAGCTGGTGGAACAGACATTGGATCCCATCTAGATCTGTCTAATGGACTCCAATTTCTAATCCTGCCATCTGAGATGTTCAGTCTTGGTTAACTGAGGATGTAAGCATTACTTTAAGTAAAAAGCAAGACTCCCCTGAAAATTATTCTCGGGTCCAAATCTGTTCATCATTTAATTCTAAAATACTGCACAGATATTACGTTCAGAGTCCTACAGGATCCAAGGTTAACAGTCAGTCATGCATCATGGAAATTGTCATCACCATTGATCAGACTTGGGATGTTTAAGTGCAGGAAGATGAATGAACTGTAGCTGCAAAGACTTTGTTAACAGTGACATTTGACAGATGAACATACCGTGGTGTTCCAACACACAGCACTTTTCTGAATCCCAATGAAACAATTAAATCCAACAAGAATTGGCATGTGCGATCAGCAAACAAGTACTGAGCATTGGTCTTTTTGTTCTCAAGTGGGAGCAGCAATTTGCTGGGTCTTTTCAGCTGATGAAGAGACACATCGCCCAGCTGTTGATGAGATGTGTGCTTATCCCAGTCCGCGGGCAACAACAGAAGCTGGCAATCCAAACAGAATATCCTCTTTACCTCGGGTAAAGACACAAAGTGCTGATATCTGCGAGAAAAACAAAATACATAAACAATAATTGCTATTGAATACCATTAAGAAGCTGCATAAGTCACAAATTCTGTCTGCTTAAGTATGGCAACTTTCAGGTAAAATTTTAACATAATTCAATCATTCAGCATTCCTACGCTGTCCTTTGGTTTGAAATGTGAATTACAAGATCTTACAGAAATACAGATTTTCTGAAATATTATTTTAAAATACCTTAATCAAATTAATAAACTTCTCTGCTCATTTATAAACCAGATTCAATAAAATGATTACGGCTGCGTTTGAATATGTTACCATTTATCATGAATTAAATCATTGATATTTTATCACAAAGACCATTTTTGCTGATGTTTGGTATCCATAGGTTTTCGCTGAGATTATGTAGATTGGTTGTTATGCTGGTTATGCTCTTTAGTATTCCAATTTTTCAAATATCTATTTCAAAGGTATTCATTATCCATTATTCATTAGTGTTTTGAGACAAAGTATCCTTCATGAAACAATTGCAAACCTTTACAGCAGAACTTAAGGAGCCTGGATTGAACTTACTGGAAGAAAATTCAAAAAAATCATAGGCAATGCAAGTTCGAACCTCTAACTTGTGTGAGACAACACTCCTCAATAGTACCGACTCAAAATTCTCTCGTATGTGGAGACAAACTTTTATTCTGCTCAATAAAATATCTTTTGGCTGCTTAAAGTCTCAGTACAAAACAATTTATGTACACCATATTTGGAAATTATACATGTTCAATGAAATTCATTTATCATATGTTTGGATACAACCATGCCTTATGGTATACATTACTTTACAGAATTTAAATAAGTGGAACAAATTTAGTCCAGTGAGCTGTGTTGGTGGGCACTTTGAGATTAGTGATCTCAATATAGCTAGATACATGAAGGAACCAGGAAATAAAAACATCTGTACAAACACATCAGATGAAAATAGGAAAAACTTACAATAAATAGTTACATAGCTGGCCTCAAGTGGACTGCAGTGCTGATCACCAGAAAAGCCGAAACTACTAAGGTGAATTAAATTGGCTAGATCTTAGTGTTTTGGTAAAAGAATAAAAGTGATCAAATTGGGTTTTAGTTGTTTAAAGGAGTTGATATGGTGGGCACAGAATTACTTACACTGGTGATGAAGCAAAAATCAATGTTAAATTTGGCTAAACCATACAGAGAACAATTAGGAAGTACTTCTACGAAGGGTAATAGAAATCTAAAATTCTCTCCCACAAAATGCCTTTGTGTATAAATCAAAAGAAATGTTTAAAACTAAGGTTGTTATGACTTCAGTTAGACAGTTATTCAATCCTCAATTAAGGATTGAAGAAGCAATATGGAGTCAAAATTCAAGTCGGCCATTGTCTACTTAAATGGTAGAACATGTCTGAGGGGCTGGATGGCCTTGCCAGTCTCCAGTGGGAAGTCCTATAAAATAAATTTAAAAAGTGTAAAACTCTCCTTGGCAAATCCACTGGGTGGCAGCAAAGGACAAACATTGAAAAAAATAGTTATGTCAGTAAGTCCACACGTTTTAAGTAGGTGAAGACAGTGAAAGAAGTTAGCTGCTGCAATGTAAACCGTGCCATAGGTTCATAAGTCCACTCTCTGCTCATTCCAAGTCAAATCCCTCACTCGAATGAAAGCACAGACCTTTTCCCCAATTTATTGCTTGGATGATGAGAAATTGAGGCTCTGGTCAAGAATAAGGAGGAGGCATGGAACAGGTATAGGCAGATGGGAACAAGTTTGGAGTTTTGGGAACTGAGGAACACGCTAAAGAAGGAAATCAGGAGGGCAAAGGGGAAGAAGGAGATGCTTTGGATGAGAATGTACAAGGCAAGATTAGTAAGTTTGCAGATGACACTAAAGTGAATAGTATTGTAGATAGCAAAGATGGTTATCAAAATTTGCAGCAGGATCTTTATCAGTTGGGTAGGTGGACTGAGGAATGGATAATACAGTTTAATACAGAGAAGTGTGAGGTGTTGCATCTTGGTAAATCTAACTAGGGTGCCATGCACAGTGCATGGCAGGGCTTTGATGAGTGTTACAGAGCAAAGCATTCTAAGAGTGCAGGTACATAGTGCCTTGAAGGTAGCGTCATAGGTAGAGTGGTCAAGAAGGCTTTTAGCACATTGGCCTTCATCAGTCAGAGCATTGAGTATAGAAGTTGGAAAGTTATGTTACAGTTGTACAAGACAATGGTGAGGCCACATTGGAGTATTGTGTTTAGTTCTGGACACCCTATTGTAGGAAAGATGCCATTAAGCTGGAAAGAGTGCAGAGAAGATTTATGAGGATGTTGCCAGCACTCGAGGGCCTGACCTATAGGGAGAGATTGAGCAGGCTAGGACTTTATTCCTTGGCAGGAGGATGAGCGGTGATCTTATAGAGGTGTGCGAAATCACAAGAGGAAAAGATAGGGTAAACGCACAGAGAAATTAACCCAAAGTAGAGAAATTAAGAACCAGAGGACATAAGTTTAAGGTGAGGGGAGAAAGATTTAACAGGAACCGGAGGTGCAACTTTTTTTACACAAAGGGTGACGGGTATGTGGAGTGAGCTGCCAGAAGAGGTAGCTGAGGCAGGTAATACCACAGCGTATAAAAAACATATTTGGACAAGTACATGGATAGGACAGGGTTAGAAAGATATGGGGCAAATGCAGGCAGACTGGTGTAGATGGGGCATGTTGGTCGGCATGAGCAAGTTCGGCTGAAGGGCCTGTTTCCGTGCTGTGTAACTCTATTGTTGAACAAAAAAACTAAATTTTGATTCACAAATAACAGAAAGACAAAACCACAGAGAGAGGCCATTCAACTCAACTAATCTGTATATTCTATGCTAGATTAATCTCACTAACCCCTCTCTCCAAACTTCTCTTCCCAGATTTGAACCTATAAATTGTGTCAGCACAAGAGGGGTGTGGTTTTATGGAATATTATTTATTTGAATGAATAAATGAACGAATAAGTTTATTGGCCAAGTATTCACATACAAGGAATTTGCCTTGGTGCTCCGCCCGCAAGTGACAACATGACATAAAGTGACAGATAGGAATGATACATAAAACATTAAACATTAATAATAAAACATTATTGATTAAACATGCGAATTAAATAAAATACCAGAGCAAAAGGAGGCTACAGAATTTTGGTTATTGAGCAAAGCTACTACTCGTGGAAAAAAAGCTGTTTTTATATCTGGCTGTGGCAGTGGGGTCGCCTTCCTAGAGGGAAGTGATTCAAAGAGTTTGTGGCCAGGGTCAGAGGGGTCAGAGATGATCTTACCCGCTTGCTTCCTGGCCCTTGCAATGCAGCGTTCATCAATGGAGAGAAGGTTGCAGCCAATAACCTTCTCAGCTGATCGGACGATTCGCAGATGTCGTGCTTGGTGGTTGAACCAAACCAGACCACGATGGAGAAGGTGAGGACAGACTCTACGATGGCCGTATAGAATTGGACCATCATTGCCTGTGGCAGATTGTGCTTCATCAGCTGCAGCAGGAAGTGCATCCTCTGTTGTGCCTTTTTGACTGTGGAGTCGATGGTAGTGCCCCACTTAAGATCCTTGGAGATGATGGTTCCCAGGAACTTAAAAGACTCCACAGATGTGACTGTAGTGTTGTTGATGGTGAGTGGGATGAGGGGAAGGGGAGCTCTCCTAAAGTCAACTATCAATTTCACTGTCTTAAGAGCATTGAGCTTCAGGTTGTTGCGATGGTACCAGATCACCAGCTGTGTCACGTCCTGTCTGTAGGCAGATTCCTCCCCATCCTAGATCAGTCCAATCAGGGTTATGTCGTCCGCAAACTTGAGAAGCTTGACAGAGGAGTCAGTGGAGGTGCAGTCATTGGTGTAGAGGAGAGGGGAGAGTATGCAGCCTTGCGGTGCTCCTATGCTGAGGGTTTGCGGGTCCGAGATGTGCTTTCCCAGCCTCACATGCTGCTTCCTGTCTGTCAGGAAGCTGGTGATCCACCAACAGAAGGGTTCAGGCACAGTCAACTCGGAGTGTAGTAGCTCTGGCACAATGGTGTTGAATGCAGAGCTAAAATCAACAAACAAATCCTCGCATAGATCCCCTGGCGGTCTAGGTGCTGGAGGATGAAGTGCAGGCCCAGGTTGACTGCGTCATCCACATATCTATTGGCCCGATATGCAAACTGCAGTGTCCAGCAGGGAGTTTGTGATATTTTTCGGATTGGCCAGCACAAGCCTTTCAAGAATCTTCATGACTACAGAGATCAGTGCCAGTAATCCTTGCCTTTTTGGGTAAAGGGATAATAATGGAGACTTTGAAGCAGGCAGGGACAGTACAGGTTTGCAGGGATTGGTTGAAAATGTCTGTGTAGACCGGTTCTAGTTGTTCGGCACAGAGCTTGAGAGTAGAGGAGGAAACATTGTCCGGTCCTGGAGATTTCTGGCTTCTGAACAGCCTCTCCACCTCCTCTATTTTTATTGTTGATGATGGATAAGTGATGTTGTGCAGCACGGAGGGGATGGGTAATTGTGTGTGAAGTGGTGATTGGAGAGGGGTGTGTGGGAAAGGGTTCAGCCTTTGAAGAATGGAGTCTTGCTTTAAGTAGGTGTGAAGTGGTGAATGGGGAGGAGAGGGTGTAGAAGGATCCGTTCTTTGCAGACTGGGGTCTGGCTGTGTTTGTTGGGGAGGGGGTACCAGGGTTACGTTTCTGCTTGTCAAACCTGCTGTAGAACACATTCAGGTCGTTGGTCAGCTGACGATTGTCCAGAGTTGGGAGCTTTCCTCTTGTAGCTGGTGATTTCTTGCAAGCCCTTCCAAACTGAAGAAGAGTCACTAGCTGAGAACTTGCTCCTCAACTTCTCAGAGTACCTTTCCTTGGCAGCTCGGATTCCTCTTCTCAGCTTGTACTTGGCCTGCCTGTAGAGGTCTGCATTCCCGCTCCTGTAAGCCTCCTCTTTAGACTGTCGGAGCTGTCCGTGTTCTGCAGTGAACCAGTGCTTGTCGTTGTTGAACCAGGTCCGGGTCCTAGTTGGAATGCAACTGTCCTCGCAAAAGCTGACATATAATGATACAGTGTCCGTATAGTCAAAGCAGGATTGTAGGTTCTCAATGCCCTCGCTTGTCCACCTTTTCGTTGTTCTGACCACAGGCTTAGCAGATTTGTTTCTGCCTGTAGGTCGGAATAAGGTGAATTAGACAATGATCAGAGAGACCCGGACCCGCCCGGGGAACAGAACGATATGCGTTCTTGATTGACGTGTAACAGTGGTCGAGTGTTCTCTCCCCTCTGGTGGGGCAAGTAACCCGAAGTCTGTACTTTGGAAGGTCACGGCTGAGGTTGGGTTTGTTAAAGTCCCCCAAAACAATGACCATGGAGTCCAGGAAGTCACTCTCTACCCTCATTACCTGGTCAGCGAGTTGTGTTTACATCTCACGTGCTCAGGCATTTTCCCTAGATTGAATCATCTGTCCCTTTTCAGAAAAGCCAGTTTTCATCTTTTAACATCAAAGTTGTTACACCTATCCCTCAAGCTTATAGTGTCATTTTCTCTTTTGCATTCCCAACTTTTCCTGGGGCAAAACACCACAGATATTTAAGAACAACAGTGAAAGAGAGTGGGTGGTATTTGCTGATCTCCACTGGCATTTTTGAGGCAGTATATGTACTGATTTGATCCTTAGACTCGTGCTCTGCTAAGAATCTTACTTGATAATGTCAATTTTTTACCACAGTTATCAAGGATAAAATTAATTACC
This sequence comes from Amblyraja radiata, assembly GCF_010909765.2. Classification (NCBI taxonomy): domain Eukaryota; kingdom Metazoa; phylum Chordata; class Chondrichthyes; order Rajiformes; family Rajidae; genus Amblyraja; species Amblyraja radiata. The sequence continues at coordinate 90,179,154 of NC_045956.1, read as the reverse complement.
TCTCCACATATTGCTTGTGAGTAAATGGTGGCTGTCGGCTTTGATTAAATTCTTCTCTTGCTAACAGCCGGGCTACTGACACCTGGAAATGACAATCGGATATTAGCATTAATTTGGGGAACCGCCATGAGGTTTGGAGGGGGGAGGGGGGCGGGGGGGGGGGGGGGGAGGGTTTGGGGGGTAAGAACAAATGAGGATGCAGCGTGGGGGAACCGCTGTGAGGGAGCATACATTGGGTAAGCAAAACAAAGAATATCACTGTGACTTGTCACAATATTCATTCATTCATTCATTAATAAATGATATACTTTCCGCATGCTCTTTCTTCATATTGCTGCTCATTTCACCCTTCAGTTAGTTATCCAGTTGAATTATTAAATCTTCTCATATTACAATTTCATTCAGTACATTCTACACAATAACTTGTCCTGGATCAGGTAAGTTTGTTCTCTTTTTATCCCTGGCTCTTCAAATCATTTTACATTTTCTGGTTACCAAATCTTTTTGCACAATAAAACAGCTTTCCTTATAACTTTTATTGATTTTGAACAGGTGTACAAAATATCCATTGCTCGCACACCTCCTGTCTCTGTGCACACTTTTAAAAAAGTAGCATTTAGTCTGCCTCCCTGTCCTATATAATCATTTCAAATTGATCAACACTAAATTTCATCTCTGATTTGTCTCCTATTTCACTTCTGTATTTTCTGCCTCAACAAGAAGCAACCTCGGATTCCCACAAAGCATAGGAACTACAGATGTCATATCACAAATCACACATGTTTATAAAATAGAACAGTAAAGCACAGGAATAGGCCTTTTGGCACACTATGTCTTTGCCAACCATGATGCCAATTTAAGAAAACATGTTAAGAGTAGCTCAGCGGATAAGGTAGTATCTCTAGAGAACATGGATATGTGATGTTTCAGGTCAGGACCCTTCTCAACCCAAAAATTAACCTATCCAAATTCTCCAGAGAAGCAGCTTGACACACTGAGTTACTCCAGCATTTTGTGCCTTTCTTTGATAAGCCAGCATCTGCAGTTCCTTGTTATTACATGATGCCAGTTTAAGCTTGCACATCTAGCTGTATGTGGTCTATATCCCTCCATTCTCTGCCAATTCACCTGTCTGTCAAAATGCCACTTAAACATTGCTATCATATCTGCTACGCCTGAATTTGACATTTGCATCCTGGGCTAAAAGACTGGTTAACTATCCCATCTATGCCTCTTGTAGTTTTATATACTTTTATTGGGCCAATCAAAGTTTGTAATGCAGTGACCAGAACTGCACACAATATCCAAATGTAACCTCATCAAAGTTTAATATATCTGTAACATGACTGCCCCACTTTTATACTAAACACCCTGAGCGATGAAGGAAAGTATGGAAGTGTACCCCAAGATCATTCAATGTCGTTGCTCCCAAGGGTCCAGCAACTTACAGTAGTTTCATCTTACAATTGACCTCCCAAAGAGCAACACCTGTCTAAATTACACATCATCTGCCATTTCTCTGTCCATATTTCCAAATGTTTTATATTGAATTGAATCCTTTATTTGTCATTCAGACCTTTCGGTCTGAACGAAATGTTGTTGCCTGCAGCCATACATGTAATAATAACAACACACAATAAACACAAATTAACATCCACCACGGTGAGTTCACCAAGCACCTCCTCACTGTGATGGAGGCAAAAGTCTTAGAGCTACTGTCTCTTCCCTCCTCTTCTCCCTCTGCACTGAGGCGATACCCCACCGGGCGATGGTAAGACAGTCTCGCGGTTCAAGCTCCGAGGCCCGGGGGTGGTCGAAGCTGCCGCCCTCCAGTCCAGCGGACGCAGCTGTTGCCACGGGAGCTCCGGAAAACAGGCACCAGCCTGTGACCTGCGAGCTCCCGACGATGTCGTCCACTGGCCCGCGGCCGAGCCCCGGATTCAGGTCGCCGCCGCCAGAAGGCCGCCTCAGCCACCGGAGCACCGTCTCCGCCCCGCACAGGGCCGCCCACACGAGAGCGTCTCAGCCCCGCACCGGGCCGCCCTCACGGGAGCGCATTCCAGCCAAGAGCCGGCTGCCCACACGGGAGCGCCTTCCAGCCGGGACCCAGGCCGGGACCTCACGCTGAATCACAACCTTCCTCACTATCCACAACTCTGCCAATTTTTGTGGAGATCGACACAAAATGCTGGAGTAACTCTTCTCGAAATCAGACTTTGTTCTGACCCGAAAAGTCACCTATTCCTTTTCTCCAGAGATGATGTCTGACCCATTGTGTTATTCCAGGACTTTATGTCTATCTTCAGTACAAAACAAGACTGCAGTTCCTTCCTACACATTTTATGCACCAATTTTTGTGTTGTCTAATTGGGCCACCTATATTTTTATCCGAATCATTTATATTCATTGCAAACAACGGAGATCCCGGCACTGATCCTTGTAGAACACAATTGGTCACAGATCTCCAGTCAGAATGATATCCCTCCATACCTACCCTGCCTTCTATGGCCACGCCAAATTTCTATCCAATCTACCAACTCTATGTGGGAGTGGCAGCGCCTAACGGCAGAGGCTCGACTACAGTCGTCTGTCTTTTTTTATTTTTGTCTTGTTAAATGTATGTCTTGAGTTAGTTTTTATTTTTTTTTATAGTTGTGTATATGTGGGGGGTGGTGGGGGGGCTGTGGGGGAAACCGTTTAGATCTCTTCCCTGTGCAGGGACCCGACTATTCCCTGTCGGGTCTCGGATGTCGTTGGGCCTAACATCGTGGAGCCGGCGGCGACCTCCGGCCGGGACTAACCTGGGGGCTCCAGTTGCAGAGCTTGCGGAACTGAGATCGCGGAGCTGGCCAACTTCGGAGCGGGAAGAGCTGTGGTGGCGTGTGGCTGCGACCCTACTTTGGAGTTCGGAGGCACCGGCCGCAGACCCGGTGGACGGGAACATCGGGAGCTCCAAGTTCCTGGTGGGAGACCACTTTTCCGAGCTCCGCAACAGCGACTTCTCCCGCTGGAATCGCGGGTTTAAAGGACATGGAGCCGGGGCCTAACATCGCCCGGCGTGGCTTAAACGGCCTCAGGACTTACCATCGCCCGCCAGGGGCTTTAACATCGGAGCCCCAGTTCGCCTCGACACTGCAGTTGGACTGCTGGACCACGGGAGAAGGAACAAAGGGAAGAGATAAAGACTTTGCCTTCCATCACAGTGAGGAGATGTTGGAGACTCACTGTGATGGATGTTTATGTAAACTGTGTTAAGTGTGGGTCTTGGATTGTTTTGTAATGTAAAAAACTGTAGAAATGATATTTCGTTCAAACCAAGGTTTGAATGACAATAAATCTTATCAAATCAAATCAAATCTACATAAATCCCCATTTGCCTAAATCTTCTGGATCAGCCCACCATAAGGGATCTTGTTGAAAGTCCATGTATCCATGTATCCAACATCTGCTGCTCTACCCTCATAAATCATCTTCATTAACTCCTCAAAAAACTCAATGGTTTATAAGACATGACCATCCATGCTGTCTGTCCCTAATAAGTTTAGTAAGTGCAACCTCTCAAAATGTCCTGTTATTCAATTATTTACATATGTCAGATTTTTATTTAGTGCTGTTCAAACCCCTTTGTGTTGATAACTTCCACTTAGCTAAATGCTAATTATATCCCCTTAAAATTAAATAAACACTGTATTCATGTACATATTTACGTAACAACTTATTTACTGTTGTTTTTACATCTCCTTCCTCTCTGTAGTAAATTCTAACCAAATCCCCATCTTTTGAAATTATCTGAATGTACACTGATACCTCAATTCGTGTTCAGAATCCAATACAGAAATGAGTGTTTATGGAATCACCACTGAAAGGGATCTTTATAGCGTTATAAATAGAGATGACAGGGCTGCTGTGCAAGAAATCTGGGCAATCCCCTGTTCACCCTGCTGCTGCACACTGTTGTACAAGCCAGGAATCCAGCAATGAATTGCTTACAGCCCAGTGTGGAGAAGATGATAGGTCCAAAGAATGTAGTGTAAAAACATAGTTGGGCGTCATTATCATGGAAATCAATACTACCCTACAATCTGAGAGGTGGCCAAATACACATCTTTCCTCTACCCCCAAAATCTCTGAAACTTTCTGTGGGTTGGACTAAGTCTACATTTAGTGTCTTCTTGCAACCAAGCACTGAAAAATGCCACACCATGATATAACTTTAAATCCACATTCTAATGTGGCAGCAACATCGCATGTGCTTTAAAAAATATTGCAATGTATTGATCCATGAGGAAAAATATTAAGGTAGGTGATCAAAGCTCAGCCAAATAAGTATGTTTTGAGGAGGTAAGCAAAATCTTAAAAGAGCACAGAAGAGAACACAGGTGAGGGGAAGAAATATGAACCATCATAACTTCAGGCTTGACCTCCATTGTGGCAGGATTAACTTTGGCAATAAACAAGAAGCCAATGCACATACTCTTTCACTCAGAGCTGTGTTCCTATGATGTAAGACTTTGGGCATGGTTAAAAGTGTTTCCTGTTTTTACAGACTTGGGAAAAATAGATTACTTCTCAAGTAGCCTGACTAAATTTGTTCTGAAAGTGTGGCATGTTTACTATTTTTCCCTACCTTCTCATTTTCCCACTGGAAGAAATTGCAATCCTTTCGGTCTCTGCAGGCTGAACAGGCATAAAATCTCCTCGTTTCCTGTTCCTTACGATTTATCTTTGCAAACAACAAAGTTGGACCTGAAACCAATACAAAGAAGAAATACATTTTATTAAACAATAGAGTTGAACTTGTATTGCTCTCTTAGAAAAATACATGAGAAGTAGGTCAGTATATTTCTAGTGCACAAAAAGGAGGTCAATAATTTATCTTTGGTGAAAAAGTGGATCACATTATGGATTAGTTGAATGAGATCCAAAAAATCTCAATAGCGCAACTTCAATGTATTTGGGGAAGAGTACTGAGAAGATCATAGCGGTGGTACAAAAATTGGAAAGTAATTCAGTGCTTGCTCAATTGGTGCTTTTTATCTCGATAAAAGAAATACCAACATAATCTTGAATATGATCTTTGGTAACAATACATGACAAAACCCACTCACATTTATTTAAGAGAAAGAAGAAAGTCAGCAAAAATGGAAGAGTTAACCTAATGCAAACACTAGCAAGCAGACGTTGGGAAGCATGTGTATCAGTAGTGCAGGTTCCATTCATAGATTATGCATCTCCTGAGCTACACCAACACTGCACCAGAATGGAGCAGATGCAGCCATAACCACCTTGTATTAGTCTCAATTCAGCATGGTGCATCACTGGAATACATAATTCCACTCCAACATCCTGGTTCCCTGTGCAATCAAACATTGCATCTCCTTCAAGCCACCTGCATTCGACAGCCCTTCATGAAATCCAATGAAGATATAATCTCTCCTTTTGTTGGGATTTAAACAATGTCTCCTCCAGCATTCTACACCATGCAAACCCTTCTGGAACTATAGGGTAAATTATAGTCCTGTAAGCTCCTTCAACCCTGGAGCAGACTGCTGGGTACCAGCATTTGTAACTGAATAAAGCATAGGCTGCAGCAATTAAATTGCAATTAATCCCAATGCAACTGATATTTCGGCATAAGTAGATGAAGAGAAATTAACTAGAAGCCAAAATGGATTGAGGTAGTGAAGATTTGTAATATTCTCTCCCAAAGCCATGGATGTTCACCCGTTATATTATCCGGCATGATCATTGATTAATGCATCTTTATGAGGTATCTGAGGATATGGACCAAAGGAGTGCAAATGGAAATGAACAATAGATAAGTGATAGACAAAAATGCTAGAGTAACTCAGCCAGTGGCAGCATTTCATTCCTTTTCCCCAGAGATGCTGCCTGACCCACTGAGTTACTCCAGCATTTGCGTCTACCTTCAATTTAAACCAGCATCTGCAGTTCTTTCCTACACAATAGATTAGTGATGTTTTGATAATAAATCGTAGGACAGGTTCAAAGGTCTGAGCAACATTTCCTAAATATTTTGCTCGGAGGATGGTGGGTTGGGGGGAGATAGTGGTATAAAAATTAATTTGCAAATTACCACAAAGGAGCCTAGTGGCAACACTTAAAGAGCTATGAATTAAGGACATTGAAAGTTGCAGTAAAATCTGTCTGGGATAAAGTTATGCACAGTGACTCAGAGTGCCTTAACACAAGTGTTCCTCTTCTGGGAGTATGTCTGTTCATTTACGATTATTTCCATACAATGCTGGACAACTGACAAATTTACATATGGTAGCAAAGATACATGATAAATAATTCTAATGTTTGAAGGGATGAAAACACAGGTTAAAAACAAAATGAGAGGGGGTTTTCAGCTTTACTTTTCCTGTGTAATATCAGGGACTCCATCTGCACAGCCAGCATATTTATTTCTTAATGTTAAAAATAAAATAATGAATTATTTAAAAAAAATTACTGCACATAATTTCATATATGTAGAATGATGCAATGGACAGAGAACTGTGGCATTTCAATATTCTGAGTGTAAAGGGCCTGTCCCACGAGCATGCGACTCCATGCGGCAAGCGCGACCTAAAGGGCCGGTCCCACCAGCATGCGCCTGCATGCGGCAAGCGCGACCAACGTCGTCGCTTGAGCCGTACGGCCTCGCGGGGCCGGTCCTACTTCAATCGCCGGAGCCGTATGGAGTTGTGCGGAGCTGGTCCCGATATCGCGTGGGGCTCCGAAAAACTGACCGTGATTAAAAATTCCACGCGGCAACGGCCTGCCGGCCCGCAGCCACCTCGACACCGTACGCACCGACTCGACGGGCATACGCAGCCGCCTCGACGCCGTATCACTCACTCGACCTCCACGCGGCTTCCGCTTCTGGTTTGGTCGCGCTTGCTGCATGCAGGCGCATGCTGGTGGGACCGGCCCTTTAGGTCGCACTTGCCGCATGCAGGTCGCATGTTCGTGGGACAGGCCCTTTATAATGTGATCTATTTTTCTCCACTGCCAGTTCAATATCGTAAATTTAAGAAAAAACAGTTTCAATGGACGAATACCCAGAATCAAACTCAAAAAGTACAGGTATTCCAACAACTGACCATCCTCCTGCTAAAATCAGTCTGTGTAGTTCAAGCAAATTGTGGATGCTGAAAATCTAAATTCATATCAGAAAAACTGGTTTTGTGTAAACCAGCATCTGTAGTTCCTTGTTGCTACTTCTTCAGAAAAGAGTTGTATTTATTATTGCATCTATTTTCATCGTATACTGTGTATTCTATGAGCTTCAAGCAAACTGTGAATTTCATTACATCCAGCTGCATATGACAATAATCTGAATATAAAAAAGTTGATCAGTGAGCTGATCAGAGTCCAAAAATTGTTATATGTTTCAAGTTTACAAATATTCTGCACTTCAGGAAAACTTGAAGAAAAGTAAAATAATAACTAAATTAATCCAGAAACATAATTATAGGTTTGAGTCAGGCCATTGTGCTTGAGAATTGAGTCATTTGAATCTGGACATGATGTCAGACACCATCAGAGCCATATTGTCTTGAAATCTAAGGACCTACAGTGGCTTGCAAAAGTATTCATACCCCTTGAACCTTTCCACATTTTGTCACGTTACAACCACAAACGTAAATGTATTTTATTGGGATTTTATGTGATAGACCAACACAAAGTGGTGCATAATTGTGAAGTGGAAGGAAAATGATACATGGTTTTCAAATTTTTTTACAAATAAAAAACTGAAAAGTGTGGCGTGCAAAAGTATTCAGCCCCCCTGAGTCAATACTTTGTAGAACCACCTTTCGCTGCAATTACAGCTGCAAGTCTTTTGGGGTATGTTTCTACCAGCTTTGCACATCTAGAGACTGAAATTTTTGCCCATTCTTCTTTGCAAAATAGCTCAATGTCAGTCAGATTGGATGGAGAGCGTCTGTGAACAGCAATTTTCAAGTCTTGCCAGAGATTCTCAATTGGATTTAGGTCTGGACTTTGACTGGGCCATTCTAACACATAAATATGCTTTGATCTAAACCATTCCATTGTAGCTCTGGCTGTATGTTTAGGGTCGTTGTCCTGCTGGAAGGTGAACCTCCGCCCCAGTCTCAAGTCTTTTGCAGACTCTAACAGGTTTTCTTCCAAGATTGCCCTGTATTTGGCTCCATCCATCTTCCCATCAACTCTGACCAGCTTCCCTGTCCCTGCTGAAGAAAAGCATCCCCACAGCATTATGCTGCCACCACCATGTTTCACAGTGGGGATGGTGTGTTCAGGGTGATGTGCAGTGTTAGTTTTCCGCCACACATAGCATTTTGCATTTAGGCCAAAAACTTCAATTTTGATCTCATCTGACCAGAGCACCTTCCTCCACATGTTTGCTGTGTCCCCCACATGGCTTGTGGCAAACTGCAAACGGGACTTCTTATGGCTTTTTTTCAACAATGGCTTTCTTCTTGCCACTCTTCCATAAAGGCCCGATTTGTGGAGTGCACGACTAATAGTTGTCCTGTGGACAGATTCTCCCACCTGAGCTGTGGATCTCTGCAGCTCCTCCAGAGTTACCATGGGCCTCTTGGCTGCTTCTCTGATCAATGCTCTCCTTGCCCGGTCTGTCAGTTTAGGTGGACGGCCATGTCTTGGTAGGTTTGCAGTTGTGCCATACTCTTTCCATTTTCGGATGATGGATTGAACGGTGCTCCGTGAGATGTTCAAAGCTTGGGATATTTTTTATAACCTAACCCTGCTTTAAACTTCTCCACAACTTTATCCCTGACCTGTCTGGTGTGTTCCTTGGGCTTCATGATGCTGTTTGTTCACTAATGTTCTCTAACAAACGTCTGAGGCCTTCACAGAACAGCTGTATTTATACTGAGATTAGATCACACACAAGTGGACTCTATTTACTAATTAGGTGACTTCTGAAGGCAATTGGTTGCACTGGATTTTATTTAGGGGTAACAGAGTAAAGGGGGCTGAATACTTTTGCACGCCACACTTTTCAGTTTTTTATTTGTAAAAAAATTTGAAAACCATGTATCATTTTCCTTCCACTTCACAATTATGCGCCACATTGTGTTGGTCTATCACATAAAATCCCAATAAAATACATTTACGTTAGTGGTTGTAATGTGACAAAATGTGGAAAAGTTCAAGGGGTATGAATACTTTTGCAAGCCACTATATTTCCTGTTTTGCAATAGAAACATATTTATAACTACTGTGCTTATGTTTTTGTTACAAATGCCAATAATGAGGGGAGAAAATATAAATAAATATTAGGATAAATAAAATTTAGCAATTCTCCCCATCTTGATTTCAGCATTAAGTATGGTAACAATAGACGTTCCACCTAATGATTGGCGAGTCAGATAACTTAGAATAATTCTGAAACAAAACAGACAGTAAGAAAAACACAATAAAGGTGATGAACAGGAAGAACCGGTTTAATAACACCTTTACGGGAACGTTGTAAAACCACATTTGGAGTATCGCGTGCAGTTGTGGTTGGCCCATTGCAGGGAGAATGTGGAGGCTTTGGAAAGGGTATAGATGAGGTTTACCAGAATGATGCTTGGATTAGGGGATATTAGCTACAGGGAGAGGTTGGACAGAGTTGGATTGTTTTCTCTGTAATGCAGGAGGTTGAGGGGTGTCCTGGCAGAAGTATATAAAATTATGAGAGGCATAGATAGAGAGTTAGAACCTTTTTTCCAGGATCAAAAAAATGAAATACTAGAGGGTAGATAAAAATGCTGGAGAAACTCAGCGGGTGAGGCAGCATCTATGGAGTGAAGGAAATAGGCATTTCGACCCGAAACGTTGCCGATTTCCTTCGTTCCACAGATGCTGCCTCACCCGCTGAGTTTCTCCAGCATTTTTGTCTACCTTCGATTTTCCAGCATCTGCAGTTCCCTCTTAAATACTAGAGGGCATAGCTTTAAGGTGAGAACGGCAAAGTTTAAAGGAAATGTGTGGTGCATGTTTTTGTTTACATAGAGGGTCAAGTTTTCATTTTAAAGCTTTTCACTGTACCTCGGTACATGTGACAATAATATAAATGAATTTTAGATAGGCATATGGATATGCAAGGAATGGACAGATTTGAATTATGTGCAGACAGACAAGAGTTGGTCTTGACATTATGTTCGCAAACCCAATTATGCATTTTTTTAAACTAGAAAATAAAATGCTGGATCAGTAATAGAATTAGTTAACTAATTATTTTCAGAAGTCACTCGAAACTCTTCTCCCAGTCTCTTAGTTTAGTTTAGAGATACACGTGGAATTAGGCCCTTCGGCCCACCGAGTCCGCACCGACCAAGAGAGAGTTAGATTTAGCTCTTAGGGCTAAAGGAATCAAGGGACATGGGGAAAAAGCAGGAACGGGGTACTGATTTTAGATGATCAGCCATGATCATATTGAATGGTGATGCTGGCACGAAGGGCCGAATGGCTTACCCCAGCACCTATTTTTTCTATGTTCTATGACCAGCTTTTCCAGCACATTAACACTATCCTACACATACTAGGGACAATTTACATTTATACTAAGCCAATTAACCTACAAACATGTACGTCTTTGGAGTGTGGGAGGAAACTGAAAATCTCGGATAAAACCCACGAGGTCACGGGGCGAACATACAAACTCCGTACAGATAGGATCAAACCTGGGTCTCCGACGCTGCAAGAGCTGTAAGGCAGCAACTCTACCGCTGCGCCACTGTGCTGCCCCCTTCATTGGTTGAATCTTAGTTACTCTTTGAGGTTCCCAACCAAGCATGTGGTTTAGAAAACAGGAAAGAGGTGGGTCAGTAAGCCCTTTCAGCTGGACATGCAATTAAACTGCATTGTAGTAAAAATGCACAACAACTGCATTTCCACATCACTCCATTCTACAATACTTCCCTGGGCCTTAAGGGCCTGTCCCACTTGGGCGCATTACGCGCGCATGGTTACGTAGGCAGTGACGCGAGGTCACGCGCGGCGCCCCAAGATTTTGGGATGTACAAAATCTTCGCGCGCTATCTGCGTGACGCGCAAATGATGCCCAAGTGGGACAGGCCCTTTACTGTGCAAGTTCTGTCCTGGTTTAATTGTCCAAACTACAACACTTCAAATTTTCCGAGTTAAATTCCATCTGACATTCTTTGGCATACTTTCATAGTTGATCTAAATCCCGATGTAATTCTAGATAACTTTCTTCACTGTCCAGTATTCTACCACTAATGGTGTTAACTGCAAAATTACTGACCATGATAATAACATTGCTATTCAAGTTGGTAACATCAATACCAAACAACAGTGGAACCAGCACCGATCCCTACAGCACACTGCTGGTCACAGGCCTCACATCTGAAAAACAGTCCTCTACAACCCTCAACTATCACCCACTGTCCTGTACTCATCAATTCTCTTTGCCACCACCTTAACCTGGTTGGGAATTATTTGGGAGGAGAGGCTGGGTAGGGGGTGATTGTGTCCTGCCACACCTCCACCCAGTTTCACAAGCCCCTATCAGGGTTTTATATGAAATGTTCACTACAATCCATGCCCTTGATCGGACAGTTACTGCTACTTCTTTAAAAATTGTGTCCAGTTTGTAGTGACAGATGCCTGCAAGACAGAATGTGTTATAAATCAAACACAACAGACAGAAGTGTGTAAGAAAGAACATCTCTCGACCTGAAACATCGCCCATTCCTTCTCTCCAGAGATGCTGCCTCACCCGCTGAGTTACTCCAGCATTTTGTGTCTACCTTCGAAAAAGACAGAAGTAGGCCATTCAGACCTTAGTATCTCTGACACTATTCAATGTGATAGAATCTGCCTCTGGGAGAAATGATTCACAGTAGGGAACATGCTAAGAAACAGAAATGTGTTAATTTCTGACAGGGATATTAGAGTATCGCCACTTAGCTTTATCAGGGCTCGAAATTAACGGTTGCCCGGGTGCCATTGACCACTCAAAGTGCAGCCGGGCAACCTAAATGCCGACTCATTTTGCCCGGCTTGGCAATCAAATACTGGTTTATACCGATAGACACAAAAAACTGGAGTAACTCCGCGGGTCAAGCAGCATCTCTGGAGAATAGGAACGTGGCGTTTCGTGTAGGCGGCGGCGGCTGTATTCGTCTAGTATCTCTGATTGTGGGGCAAAGATACTAGGTGCGTGGTGGTGAAGGATCGGAGCGAATGACGGGCTCCGAACAGCAGCAGCAGCGGCAACAGCGGCCGCGCCAGCCGCCCCATCGCCTCCTCCTCCCGCACCCCGCCCAGCGGAAGGAACCTCCCTCTCCCTCCTCACGGCCTCGGCATGCGAGAGGGGTTGTGAAAGTTCTGTTGGCGGATTTGCAAGCAGCCGCCATCGCCCTGATAATGGCCACTGCTTGCAAATCCGCCAACGGCGCTTTCAATACAACCCTCCCGCACGCCGAGGCCGGGAGGAGGGAGAGCGGGATGGGGAGGGGGAGGCGGAGGCCTCCTTCCGCCGTCTGAAGCAGCTGCTCGACAGATCCTATAGCTATAGGATCTTTGAGCGGCACCGCTCGGCACCGCACCTTCCTGTCGGCTGGCGGAGGAGGGGAGGCGGCGGCACTTTGGTGTTGGACAGGGACGGCCAAGGCAGCGGGGCGATGTTGTCCGAGGAGCGCTGACCTTCCACCCTCTCCCTCTCTCTCTCACGCCCCCTTCCACCCCTCTTATCCTGGGACCCCTCCTCTCCATCCCGCACTGATCCCATTCCCTCCTCCTCTATTCAGTCCTCACTGACATCCCCTGTGCTCCCCTCCCCATCTACTCCCCCCCCCACAAATCTATTCATCACCCTACCTACCTCGCATTGATTCTCCTGCCACCCCCCCCCCATCCATCCTACACTGATTCTCCCATTCATCCCGTACTGACCCACCCTCCATTTACCCTGCACCAATCCCCCCCATCCATCTTGTAGTGATCTCCCCATTCATCTTTTACTGATCCCCCATTCATCTTTTACTGATCCCCCATTCATCCTGTACTGATCCCCCATGCATCCTGTACTGATCCCCTCATTCATCCCGTACTGATCCCCCAATCATCTTTTACTGACCCCCCGTTCATCCTTTACTGATCCCCCCCATCCTTCCATACTGACCCCCCATTCAACACCACTGACATCTCCCCTCACAATTTTACATACTCCAACCAACACGTACTAATTCGCCTGCCTCAATCCATCCATTCCGCACCGATTGCCTTCTCAAACCCCCCACCGCCATCGATCCACCCTGCACTGATTCACACACCCCCTGACCCTATTGTGCTTCATGGTCTTCTGAGCGAACATTGACTATGTTTGATAACGGAATGCAATCAAATGTGTTTTAATTCCCAATGTTATTATTTGTTTTGACACCTTTAAACATATTACCAAAAGAACATTTGCTGCAGTTATGTCCTTTGGCCATCTCTTGTCAGTTAGTGTAATGTTTAACCTGTCAGATGGGTATAGTCGGTTTTAACAGCTATTATCATAAAATGCCTTTAGAAATTTCCTTGCAACCTGTATATTTTGTTATGGATAAATTATGGGGGAAGCGAGAGTGTTTCTGTGCCAATAGCAATAACGACCCATGCTAGGGCCATGTCATGGTAATTTTCGGTCCTTCACAGAAACTATGCTTGCATCAATTGCAATGTGTAAAAAGAGTTGAGATATTATATTGCAATTTTGTTGCATGTCATTGCGGTATATATAATGTCTTGATTGGTGAATATGTTTAGTTTGTGACTTTATTTGAAGCAGAAATAATATGTGAATGTAGACAAAAGTGCTGGAGAAACTCAACGGATGCAGCAGCATCTATGGAGCGAAGGAAATGGGCAACGTTTCGGGCCGAAACCCTTCTTCAGACTGATGAGTTTCGGCCTGAAACGTTGCCTATTTCCTTCGCTCCATAGATGCTGCTGCACCCACTGAGTTTCTCCAGCACTTTTGTCTACCATTGATTTTCCAGCATCTGCAGTTCCTTCTTGAACATAATATGTGAATGCTTCATTGAGCATAATTCCAACTGGTAACTACGCACTTCGTCCAAGCACATTATCCCACGCTTCATGCAAACCATCTTAAATGACCACCTAAACTGTCATTTGGCAACCTAAAAAGCTGTTCCCTGTTGCCCGGCTGGCAACAGGGAAAAAAAGTTAAGCGAGGGCCCTGTTTATGGTCAGAGTCACCAGATCAGCAGTGTTTGCCACACCCTCCTCCCCCTCCATTGGCTCTTCGTGCACTGCTGGGTGCTCATATCACCTGGTCTTTGTGTTGACAGGCAACCATGCTATATAACATGGTGCAACCAACTGCTTTTAGCTGGGCACCTGGATTTTGACAAGGTCTCTGGCTTAGGTAGACACAAAATGCTGGAGTAACTCAGCGGGTCAGGCAGCATCTCTGGAGAGAAGGAATGGGTGACGTTTCGGGTCGAGACCCTTCTTCTCTGGCTTAGTCTGGGACTCCTGGTCTGAATGGAGTTGTGGCTTAGGGTATGGATTCAAGTGAATTTTGTGAATGTGCTCTTACAATTGTTTGGCTTAAATACCAGCCAACAAAGGGGAGAGGTTTGGGAGACAAACTATCTCCCAAACATCGGCTTCTAACTCTTGCTTTCTCCTGAGATGGAAATTCAGAACACAGGTACAAGGACATGCCACAGGCTGAAACAAACATGTGACTAAGTCGTGTCACCAACAGTTCCATGACAACCACACTAGTGGCTCGTCATCATTTGTTCCACAACTGGAAGCGCGTTTGTGCAAAGGATTACTATAGTGTAGAGGTCAGGGATCAGTGAAAAGCTCGGGTGAAATGATCAAGGTGCCCATTGCATGCTACATATTTGTAACCACTGACTGAAAGCTGTGAATTTGATCCACCCACCCCCAATGTAAATCTGGCCAAACATGAAGTGTTGGAGTAACTTAAATGGCCAGGCTCTGGAGGGTGGAGGGACTGGATGGGTGACATTTCAGGTTGGGAGATAAGACACAAAGACTGGAGTAACTCAGCAGGTCAGGCAGCATCTCTAGGGGGAAAAGATGGACGATGTTTTGGGGTGGGACCCTTCTTCAGTCTGATTGTAGTAGTGGGGAGAAAGGTGGAAAAGATGTTGGGGTGAAACAAAACTATGCAAGTGATGGGTGCATATAGGTGAGGGTGGTTTGATTGGCAGGTGGGTGAGATGAAATGGAGCCAAAAGGGTGTTAGATAAGGAGTGAAATGTAAAGCTAATGGGAGGGGTGTAGACCGGTGGCAGCTGGTACCCGCTGAATTACTCCAGCACTTTGTGTTTTACTTAAGATCCAAGCATCTACAGTTCCTTGCACCTCCAACAATCTGGCAACCAATGATGCTTTTATTCCTGACATCCAGTCCATGTAAGACACGGTATACTGGAGTAACTCAGTGGGACGGGTAGCATCTCTATAATGAATGAATGAATGGGCGACGTTTCGGGTCCAGACTTTTTTTAGTCTGATGATCCATTCTTTCTCTCCAGAGATGCTGCATGACCCGCTGAGTTACTCCAGCATTTTGTGTCTATCTTCGGCGTGCAACCAGCATTTGCTACACATCCCAGTGTGTTGTAAACCTGCTTCCACGCTCCCTCGCCCGCCGTCTGTCCGGAGGCGGCGGGGACAGCAGCCACCCACCCACTGCGATTGTGCAGCTTCCACCTTCATTCTCTCTCCTTACCATGTGGGCAGAGGGGAGCTGGGGACTCGGCTCCCTGGTTGAGGAGCAGCTCGATGCCCGCCATGGCCGCCGCTGCCGCCGCCACTCGTCAGCCCAGACCCAGGCCGCGAGTCCAGACCCCAGACCCAGGCCGCGAGCCCCGCCCGCTCCCTCCCTCCCTCCCCAACGGTTGGTCACCAGCGCGCGACGTCACGCGCGCGACCTCCCTGCGGAACCAAGTGCGCAGCTGCAGACGCTGTATCAGAACCAGCGACAGTTGCCCAAAGTGAAAAAGCTGCACTTTATCTGCTCACGTTTTTATCTCTTAATTATGGCGGAACGATATCATTTGTATAAGGTCAGAATTAAATGGCGGGTACTCAGAAAAAAAAAAAAAACAAGCTCCCGGAGAAAACCTACGCGGACGTGGTGAGAACATAGACAAATAGGTGCAGGAGCAGGAGCAGGCCATTCGGCCCAAAGATCATAGAGCGGATGATCTTTGATTCGGTCCCTTCCTGCCAGCACTGCCATTCAATATGATCATGGCTGATCATCTGAAATCAGTACCCCGTTCCTGCTCTTTCCCCCATATCCCTTGATTCCGTTAGGGGTTGGACAGGCTAGATGCAGGAAGATTGTTCCCGATGTTGGGGGAGTCCAGAACAAGGGGTCACAGTTTGAGGATAAGGGGGAAATCTTTTAGGACCGAGATGAGGAAAGCTTTTTTCACACAGAGAGTGGTGAATCTCTGGAATTCTCTGCCACAGAGGGTAGTTGAGGCCAGTTCATTGGCTATATTTAAGAGGGAGTTAGATGTGGCCCTTGTGGCTAAAGGGATCAGGGGGTATGGAGAGAAGGCAGGTACAGGATACTGAGTTGGATGATCAGCCATGATCATATTGAATGGCGGTGCAGGCTCGAAGGGCCGAATGGCCTACTCCTGCACCTATTTTCTATGTTAGCCCTAAGAGCTAAATCTGACTATCTTGAAAACATCCCGTGAATTGTCCTCCGCTGCCTTCTGTGGCAGAGAATTCCACAGATTCACAACTCTCCGGGTGAAAACGTTTTTCCTCATCTCAGTCCTAAATGGCCAACCCCATGCAAATTCCGTACAGACAGCACGGTAGCCAAGATCGAACCTGGGTTTCTGATGCTGTAATGGGCCTGTCTCACTTCGGCGACTGTCAAGTTGCCCGGCAACTGGAACGGCGGCTATCAGAGTGGAACACACTCACACACACATCGCTTCCTTCACCAGCCCATAATGCATGCAGGAGACATAGAAACATAGAAAATAGTTGCAGGAGTAGGCCATTCGGCCCTTCGAGCCTGCACCGCCATTCGATATGATCATGGCTGATCATCCAACTCAGTATCCCATCCCTGCCTTCTCTCCATACCCCCTGATCCCTTTAGCCACAAGGGCCACATCCAACTCCCTCTTAAATATAGCCAATGAACTGGCCTCAACTACCTTCTGTGGCAGAGAATTCCACAGATTCACCACTCTCTGTGAAACGGCAAGAGGGGGGAGCGCTGTCTGAGTGAAATTCACACGGTGCAAAGCCAAGGTGATACAGCCACACACCATGATGAACAGAGAGGTTGGTGCTGTAATTAAGACGGCTGAAGCACAGTGTACGGTAATTCCTTTAAAAGAGGGGGGGAGAAGGCGTGCAGCCAACTTTTAAGAAGCCAGAGATACACAGCTGTGAAGCTCGGCGGACATTAAACTACAGGTTGGTTATCCTTGGTTCTGAAAACTACTGCTTACGTTTTTTTTCCCAATAAGCCAATGAAATTCACCGGTCAGCACTGGCTACAACCTATGAGAACCTTCAACCTGGCAACCCACTAGGACCTCCTGATGACCCACCTGCGGCATGAGAATTCTCGCTACTCTCCATGGCGGCTTCATTCTGGTCATTTTCAACAGATTGAAAAATTTGCGGCGACCATAATGAGGCCGCGACTAGTCCCCAGAATGCAGAAACTCCTCATGACCATGAAGGCGACTCCCCGGCGAACATGTGGCGACCGCAGAGTCTCCTGCAGTCGTCTAAAAAGTCGCCTAAGTGGGACAGGCCCATAAGGCAGCAACTCTATCGCCACACCACCATGCTGCCTTAAATGAAAACTAACTTTACATTAGTTCCATGAAAAAACTATTTATTGAATAAGATATCTTTTAAATCGGTTTCCTGAAGTCTAAATACATGCTTTTCTTATTATCCTTTTCAGTGCATATAATTTTAACAACTCTTCTTGTCAGATCCACCAGATATTCCCAGATAGAAAAGGAGTCTTTGGCTTTGGTGTGGGCATGTGAACACTTTCATGCATACCTGTATGGCATTGACAGACTACAAACCACTGGAGCCAATCTACTCTGCTCAATCCAAACCGTGTGCCCGGATTGAAAGATGGATGCTTAGACTCCAACAGTACAAATACAAAGCGATCCACATCTCTGGAAAGAACAATATAGCTGACTCATTATCCAGATTGCTAAAGGTAGTCAAGCCGCAAGGGTCTACACTGGAGACAGATGCAGAATCATTTGTAAGATTTGTCGCAGTACACTGCACCAAGAGCAACGAGAACAAGAGAAATAGAAGAAGAGTCGGACAAGGATCCAGAACTACAAGATGTTAGCGAGTGGATCCAAAGAAGTGACTTGGAGGAGTGTCCACACAGGACATATGCAGCTATCAGAGATGAATTGTGCACAATTGGAAGATGTGTGCTGAGAGGAAACAGGATCATGGTGTCAATAAAGCTGAGATTAAGGATAATACTCCGAAGACAGACACAAAATGCCGGAGTAACTCAGCGGGCCCGGCAGCATCTCTGGAGAGACCCTTCTTCAGGCTCAGAAGAGAACTTATTCAAAGTAGGCATACCTTGAAGACCTTTCTTAGTGCAGTCGACAAACGGAGTAGGAAGGAGCTGCAAATGCTAGTTTTCACCGAAGATAGACACAAAATGTTGGAGTAATTCAGCGGGTCAGGCAGCATCTCTGGAGGAAAGGAATAGGTGGAGTTTCGGGTCGAGACCCTTCTTCAGACTGAGTCGGCGAGAGTGAGACTAGAAATATGTAGTGTATGTGTAAAAAGGACAGATCAAAGCAGATGATGCTCAAGGAAATGTACAATGGTTCATTATTGACTGAGGGGAAAGTGATAACGAGGGATACAAACACTAAATTTAATCAGCACAGTGAAACTAGCAGGAGGGAGGAACTGAAGGGAATCCACATTAGTCAGAATATGGTGCTAGGTAAACTGTTGTGACTGAAGGTAGATAAATTCCCAGGACCTGATGGTCTGCATCCCAGAGCACCCAAGGAGGTGGTCCTAGAAATTGTGGATACATTGGTGATAATTTTCCAATGTTCTCTCGACTCTGGATCACCTTCTGTGGACTGGAGGGTAGCCAATGTAACTCCACTTTTTAAGAAAGGACGGAGAGAGAGAAATGGGGAATTATAGACCAGTTCCCGCAGACAGCGCTCCTCCCCTGTCCCTGGTCCCCACCTTCGCGATGTTTTTGTGTGTGTGTGCGGTCGGTAGCAAAGATCCTGTAGGATCTTTGGTCAGTAGGTGCAGCTCACGCTTCGGTCGAGGCTTTCCAAGCGAGTGACCAAAACCTCTGGCGACTCATGGAAACCTTGGGTGGGGCGCAAGGTTACCAGAGGTTTCCTTTCAGGTTTCCTAAGTGGGACAGGGGCATATACACCTGGATCATTTCCGACACTTCCCTACCATTCCTTGACCTCACTATCTCCATTGCAGGTGATAGACTTCTGACCGACATCCACTATAAACCCACTGACTCCCATGGCTATCTGGACTATACTTCTTCCCACCATGCTTCCTGTAAGGACTCCATCCCCTACTCCCAATTCCTCCATCTACGCTGCATCTGCTCCCAGGATGAGGCGTTCCACACCAGGGCATCTGAAATGTCCTCATTCTTCAGTGAACGGGGGGTCCCTCCTCCACCATAGATGAGGGTCGCACCAGGGTCCCTTCCATACCCCGCAACACTGCTCTCTCTCCCCATCCCCCCACTCGCAACAAGGGCAGAGTCCCCCTAGTCCTCACCTTTCACCCCACCAGCCGTCACATACAACAAGTAATCCTCCGTCAGTTTCGCCACCTCCAACGTGACCCCACCACTCTCCACATCTTCCCATCTCCCCCCATGTCTGCCTTCCACAAAACCGCTCCCTCCATAACGCCCTTGTCAATTCTTCCCTTCCCCCCCCCGTACCACCCCCTCCCCGGGCACTTTCCCTTGCAACCGCAAGAGATGCAACACTTGTCCCTTTACCTCCCCCCTCGACTCCATTCAAGGACCCAAGCAGTCGTTCCAGATGCGACAGAGGTTTACCTGCATCTCCTCCAACCTCATCTATTGCATCCGCTGCTCTAGATGTCAGCAGATCTATATCGGTGAGACCAAGCGGAGGTTGGGCGATCGTTTCGCCGAACATCTCCGCTCGTTCCGCAATAACCAACCTGACCTCCCGGTGGCTCAGCACTTCAACACCCCCTCCCACTCCGCATCCGACCTCTCTGTCCTGCGTCTCCTCCATGGCCAGAGCGAGCAACACCGGAAATTGGAGGAACAGCACCTCATATTCCGCTTGGGGGGTCTGCATCCTGGGGGCATGAACATTGAATTCTCCCAATTTTGTTAGTCCTTGCTGTCTCCTCCCCTTCCTCAGCCCTCCTGCTGACTACTCCCATCCCCCAGCCTTCGGGCTCCTCCTTTTTCCTTTCTTCTCCCCACCCCCCATCAGTCTGAAGAAGGGTTTTCGCCCGAAACTTTGCCTATTTCCTTCGCTCCATAGATGCTGCTGCACCCGCTGAGTTTCTCCAGCTTTGTTGTGTACCAAATATATCCTTTCTTCAGCAAGAAGACAAAAACTATACAACTATACAAAAACTGCTGTCTCACCTGGACTATGGTGTCACCTGGATAACAGAGTTCATGTTTCAAGTCGAAAACATTATGCCAAATATCAATCTATGCAATTTGACGTTACTTTAGATTTGCGGTGCAGTTTTATAGGATAGTCTTCATTTCATGTGAACATGCAAATAATAGGCAATCAAAGGCCTAGAAAGTTATAGAATAATTCCATAATTTAAAGTTATTAATAATCATTTTACTGAGTAAAGATTATTAACTATTGCTTTTTGGATTGAAGTTGACATATGACGCAATATGTACGAGAGTCATAGAGGAAACAGGCGCTTTGGGCCAACTTACCCACACCGGCCAAAATGACCCAGCTACACTAGTCCCACCTGCCCGCACATGGCCCATATCCCTCCAAACCTGTCCAATCCATGTACCTGTCTAACTGTTTCTTAAATGTTGGGATAGTCCTTGCCTCAATTACCTCCCCTGCAGCTCCCCTGCAGCTCGTTCCATACACCAACCATCCTTTGTGTGAAAAAGACCCCTCAGATTCCTATTAAATCTTTTCCCCTTATGTCCTCTGGTCCTCAATTCACCTACTCTGGGCGAGAGACACTGCATCTACCCGATCTATTCCTCTCATGATTTTATACACCTCAATAAGATCACCCCTTAAGCTCCTGCACTCCAAGGAATAGAGTCCCACCTTATTCAACCTCTCCGTACAGCTCAGACCCTCTAGCCCTGGCAACATCCTTGTAAAACTTCTCTGTACCCTTTCCAGCTTGTCAACATCTTTTCTATAACATGGCGCCCAGAACTGAACACAATACTCTAAATGCGGCCTCACCAATGTCGTATACAACTGCAACATGACCTCCCAACTTCTATACTCAATACTCTGACTGATGAAGGCCAATGTGCCAAATACCTTTTTGACCACCTGATCTACCTGCGGCTCCACCTTAAAAGGAACCATGTACCTGCACTCCTAGATCCCTCAGCTTTACAACACTCCCCAGAGCCCTACCATTCACTGTGTAGGTTCTGCCCATTTTAGACTTCTCAAAACTCACATTTCTCCGTACTAAATTCCATCAACCATTCCAGCCCACCTCAATTAAGATCCTGCTGCAATATTTCACAAACATCTATTATGACAATTTTGTCAACGGTAGCCAAAAATAAGTAGCATGAAAGGTGAATCACAAAAGAAGGGCCATCTCAATATGGGAAATGCATGGGACCTTATTTCTGCTTGGCTTGTTGGTTGTTGTCACCTTCCGTAGTTTAGTTCAGGGGCACAACATGGAAACAGGCCCTTTAGCCCACTGAGTCCACGCCGCCCAATGATCATCCGTGTACTATTTACCTATGTTATTCCAGTTTCATATCCTACGCACTAGGGGCAATTTACAGAAACTACTTAACATATAAACCTGCTCGGCTTTGGAATGTGGGGGGGGACCAGAACACCACGTGGTCACAGGGAGAACATATAAACTCCGTATTGACAGCACCCGTAGTCAGGATCGAACCTGGGTCTCTGGTGCTATAAAGTAACAACTTTAATGACATTTTCATAACAGTATACACTAATAAGTCAATGAGCAACCAAATAGACAGATATTTAGGGACCAGGAACCATCTTGTAGGTCCTGGCTATCGAGCAGTCCAATATCTGACGATGTGCGAAATAACTAACAAGGAATATCTAACAGATTCTTATAAAGCTTATCATCAAGGTGTTAAAGAAGCACTTGTCACATCTAGACAAATAAATTATAGCCCTACCCATAACATTATCAACAATAATTTGCATCAAATGTATTTTTCTTGAGGAATGTGGGAATCAATTTGTTTGGAGCAGGTGGGAACATAAGTTTGCAGGAAAGAAAAAAGTAGGAGAAATGGGTTCAAGAAGTGCACACAATCAGCTTTAATATGGCACGACAAATATGCTTGTTAACATCCAAACACATCTGCCAAACAAATGTGCTTGATAACATCCTTCCTGCCATTTCTGACGTCTGCTTCCAAATTCATCACTAATAGGATGGCACAGTCGGGCAGTGGCAGAGTTGCTGCCTTATAGAGCCAGACACCCGGGTTTGATCCTGACTACAGGTGTTGTCTGTACGGAGTTTCTATATTCTCCCTGTGACCTGCTAGGTCTTTTCTCCAGATTCTCCGGTTTCTTATCACACTCCAATGACGTACAGGTTTGTAGGCTAATTGGCTTGGTATAATTGTAAATTGTCCCTAGTGTATGTGGGATAGTGTAAGTGTGCAGGGATCGCTGTTTGGTATGGACTTGGTGGGCCAAAGGGCCTGTTTCTGCGCTGTATATCTAAACTAAACTAAACTAATTCTAAATGATCTTTTGGTGGGACAGATATAGTGTTACCCTACTGCTCTTCACTCACGTGATGACTGCTGTTTTTGAAGTATAATTAGAAGGCATTTTTGCAATTAGTATAAATTATATTACTTTAATCTCTGTCTCCTCCTACCCATGACATTGTTCCACAGTCTGTTCGGGGAAGATTTGTTGAGTGGATAGCTGGTGCCCTACAATATCAATTCTTTCTTCATCTCTTTGAATTATGTGAGGACAGGTGATAGCCCTTTAAAAAAAAATGTGGTCCATTAAAAATCAGGTTTCAGTTGACTTAGAAATGTAATAAATAAATTGTTAAATATGATATTTAAAATATGTAAGATAATATGTCATGCAAAATCAGGATACTCCGAGGACTCCGTGCATCTATACATAACTAAAGCTCTGACCTTGTTACCTTCCGGTTATACAGTCATTCTATTTGCGCAAAAACGTTACGGGATAGCGCTATGATTTTTCGCCAGCTTACCATTCTCCTGTGCTGCGATTGCGGCAAGTTTCGTTCCGATCGGTGGTATAATGTAAACGTTAGCGAGGTTTAAAAATCTTAAAAACTGTGCGTGCACAGATCGATCTCTTCTCCTACCGTTCAACGTGGATTGGTCTTTCCTCCTGTCACTCTGTGGGACGGTCCACCCCTTCCTGCATCATAGCGTCTTTATTGGAGCTGTGGATGGCCGGCGGAGGTTTCCAACCGGACACAATTTTCGGAGGGACTGGAAACGACAAACTAGTCGCCAAACAGAAAGCGGAGAATCTGATCCCAGCGGAAGAGAACGGCCAGCGACGAGCGACCACTGTGAGTCCGCTCCAGCCCCTTCACCTGTGATCCCCCTTGCCTGCTCCTGCCCCCCTCCCCCGTGATACCCCCCACAACCCCCGTCTTTACTCCGAGCTCTCTCCACCCCGCCCCCACAACCCCCCACACACCCCCCTCCCCCCTGCCCACACCCCCCTCCTCCACAACCCCTATCCCCCAGACCCCCCTCCCCCACACACACCACCTTCGCCAGACCCCCCCCGCCCACACCTCCGCTCCCCACCGCCCACACCCCCCTCCCCCACACCGCCCCCACCCCCACAAATATCTAAGTTTAAATTATTTGAAATTTTCCTTCCCCGCCGACATTGTTGAATAAAACAAGTTGCAAGAGACTATTTCACTGGCGTGTAATATCAACCACAAATGTTAACTTGACCAGCCTTCTTTTGAATGTTTGCATTAAATGGTCACATACTGCACCAACTGGCAACTTATTGCAAAGGTTAATAACCCTTTGCACAAAGAGAAGCTTCCCAGGAATGATCCTACTCCTTTGACACCATTTATATATGTCTCTGGTTATCTGCAATCTATCTAATTCAAACAATATCCACATAGAAAGAATATTATTTCATATATATGAAAGAATATTTCAATAAAATAATTTTTGTAAGAGGGGAACAACTAGTCTAGCATGGTATGAGCTTGGTATAAAGTTAATTCATTAAACTTTTCCTAAGTTTTTTTTCCATTGCTCCACATCACCCAGCATGTTAGGGGTGTGAGATTCAAAATCAATCACAAACTCTTCAGAGACAAAATCAAAGAAACAAGTTTTCCTTTATTACATTTCTGCGCAGAAAAGGGTGTCCCTCCTCTATCATCCTCTAGAGACACACAAAAATGGAGGTTGTATCTATCTTTTTATACCTTTCTTCACTATGGTCACTACCTCATGTCTCCCCATCGAGCTTCGTCCAATCATAACATAAAGCCCACATTCCCACGAGAACGTCCAGAAACGTCTCGGAACATCTCCTGACGTCAAAGGCTTCTGCTGGAGTTTTTATCTGTTACTTCTTTATCTAGAAGTTCCCTCTGTCCTGTATATTGTTACTTTCTTCGACCAGCAGTCTGGCTTCTGCTGACACCTTATTTCTTTCTGAGTTATAATTTTCAGAGTTCTAGTATAAATCAACCATCCCTATTAACCCTTCTCTCACAATCCACCATTTTTCTTTTAGCTACGCAACTCTTGATTTATACTATATCTTCCTTTTCTAGTGCTAGCAGCAGATTCTTCGCCTCCCGATCCTCCTCTCGCTAGTCATACTGTGTTCTGAAGGCCATCATGACGGTGCTGTTCTTTGTCAGGGCTGTCTCTATAAATCGCTGAGCCAGACCCCGTGCGCAGGGAATGATACAACATCCGAATAGGCACAAAGTCAATGGTTCCTTCCCTTCACGCACAGTCCATGGGCTGATATTGTCCGGTGGGGCCTCCACAGGACCCTTAAATCGGCTTGCGTGTGTCCACCCTTTTTCTTTTTGTTCGTACTGCTGTCTCGGTGATTAATAACACAAGGTAGGGTCCAGTCCACCTAGGTTACAGCTTTTCTTCCTTCCATGATTTTACAAGATCCCAGTTCTCTGCTTTCACAGAATGGAGTGGCAAGTCGAGATCGGGACTCTGTGCCAGCAGCCCCTTGGTTTTTAATTCTGTAATAGAACGAGATACTGCCAGTAAATAGTTCCTTAAGAAAACATCACTACCCTCTATGGTGGGTATTCCTTCTCTCTTTCCCCAAATATCTAACTCGTTCAACCTTTCTCTTATAAATATGCCTACCAAAATTATACACCATACTCCACAATTGACCTCACCAATACCTTGTACAATTTAACATTACAACCCAACTTCTATAAACAATGCTCTGATTTCAACTTCATTCCTCAATTCACAATCTTTTACCATGTACGTCTAATTTGAATTGGCCTGCCAAGATGTATCACACATATCAACATTAAATCCATCTGTCATGTTTCAACCCACTCTTCCAAATGACCTAAATCTCTCTGTACACTTTTAAAATCTACTTCATTATTCACAACACCACCTATCTTAGTATCATCTGCATACTTCTTAATCTATCTTACCACACCAACATCCATTTTATTGATTCACATGACAAACAACAGTGGACCCAGCACACATCCCCGAGGTACCCCTCTAGTCATTGACCTCCAACCTGACAAACATCCATCCACCATTACTCTCCCTCATTTCCCATACAGCCACTTTTTAATCCATCTTGCTATTCCTTACTAACCTCTTCTTAACCAACCTTATTTCCTTATTGAACCTTGTCAAAGGCCTTACTGAAGTTCACCACTTTAACCTCATCAATTTCCCTAATAACCTCTTTTTTTAAGGTAAAAAAATCAAGATTAGTCAAATATCACAATCACAAATCCATGCTAATTCTTCCTAATCCTACCCTATTTATCCAAATCCCTATAATATTGCCTTTAGTATCCTTTTCATTATTTCCCACCACTGATGTCAAACAACGTTCTTGTTAAAACTCTACTCTTCTTTGTCCTCTTGTTCACTTACCTCAGGGCTATTATCTATTCATACCTGCAGGACAGCCCTCATGTAATTATTGAAATTGTACTAGGTATCTCAACCTTCTAAACGAACATCGGTCGGTGATTTAGAAAACTCATACATACACCTTGTCTTCAGGTTTAAAGGGTCCTTCCTCCTGGTCCATCTCCGACAGCTTTTACTTTACCTGTTCATAAATAGACTTGTATATCATTATTAACTGTTTCATATACTTTTTTTTTTTAAATTCGATCTGTAACTGTTCCAAACTCGGTCCCCTGCAGGGACTTCTCCATTGTGCCAACCACGGCTGGTTAGTTTGCATGCAACATTTCTTCAGTGCCAATGGAAGAGCATTACACAAATGTTCCATTTATTCTTTTCATCAAATGAAAACAATCCGTTGTCAAAGCTGATTTCTGTAGGTTTACCAAACCTCTTAATTACCTTATTCATCATAAACGACACTCTAGTGTTTATACCTAAATTGATTCAGACTTACCCTGGACATCTCTTCCAGATGCTGTTTCAGCTGCTTTGTCTGCATTTTAATTTAACTTCTTTGACATGTACTTTTTCCGTTTCACCATACAATTTCAACATATTTTCCGATCTAGTCTGAACTATATCCTGCCTTTCCCAAGGTCATCATCTGCTGTCTTATATTACTTGTGGAACAAACCAACAAATTGTCCACATCAGCAAATACTTTCTAAGGGTATAACCATATAACCATTACAGCACGGAAACAGGCCATCTCGATCCTTCTAGTCCGTACCGAACACGTATTCTCCCCTAGTCCCATATACCTGCGCTGAGACCATAACCCTCCATTCCTTTTCCGTCCATATAACTATCCAATTTATTTTTAAATGATAAAATCGAACCTGCCTCCACCACCTTCACTGGAAGCTCATACCACACAGCTACCACTCTCTGAGTAAAGAAGTTCCCCCTCAACTTTCAACTCTGCCTTTCCCATCTAATTTAAAAAACCTACCTCATCCTAGCCTTTCTTGACATCCTTCCTTAAATCCCTTCCTCTCTCTTGGGGACCCCAGTCCTGTTAGGGCTTATCATCTCCAGATTAATTTCACTCCTGATAGGACTTTTCGAGGAAAAGTTCCCCAAGACATGTATTATTGGCATGTAATTCTCTGGCCTCGCTTGGTTCCGTCATAGGACTCACTTGTGTCAGTTCATCACTTATTTCAGTCTTTTCAACCAGGGGCTTTGTTCATTGACATTGACCGCAGAGACCAACTGTTTACTGATTCTGCTTGACTTTAAGAAGATTGGCTTCCACCACAATAGTTCATAATATAATGTTCATCAACTGGTTGCCTTCTATTTCTTGCTCATTTTCAACTCTCCACCTTTTCATTCCCCTTTGTTCCTTGGGGTTTACCTTAAGTGGGTAACATTTGCTGAGGGGCCTGCATACCCTCGTTCATGACGGCATCCAACCAGATGATGGCGCTGTGGCCGGTAGTCATGCTGCAGTAACAGCAGCTGACCTAACGGTGGCGCTGTTGCCGGTATGTTTTGAGCGGCGGCCATGTTTGTAGTCTATTGCCGGTCATTGTAACAATTTACATAGTGGTTCCCACCACTTCACCAATGGTGCCTTCAAATCTTCCATGGCCAACAATCGTCCCACGTTCTCCTCCTCCAAAGCCCTAATCCATTTAAAAAAAAATTTTTTTTTTTTTAGCCCTCTCAGTTCATGGGTGCTCCAAGGGATAATCTGTCGTCTCTTACTTCTGTTTCTCTGTCTGTCTCTCTCTCTCTCTCTCTCTCTGTCTGTCTCTCTCTCTCTCTCTCTCTCTCTCTCTCTCTTTCTCAACGCTGAATAGATTCAGGACGACATGGCTCCTGCTTGGCCAGCCTTCACAAATGGGGCAGCAGCCCAACTCCATGTGTGCTTGTGGCACTCCCTTACAACACATCATTGAAGCATGCCTTCAACAAAGACTCAAAGGAGGACTTGTTACCCTTCACACAGCAGATCAAGAGGCAACTGCTTGGCTAAAGGATTTTGCATTCGCTAAATAAATAAAATCTCTCTCTCTCTGTCTGGCTGTCTCTCTGTCTGTGTTTCTCAACTTGAATGTCTACCATAAAACAACATAAAAGCTGGTCATGTTTCATCAATTAACTTATTTCCAGTTAACTTTACTGACAAGAAATCTAAAAGAACATCAAGAAACGATTTTTACAACTTCTCTTTTTCAGGTTACCAGGATACAAAGAGTTAATTTTTGCAGCTTGTTCGCAATCCCCCACGGCCCAAACACAGTGGGAATTCCCACCTCCACCACGGGGCGTCTGTGTTCAATTTTACAACTTGCTCATTTTAACCATTTGTTCCAAACCGGTTTTCAAACAAATCACTTTGTTTCATTCTTACTTCAAATAGATTATTCAATTTATATTTTCTCCCTGCCTGCACTGTTGTCCCCGGCCTTTGCCGTCTTCTATCACATCCCCCTTTCGCGGCCTCTGCCGTCTTCTTATCTGCTACTTTCGGGAGTAACTCCCTTATCATCCTGTCTCAGGAATTTTCCTGTCTCTCAGGAATTGATCTAACTGTTCTCGTCAGACCTAATGAATCTTCAAGGAGGCAAACTCCCTTCCCCCTCAGGGTCCTCTCCTAGGTACCTCCCTCGGGTCTAATTTCTACCGAACTTCTTATCTTCCCCTTCTGCCCTTTGACTCCCCGTCTTGTTGGCCGGGTGATTTTCGTCCACCCTGGCCCCTGTCTTCTCTTTCCCTTGGGTATTTTGGCCCCCTCCGGCTCTGCATTTTCCGTGGACATCTCCTGGCCATATGCAGCTCTGCATTTTCCGTGGACATCTCCTGCCCATATGCAGCTCTGCATTTCCCCCAACTGACTATACCTTATCATTGTTGGCTTCTCCAAACCCTGGGTATTTCTTGCCCTCCAGGGTCCAGCATTTGCCCCAATTGGGCAGATGCGGGGATTTGGCCCACAGCTTTTTCCCCTCCCTTCTGGGTTTGCCTTGCTGCCCCCTGAATCCTTCAGGGTGTTAACCACAAGGTCTTTACAATCGCCCAGGAAGTACTTTATTAGTCATTGTTCCTACCTGGGTCTGTGCACAGAAATTGCTCGATTGACTTTTCGCGATTTCCAACCACTCCCACACTATCACTTGTTTCTCGTGTCTCTCTGTGTGGTCCTGGATACCACTGCTCAAACAGCTGGCGGCAAGCAAGGAGTCTGAGACTGCTGAACTCAGCAGGGTGCACCTTCCCTTCGTCCGTCTACTCCCGTCAGCTGGCTGGAGTAATTGATCCCGGACGAGCCCCCATCTGTGAGATTCAAAATCAATCACAAACTCTTCAGAGACAAAATCAAAGAAACAAGTTTTCCTTTATTACATTTCTGCGCAGAAAAGGGTGTCCCTCCTCTATCATCCTCTAGAGACACACAAAAATGGAGGTTGTATCTATCTTTTTATACCTTTCTTCACTATGGTCACTACCTCATGTCTCCCCATCGAGCTTCGTCCAATCATAACATAAAGCCCACATTCCCACGAGAACGTCCAGAAACATCTCGGAACATCTCCTGACGTCAAAGGCTTCTGCTGGAGTTTTTATCTGTTACTTCTTTATCTAGAAGTTCCCTCTGTCCTGTATATTGTTACTTTCTTCGACCAGCAGTCTGGCTTCTGCTGACACCTTATTTCTTTCTAAGTTATAATTTTCAGAGTTCTAGTATAAATCAACCATCCCTATTAACCCTTCTCTCACAGGGGGGTCTTCAATTTTTTGCTTCTGCAGTCTCAAGTTCCTACCTGCTTCAGAAGGGCATCTATCACACTGGTGCCCAAGAAGAGCATGGTGATTAGGTGACTGAAAAATTATGATGTTACAAATGTCATAAATGAAACCAAGGAACTAATCGTTGAATTCAGAAAGGTGAAGTCAGGAGACCATGTGCCAGTTTTCATTGGTGGATCAGTGGTGGAGAAAGTTATGAACTTCAAATTCCTGGGCATTAACATATTGGATGACTTTCCTGGGGCTAGTACATAGGTAACCACAAAGAAGGCAACTTGCACCTCTATTTTCTTAGATGTTTAAAGAGATTTACTCAAACAAATTTCTAAAGATGCCCTCTAGAAAGTATCACGACTGGTTGCATCATGACATGGTACAGTAATTCCTATGCAGAGGCTGCAGGAAGTTGGACTCAGCCCAGTCCAACACGAGCGCAACCCTCCCCACCATTGAAAGCAATAGTTCCTTGAAAGTGGCGCAACAGGTAGACAGGGTGAAGAAGGCACTTTGTCAGTCAAGATATTAAGTACAGGAGTGGGGGCATCATGCTGCAGCTGTACAAAATGTTGGTAAGACCACATTTAGTATTGAGTACAATTATGGTCGCCCCTCCAGAGGAACGATATCTTTAAACTGGAAAAAGTGCAAACAAAGATTTACAAGGCTGGATAGGCTGAGAGTTATTTTCCCTTGAGCATGGGAGCCTCGAGGGTAATCTTACAGAGGTTTATAAAATTATGGTATAGATAAGATGAATAGCCATAGTCTTTTCCCCAGGATAAGGGAGTTTAAATTATAGGTCTAAGGTGAGAAGGGGAAAACTTGAAAGGAACCTGAGGGCAACCTGTCCCACACAGAGTGCGATACGTATAAGGAACAAGATGCCACTGGAAGTAGAAGTGGCAGATACAATTATGACACTTAAAAGATTTAAAAATTTGGTACAGTCCAGAAGGACCTGTTTCGATGCTGTATAGCTTTATGATTCTATGCCTAACAAAATCTTCAAGGGCACTACTTCCACCAACCTTTGAGAGAGTTCTAAAAACTCATGGCCCTCTGAGAGATAAACACGTTCTCTTAAATAGACTATTCCTTATTTTGAAACACTGATCGTTCTCAATTATCCTGCAAGAGCAAACATGTTGAGTCCCGTAAAGATCTTGTATGTTTCAGGCAAACCTCTGTCTTTCTTGTGAACTCCAGCAGGACTAAGCCTGGCTTACCCAAATTTTCCTCCTGTCAATCTGTCTATTTCACTTTGCTGGATTGTTTTCAATACATTAACATCCTTCCTGAAATAGGCAGGACATTACAGTACACAATACTCCAAATGTGGTTCACCAATGTTCCGTATAACTGATGCATAACCATGCTTCTTTTATAAACAATTACCCTGGGAATAACATTCTTTTGCTTTTTTAAATACATATGCCTTTATTCTAACATTTTACAAATCAGCATGAAGATAATCAGATCCTTCTGATTCTGAAATCTCTAGCCATTCCGAAATGCATAATTTTATATCTTTCCCACATTATACTCCATTTGCCAAGTCTTTGCCCGCTCATTTACCTTTCCATATTTGCTTGGACTCCTTATGACCTCACAACTTTCGTAAAGTAGCATTATCAGTAAATGTAGCAGTTGTGCCTTCAATATCTTCATCCAAGTCATTTATATAAATTGTAAATATCTTCAGCCCCAGCAACATACTCCATAGTACAGCGCATAGTATATCATCCCAACCCAAAATTGACTCATTTATGCATATCCTCTGTTTCCTATTATTCTGCCAAACATTTATCATGAGCTTTTATTTTCTGAAAAACCTGTGATGTGGCACCTTAAAAATTGCCTTGTGAAAATCCAAGTATTCAAGTTCAAGTTCAAGTGAGTTTATTGTCATGTGTCCCTGTATAGGACAATGAAATTCTTGCTTTGCTTAAGCACACAGAAAATAGTAGGCATTTACTACAAAACAGATAAATGTGTCCATATACCATGATATAAATATATACACACATGAATATATAAACTGGTAAAGTGCAAATAACAGAAAGTGGTTATTAATAATCAGAGTTTTGTCCGAGCCAGGTTTAATAACCTGATGGCTGAGGGGAAGTCGCTATTCCTGAACCTGGTTGTTGCAGTCTTCAGGCTCCTGTACCTGAAGGTAGCAGGGAGATGAGTGTGTGGCCAGGATGGTGTGGGTCTTTGATGATACTGCCAGCCTTTTTGAGGCAGCGACTGCGATAAATCCCCTCGATGGAAAAAAGGTCAGAGCCGATGATGGACTGGGCAGTGTTTACTACTTTTTGTAGTCTTTTCCTCTCCAGGGCGCTCAAATTGCCGAACCAAGCCATGATGCAACCGGTCAGTATGCTCTCGACTGTGCACCTGTAGAAGTTAGAGAGAGTCTTCCTTGACAATCCGACTCTCCGTAATCTTCTCAGGAAGTAGAGGCGCTGATGAGCTTTTTTGGTAATTGCGTTAGTGTTCTCGGACCAGGAAAGATCTTCAGAGATGTGCACGCCCAGGAATTTGAAGTTCTTGACCCTTTCAACCATCGACCCGTTGATATAAATGGGGCTGTGGGTCCCCCTCCTACTCCTTCCAAAGTCCACAATGTTCCTTGGTTTTGCTGGTGTTGAGGGCCAGGTTATTGCGCTGGCACCATATGGACAGTTGCTCGATCTCTCTTCTATATTCTGACTCATCCCCATCAGTGATACGCCCCACAATAGTGGTGTCGTCAGCGAACTTGATGATGGAGTTCGCACTGCCACATTTTCTGTGTTTAATGTAACTGTTGCCTATAGCTGTTATTCAAAGAGAAAATACTGTGGAAACTGGAAATCTGATGTGAAAAAACAAAAACAAAATAATTACAGCTTCTCAACGGGGTAGTCAGTATTTTTGAGGAGAAAAGTAGTTAATGTTTCATTCGGGCAGCACAGTGGCACAGCCGGTAGAGCCACTGCTACACACTGCCTCCAGAGACCAGGGTTCAATTCTGTCTTTGTGAGGTTTGCATGTTCTTGTGTGGGCTTCCCCCAGGTGCTCTGATTTCTTCCCACTTTCCAAATATGTATCAATTGGTTGATTAAATGAGCATTGTAAAGTGCTCTAGTATTTTAGATGAATTATGGAATCTTGGAATTAGCGATAAAATAGGGAACATAAAAAAATGGGATTATGGAAGATGAGCATAATTGGATATTGGATAAACAGCACAGATTTGGGGGTATAGGGCAAAGTGTCTGTTTCCTTGTTTTATTTCTCAATTACTATAATTTAAAGGAAGAGTGTGGTAGGATATGGCAGTAGTAGCAATAAGCATAACCTAAAGTGAATTGCCAATTAGATTTTATGCATGCTAAATAAAAGCAAAACTAAGTGTTCCAATCAACTGCTCCGGATCTTTTCCACTGAGCACTGCAAATGGACCAACGTGAGGGGGGAAGGTGTTTTCTGTATGAGAATGATACTCAAGAACTATATGGTGAGCACTCCTATTTGTACCATTGCCCATGAGTATATTTAATAAGGAACAAGTTAAATAAATTATACTCTCATGTTTAGTTTTGTGCTGCCTGTCACTACTGCTGTGAGAATATTCAAACACGTATCAACATTATGACTCAGTAATCCTATGATTATACGTATTGTGTTTGAAAGTTCATGATTCATATTGAAGACTAAATATAATTTTACCTCATTTGAATTTCCTGGTGTTGTGCCAATTCAAATGCAGCAAATATTTTCGGAATAAATTCACTAAAGAAGGCAAACAAAACAAACTCATCTGAAAAAGTGGGTTTGTGAAATTTCAGAGATACCTATGGACCAGTTTAGTTTAAATTAGTTCAGAGATATGAACTAATCTAATGAGTTACATGAAAAAAACTATTTATTGAATAAGATATCTTTTAAATCAATTTCCTGAAGTCTAAATAAATGCTTTTCTTATTATCCTTTTGAGTGCGTATCATTTTGACAACTCTTCTTGTCAGATCCACCAGATATTCCCAGATAGAAAAGGAGGCTTTGGCTTTGGTGTGGGCATGTGAACACTTTCATGCATACCTATATGGTATCGACTTTGAGTTATGGACAGACCACAGTGTCCACACAGGACATAGGCAGCTATCAGAGATGAACTATGCACAATTGTAGATGTGTGCTGAGAGGAAACAGGATCATAGTGTCAACAAAGCTGAGATCAAGAATCATGAACTTTCAAACACAATATGTATGATCATAGGATTACTGAGTCATAATGTTGATACATGTTTGAATATTCTCACAGCAGTAGTGGCAGGCAGCACAAAAATAAACACGAGGGTATAATCTACTTAACTTGTTGGCTTACGAAGGAAATTTATGAGTTGTTGGAACTAAACAAATCTTCGTACATAAGTACGGTCGGCAGGGATGAAAAAAGATGCAGAACGACATGCGAGGTCATGCCATGGATGTCAGATGGTAAGCAGAACCAATCCACCTGAGCCAATACGAAGCACATTGTTACCGACAGGTCAATGGAAAGATGTTGCTGTAGAATTTCTAGGCCCACTTCCACCAGGAGAGTCAATACAAGTTGGGATTGATTACTACAGCCGATATTATGAGTAAATGATAATTAAGTTTACAACATCGGAAAAGAATGTGGCAGTTTTGATGGAAATCTTCGCAAGACATGGTCTACTAGTGACATAATATTCAGGTTTATGTACAGTGTCCTTGAAGTGTATTTATTACATTCAGATTTAGGCGAGGATCTGATAGCTAACCAAAAAATACTACAGTTAAAACAAGAAATGGAGATCATTCAGATTCAGTGTATCTTGGGAATATCTGCAGCTGTGTCTGATGAAGTGTTGCTACACAAATTACATGAATCAGAGTATGATAATTTTGAAAGCTGACACCTATTTTATTATGCAGCAAGCTCTCTTATGAGATTACACATTCAAAAAAGACAAATACTGAAACGATGCCTGGGGATTCTGAATCTGAGAAGGCAGGCGGATGCCTTGTCTGTTGTCATCACCTTGGCACCAATTGCGACCCGGCAATGAAATCCCAACGATCGATGGGCTTGTCACCCCTTTATATTGGGTTTCTAGACTTTTGTCCTTGGCTTGTGGCCAATCTCTGATCACAGCCTACGTGACTTGGAGCACGATCACCTCAAGCGATATCTAGTTTTGTTCTTTTCCCTAAACGCTCGCTTCTGTGCTTCTAACTTCTAAAATTTAGCATATATGTCAAGAACAGAAATTGTGACTGTTTGCAGTGAGTCATTTGTACATTTTGCAAACATTGAACCCTTTCCTTACAGTTCATCCATTATTTTACCATATACTATCAATGATAGTTACAAACGATGGGCACTCTGTGCTACTTCATACATGTCACCAGCAGCCAACATCTTATAATTGACTTGAGAAAGGGATAGGCATGCATGAGCTTTTGAAATCTTGATTGCCTGACACTATTATATATCTTCTATATTAGTAAAAGTCTGATCTTGACCGCTTTTGGCTCACTGTGCTGTGATTTCCAAGAGAACGCCGCCACCTACGGCCGTCATTTTTGGCCACCTTGCTCAGAGCCCCCCTCCGCCTTCCGGGACTGGAGGATTTTTCCCATCGATGAAAAATCAGAGAGATATTAATGTTTTTTTTTTAAATTACCATTCTCTCTGCTGCCCCTGCTGGTGGGAGGGGGGAGGGACTATAAAACCCGGAAGTGGTGTGCCTCACTCAATCTCTGCAAGTTGGAGGAAGCCAGAGGGTCACGTCTCTCTGAGCTCTGAATAACACTGAACACATGTCTACTCAACTGTGAGTCCCCTTAATGTGGTTCGAAAATGAAAATATGGTTGGTTTAAAGTAAAAGGGGCACTGCCTGTAAATGGTTGTTTGGGTGCTTTGGGTTGAAGTAAACAAGCACTACTGCTAATGGTGGTTTGGGTGCTTTGGCTAGAAATAAAAAGGCACTACTGCAAATGGTGGTTTGGGTGCTTTGGCTTGAAGTTAAAAGGCACTACTGCAAATGGTGGGTTGGGTGCTTTGGCTTGAAGTTAAAAGGCACTACTGCAAATGGTGGTTTGGGTGCTTTGGGTAACTTCCTGTTTGCACTGTATATTGATTTTAGATAAAACGCTACTACTTCTGTGATTTTTGGCCATCTTACTCAGTCCCTCTCCGCTCAGCAGGTGCAGAGGATTCTTCCCATCAATGAAAAATATAAGTGTTATTAGTGTTTTAAAAATGTTGAGAATCTCTCTCCTCTCAATCATGCCATGAAGGCCACACCTTTTCCGGTGGGAAGGGGGAGGGGTTATAAAACCCGGAAGTGTGGGTGTGGCTCAGTCTCTGCATGATGGGGGAGGGAGAGGTCACGACTGTCTGAGCTGTGCATCAACTGAACACACTGAATGTCTACTGAACTGTGAGTTTGGTGTTTTGTGTGGTTTTATGGTGGTTTCACCCTGCTTGAAATGGTATGAAACTGCATTTGAATGTGGTGGCCTTGCACCCTGCATGAAATGGTCTGAAACTGCATTTGAATGTCGTGGCGTTGCACCCTGCATGAAGTGGAATGAAACTGCACTTGAATTTGGCGGCCTTGCACCCTGCTTGAAGTGGTATGAAACTGCACTGAATTTGGTGGCCTTGCACCCTGCTGAAAGTGGTATGAAACTGCACTTGAATTTGGTGGCCTTGGATCCAGCTTGAAGTGGTATGAAACTGCACTTGAATTTGGTGGCCTTGCACCCTGCTTGAAGTGGTATGAAACTGCACTTGAATTTGGTGGCCTTGCACCCTGCTTGAAGAGGTTGGAAACTGCACTTGAATTCGGTGGCCTTGAACCCTGCTTGAAGTGGTAGGAAACTGCACTTGAATTCGGTGGCCTTGCACCCTGCTTGAAGTGGTAGGAAACTGCACTTGAATTTGGTGGCCTTGCACCCTGCTCGAATTGGTAAGAAACTGCACTTGAATTTGGTGGCGTTGCACCCTGCTTGAAATGGTAGGAAAATGGATTTGAATTTGGTGGCCTTGCACCTTGCTTGAAATGGAATTTCAAGGAATAGCCATGAGTCAACTGCCAGCCCACCAGCCGTGAGTGAGTTGCCAGCACATCAGGCTTGAGGGACTGAGCTGCCACCCCAAGAACCCATACCAGCGCTCCAGAAAGCCCCCCCCCCCCCCCCCCCCCCCCCCCCCCCACTGGCCATCAATATTAGAATTGGTGGAGGTGGAATATTGCGTCAGGGGACCAGCCCTCCTGTGTGAACATGGGACCCAACGGGTCCCACTTAGTCTAGTTTAAACTAAAGCCACCAATGCTTGCAGTCAGGCTGTCTGGCCCTATGGTTACAATAGTAGTAATGGATGCAATCAATAAGGATGCTTCTACCAGGGTGAAGACCTCGAATACTCATAATTGGACAGCAGCCAAATCAAAGCAAAGCACTGTCTAATGCATGCATGGAAGTAAATGACTAGACACAAGGAACTGCAAATGCTGGGTTACAAAAAAAGACAAACTTCTGGAGTAACTCAGCAGGTTAGGTAGCATCTCTGGAGCATAAGAATAGGCGATGTTCCCGAAATAAATGACTGTTTAGCTCGTCCCCAACTTCGGAGGAAAAATAGACCAATACTAAAGCCTGTACTGTCAAAGAGCTCAATAAGAACACTGAACATCCTTTGTTTGATTTATACCTTAAATTGCTCGCTTAAAGTGGTGGTTTGTGGTCAGAAGTCTATAGATACAGCATGATTCAACTTTCTGGAGGCATGCCCTGTGACAAGGAACTTTTCCGGCATTATCACCTTTCAAAACATGGACACGAATGGCAGGTACACAGCCTTGTTTTTGATAAGACTATCTTATGATGACAGATCCATGTGCCACAATTACAAGATGCTTCCTATCTGTCCTGGGTTGTGTGGGCATTAGTAGACCCAGAGCTTGGATCTAATTTGAATACCTGGAGATTTTGAGCCAGGACAAAGGCATCCAGTATGGATGGGTAGGGTATAATTACAGAAGTAAGGATAGGGAGGTCTAAGGTGCAAGACAGATGTGCGTGTGTCCGCATGTGTTTGTTTATTTGTTTTTTTGGGGGGGTGGGGCAGAATAGTGGTTACACTTTTTGCAAGTGATGGTGAATCGGGTTAAGGGTCTATAGTGCATTTTAATTGATTACAGAAATAGTGGTCTGAGAGCCTCCAAGACTGCAGGGAACAAAGGTGTTAAAACAACTCCTGCTCAGAAGTGGGGAGTCATTTGTGTGGGTTCGGATTCATACATGAGGCTTTGAAAGAGTTCATATTTATCCAGCTAAAATTTGAGAAATAATAACATTCATAATCCAACCGGCAAACATAAAAGTATAATTGTATTTAACCGTGCTTATGGTAAATACTGTTTTAATTAAGACGCATTATTAAGAAATAATTTGGCCAGGAAATGTAGATTCATATTATCATTCACAATTCTCCAACGTACCCAGAGGGGAAATTGAATCGGGTGTGTACGATACTGTCAGCGCACCTAGGTCAAATTATTTTCTCACAGTGCAAAACTATCACCTACCATGTCATTTCCTGTGGGGGAATTTCGACATTTCCTTGTGATATAGAAGTTGGCCATTGGCCTATTGAAACTGCGCCAGTTTCAATAGTTTCAATAGGTCAATCTAATGGACAATCTAATTTCCCCAAGTAATTTTTCCTGTAATCTATTCTCCCCTCGTTCTCATTAACCCAGCCCCCACAATTCTACCTCACACTAGCGCACCAGGAGTAAATGTTTAAGAAGGAACTGCGGATGCTGGAAAATCGAAGGTAGACAAAAGTGCTGGAGAAACTCAGCGGGTGCAGCAGCATCTATGGAGCGAAGGAAATAGGCAACGCACCAGGAGTAATCCTGAACTTCCAAACTGCACATCGTTCACACGTGGAAGGAAATCAGAGCACCTTCAGGAAATCCAAACTGTCACAGGGAACATGAGCAAATACCTCAAAAACTGTAGCAGAGGTCTTACATGGCCAGGGACAAGAACGTGAGGAAGGTACACAAGCAGGAAGTATAGTGGACAGCTGAACATGAGGAGGGTACTCAAGCAGGAATTAAGAGTGGACAGCTGGATGCCACAGTGCCCTATCGAGCTCTCTCTTGAAAGTATCCAGAGAACCGGCCTCCACTGCCCTCTGAGGCAGAGAATTCCACAGAGAAAAACTGTTTTCTCATCTCCATTCTAAATTGCTTACCCTTATTCTTAAACTGTGGCCCCTGGTTCTGGACTCCCCCCAATATCGGGAACATGTTTCCTGCCTCTAGCATGTCCAAACCCAAACCCAAACCCTTAACATAGCAGTTGTATATGTGATAAATAAAGCATCATTTAACCATTGACCAAGATGCACAATATTCTGACTTCTGAGTACATTGGCATTCTATTATAGAAGCCTTCTATTCAATAAAGCCTTGGGATTGCCAGCACAGAATGGACTGGAGCAAAAGATAGAAGGGAGCATATTGTCACCATCTCAATGGAAATTGGAGATTGCGTTTACCAGCTGGGCTGACCAGAAATATCTATATAATATTAAATATTTAAAAAATCTGCAGTAAAAATATCTGTTCTGCAGTATCTTGACCCAAAACATTAACCGTCCCTTTGCCTCGCCTCATACTGCTGGACCACAAAGTTTAGTTTAGTTTAGAGATAAAGGCCCTATGGTCCACTGAATCCACACAGACCAGCAATCCCTGCACACTAACACTATCCGACACACTTGGGACAATCTACACACATACCAAGCCAATTAACCTACAAACCTGTACGATTTTTTGCTCCAGATTTCAGCAGCTGCATTCTTGTCAGTCAACATTAATTGCTCTGCTGGTAAAATATAAATGCAAGTCAACTTTGATTGAATTGTTAACTGTCCTACTTGTGATTGTTTCCAGTAAACTGTTCAAGGTATTTTGTTTGCACCTGAGCAAAAGAGCAAGGGTTGATTCCACGAGACTGAAAACCAAAATGTAGCCTTGGTAACCAAAACACTACTTTATAATGTTGAAAAAGTCCTGTCTTTTAGTTAAGAATTGCACAATTAAGTTTAGAGTGCAACAGCATTGATCACTCTTGGTTCTGGACCAACAGCAGTCAATCCACCACCAACACTTGGAAAGATAATCTGGACATTGTCCCTTGGTATTTCCCAAGATTATGCAGTGCTCTCTGTAACACCAACTACATTTTAGAGTCATAAAGTTTAGATGTACAGAAACAGGCCCTTCCCTCTGAACTTTCAATAGATAATGGGTGCAGGAGTAGGTCATTTGGCCCTTCGAGCCAGCACCGCCATTCAATGTGATCATGGCTGATCATCCCCAATCAGTACCTCGTTCCTGCCTTCTCCCCGTATCCCCTGACTCCACTATTTTTAAGAGCCCTATCTAGCTCTTTCTTGAAAGCATCCAGAGAACCTGCCTCAACCGCCCTCTGAGGCCAATTTTATCCAACTAGCAAACATCAAAGTATAATTTTATTCAACTGCTTATGGTAAATACTGTTTTAATTAAGGTGCTCAATTAAGAAATGTGAATAATTTGACCAAGAAATGTAGGTTCATATTATCATTCACAGTTCTCCGACATTAAATACCCAGAGGGGAAATTGAATCGGGTGTGTACGATACTGTCATCATACCTAGATCAAGTTCTTTTTACACAGTGCAAAACTACCTCCTGACACTTCTTTTCCTGTGGGGAATTTCCATATTTCCTTGTGCCATTAGCCCATAGAAACTGTTCCAGTTAGCTGAATAATCTAATTTCCCCCAGTAATTTTTCCTGTAATCAATTCTCCCCTCATTCTCATTAACACAGCACCCAGTTCTACCTCACACTA
Organism: Amblyraja radiata; assembly: GCF_010909765.2. NCBI lineage: Eukaryota > Metazoa > Chordata > Chondrichthyes > Rajiformes > Rajidae > Amblyraja > Amblyraja radiata. The sequence goes on along the minus strand of NC_045956.1, from coordinate 90,137,962 downwards.
GCGCACCAGGAGTAATCCTGAACTACCAAACTGCACATCATTTGCACGTGGAAAGAAATCAAAGCACCTCTAGGAAATCCAAACTGTCACAGGGAACATGAGCAAACACCTCAAACACTGTAGCAGAGGTCAGGACTGAACCCGAGATACTGAAGCTGTACTAGCAGCACTGCTGTGCATGGTACAGATCATCAAAGGAGTGAAGGGTTTTAAAATCCTAAGAATCTGAAGAAACTTTCGGAGTTAATGTCAAGATCTCGTTGTATTTTTTCATCCTTTTCCTGTCAACAATGTTAGTTGTTTGCCATATGGAAAAATGAGATAAAGGTCTCTTACATGGCCAGGGACCGGAATGTGAGGAGGGTACACAAACAGGAATGGACAGCTGGATGCCACAGTGAGCAAAAAAGTATGGTGACAGAAAACATACAGTGAGGAAAAGCTTGATTCAGTAAAGCCAATTCACAGCTGCCTGTTTTCACCAAAACCAACAACCCAGCTGGCCCCCACAAAATACTCCTATAATATCCTATAATATCTCAAAACATTTTTCATCAAGAACAGCTTATTATTTCCTCTGCAGTTAATGAATCTGAAAAGTTGTGAACATATGAAAATAATTAGCTTGCCTCTTTATTTTCATAAAGAGGCAAGCTACTCTATGAGTAGCTTGTGGAAGGAAGCCACTGTATAATAACAGTAATCAATGATATAGATATATAACTTTACGGTGGCTGCGGTAGGCACAGTCTGGAAGTGGCTGAGGAAGCTATGTTGGTCGGCAGTGGCGTGGGCAGCCTGGGCTGGAGGCAATCGGAGGCTGTGCAAGCCAGGGATGGCATCAGCAATCGGGGCTATAAGCAGCCGGGGAGACGATGCGAGCCAGGGCAGCCATTGGCAGTCATCGATAGGTTTGTCCGCTGTGACCAATATCTATTATAAACAGGTCCGTTAAAATGAGGTTCACTGTACTGCCCAGATTGAAAGACCAAAGTGCAACACCTTACACTTGTCAGAGTTAAATTAATTTGCCATTCCTTTGCCCAACTACTCAACTAATCTAGAGTCTTGTGCAAATTTAGATATCCTTTCTTGGTGTCCACAATTTTGATGTTATCTGAAAATGTATTTAGAATGTTAACTATATTGTCATTCAAATTGTTAATATGTATTTTCAGGAGTGGACCCAGCATGTCAAAAGTGAAGAGACGGTCTGTGGGGAAGTCGGCTACCGTAGACCGCGGTAATCCGGGTAGCGGGCGACTGTCTGTTTTACATTGTCAAAATTTGCAACGAGCAAAGGAACGAGCACTCAAATCCCACGCTGGTCAGTACGGCAGACCAATGCGAATGCCAGCTGAGGCCATTGTTGAATTACAATGGTGGATGACGAACATACATCATAGCTCAAGGGAAATTTTGCTGGTTACCCCATCGGTGGTTCTACAAACCGATGCAAGTGGTTTAGGATGGGGAGCAACGGATACAGTCACCAGCTGCGGGGGAAGATGGAATGAGCAGGATTCCGCAATTCTTCACCAACATGGGATCAATTACCTAGAATTGTTGGGGGAACACTATGGGTCAAGGCTTATTGCATATCACTTATTTTCGCGAGCATTTCTAAACGTAGTTTGCAGTGACCGTTTGATGAAGTAACTAGCAGTGCCAGTAATACACAATGCACCACATCTGAGGCAGGGTGTCCAACAGCGGAGGTAATGTTCACCGAAAACATTTATTATAAATGTGGAAATAACATACAAGGAAGGGTCCAATGGTCACTCGGCCGAATAACGCTAGGCTACAGATAGACACAAAAAGCTGAAGTAGCTCAACGGGACAGACAGCATCCCTGGAGAGAAGGAATGGACAACGCTTGGCTATGACAGCTTTCGGCCTGGTGAGTGTTATTAATATTGACCTTGGTCAAAAAAGCTGAAACACGGCAGGTGACATATTTAACTAACTTTAAAATCTCCAGTATTGCACTGCACCACATACGGACATGGCATGTCAAATGTATGCCAAGGCAAGCTCATTACAGCAGCCCATTGTTTGAAACAATGGTAGCTGTCAAATGCACCACTCTCCTTCCACCAGCACCCTGCCTCCACAGTCTACCTTCGATTTTCCTTCTTAAACACTATACCACTTATCAGGTGCTGCTACCGGCCCGGCCTCTTCCCCCCCCCCCCCCCCCCCAACAGAAAGGAACCGCAGATGCAGCCGTCATCGCAAAACGTCGTAGAAGGAACTGCAGATGCTGGAAAATCGAAGGTAGACAAAAATGCAGGAGAAACTCAGCGGGTAAGGCAGCATCCATGGAGCGAAGGAAATAGATTTGGGCCAGGTCTGAAGAAGGGTTTCGACCCGAAACATTGCCTATTTCCTTCGCTCCATAGATGCTGCCTCCCCCGCTGAGTTTCTCCAGCATTTTTGTCTACCGCAAAACGTCAATGGTTCCGGGAATGCCGAGGTAACAGGGTGAGAGAGAGGGAGTGAGAGAGCTAGAGAGAGACAATAGACAACAGACAAAGACAAAAGGTGCAGGAGTAGGCCATTCGGCCCTTCGAGCCAGCACCGCCATTCAATGTGATCATGGCTGATCATCCCCAATCAGTACCCCGTTCCTGCCTTCTCCTCATATCCGGACTCCGCTATTTTTAAGAGCCCTATCTCTCTTGAAAGCATCCAGAGAACCCGCCCTCTGAGGCAGAGAATTCCACAGACTCACCACTCTCTGTGAGAAAAAGTGTTTCCTCGTCTCCTTTCTAAATGGCTTACTTCTTATTCTTAAACTGTGGCCCCTGGTTCTGGGCTCCCCCAACATCGGGAACATGTTTCATGCCTCTAGCGTGTCCAAAATCCTTAACAATCTTACATGTTTCAATGAGATACCCTCTCATCCTTCTAAACTCCAGAGTGTGCTCCAGCTGCTCCATTCTCTCAGCATATGACAGTCCCGCCATCCCGGGAATTAACCTTGTAAGCCTATGCTGCACTCCCTCAATAGCAAGAATGCACTTCCTCAAATTAGGGGACCAAAACTGTAAACAATACTCCAGGTGTGGTCTCACTAGGGCTCTGTACAACTGCAGAAGGACCGCTTTGCTCCTATATTCGATTCTTCTTGTTATAAAGGCCAACATGCCATTCGCTTTCTTCACTGCCTACTGTACCTGCATTCTTACTTTCATAAACTGAATCCGGACCCCCGGATCCCGTTGTACTTCCCCTTTTCCCAACTTGATGCCAGTTAGATAGTAATCTGTCTTCCCGTTTTTTCCACCAAAGTGGATAACCTCACATTTATCCGCGTTAAACTTCATCTGCCATGCATCTGCCCACTCCCCCAACCTGCCCAAGTCACCCTGCACTCTCATAGCATCCTCACAGTTCACACTGCCACCCAGCTTTGTGTCATCTGCAAATTTGCTAATGTTACTTTGAATCCATTCATCCAAATCATTGATGTATATTGTAAATAGCTGCGGTCCCAGCACCGAGCCTTGCGGTACACCACTAGTCACTGCCTGCCATTCTGAAAGGGACCCGTTAATCCCTACTCTTTGTTTCATGTCTGCCAACCACTTCTCTATCCATCAGCACTCTACCCCCAATATCATGTGTCCTCATTTTGCCCACTAATCTCCTATGTGGGACTATCAAATGCTTTCTGAAAGTCCAGGTACGTCCACTGGCTCTCCCTTGTCCATTTTCCTAGTTACATCTTCAAAAATTCCTTGGCAAAGGATCCCAGGCCTCCACGATGTTAAAGCCGCTGGCCCAACACTCCGGAGCTCCAACACGGCGATCCCCGGTAAGGCATCGCCCGCTCTGCGATGGAATCCAGTGCTGCGCCGCTGCTGAAGCTCTGGCTGGTCTCCAGCAGGAAAGGCCGCGCCAATGCAGATGGTAGGCCGCGAAGGGAGGGCGAAGATGCGACTCAGAGAAAAGAAGCATCCGCAACAAGGTAGTGACTGGGAAACGGTTGCCCCTCTTCCTCCTCCCCACCCCCCACACAAAAAGACTAAAAAACCTCCAGGAACATACTTTTTTGGCAGACTAAAAATCACAAAAAGAATGAAAGGACGGACAGACTGCTGGCGAGGATGTCGCGAGCAGCACCACCCGATGACGAATATGCAGTAAAATTAAAAATCTGCAGTAAAATTGTCTGATCTGCTGTGTCTTGACCCAAAACATTAAACGTCGCTTTGCCTTGCCTCATACTACTGGACCACAAAGTTTAGTTTAGTTTAGAGATACAGGCCCTATGGTCCACTGAGTCCACACCGACCAGCAATCCCTGCACACTAACACTATCTGACATCTATTTCCTTCACTCCATAGATGCTGCCTCCCTCGCTGAGTTTCTCCAGCATTTTTGTCTAGCTTCGATTTTCCAGCATCTGCAGTTCCTTCTTAAACAACTATCTGACACACCCTTGGGACAATTTACACATATACCAAGCCAATTAACCTACAAACCTGTACGCTTTTTAACTGTCCTACTTGTGAATGTTTCCAGTAAACCGTTCAAGGTATTTTGTTTGCACCTGAGATATTTTCTCCATGACTCAGTAACATTACTGTCACATGTGAGTCAAAAGCCCAAGGGTTGATTCCACGAGATTGAAAACCAAAAATGTACGTCAACAATACTTTATAATGTTGAAAAAGTCCTGTCTTTTTGATGAAATATTAGTTAAGAATTGCACAATTAAATTTAGAGTGAGACAGCATTGTTCACTCTTGGTTCGGGACCAGCAGCAGTCAATCCACAACCATCACAAGGACAGATTATCTGGGCATTGTCCCTTGGCATTTCCCAAGACTATGCAACGCTCTCTGTAACACCAACTACATTTTAGAGTCATAGAGTAAAGATGCACAGAAACAGGCCTTCCCTCTAAACTTTCCTATCCAAACACCTGTCCAAATGTCCTTTAAATGTTGTTACTGCATGAGCCATTTATCTAGCTGACGAAGGCCAGTGTGCCAAAAGCTTTCTTCACCAGCCTATCTACCCGTGACACCAGGAAAAATAATCTCATTGGCTATATAATGCATGGTGTTGTCTTGAAGTTACAAATAATTCTATAAAATTGCAAGACTTTGGTTCAGAGCTGGGGGGGGGGGGAATTGTAGAGCCTGAATTACTCTCCTGAGACACTGAAGTTTAGGACTTGATTTAATGGGTCTCTTCAAAATTATGAGAAATCGTTAGAATAAATTCTAAATTTAAAGTGAATAAAGTGAAACTATTCCACTGGCAGGAGAGTTATAAACCAACGGAAGCAGATTTCAGATAATTGGGTACAGTGTTGTCCTATCTACCTAACATGATAGTTCACTTTGGTTAGCTTGACAGTCTCTGTCGCACCAATGCCGATGCTAAGCTTGCACTTGAGAAACCACACACATTCACCAATGGCCTTGAAACAAAGTACCCTGAGGCTTAGTTCATAATAGCCAGGGACATCAATCACGTCAACCTCAAGCGTGTGCGACCAAAATACTATCGGAACAACTCCTGACAACCATAGGCCCAAACACCATTGACCACTGCTACACAACCATCAAAGATGCCTACTGCCCCACCCACTGACCGCATTTTGGTAAATCTGACTATCTGGCTGAACTTAAACTCCCCACTTACAAGCAGAATCGGAAGTGGAAGGATCTGGTACAGAGAGTCATGCAGCGCTGGCCTGAGGAAACTGAATGAGAATCTTTAATAAATATCACCAATCTGCTTCCTATGCCTGGAATAAAAATCCATATAACTAAATCTTTTTCAAGAAGTCCCCTTCTTTCATCAATTATCCTTCCTCCTTTTCCTCTCATTACTGATACCATACCGAGAGGGAACAGATTATCACTTATTGCTCTATCAAACACCCCATTAATTTTAAACACCCTAATCATCATCTCTCCTGTTGTTTTGTGAACAAAAGATGTTTTCATAAAGTTAAAGCCATCCAATATTCATTTCAATATGGGTAAGTATAAAGCAGAGCTGAAGTTGTTTTTAGCTCAGAATGGGGATTGTGCTTAACTGTAGTGAAAATGAGGAACAATGTTGTTTATGTGAAGACTTCAAGAAGTGTATAGGGTAAGATGGAGAAGATCAATGTGCCCATGTGTACTATACCGAGAGGGAACAGATAATCACATATTGCTCTATCATAGGCGATGACCCCAAAGTAAATTACTGTTTAGCTCATCCCCATCTTCGGAGGAAAACTAGACCAACACTAAAGCCTGTACTGTCAAGCAGCTCAATATGAACACCATATGTTTGATTTATCCATTAAATTGCTCCCTTGAAGTGGTGGTTTGTAGTCAGAAGTTTATTGATGCAAGGTGATGCAACCTTTTGGAGGCATGCCCTGTGACAAGGAACTTTTCCAGCATTATCACGTTTCAAAACGTGGACTCAAATGGCAGGTACACAGCCCTTGCTTTTGATAAGTCTATCTTGTGATGACAGATCTACGTTCCACAATTAGAAGATGCTTACTGTATGTCCTGGGTTGTGTGGGCATTAGCAGACCCAGAGCTTGGATCGCATGTGAATACCTGAAGATTTTGACCAAGGATGCAGGCATCCAGTATATTCTATGAATTGTCAGAGATTCCCAAGTCAAACCTGGAAAGTTGCAGGGCATTACTACAGAAGTAAGGATAGGGAGGTCCAAGGTTCAAGACAGGTCTGTGTGCGTGCATGTGTTTGTTTATTTGTTTTTCTGGCGGGATGTGGAGGGGGGCAGAATAGTGGTTATACTTTTTGCAGGTGATGGTGAATCAGGTTAAGGGTCTATAGTGGCCAGAATTATAAACATAGTGTATTTTAATTGATTACAGAATTGGTGGAGGTCTGAGAACCACCAGGACTGTTCAGATTCAGATTCAGATTCAATTTTAATTGTCATTGTCAGTGTACAGTACAGAGACAACGAAATGCATTGAACCAAAGAAGATCACGGGGAGAACGTACAATCTCCATACAGGCAGCACCCGTAGCCGGAATTATCCCTGTTCAGGGAACTAGGGAGTTAAAACAACTCCTGCTTGGAAGTGGGGAACCATTGGACACCCAAGGGCAGTCACAGTGGCACTGCGGTACAGTGGCTGCCTTACAGTGACTACAGCATCGGAGACCCAGGTTCGATCCCAACTATGGGTGCTGTCTGTACAGAGTTTGTACATTCTCCCTGTGATCTGCGTAGAATTTCTTCGAGATCTTCGATTTCCTCCCGCACTCCAAAGAAGTACAGGTTTGTAGGTTAATTAGCATGGCAAATGTAAAAATTGTCCCTAGATGTTGCAGAATAGTGTTAATGTGCGGGAATCGCTGGTCGGCATGGGCCCGGTGGGCCGAAGGGCCTGTTTCCGCGCTGTATCTCTAAACTAAACTAAACCTCTGATGATAGGGGTACTCAAAGTACTTTGTGTGGGTTCAGATTCAGGCATGAGGCTTTAAAAGAGTTCATATTTTTCCACATAAAATTTGAGAAATAATCACATATTCACCATCCAACTAGGAAACATCAAAGTATAATTTTATTTAACTGCTTATGGTAAATATTGTTTTAATTAAGGCGTTCAATTAAGAAATGTGAATAATTTGACCAAGAAATGTAGGTTCATATTATCATTCACAGTTCTTCGACATTAAATACCCAGAGGGGAAATTGAATCGGGTGTGTACGATACTGTCATCATACCTAGATCAAGTTATTTTTTCACAGTGCAAAACTATCTCCCGACACTTCATTTCCTGTGGGGAATTTCCATATTTCCTTGTGATCTGGTTGGCCATTAGCCCATAGAAACTGTTCCAATTTTCTGGACAATCTAATTGCCCAAGTCATTTTTCCTGTAATCTATTCTCCCCTTGTTCTCATTAACCCAGCACCCAGTTCTACCTCACACTAGCACACCAGGAGCAATCCTGAACTACCAAACTGCACATCATTCGCACGTGGAAAGAAATCAGAGCACCTGTAGGAAATCCAAATTGTCACAGGGAACATGAGCAAACACCTCAAACACTGTAACAGAGGTCAGGACTGAACCCGAAATACTGAAGCTGTACTAGCAGCACTGCTGTGCATGGTACAGATCATCAAAGGAGTGAAGGGTTTTAAAATCCTAAGAATCTGAAGAACCTTTCGGATTTAATGTCAAGACCTTGTGGTATGTTTTATCCTTTTCCTGTCAATGTCAACCATGTTAGTTGTTTGCTGTATGGAAAAATGAGATAAAGGTCTCTTACATGGCCAGGGGAGTGTGAGGAGGGTACACAAACAGGAATGGACAGCTGGATGCCACAGTGAGCAAAAAAGTATGGTGACAGAAAACATACAGTGAGGAAAAGCTTGATTCAGTAAAGCCAATTCACAGCTGCCTGTTTTCACCAAAACCAACAACCCAGCTGGCCCCCACAAAATACTCCTATGATATCCTATAATATCTCAAAACATTCTTCATCAAGAACAGCTTATTATTTCCTCTGCAGTTAATGAATCTGAAAAGTTGTGAACATATGAAAATAATTAGCTTGCCTCTCAGTGCGACCAAGCCACTGTATAATAATAGTAATCAGTGATATAGATATATAACTTTACGGTGGCTGCGGTAGGCACAGTCTGGAAGTGGCTGACGAAGCTATGTGGGTCGGCAGTGGCGTGGGCAGCCTGGGCTGGAGGCAATCGGAGGCTGTGCAAGCCAGGGATGGCATCAGCAATCAGGGCTATAAGCAGCCGGGGAGACGAATTGAGCCGGGAGAGCCATTGGCAGTCATCGATAGGTTTGTCCATTAAAATGAGGTTCACTGTACTGCCCAGATTGAAAGACCTAAGTGCAACACCTTACACTTGTCAGAGTTAAATTAATTTGCCATTCCTTTGCCCAACTACCCAACATCTAGATTCTTGTGCAAATTTAGATATTCTTTCTTGGTGTCCACAATTTTGGTGTTATCTGAAAATGTATTTAGAATGTTAACTATATTGTCATTTAAATTGTTAATGTCGATAATACACAACAGTAGACCCAGCACCCACTCCTGTGCCACAGGTCACGGGATTCTAATGAGAAAATCATCCCACATCTGATGGAACTAGAGGTGGCAACAGGAAAGATAATTAAAAGGAAAGAGTCAGCACAGTGGCACAAACTGTGAAGTTGCTGCTTCACAGCAGCAGAGTCCCACATTTGATCCTGACTGCGAGAGCTGTCTGTAGATTGTACACTCTTCCTGTGACTATGCAGGTTTCCTCCAGATGCTCCAGTTTCTTACCACATCTCAAAGACATGCAAGTTTGTCGGTTAATTGTCTTTTAGAAATTGCACTCAGTGTGAATGAGGACCTTGTGAAAGAGGGATAATATAGAACTAATGTGAACAGGTGATCGATGGTCAGCATGTACTTGGTGGGCCAAATAACCTGTTTCCATGCTGGTATCTCTAAACCAAAATGTGGACCTTAAAATAGCAAGGAGTGCTGAGCTTATGCTTAATCCTCTCTCACGTGATGAAACGAGATGGAATAAGAAAGGTAACCAATCACCAGGAGGACAGCTACATCAGTACGGCATCATGCATCCCCATTAGTGCTAAACACAGTTACTGACGTCTAGACTCAATTGCACCTTTGGAATTTCTGTTACAATTTCCTATTCCAAGTTTACGGTGTTTACTTAAGGCTTCCATTTTGGACGTCACAAATGCCAGCAGAAAATCTTTCTGATTTCTTGATGCTAGAGTCATCCTTCATCAGTCAGTCAGTCGGACACCCTCTGCGTGTTGAGGAACCAGGTAAGGTATTTGTGGATTTTTTTTTGCCAACTCTTATGTTGGAAGATAAATTATCTGCATTTATCAATAATCAATACTCATCAGTGACGACGCTCACAAATCATTGATCTTTTAAAGAATAACCCATTGAGATCAGACAAAGGACTTTAGGTGGCACAGTGACACAGCTATAGAGTTGCTGCCTTACAGTGCCTGAGACCTGGGTTTCAATCCTGTCTATGGGTGCTGTCTGAAAGGATTTTGTACATACTCCCTATGACCACGTGGGTTTTCTCCAGGTGCTCCAGTTTCCTTCCACATTCCACGTGCAGGTTTGTAGGTTAATTGGCTTCGGTAAAATTGCAAATTATCCCTAGTGTGTAGGATAGTGCTAGTGTACGGGGTAATCACTTGTCAGCGCAGACTTGGTGGGCAAAAGGTTCTGTTTCCACACTGTAAAGTCTTAAGAGGTCTAGAGACTCGGGAGAATCAAACATCTCTACTTCATAATGAATAGACTTCCCACCATTGCTTGTTGACCAGTCAGGTACCAGGGCACAGTTGGAACTCGCAGGGCCGGCCTTAGGAGGTGTGGGGCCCAATTGGGAACAATTTTCATAGAAATATAAATATATAATTATAAATGAGTCATATTCAGGCATGTGTCGTGAGTAATATGACAGTCGGCTTTTAAAAAATCTTAAACCGCGCATACGCATTGTTCTCTCCGTAAAAATAAAAAATAAAAATAAATAAAGTAACAAATTAATTTGCCCAAGGCTTCCAAATCTCCTTCTTTCTGAATTACTGCATGGGTGTGGGGGGGGGAAGGTGACAGCAGGTGGAAACATGGTGGGAAGAACGGGAGCACACTGGGACAAGTTGAATCAGTTGTCATCTTATTGAATACTAGTTCAAGGGACCAATTGGGGGGGAGAGTTCCTTTCACAGTGTGTGGGGAGTCTAGCCAGGGGTAAAGTTGTGGGGAGGGCAGGAGCGTTGAGAAGGAGGGGGTCAGGGTTCATGCCAGTAACCCACTCACTCACCGCTGCCGCGGCGCTCCGGGCGCGGAGCCACCGCTTTGTGGCCGGGGAGGGAAGCAGCTCTCGTGGCTACGAGCGGCCACCATCACCGGACAGCGGAACCGACTGCTATCTCAGCGCCTTCTGCCGGCCCGCTCACCTCTGGCAGTGCTCTCCGTCTGAACAGTGAAGGGACCAGCTCAAGAGAAAAGTTCATAGAGCGGAGTGGGTCAGCGGGTGATGGATAACATCACAGCGGGTGGTGGAGCTTACCCCTGTGTCAGCGCAAACAAGGGATCAATTGACTTTACTCCCCCTGACATATGGAGTAAGCGCCATCGCCCGCTGACCCGCTCTTGAGTTGGATGCTGGCATGATCCCTGACCCCCTCCTTCTCAATGCTCCTGCCCTCCCCGCAACTTTACCCCTGGCCAGACCACCCACATGCTGTGAAAGGAACTCTCTCCCCCCCCCCCCCCCAAGCAGCGTATCCTTTTACAACCGCTACCCATCAGCTGCTGGCAATGAGGGATAGACTTGGCTATCCCTCAGTATCGCAACATCGTTCTTGATGTTGCTGTACTGAGGGATAACGAAGTTTATCTTTCTTGGCTCACAACCTAACCTACGGCCTCCAAGATGCAGGTACATTTTCAAGCAATGTTAAACAAAAATTGAGATTTTAGAAATCAAGTCTGCAATTTATCCCATCAGATAAAGCATAAAAATAAGTTTAAGTTGACACCTAATTCACTTTCATATCTTCAGTATTAAATAAGTTATGGCAATTTTCATACTCGGAAATTAGCATCTTGTTACCTTTTGCTTTTTCCATTGACTTAACACAAAAGCTGTGATCGAGGACAGTCAAAAGCCCATAACATTCTTAAAAATTAAGAGAAATGAATGAAATTTTCAGTTATTATAGATTGAAGCATTCTGAAACAAATATAAATCATCTTACTTGGATGACCTGAAATTAAACCATATAATTAGTTAATTACCTAATTGTAGTTAATTACAAAATTGACCGTTGTGACTGAAATAGTAATAAACACCCAGAATGCCTTGAAAATTCAAAAATGTGATATTCTCAAGTTCGGAACTTTAATATTATTGTATTACAATACAATTCAATTTATTGTCATTTGGACCCCTTGAGGTCCAGACGAAATGTCGTTTCTGCAGCCATACATTACAAACAAATAGACCCAAGACACAACATAATTTTCATAAACATCCATCACATTGCTGTGATGGAAGGCCAAAAAAACTTATCTCTCCACTGCACTCCACTATTATATGCTGTAAGTCCGTAACAGATAGGTAAATACATTACAATTTCTAGCAATAGACCAAGTCTTTATGGAGAAGATCAGTTGCTAGCTGGTACATTGGCATATCATAATTAGTAGCATCATCATACTCCTCAGTTTGTAACCAATAAGCAACTCTGTACACCTTGTATTTCCTCAACTTTTCAATTTTGGCATTGTAAACTACAAGTTTTTGTTCTTCAAACCACGCATGACATGCCTTTCTGCCCACTACTTTCCCATTAAGAATGTCCTGTAGATTCAATTTCTGAAGAAAAGGATAATTTTTTTTAAATAGCCTAAGTATCCAAATATCAAACTAACCCCATTCACACAAGAATATAACATGATTTTTAAATCTCACTGTCATGAATTGATATGCCAGATCAATGATGGGAATGGGTTTTAGGAACTAGGGGTACGCTAAGGTCCGTGAGGCTAAGGTTGGGAAGGAAGGGGGTGGGGGTGGGGGTGGGGGGGGGGGGGGGGGGGGGGTAGACGCTAGAAGCCCCCCATGAGAAATTTTATCTAACTCTGAAATTGAAGATAGGCAAAAGCTGGAGTGGCTCAGCAGGACAGGCAGCGCAGCGACTCTGGAGAGAAGACCCTTCTTCAGACTGAACTGAACTCTCGTCGTTGAGAGTACTTGTGATTGTCTAAAGAAGGGTCTCGACCAGAAACGCAACCCTCTCCTCAGAGCCCCTGCCCGTCCCGCTGAGCCACCACAGGCACGGAGTTGAAGGTAGACTACAGATGGACACAAAAAGCTGGAGTAACTCAACGGGACAGGCAGCATCACCGGAGAGAAGGAATGGACAACGCTTGGCTATGACAGCTTTCGGCCTGGTGAGTGTTATTAATATTGACCTCGGTCAAAAAAGCTGAAACACGGCAGGTGACATATTTTAACTAACTTTAAAATCTTCAGTATTGCACTGCACCACATATGGACATGGTATGCCAAATGTATGCCAAGGCAAGCTCATTACAGCAGCCCATTGTTCGAAACACGTACGGTAGCTGTCAAATGCACCACTCTCCTTCCACCAGCACCCTGCCTCCACAGTCTACCTTCGATTTTCCAGCATCTGCCGTTCCTTCTTAAACACTATACCACTTATCAGGTGCCGCCACCGGCCAGGACTCTTTCCCCCCCCACCCCCCAACAGAAAGTTTGGTCTCCTAATCTGAGGAAAGACATTGTTGCCATAGAGGGAGTACAGAGAAGGTTCACCAAATCATATTTCCTGGGATGTCAGGACTTTCATATGAAGAAAGACTGGATAGACTCGGTTTGTACTCGCTAGAATTTAGAAGATTGAGGGGGGATCTTATAGAAACTTACAAAATTCTTAAGGGGTTGGACAGGCTAGATGCAGGAAGATTGTTCCCGATGTTGGGGAAGTCCAGAACAAGGGGTCACAGTTTAAGGATAAGGGGGAAATCTTTTAGGACCGAGATGAGGAAAGCTTTTTTCACACAGAGAATGGTGAATCTCTGGAATTCACTGCCGCAGAAGGTAGTTGAGGCCAGTTCATTGGCTATATTTAAGAGGGAGTTAGATGTGGCCCTTGTGGCTAAAGGGATCAGGGGGTATGGAGAGAAGGCAGGTACAGGATACTGAGTTGGATGATCAGCCATGATCATATTGAATGGCGGTGCAGGCTCGAAGGGCCGAATGGCCTACTCCTGCACCTAATTTCTATGTTTCTATGAAAGGAACCACAGATGCAGCCGTCACCGCAAAACGACGTAGAAGGAACTGCAGATGCTGGAAAATCGAAGGTAGACAAAAATGCAGGAGAAACTCAGCGGGTGAGGCAGCATCCATGGAGCGAAGGAAATAGCCAACATTTCGGGCCAGGTCTGAAGAAGGGTTTCGACCCGAAACGTTGCCTATTTCCTTCGCTCCATAGATGCTGCCTCACCCGCTGAGTTTCTCCATCATTTTTGTCTACCGCAAAACGTCAATGTTTCCGGGAATGCCGAGGCAACAGGGTGAGAGAGAGGGAGTGAGAGAGCTAGAGAGAGACAATAGACAACAGACAATAGACAAAAGGTGCAGGAGTAGGACATTCAGCCCTTCGAGCCAGCACCGCCATTCAATGTGATCATGGCTGATCATCCCCAATCAGTACCCCGTTTCTGCCTTCTCCTCATATCCCGACTCTGCTATTTTTAAGAGCCCTATCTAGCTCTCTCTTGAAAGCATCCAGAGAACCCACCTCCACCGCCCTCTGAGGCAGAGAATTCCACAGACTCACCACTCTCTGTGAGAAAAAGTGTTTCCTCATCTCCGTTCTAAATGGCTTACTTCTTATTCTTAAACTGTGGCCCCTGGTCCTGGGCTCCCACAACATCGGGAACATGTTTCATGCCTCTAGCGTGTCCAAACCCTTAACAATCTTATATGTTTCAATGAGATGCCCTCTCATCCTTCTAAACTCCAGAGTGTACAAGCCCAGCTGCTCCATTCTCCCAGCATATGACAGTCCCGCCATCCCAGGAATTAACCTTGTAAACCTACGCTGCACTCCCTCAATAGCAAGAATGCACTTCCTCAAATTAGGGGACCAAAACTGTACACAACACTGCAGGTGTGGTCTCACTAGGGCTCTGTACAACTGCAGAAGGACCGCTTTGCTCCTATATTCGATTCTTCTTGTTATAAAGGCCAACATGCCATTCGCTTTCTTCACTGCCTACTGTACCTGCATTCTTACTTTCATAAACTGTTGTACAAGGACCCCCAGATCCCGTAGTACTTCCCCTTTTCCCAACTTGACGACATTTAGATAGTAATCTGCCTTCCCGTTTTTGCTACCAGTGGATAACCTCACATTTATCCGCATTAAACTTCATCTGCCATGCATCTGCCCACTCCCCCAATCTGCCCAAGTCACCCTGCACTCTCATAGCATCCTCACAGTTCACACTGCCACCCAGCTTTGTGTCATCTGCAAATTTACTAATGTTACTTTGAATCCCTTCATCCAAATCATTGATGTATATTGTAAATAGCTGCGGTTCCAGCACCGAGCCTTGCGGTACCCCACTAGTCACTGCCTGCCATTCTGAAAGGGACCCGTTAATCCCTACTCTTTGTTTCATGTCTGCCAACCACTTCTCTATCCGTGTCAGCACTCTACCCCCAATACCATGTGCCCTAATTTTGCCCACTAATCTCCTATGTGGGACCTTATCAAATGCTTTCTGAAAGTCCAGGTACACCACGTCCACTGGCTCTCCCTTGTCTATTTTCCTAGTTACATCTTCAAAAAATCCTCGGCATAGGATCCCAGGCCTCCAGGCTGGAAGCTCCGCAGATCACAGCTCCACGATGTTAAAGCCGCTGGCCCAACACTCCGGAGCTCCAACACGGCGATCCCCGGTAAGGCATCGCCCGCTCCGCGATGGAATCCAGTGCTGCGCCGCTGCTGAAGCTCTGGCTGGTCTCCAGCAGGAACGGCCGCGCCAATGCAGATGGTAGGCCGCGAGGGGGGGCGAAGATGCGACTCAGAGAAAAGAAGCATCCGCAACAAGGTAGTGACTGGGAAACGGTTGCCCCTCTTCCTCCTCCCCAACCCCCACATAAAAAGACTAAAAAACCTCCAGGAACATACTTTTTTGACAGACTAAAAATCACATAAAGAATGAAAGGACTGACAGACTGCTGGCGAGGATGTCGCGAGCAGTGCCACCCGATGACGTACAGTATATGCAATAAAAATTAAAAATCTGCAGTAAAATTATCTGATCTGCTGTGTCTTGACCCAAAACATTAACCATCCGCTTTGCCTTGCCTCATACTACTGGACCACAAAGTTTAGTTTAGTTTAGAGATACAGGCCCTATGGTCCACTGAGTCCACACCGACCAGCAATCCCTGCACACTATCTGACATCTATTTCCTTCGCTCCATAGATGCTGCCTCCCCCGCTGAGTTTCTCCAGCATTTTTGTCTAGCTTTGATTTTCCAGCATCTGCAGTTCCTTCTTAAACAACTATCTGACACACCCTTGGAACAATTTACACACATACCAAGCCAATTAACCTACAAACCTGTAAGCTTTTTGCTCCAGATTCCAGCAGCTGCATTCTTGTCTGTCAACATTAATTTGTCTGCTTGTAAAATATAAAGGCAAGTCAACTTTGATTGAATTGTTAACTGTCCTACTTGTGAATGTTTCCAGTAAACCGTTCAAGGTATTTTGTTTGTACCTGAGATATTTTCTCCATGACTCAGTAACATTACTGTCACATGTGAGTCAAAAGCCCAAGGGTTGATTCCATGAGATTGAAAACCAAAATGTACGTCAACACTACTTTATAATGTTGAAAAAGTCCTGTCTTTTTGATGAAATAATAGTTAAGAATTGCACAATTAAATTTAGAGTGAGACAGCATTGTTCACTCTTGGTTCGGGACCAACAGCAGTCAATGCACAACCATCACAAGGACAGATTATCTGGGCATTGTCCCTTGGTATTTCCCAAGACTCTGCAGCGCTCTCTGTACATTTTAGAGTCATAAAGATGCACAGAAACAGGCCTTCCCTCTAAACTTTCCTGTCTGTACACCTGTCCAAATGCCCTTTAAATGTTGTTACTGCATGAGCCTCAACTATTTCCTCTGGTAGCTCATTCCATATGCTCACCACCCTCTGTGTGAAAATGTTACTCCTCAAGTTCCTATTAAATCTTTCCCCTGTCATCTTAAACCTATGCCCTCGATATCTTGATTCCCCTACTCTGGGAAAGAGACTCTGTGCATTCACTCTGTCCCCCCTCATGATTTTGTACATCTCTATAAGATCACCTCTCAGCCTCCTGCACTCCAAAGAATAGTCTCCCCAACCTCTCCCTATAGCAGAGGAGCTTGAGTCCTGGTAACATCCTTATGAATCTTCTCCGCATTATTTCTAGTAAAGTGCATTTTTACTATAGCAGGGTGACCAAAACTGAACACAATACTCCAAGTGTGGCCTCAACAATGTCTTGTACAACTGTAACATAATGTCTCAACTATACTCATTTATCTAGCTGACGAAGGCCGGCATGCCAAAAGAGTGAGCGAATAAAGTGAAACTATTTCCATTGGCAGGAGAGTTAATAACCAACGGTGGCAGATTTCAGATAATTGGGTACAGTGTCGTCCTTTCTACATACCATGAGAGTTCACTTTGGTTAGTCTCTATCGCACCAATGCCGATGCTAAGCTTGCACTTGAGGAACCACACACAGTCACCAATGGCCTTGAAACGAAGTATCCTGAGCAGTGATGGAAATGGGTTTTAGGAACTAGGGGTACTCAAAGGTCCGTGAGGCTGAGGCTGGGAAGGAAGGGGGGGGGGGGGGGATTTTTATGTGCGGTCATACCGATGTAAGAGTACAAGAATGCATAACTTGTTTATTGTGTATTTATAATATAGTTTATTGTGTATTATATGTCATAGCTGCTTTCTTGCATCTCTCTCTCTCTCAGACGGATGAAAGCAATGATCATAGAGTGGAAGGGATGACATTTCAGGTCGAGGCCCTTCTTCAGACTGACAGTCAAGGGAAGGGGAAACGGGAGATATAGGCATATCTTCCATTCATTTGTCCTTAGTACCGTCTATATCTCTTGTTCCTCTTTCCCCAGCGCAAATTGGAGGAACAGCACCTCATGTTTCGCTTGGGTAGCTTACACCCCAGCGGTATGAACATTGACTTCTCTAACTTAAAATAGCCCTTGCTTTCCCTCTCTCTCCATCCCTTCCCCTTCCCAGTTCTCCCACCAGTCTTACTGTCTCCGACTGCAATCTATCTCTGTCCCACTCATCCCTGACATCATTTTGAAAAAGGGTCTCGACCCGAAACGTCACCCATTCCTTCTCTCCAGAGATGCTGCCTGTTCCGTTGAGTTATTCCAGCATTTTACATAGATACATAGGAAATAGGTGCAGGAGTAGGCCATTCGGCCCTTCGAGCCATTCAATGTGATCATGGCTGATCATCCACAATCAGTACCCCATTCCTGCCTTCTCCCCATATCCCTTGATTCCACTAGCCCTAAGAGCTCTATCTAACTCACTTTTGAATGTATCCAATCAGTCGGCCTCCACTGCCTTCTGAGGCAGATAATTCCACAAATTCACAACACTCTAGGTGAAAAGGTTTTTCCTCATCTCAGTTCTAAATGGCCTAGCCCGTATTCTTAAACTGACGCCTGGTTCTGGACTCCTCCAACATCGGGAACATGTTTCCTGCATCTAGCGTGTCCAAACCCTTAATAATTTTATGTTTCTATGAGATATCCTCTCATCCTTCTAAATTCCAGTGAATACAAGCCCAGTCGTTTCATTCTTTCATCATATGACATTTCTGCCATCCCGGGAATTAATCTCGTGAACCTACGTTGCACTCCCTCAATAACAAGAATGTCCTTCCTCAAATTAAACCAAAACTACACACAATACTCCAGGTGTGGTCTCACCAGGGCCCTGTACAACTGCAGAAGGACCTCTTTGCTCCTATACTCAAATCCTTTCATTATGAAGGGCAACATGCCATTAGTTTTCTTCATTGCCTGCTATTTCTTGCATGCTTACTTTCAGTAACTGACGTACAAGTACACCCATGTCTCGTTGCACTTCCCCTTTTCCTAATCTGACACCACACAGAAGAAGGGTCTCGACCAGAAACGTCATTCATTCCTTTGCTCCAGAGATGCTGCCTGACCCACTGAGTTACTCCAGCATTTTGTGTCTACCTGCCATTCAGATGATAATCTGCCTTTTGTTCTTGCCACTAATGTGGATAACCTCACATTTATCCACATTACACTGCATCTGCCATGCATCTTCCCACTCACCCAACCTATCCAAGTCACCCTGCATCCTCATAGCATCCTCTTCACAGTTCACACTGCCATCCGGCTTTGTGTCATCTGCAAATTTTCTAATGTAACTTTTAATTCCTTCATCTAAATCATTAATATTTATTGTGAATAGCTGCGGTCCCAGCACTGAGCCTTGAGGCACCCCACTAGTCACTACCTGCCATTCTGAAAGGGAACCGTTAATTCCTACTCTTTGTTTGCTGTCTCTCAATGTCAATATTCATGTCAATACTCTACCCCCAATACTATGTGCTCTGATTTTGCCCACTAATCTCCTGTGTGGGACCTTATGAAAGGCTTTCTGAAAGTCCAGGTACACTACATCCGCTGGCTCTCCCTTATCCACCTGAACTTAATTGTTAGGGATAACATTCATTTATTTTCATTCATTTTTGAATGACAAATAATTTCAATTCAATTCAAAATGCACAGGTCTATTACCAAGAAAATCTTGGAACATTTCACTTTGTTTGTCAATACTCTGCATAGTCTACTCTTCTGCCTCACTTTCCCAAAGTTTACTTCTGCCTCACTTTCCCAAAGTTTACTTAAATTTAGAGAAATCTGACATCCTTCTCCCTCTCAACCAGTATATCGAATGCCATTCAACGGTGACTGCTAGCCAAGTGTTACTGCACCATTAACCAATTGACTAACTCAGACTAATTATTCATTATTTTTGTTAGCTAAAGGACATATCGTTCCAGAAAAATTGAACACAATATTCTAACTATTTATAACCACCAACGATTTATACAAGTTTTCTATTAGGTTCTTAAGCATTATTTCCCATTTGAAAATGTAGCATATCACTTGCTTTTGAAGGTTTGTATACCTGAACCCTGATTTTTAAAATGTGCACATTTTATTCATCTCGTTTCTCCAAAATACCTCTCAAAATACATCATAGAGTTTTCAAGAGCGGGCAGAGCGCGGGGAGCGGGCAGGGAGCGGGGAGAGCGCGAGGAGCGGGGAGAACGCAGGGAGCAGGGAGCGGGGAGAGTGCAGGGAGCGGGGAGCGGGGAGAGTGCAGGGAGCGGGGAGAGTGCGGGGAGCAGGGAGCGGGGAGAGCTCGAGGAGTCGGAAGAGCAGGGGGGAGAGCGGGGAGAGTGCAGGGAGCAGGGAGCGGGGAGAGCGTGGTGAGCGGGGAGCGGGGAAAGCGCGGGGAGCGGGGAGCAGAGAGAGTGCGGGGTGCAGGGAGCGGGGAGAGCGCAGGGAGTGGGGAGAGTGCGGGGAGCGGGAAGTGCACGGAGAGCGGGGAGAGTGGGGGGAACGGAGAGAGAGCATGGAGAGCGGGGAGCGGGAGAGCGCGGGGATCCGGGAAGCGGGGAGCGGGGAGAGAGCAGAAGAGAGCGGGGAGCGGGGAGAGCGTGGGGAGTGGGGAGAGGGGAGAGCACGGTTTTGTACTTTGTACTCTGTGGTTTTGTACTTTGTACTCTGTGTGATGAGATTAAGTTGTGGTCGCTGCGTGATGAGATTAAGTTGTGGTCAATACTTGCGTGATGAGATTAAGTTGTGGTCGCTGCGTGAAGAGATTAAGTTGTGGTCAATACGTCCTTGTTTACTCCATTGTATAAAGGAATGAGTGGGGCACTGCTGTGAGAGAGAGACTCGTTCAGACTCCTGTACTTTGTGCGATCCTCTCTCATGTATTCAGTTGGATCAAAATTGCTGTGAATGTCGTTTGTTGGGAAAATATTTCTAACATAATTGGCGCCCAACGTGGGGCCTCAATACCTCTGTTGCCTTCTTCCAATAAACCAAGAGCGCTCACTTTAAGGATTTACGGAAGGTGGAAACAGAGTGACGGGTCCAATCGATAAAACTGAATGTTCCGTAGGAAGGGGCCCCCGGGTTATGTAATTTGATTTTGTCGAACCGTTTGATTTCCCGCTGACCTGTGTTGGACCCGGCAGGGAAAAATAAGTTGTCTGGGACAAAATTCTGAGAGTAGTGCGACTACTTCTCCAAACGGCGCGGCCGTAAGACAGATTTCTGGGACTTCAAGAGTCGAGTGAGTCAGGTGCGACTTGACCACAGGAAGCCGTAAGTACTAATGGGAAGGTGGGGAGTATGGGTTCGACAAACTCAAAAAATTACAAAGGCGATGAAAAATGCATGTTTATAGATAGCAAAAAACACCTGCGGAGGTGGTAAAGGGGACTATGGGTTTAGTAGTAAATTATTGGTGGACGATTGTTCTAAACTGTTGTCCGCAATATTAAATGATGCCGTTAAGAAACGTATAAACAAAGATAAATTAGGCTACCAACAGGCACAAATTTGGCTTGGCATAGCCAAAGCACGGAAGGACGGCCAGGAGGATAAAAAGAAAAAAAGAACAGACGACGGCGTACCTACAGAAAGGAGACAACGAGGTCTTCTATCGATCGCCGCCTCAAAATGCGTCGGTGCCTTTGCCGGCGAACCCCGGGACGGCAAGTGCCCCCCCCCCCCTATTTTCAGGAAGGTGGAGTGGCCTTGCCACCGGGATATTCAAAACATACGGCTACAAGTAGAGCATGAAAAGCTAAAAAGTGTGGATCAGGAGAAAAGTCATAAATTACATGAATTAACCATTATGCAGGATCGGCGAGAGCAAGCTAGGCAGGACCTCAAAGGACTTGAGGAGACTGTGGCAAAAGAGCTCCAGACACTCCATAATCTTAGGATGTTTTTTGTTCAAGACTTGGCCATGAGAGTAAAAAAGAGTGCTGAAATGGATTCTGACGATACTGGTGGGAGCGCTGCACAGAAGCAAAAGATCTCCTTTCTTTAAAACAACCTTGAACAGCTCACCAGGGTTCACAAGCAGTTGATACGAGACAATGCAGACCTGCGGTGTAAGCTTCCAAAACTGGAGAAACGTCTCCGAGCTACAGCTGAAAGGGTCAAGGCTTTGTAGTCCGCATTGAAGGAAGCGAAGAAGAATGCAGCTCGAGATGGTAAACGCTACCAGCAGGAAGTGGATCGCAGCAAGGAAGCTGTGCGAGCAAAGAACATGGCAACGAGAGTACACTCCGCACAGATTGCTAACCCCATTCGTCCTGGTCAACCCCCAATGACATCACCAACTCATCCAAGTGCAATTCGTGGGGACGGTGGATTCTTCCAGAACAGCCAAGGTGTTCTGTACGTGTAGGTGGAGGTGGTGGAGGTGTAAAATCAGATGTTTGTCCCTGGAGGGGTGCCTAATAATGCTGAAATTGGAGATATTGGGTTCTTGCCTACATCTGTTGAAGCTGCTAAAGCAACAACATAATCAAAGCGCGACAGATATCATCCAACAACCCCATCATTCCAAGGCAGTGTGAACTCTGCAACTTAGACTTTTCACAGGAATATTTTTGGAAGAATAAAACAAAAAACAAAAACAAAAACTGGCCTGTACAGCTACATCCTTGCAAAATAAAAGTGCAATGTCGGCATCTTGCAAATACTACGTGATTTAATGTATAGCTTCATTGTACAGTACATTGTCATTCATGTCTTAAATTTAGTCTGCACTGTGCCAAGTTGAATGTACGTTGTTGCAGGAAAACCTTAGCAGAAAATTGAAGCCTAATTTGTGTATATTTCATTGTTTTAGGATTTGTGAAACAATGTCGCCAAGTAGATTTGATAAGCTTGTTTTACAATGGGTGTAAAATGATTTGGAGGAACCCAGCTATAACCCTTGTGTAAATTAAGATAGTACTTGAAGTTTTCTTGAAATGGGATTTTTATCATGGTTTTAGATGAAGGGTAGTATAATTTGAATACTGAAGGTGCATTTATGACTGTGGTTAGAGCAGGGAGCTAGGGTAGTTCAGAAAAAGCTGCTAATAAAATACTGGAATGTTTGATGAGATTGTTTAACATGAAAATATTGCATTGTGTGACTAAAGTTTGAGAAGAGCAGATTAAACTATGCTGAAAGCATATTGCTGACCATAAATGAACAAAGGAAGTTAAAAGGCATTTTATCTGAAGATGGAAGAATGTGCAGCTGCATGGCCTGTCCAGATTCTTTGGGATTTCTTTTTGAATGCTTAACTAAGGGTCAATGTTTCACTATTGGGCTCACCATTTAATGAAACAACATTAAAAATAGCATTTGAGTTAAGAAATTGCAATTGTTCTGGTTGTACAATTGGTTTTAGTTGAAGTGCAAATAGTATTTTTTTAAATTTGAAATGTTAATTTATTTTCAAGCCTTGAACATTTTGCTGTCATCTAATAATTTTTTCAATACTTTGTTCGTGCTCTGGATCACTAGACTCTGTTTAGTGCAGCCTGTGGAAAGGAGTCACAAATGGGAAATCTGTGCAAATTTGCAGCACCATTTTATCATCATTGGTTCTTTATAGGTAAATTAATACATTAAATGCTTGCGTTTACTCTAAACTATCTAGGTCCTTAAAAAATAAAATGATATCCATAAGTAACCTAGATTCTACAAAATGCAGAATAAAATGCTGGTTATTAACCCAAGTCTAAAGGGAAGGAACACTTTAATGTATGAAATTGGATAACTGAGAATCAATTCTTGGAATAAATGAGAAAGCAATACAAGCTGGTGAATGCATCCTCACTGAAGTGTCCCCAAGGACTTCTCAACTGGGTATAAGTGTTGTTGATTTGTAGCTTCAAAAGATGATATTTGGAAGCTTCGTTAATACATTGGTCTTTGTTGCAAATTCAATTGTGATGTGTCATATTGCATGTAACTAAAGGCAGAAAGCTGGTTCGGGAAATGGAAAATATTGTCATTTCTGCACTAACATCCTTCATAGTGATTACAGGATTGTTAGCCGGATAGGGATGCTATATAATTCCCTGTGTACGAGAGTTGTCTCAAAGACAAATAGAAACAGCCCTTACAAAGAAAATGCAGATGATGTACGAGTTGGTTCCTCAGAAAGGATTTGAGGAAGAAGAAGTGGACATTGACCTAAGGGATACCTTCATGGCCTGAACGGACCCCCGCGGATGAACAGATTGCATAAAGTCAAGAGAAAGTGCAATGTTGTAATAGAACCAGGGAGGCGTTCGGGACGGGGGAATTTTTGGAAATTGTTAATAAATTGTTGGATAATTGTATAAATAGGAGGTAAATGATATAAAAATTCATTCCTATAGTTATTGGGAACTGTACCTTTAAGAACAATGTATGGGCAAGTCTATCTTGGGATGACATTATGTGCTGACTGTGATTTTGTACTTTGTACTCTGTGTTGAGATTAAGTTGTGGTCACTGCATGATGAGATTAGGTTGTGGTCAATACGTCCTTGTTTACTCCATGGTAGAAAGGAATGAGTGGGGCACTGCTGCGAGACAGAGACTCGTTCAGACTCCTGTACTCTGTGCGATCCTCTCACATGTATTAAACATTCAGTTGGATCTAAATTGCTGTGACTGTCATTTGTTGGGAAAATATTTCTAACAGAGAACCAACCTTCTTCCACCATCAACCTCTGCTCCCTTCCATGGAGGCAAGTTTCTATCCATTCAGCTATCTCTCCTTGGATCCCATGCGATCTAACCTTCCAAAGCAGCCTACCATGCGGAACATTGTTGAATGCTTTGCTGAAGTCCATATATACAACATCTACAGCTCTGCCTTCATCGACTTTTTTGATCACGTCTTCTCATTCAGATTTGTGAGACACAACCTCCCACATACAAACCCATGCTGACTATCCCTAAGCAGCCCTTGTCCTCGGATATATCTCATCACGCTCTGAAGAGTTGTCTACCTTTATACACGATAGTACCTCCAGCACCTGTTCGACCGTAACACTGACTGCTCTCAAGGCACTTCCATTGACTACCTCACGTTCCTCAGTCTTCCTCCTCAATAAATACTTGCCCATCTCCTGTGGCTCCGCATAGAGTTGACCGCTTTGATTCCTGAGGGGTCCAACTCTCTCTAGTTACCCTTTTCCCTATCTGTATGTATAAAATCTCATGGGATTGCCCTTAACGCTATCTGCCAGAGCTATCTCCTGGCCCCTTTTAGCCCTAATTTCCTTTTTTACTTTGCTCCTTAGATCCCAAAACTTCTCCAGGGATACACTTGATTCCAGCTGCTCATACCTATCTCATACGTCCTTTTTATTCTTAACCAATTCCTCAATTTCTTTCGCCAGTCAAGCTTCCTTACATTTGCCTGCCTTGTCCTTCATTCTAATAGGGGCGTGCATATCCTAGGCTTTTGTCAGCACACATTTAAAAACATTCACCTGGCTGATGTTCCTATCCCCTGAAACAACCTGCCCCAATCACTTTGAGCGAGACATTCTCTCGTACCCTCAAAGTTGGCCTTACCCCAATTTAGCATTTTAACACATGGGCCCTCACTATCCCTATCCATTACTATCTTAAATCTAATCGAACAGTGATCACTACACACAAATGGCTCATTCAAGGACACTTCATTCACTTGCCATTTCCAATTTTCAAATACTAGATCAAGTGTTACCCTCTCATGCATGGGGCCCTCTACATATTGCTGTAGAAAACTCTCCTGAACACCTTTGAGAAAATGCACCCCATCTAAACCTTTCACACTTTGATTTTCCCAGTCAATATTAAAGTTAAAATCCCCTACTATAACAACCTTATTTGACTTGCACATGTCTGCAATCTCCTGGCATATTTGTTCTCCTAATTCCCACCTAATTCCCAACAAGATGATCATTCATTTCTTGTTCCTCAGCTCCACCCATATAGCCTCACTAGACACACCATCCGTAATATCACCTCTCACCACTGCCTTGACATCCTTCTTAACCAATATCGCAACCCTTACCATCACCCCTGTCTCTCCAGAACCACATGTATCCCGGAACATTGAACTGCCAGTCCTGCCACTCTCTTAACCAGGTTTCAGTAATGGCTACAACACCCCATTCGCTCGTACCTATCTATGCCCTAAGCTCATCTGCCTTACCCGTCAGGCCTCTTGCATTAAAATACGTGCAACCTTAAAATCAACCTTCCTTCCTCGCTCTCCACCTTTCTCCTACCTATTCTGTCCTCTAACCTTTCTCTCACCACCCTCCATACCAACTTCTATCCTCTCACCTATGAGGAGAATGCAGGAGAATGGTGTGAGGAGGGAGAGATAGATCAGCCATGATTGAAAGTCGGAATTGACTTATTGGGCCGAATGGACTAATCCTACTCCTATTCCTTATGGCCTTACGACCTGCCTCTGTCCTGTGTGAGATCCCACCTCCTGCCAATGTAGATTAAACCCACCCGTGTAGCAGTAGCAAACCTGCCTGCCAGGTTCCTTGAGCAAATTTGATTGGCAGAGGGAAGGGGTGCGGAAGAAGAGCAATGGAATTTGTTGTTTCAATTCAATTGAACTATATTTTACATTTAATCCAAATTGTTGCCCTTTACTTCCCCATGAGTTTGAATTTAGTTTATTGCCACGTGTACCAAGGTACAGTGAAAAGCTTTTGTTGCGTGCTAACCGGTCAGCGGAAAGACAATATATGATTCCAATTATGTGAATAGAATTTAGTGCAAGACAAAGCCAGTAAAGTCCGATCAAAGATATCCAAGGGTCTCCAATGAGGTAGATGGTATTTCAGGACTGTTCTCTAGTTGTGACAAGATGGTTCAGTTCAGGCCATGAACCTTGAAGTCTAAAATTTTGGGAATTCCTCTTTGGTGGTGGGGTGGGGGGGGGGGGGGGGGGTGGTGAGGAAAAGAGTATTATAAAAACAGGATTTGTTTTTGACATGCAGTTGAGTTGCTTGTGAAGATGTGTAATCACCCTTTGAGTGCCGCAGATGCTAAACCACCACAAAGTCTCACATTGTCTCTGTCGACCAGGGAGATTCGAGAGGACCCTTGCTGTGTACAGATAAGAATTCTCAAACGTGGAGGGTGGCCGAGAATTGTTCTCGCTGGGTACGACCGTAGAACAAATGATTCTCTAGGTATAAACGCACAGAGAACAAGTGTTAGAAATTGGATAATGGAAACAATAAATACATGAAGTATTGCTGGCAGTCTAATTTATCATTGTTGCTGATTGTTGGGATGATGCCAGACTTATTACAACAAGAAACTGTTTTAATGGTTCAACCTTACTTCATGTTACATTGAAGTTCAGATGGCAAATATTCTGCTTTGGGAGAGCTCTTATTTAAACCAGATTGACCCCAAACCTAATTTGAGGAAGGACATTCTTGTTATTGAGGGAGTGCAGCGTAGGTTTACAAGGTTAATTCCCGGGATGGCGGGACTGTCATATGCTGAGAGAATGGAGCAGCTGGGCTTGTACACTCTGGAGTTTAGAAGGATGAGAGGATATCTCATTGAAACGTATAAGATTGTTAAGGGCTTGGACATGCTAGAGGCAGGAAACATGTTCCCGATGTTGGGGGAGTCCAGAACCAGGGGCCACAGTTTGAGAGTAAGGGGTAAGCCATTTAGAACGGAGACGAGGAAACACTTTTTCTCACAGAGAGTGGTGAGTTTGTGGAATTCTCTGCCTCAGATGGCAGTGGAGGCGGGTTCTCTGGATGCTTTCAAGAGAGAGTTAGATAGGGCTCTTAAAAATAGCGGAGTCAGGGGATATGGGGAGAAGGCAGGAACGGGGTACTGATTGGAGATGATCAGCCATGATCACATTGAATGGCAGTGCTGGCTCGAAGGGCCAAATGGCCTACTCCTGCACCTATTGTCTATTGTCTATTGTTTAGGGTGATATGGGCCAACTGTAGGCAAATGGGACTATCTTAGATGAGTCATGAATGAGTTGGGCCTGTTTCTGTGCTCTTTGACACCAACAAGTGCACATTGTATTTGCTAGGGCCATTTCATTAGACAGTGATTTCCTATGAAGTGTAGTTTACTTCTAATTTAAAGCATCATTCCACATTTCTCCAAGGAATATTGTTCCCCCTCAATCAATGATGAACTTCACTTTTTTATGTGATTAACTGTCAATAGTGAATCGTAGGCAGAGGAAAGGAAAACTAAATTGCAAAGCAAAGCCAAGAGCAGAAATGGAAAGTACTTAGTGATAAGAGGGGCAGGGAGACAATTTTAAGCAGGAGTTCAAACTTCCTCTCAAAGGAGATAGACCACTACCTAAATTATGACTCATTGACTCATGGAACAGAAGTCCTGCCTGAAGCATTAACCACGCAGACCAGGGAACATGGGGATAAGGCAGGAGGAGGGGCTAGGAGGAAGAGAGATCAGCCATGATTGAATAGCAGAGTGGAATTGATGGGCCAAATGGCCTAATCTTGCTCCTATCACTTATGAGATAAGAGGGGCAGATCTGAACAAATCTGTACAGATTCATGATCTGTAAGGGAAACAAAAATGCCTCAGCTTTTTGGATGCCCTGATCCAAGCTGCCAACATTTTCCTTTTTCTTCACCTTTCTTTTCTGCGGACAATGTGGCTGATATCATGCATGTGTGCCACGTGTATAGAGAGCAGCTTTAGCATATTATAACACTTTACTATGATGTATTCAAACACCAAGCCAGTGACATTAGATGCTTGTTCCTCCCCGTGTTTGGATATTCTCATGTCATTGTCCCCCTGTGTTCGTTTTTGCATCCGAATGGATGAAAGAGAAGGAGAGTGGAGCTGATTTCATTGTTCTTTCAATAAGTCGTCACAAGTAAGGTGAGCTGAATGGCTTCTTTCCAAGCTATGTCATTCCAGGACTGGGATGTGTTCTGGTAGGACATACAGAGTAAACAGCACTGAACATAGGAGTGTTAATGTGCAGATAGACTTTGAGATGCAAGTCAATAGCTACCAGAAAGTAGCAACACAGGTGGATATTGTAGTGTCACAGGCATTTGGTATGCATGCCTACACATGCCAAGGTATTGAATGCAATAATTTCAAAAACAAAGTAGGTTTGTGAACAGGAAACAAAAATATTAGATTTAATCGTATTGTTTGATTTGGAGAAGGGCTGATGTGACTTCGGGTCCATGTTCACGGAATATTCACGTTTTTGATTCAGAAATAGCAAACACCATATTGACATCTTTCTAACGATGTAAACTTAAGACATTTGATAAAGGTAATAAGCAGGAAGCATACAAATATATTTTAGGTGGAGCAGTGGTAAAATAATAAAGAGCAGGCTTGGCAACTACATTTCATCAAAGGGGAGTGTGCACTTGTGCATTGTAGAGTGGAACACAATGAATGAGAACATTGTGGAAAACTACTGGAGGGTGTGGTGAAACTGAAAGATCTACTTGTCAAAATACATAAGCATTTGGAAATGTGTTTCAGGGAAGTGAAACATTAATAGTATTTTTAAATAAAGAATACAAGTAAATAGCCACTTCAGGAGAGGATGTTCATTAAAATGTGAAAAACAAACTACTGGAGGAACTCAGCAAGTCAGGGCAACATCTGCCTGACCCACCAGCTTCATCCAGCACTTTGTTTTTGCTCAAGATTTTAGCATTTGCCGTCTCTTGTGTTCAACAATGAAGGTAAATGTTATGTTAATCTTTATTACAAATGGCATAGAAGGAAAGAAACTATCAGAAAAAATACAGAGCACAAATATGAGACAACACAAGAGTCTGATCTCCCTACATTGAAATGGTGATTTGTGGATTGAGAAGGATGTTCTGTGAAGAGAATAACTTTAATCTCTCCAGTAAAATGAGAGGTGATCTCATTGAAACACATATATTATTATCAGAGTTTGATAGTGTTGATGGGGAATGGATTTTAGCTCAGGGGGAAGTGTATAGAATGCTAATTATACCTGAGATGAGGGCACAAATCAGGATGCAACTCAAAAGATAGTGGATCTTCTGAAACTCCATGGTCCCTTTTATTTGGAGACATAAGGAACTGCAGATGCTAGTTTACAAAAAATGGCACAAGGTGCTGTAGTAACTCAGAGTTAGGCAGCATCTCTGGTGAACATGAAACATGATATTTCAGGTCGAAACCCTTCCTCAGACTCAGTGAGTCTGAAGATTGGTCTGAGCCAAAACATCGCCATGTTCTCCAGAGATGCTGCCGAACCCGTTGAGTTACTCCAGCACTTTGTGTCTTTCTTTCCCTTTCGTTTACCTACCGTAATAGATAGCAGAAAAGGTGGACAAGTGTAATGTGGAAGATGCCATACCGGGATTTTCAAAATGTTCACAATTAAATATATATACGTATATATGGACACCACAAACCAAACATAATCATGTGTAGTTAAGTGACAAATAGCAACATGGAGAGTAAATTGGCAAAACTAAACGCAGAGTAGAGATAACGATAGATTTTTCAAATTGACGTTAAAGAGATAGCATTGCTCTACAAAAAGTTGATCCTGGGGCCTCTGCTATTTTTAATTTATACTATTGATTTGTGGGAAGAACAAAGTAATTTCATATAAATGTCAACAAACAATTCTAAACCAGGGATTATACATAACACTGAAGAAAACTGCCATGCAATAGACAATAGACAATAGACAACAGGTGCAGGAGTAGGCCATTCGGCCCTTCAAGCCATTGAATGTGATCATGGCTGATCATCCCCAATCAGTACCCCATTCCTGCCTTCTCCCCATATCCCCTGACTCCGCTACCTTTAAGAGCTCTATCTAGCTCTCTTGAAAATATCCAGAGAACCGGCCTCCACCTTCCTCTGAGGCAGCGAATTCCACAAACTCACAACTCTCTGTGTGAAAAAGTGTTTTCTCATCTCCGTTCTAAATGGCTTACCCTTTATTCTTAAACTGTGGCCCCTGGTTCTGGACTCCCCCAACATCGGGAACATATTTCCTGCCTCTAGAGTGTCCAAACCCTTAATAGTCTTATATGTTTCAATAAGATACCCTCTCATCCTTCTAAACTCCAGAGTATACAGGACCAGCCGCTCCATTCTCTCAACATATGACAGTCCCGCCATCCCGGGAATTAACCTTGTAAACCTATGCTGCACTCCCTGAATAGCAAGAATGTCCTTCCTCAAATTAGGGGACCAAAACTGCACACAATACTCCAGGTGTAGTCTCACTAGGGCTCTGTACAACTGCAGAAGGACCTCTTTGCTCCTATACTCAACTCCTCTTGTTATGAAGGCCCGTGTGTGGACGTGGCGCCGACGGAAGAGAGGCCGAAGCAAAGAAGTCGAAGCTAAAGAACTGAATGGAAACGAGGCCGAAACGCCAATAAACCGAAAGAGGCCGAAGATGAAACGCCAACTAACCGAAAGGGCGGGACGCCTAAAAGCCAACAAACCGAAAAGCTGCGTTGCCTAAAATCAAACTTACTGAATGGCCGCTCTGTCGTAACGCCAGCTACCCGAAAGGCGGCGTCGCCTACAAGCCAAAGGACTGACTGCCACTCAACAGAAAAGTCCAATAACGGACATGATGTTGCCGGGGGGCGGGACCTGTCAGCGATTGGTCCAGACCCCCGCTTCCATCACGTCACTGTGAAGGCATGAACATTGTCCCAAACCTCCGCTCCACCCGACCCGCGGAGGGTGGCCGTGGAGAGTGGGGGCTGTCCCGAGCGATGCACACCTTCGGCCGCTTTCAACTTGGCGCTTGGGTTCAGATTGCCCAGTCACCTATGGCTTGTGTGGGAAAATGAACCCCACACTCCCGTCTCCCCCTTCTCTCTCTCTCCCCCCCTCTCTCTCTCTCTTCTCTCTCTCCCTTCTCTCTCCTCCTCTCTCTTCCCCTCCTCTCCCCCCCCTCTCTATCCCTTCTCTATCCCTTCTCTATCCCTTCTCTCTCCCTCCTCTCTCTCCCTTCTCTCTCTCCCCATCTCTTCCCCTTCTCTCTCTCCTCTGTCTCCACCCACGGGAGTGTCCCACAGTCACTGCCACGATGCACCACCATCGAAACCCAACCCCCAAACCAAGGTGATTTACCCCCCCCCCCCCCCTCTCTAGCAATGTTACAAAATTTTGAGATTTTAAAAATCGCGTCTGCAATTTATCTCATCGGATAAAGCATAAAAATAAGTATAATTTGACACCTAATTCACTTTCATATCTTCAGTATTAAAAAAAGTTATGGCCATTTTCATACTAGGAAATTAGCATTTTTAATTTTGGCATTATAAACTACAAGTTCTTGCTCTTCAAACCACACATGACATGACATGCCTTTCTGCCCACTACTTTCTCATTAACAATGTAGATTACATTTCTTAAGAAAAGGATAATTTTTTTAAATAGCCTATCCAAATAACAAACTAATCCCATTCACACAAGAATTCACAAAATAACATGATTTTTTAATCTCACTGTCATGAATTTATATTCCAGATGGAAGGAATTTAATGTTTAATTCCCATAAATTAATCTAGAAACATACACCCAAAATATAATCTAATTATTGTTTTTTTTGCACAATACATGTGACTCAAACTGTTGTGAATATTTAGTTTAAAAATAATGATCATGGAGAGAGAGAATAACACAAAATAAAGACAATCTAGACGGCTTAACTCCAAAAAAATGGGCATTTTAATCATCTTGCTTCTGGAACGTGATCGATTGGAACGTTGCATTTGCTGTGAATTTGAACCCCATATCGGCAGAAAAACACTGCCCGTTCGTATGGGCGCCAAATCACATTTTCGCTTATAGAGGATTGATTAAAATCATCCCAAGAAGCAAGTTTATATGTAAAATAGACGACTTACACCGTGTTTTGTCCGCTACTTGAGATCCGTTACGTTGTAGGCGTTGAGGGCGTTTGAAGTCACTTTTTATTTTAATCCAAATATTAAATTGTCCAGCGATTTTTAAAAAATAGCGCGAACGGGAGGCGGATCGATTTTTCTGCAGCAGCTGGCAGCCCGAGGAAATCAGCCTCCGACAGGCAGGAGAAAACGGCATTTTAATCCCCCCCCCCGCCCCCCCCCCCCCCCCCCAGGGCGCCAAAGTCGTGCACACGGCCAGTGGCAGAACTGCAGCGCCACTGAAGGCAAGTTTTGTAACATCGCTACCCTCTCTCTCCCTTCTCTCCCTTCTCTCTCTCCCCTTCTCTCCCCCTTCTCTCTCTCCTCCGTCTCCACCCATTCTTCAGAGTGTGTCTGAAAGGTCTCGACCCGAAACGCCACACATTCCTTCTCTCTGGAGATGCTGCCTGTTTTGTTCGTGGGAATCACACTGGCTGCGGGTCAGGTGGAGCGGAGGTTTCGGAAAATGTTCATGCCTTCACAGTGATGTGATGGGCGCGGGGGTTTGGACCAGTCCACATCCACTCTATCTATTCCTTTCTTGACCATCGCTGACAAGTCCCGCCCCCCGGCCACATCAAGTCCGTTATTGGACTTTTCTGTTGAGCGGCAGTCGGTCCTTTGGCCTGTAGGCGACGCTGCCTTTCGGGTAGGTGACGTTTCGACAGAGCGGCCATTCGGTAAGTTTGCTTTTAGGCGACGCAGCTTTTCGGTTTGTTGGCTTTTAGGCGTCCCGCCCTTTCGGTTAGTTTGCATTTAGGCATCCCACCC
Source organism: Amblyraja radiata (assembly GCF_010909765.2). Lineage (NCBI taxonomy): Eukaryota > Metazoa > Chordata > Chondrichthyes > Rajiformes > Rajidae > Amblyraja > Amblyraja radiata. The sequence continues at coordinate 90,104,460 of NC_045956.1, read as the reverse complement.
TTTCGGTTAGTAGGCGTTTCGTCTTTGGATTCTTTCGGTTTATTGGCATTTCGGCCTCGTTTCCATTTGGTTCTTTGGCTTTGATTTCTTTGCATCGGCCTCTTGTCTGTCGGCGCCACGTCTGGGTACCATGAAGGACAACATGCCATTAACTTTCTTCATTGTCTGCTGCACCTGCATGCTTACATTCATTGACTGATGAACAAGGACCCCCAGATCCTGTTGTGCTTCCCCTTTTCCCAACTTGACACCATTTAGATAATAATCTGCCTTCCTGTTTTTGCTACCAAAGTGGATAACCTCACATTTATCCACATTAAACTGCACCTTCCCACTCACCCAGCCTGTCCCAGTCATCCTGCATTCTCCTTGCATCCATCTGAAAATTTGCAAATTTTACTTTGAATCCCTTCATCTAAATCAAGAACACAAAACATTAAAAATGGTGGATTTTTAGGTCGGATGGCAAATGTACTTTAAATGCATGAGAGGTGCAGCCCATTAGTGAGAAAAGATGATGCATCAGCAACATCATAGAAAATAAGAGTGTGAATGAAGTAAAATTCTAAAGCCTAGGGATTCAGGTGAATAAAAGGGAGGCACAGTGGCACTGCTGGTAGAGCCACTGCCTCACAGTGCCATGGATCCTAGTTTGATCCTGACCTCAGCATGTGTGAAGTTTGCATGTTCTTTCTGTGACCACGTGGGTTACCTCTGGGTGCTCGGGTTTCCTCTCACATCCCAAAGACATCCATTTTGTAAGTTAATTGGCCTCTATAAATTGCCCCTAGTGTGTAGGAAGTGGATGTGAAAATGGGATAATATAGACCTAGTGCGAATTAGTGGCTGATGATCACCCGTGGATTTGGTGCCAAAGGAACTGTTTCCATGCTGTATCTATAAACTAAACTAAAACCTTAAAAATATTGCATGTCTGAAAATCAATTTAAATCCTAACAAAGCACTCAGATTTATTTTAGTGTGCACAGAATTTTAATGACACATTTAAATCTGAACCAAGGTACTATGTTTTCACAAGTTCACAAGTTATAGGAGTAGAATTAGGCCATTCTGCCATTCAATCATGGCTGATCTCTGCCTCCTAATCCCATTTTCCTGCCTTCTCCAACTTGGCCACAAAGACTTCAATCGCCTTATCCAAATCATTAATATACAACGTGAAGAGAAGCGGCCCCAACACCGACCCTTGCTGAACTATTCTTGATTAGTACAGGTGTCAGAGATTATGGGGAGAAAGCAGGAGAATGGGGTTAGGAGGGAGAGATAGATCAGGCATGATTGAATGGCGGAGTAGATTTAATGGGCCGAATGGCCTAAGTCTACTCCTATCACTTATGGCCTTATGACCTCGTCATAAACTCCACTCGTCACTGGCAGCCAACCAGAAAAAGCTCCTTTTATTGCAACTCTTTGCCTTCTGCCATCCAGCCAACCCACTATCCATGCTAGTATCTTCCCTTCAATACCATGTGCTCTCATCTTCCCTAGCAGCCTGACGTGCGGCAGATTATCAAAGACCTGAAAATATAGGGAAACACATCTACAGCCTCCCCTCGGTCTGTCTTGCTATTAACTTCCTCAAACAACTCCAGCAGATTTGTCAGGCACGATCTTCCCTTCACAAAACCATGCTGACTTTGGCTTATTTTATTGTGAACTTCCAAGTACCGCGTAACCTCATCCTTTAGAATTGACTCTAAAATCTTACCAACCACTGAAGTCAGGATAACCGGCCTATAGTTTCCGCTCTTCCGCTTTGCTCCTTGAGGTGAGGAGGGTAATATTTGGAATTTTCCAATCTTCAGGAACCACTCCTAACTAGATTCTTGAAATATCACAACTAATGCCTCCACAGTCTCTGAGGCCACCTCCTTCAGAACCCTGGGGTGCAGTCCATCTGGTCCAAGTGACTTATCCACCCTCAGACCTTTCAATTTTCCTAGCACCTTCTCCTTAGTAATCGCCATTCCATTAACTTCTACCCACTGACTCTCTATGATTGTAGGCACACTGCTGGTGTTTTCCACTGTGATGCTTGATGCAAAAAAGTGAGTCAATCCATTTTTTGATTTCCCATTATCACTTCTGCATCATTCTTCAGCAGCCCAACATCTACTCTTGCCACTTTCTTACACTTTATATATCAGAAGAAACTCTTGCTCTGCTCTTTCATATTATTGAATAATAATAATAATAATAATAATAATAATAATAATAATAATAATAATATATCTTTTATTGTCATTGTACGTCAGTGCAACGAGATTTAGTGTGCAGCTCCACTGATGTACAAGAAAGGTAAATAAATACAATACATAAATAAACAAGCTGAATTGATTGACGTGACCATCTGAGGGAGACTGTCCAAAGGGGGTGGGTGGGGGGGCACTCATTAGGGCCGGTTCAGAGCCGCTATAGCTCTTGGGATAAAACTGTTCCTGAGTCTGGAGGTTCGGGCGTAGAAGGCCTTGTAACGTCTGCCGGAGGGAAGTAGTTGAAACAGACCGTGGCAGGGGTGTGATGAGTCCTTATGGATGCTGAGGGCCTTCCTGAGGCACCGCGTGTGGTAGATGCCCTCCAAGGCTGGTAGCTCTGTCCCGATGATCCGCTGCGCTCTGTTGACGACGCGCTGAAGAGCTCTCCTCTCCGCCTCCGTGCAGCTGAGATACCACACAGAGATGCCATACGTTAGTATGCTCTCTGTGGTGCAGCGGTAGAACGTTGTCAGCAGCTGTTGGGGCAGACCAGTCTTTTTTAATGTCCTCAGGAAGAACAGTCGTTGCTGTGCCTTCTTGACCAGCGCGGCGGTGTTTGTGGACCATGTGAGGTCTTCTGAAATGTGAGTGCCCAGAAACTTAAAGCTGGACACTCTCTCCACACTTTCCCCATAAATGGAGATTGGGGCATATTCTCCAGAATGGGACCTCCTGAAGTCAATAATCAGCTCCTTGGTCTTGGAGGTGTTTAGTGCTAAGTTGTTATTGGCGCACCAGTCCGCCAGGTTCTGCACCTCCGCTCTGTATTTTGTTTCATCGCCGTTGGTGATCAGCCCAATCACTGTTGTGTCGTCTGCAAACTTCACGATGGTGTTGGTGTCGAATGCAGGGACACAGTCGTGAGTGAAGAGGGAGTAGAGCATGGGGCTTAGTACACAACCCTGTGGTGTGCCGGTGCTCAGGGTGATGGTGGAGGACAGGTGCGGGCCCAGTCTCACTGCCTGCGGTCGCTCCGTGAGAAAGTTCAGGATCCAAGCTTACATTCGTACATCTTTTCTCTCCATATTGTCCTTTTAGTTACCTTTTGTTGTGTTTTAAAAACATATCCCAATCCTCTGGCTTCCCACTAATCTTTATTGTTCTGCAGGAAATAATTAGTACTGGTTTGAGGCCTGATACAATGTTATCGTCAGTTAGTCAGCGGATAGTGTATTTTATAGAACTGACAGTGCCTTCGGAGAACATAGTGGATGAGGCTTATGAAAGCGAAAAGCTCAGATGTGTAGTTGGCAGCAGAAGTTGAGCAGTGAGGATGTGTACGGTAGAGGTGGGTTTGTAGGTGCAGGATCATTTCATTCCAAAGAGGAAGAAAGATTCCAGGGGTGGTCAAGGACAACATAAAAGCAAAAGAGAAGGCATATAACATTGCAAAGATTAGTGGGAAGCCAGTGGATTGGGATGTTTTAAATAAAAACAAAAGGTAACTAAAAGGACAATACCCAGAGAAAAGTTGAAGTACGAATGCAATTAGTGGAGTGGCGATTTCTAACTAGAAGGTGCTAGGAGATCTGAAAGGTCTGAGGGTGGATAAGTCACCTGGACTGCACCCCAGGGTTCAGAGATTGCAATAAAAGACGCTTTTTTTGATTGGCTGCCAGTGACGAGTGGAGTTCATAAGGTCATAAGGTCATAAATGATAGGAATAGAATTTGTCCATTCGGCCCATCAAATCGACTCCGCCATTCAATCATGGTTGTATATTAATGATTTGGATAAGGGAATTTGTGGCCAAGTTTGCAGATGATGCTAAGATAGGCGGAGGGACTGGCAGTGTCGAGAAAGCAAGGACTCTGCAGATTAACTTTGACAGAAGAGAGTGGGCAGGGAAGTGGCAGATGAAATTCAGAACTGCAAAGTGCAGAGTCATGCATTTTGGTAATAAGAATAAAGGCGGAGATTATTTTCTAAATGGAGAGAGAATCCAGAAATCGGAGGTGTAAAGGGACCTGGGAGTGCTGGTGCAGGATTCCCAAAAAGCTCATTTGCAAATTGAATCGGTAGTAATAGGTTAGCATATGATGAGCATTTGACAGCACTGGGCCTCTACTCGCGGGAGTTTAGAAGGTTGAGGGGAGACCTCATTGAAACTTACAGAATAGTGAAAGGCAAAGATAGTGTGGATATGGAAAGGATGGTTCCACAGGTGAGAGAGTCTAGGACCAGAGGTCATAGCCTTAGAATTACAGGCCGCTCTTTTAGAAAGGAGGTGAGGAGGAACTTCTTTAGTCAGAGGGTAGTTAATGTGTGGAACTCATTGTCACAGAGGGCTGTGGAGGGAAAGTCAGTGGATATTTTTAAGGCAGAGATAGACAAATTCTTGATTAGAACGGGTGCCCTGGGTTATGGAGATGGCAGGAAAATGGGATTAGGAGGCAGAAATCAGCCATGATTGAATTGCGGACTCGATGGCCGAATGGTCTGATTCTACTCCTAACACTTACAAAACATGGAAACATAGAAAATAAGTGTACGAGTAGGCCATTCAGCTCTTCGAGCTAGCACCGCCATTCAATATGATCACGGCTGATCATCCAAAATCAGTACCTCGTTCCTGCCTTCTCCCCATACCCTTTGATTCCGTTAGGCCTAAGAGCAATATCTAACGTTCTCTTGAATACATCCAGTGAATTGGCATCCACTGCCTTCCGTGGCAGAGAATTCCATAGATTCACAACTCTCTGGGTGAAAATGTTTTTCCACATCTCAATCATAAATGGCCTACCACTTATTTTTAAACTGTGACCCCTGGTTCTGGACTCCCCCAACATCAGGAACATTTTTTCTGTAGCTAGCTTATCCAATCCCTTAAGAATTGTATATGTTTCTATAAGATCCCCTCTCATTCTTCTAAATTCCAGTGAATACAGTATAAGCCCAGTCGATCCATTCTTTCATCAAATGTGAGTCCCGCCATCCCAGGAATTAACCTGGTGAACCAAGTTGCACTCCCTCAATAGCAAGAATGTCCTTCCTTAAATTAGGGGACCAAAACTGCACACAATACTCCAGGTGTGGTCTCACCAGGGCCCTGTACAACTGCAGTAATACATCCTTGCTCCTATACTCAAATCCTCTCACTGTGAAGGTCAACATGCCATTTAATTTCTTCACTGACTGCTGCACCTACAACCTTACTTTTAGTGACTGATGTACAAGGACACCCAGATCTCATTGCACCTCCCCTTTTCCTAATCTGACACCATTAAGATAATAATCTACCTTCTTGTTCTTGCCACCAGTGGATAACCTCGCTTATCCACATTTAGGCAGCTGCATATGTAGTTTGACCCCCCAGAAAATTGCTCCAAAAGGTTTCTTAACAGTTTTTTGTAGTATTGGGCTTGCTTAATAACATACCAAATATTCTACCACAGTCAGACCACTGGAAAGGTCTAATTTTCAAGATGGCGTCCAAGGTGACCACCAAGTCCTTAAAATACCCATTGTTCCTTCATTATTCATCATAGACAAATAGTTTTGGTGTCTAACCCCATGTTTGGGGGGTCTTGGAATCTAATTAGCATATTTAAATTATAGTAAAGTGAGTACATAATTGTGAAATTCAAGATTGTGGACCAATATGGCCACCAAGCTATGAAAATGCCCATTACTACTTCATCATAGACAAGTAATTTTGGTGTCTAACCTCATGTTTTGGGAACCTAGGAATATAATTAGCATATTTAAAATATAGTGAAGTGATTACATTACAAAGTGATTACAAATCCCATAATACTTATTTCTGAAAAATAACTTTTATCCGCACCAAATTTACAAATAGTCATTGTCACACTCTTCCTCCTGTAAAGGTTATCACAATTCTCGTATTGACATGGTCCGCAAGTCATGGTCTTCTGCTACTACACCATCTTGTTTGGCAGGCAGTTGTGCAATTACAGTGGACCATCTGCCGGAGGCTTTCTGGGGCAGCACTTTTGTTGGTCATAACTGGCACAAACCGATTGTCCTCCAGTTTCCATCCCCAATCCACCACATTCATGTCACTCTCGTTGCCAATCCACACCATGATCTGGTAATACACTCTAATGCAATGATATTTAGTCAGGGACATGGTAGGAGGGAGACTTTCTGAGGTAACAAATGACTTGGCGCAAACGATTTGCTTTCTAAGAAGGTTGTAGCGCAAAGAAGCGAGTGAATCTGTACTCTTTCCACCAAACATAACAGCCATCGCCTTGCTCCCAAGGTCCTCTATGTCATTATTTGTTTGATTTGGAAGCAGAAACGCATTGGTACAGGTCTGGATGGTCGATTCACCATTCGCAAGTTTCTGAAACGCTGACTTTTTGCCAACACTGAAAATGTGCGAAGTTGTATCACATCCTGTGAAAGCGAGAATAAACAGCAACAGAACACAAATCACTACCCAGGACTTGTTTCATCTCAATGATGTTGTACATCTTAGGAATTGTAAACTTGTCAGAACAAAAAAAGATGCCCTTAAAGGCCTATCCCACTTGGGCGTCATTTGGGTGACAGATAGCCGACAAAGTGGTTGTCGCTTCGTGACGCGGGCGTGACGCGTGGGGAGGCGTGGTGACGCATGCAGTGACGCACGGTAACGCGCGGTGCTTCCCTGTCGCCCCAGGATTTTGGAATGTTCAAAATCCTGGGGCGACATTTGGGTGTCTCATAATGTTGTGACGTATGCTGTCCTGAGAGTGACGCCCGTTTAGGGTTAGGGTTGGGGTTACGAACCACAGATGGGGTGTAAAATATTCTTCCTTCAATGCATGGATTTTAAACTTTAATATATTAAAATTAAAACAGTAAAATCAATTATGCAAATGAAAAGATGTCTTGAGTCGTTCAGTTTTATTTATAGATGAATTGGTCCGTTTCCAGATCCGATCACCATCTCTTTTCACAGAGATGGATTCAGTGAGCGTAGACTGAACTCCCCTCTCCCCTCTTCCTCCCTCCCGCCCCCATCCCTCCTTCTCCACTCCCCCTACCCTTCTCCACTCCAGCGCAGTCAAACTCAGGGGAGTTGGAGTCTGCAGCATTGAGACTTCAGGCCCGGTGCTGAGTCCAGGCTGCAGGTAAGGCGACGGCTGTGGGCTGCTGGAGGGCAGTGGAGTGGCGAGGGTCAGCGGGCAAAGCATGGGAGGTCCCGGTGGGTGGGAGACCAGCCCCATCAGAGACTGTGAGCAGGGTTAACTATAGAAAGGACCATTCCGCCTATCATAGCGGGTGGCTGCTCGTTCCCACCCACCCTTTATCCCGCCCGGAACCTTATCTCTTCCCTCCTGAAGCAGGCAGGTCGGGCACAGTCGGAGCTGGTTCTGACATTGTTAAACTTGCAGCCGCGCACCGACTCAAACACTCCTGACTGTTGAAAGGACAAGGCTCAGAAAATACAAATATGTCAAAAGTTTTTTACACCTTGGTGGAGTGGGCCGAGGACCCCCTAGATCTCGAGGCCCTAAGCTTAAGCTTGTCTAGCTTATACGTAAATCCGGCCCTGTCCTCAGGTCTCCACCATCATGAAGATCATCCCAATTTGGAAATTAAATTGCCTTTCTTTCAACTGTGCTGGGTTTAAAATGTACGACTTTCTACCCAACAACAGAATGGGAGCACCTTCACCCAATAGACTCGTGGTTTGAGGTAGGAATTTCTGGAAGTCATAACAAAAAAAAATCAAGCAAGCTTGGAATAAGGTTAACCCAAGTGCATTATATACTGGAGAAGCATGATGACAGATTGGGCCAACACAGTGATGGTACCTGAAAGGTCAAACATAGGATATTTGTTAACCAGGGTTGAGGGCAATAAAATTGGCCATGTGATAAGAGCAGTCACATTATGACGCCCATTTACAGGAAAAACAGGAGAGTGGTTTTCAAAGCTCAGCAAGATCAGGCCCAGCTGTCAGTCAGCCAGACAACCCCAGCAGAGATAAAACAGAAATCAAAGACGATAAAGAAAATTATGCGACAAGTGAATTATTGCAAAAATGTAAAATCTGCATGGAACTATTGTACTGAAAATGATGCTGCATGTGTTTTGAATCAGGGATGCACTTTGGACCATCTTGAAATGCATCCTAGTATGTCCTGGCATGCCTGAATAAACTGATTTGTTCAAGACTCGGATTGCTTTGAAGCTCAATTGGGCCCCGCGAGAAAACCAGATTCAGGATGCAGGTCAAACACACAGATCCATCCAAGTTCAAGAAGGCAGCTTAAAACAGCCCTCTCAATGGCAATTAATAAAAGGGCAATATATCCTGGCTCTGCCAGCAATGGCCAGAACCTGATTATTCAACAAATAAAAACAGAATTTGCTCTCTCAGCTAAATGTACAAGATCTCAGGAAGTTGAGGCTGGGACTATCCCATTGTTTAGGAAACAGTTGGACAGGTACATGGATAGGACAGGTTTGGAGGGTTATGGACCAAGCGCAGGCAAGTGGGACTAGGGTGGCTGGGACATTGTTGGTTAGTGTGGGCAAGTTGGGCCTAAGGGCCTGTTTCCACACTGTATTAATCTATGACTATGACTATGACACAATTCAATGGGTCAATAATAGTTCAATAGGTAGTTTATTGTCACATGTACCTAAATACAGTGAACTTCTTTGTTTTGCATACATCCAGTAAAATCACGCTATAAATGAGCACAATCATACAGAGGTAAAGGAGTGTAATGATTATTGTGTAAAAAATAGATTTGGTAGATTTCGTCTGAGACAAAGCACAACATGGCACCACATTTCAGCACCATCTTGTACCTTTCACGTTTCAAATTCTTAACAATATTGTATCTTATCTTGACCTTAAAGGCTCGTTGTCCTAGCAGCGGCACTGGGTCAGTGATGTAGGGGTTGGCCTGGTCGGGCGATGCTGTCGGTAACTCCGTGTTGCTACGGGTCGCGCCTGATCTGTGCGCTGATCCCACTTGTGTGAGGCCTCCAGCGGCATTTGATCTGCGCGTTTCCCCTGAAGCTTTAGAGCCTCCATTGGCCCACTCCACTGACACCTCGACCTGCCATCACCACATACGGGTCGTCTTTCACCTCCTGCAGCCACCGCTCCGTTTCCGTACGCTGAGGTGTTTCCCATGGTTGACCACAAAACTCTTGAGTGCTTCCAATGGCGCGGGACATAAGCCTACAGCTCGAATATTCCCCCCTATCCTGCGTTGCTAGTTTTAACAAATAGCGATGCAAACATCTCTCATTTTCTCACCAATATTTATCCCTCAATCAGTAACTACAAGAAGAAAATCTCATTGTTATAACATTAGTATTTGGGGAGCTTGTTGTGAACAAACCACCTGCATGTTTCCTACATTACATTATGGGCTGTACTTCAGAAGTGTAATTGCCACATTTTTTTTTGTTAATATGATGTGTTCGTGAACAATTATTTAAAAAAAATGTATACATCTTCAAATGGTTCAATAGTTCTTTATTATCACGAGAACAAATGTACAGGGAAATTATTTTTTACATACAGTTCAGTAAAGTATTTCCATACCATAAGCACAATCTGTACAAAAGAGAATAAGTACAAAAGGGTATAGAAATGTTCCACGTAGACTGCATGCAAGAGTCACCAGTATTGGTGCCATTTTTAAAGTCCAGTCTGGTCTGCGCTCTCGGTCTCCTGGAGCGGCGCCTGATTCAGATGAGCCCAAGGCCGCTGTAGAGCCTCCAGCTATTGTCCCCATCCGGATCGTCCAGCGAATCACCATCCCTCTCCTCGCCCGGCCACCTACAGCCTTTGTGCCCCGGTAGTGCCTCCCGCAGCCGACATTGAGGGCGCGGAAGGTAATAACCCGGCTCACTCTCTTACTGGCCCTTGCTCTAGCATCTGCCAGCTCCCTCCGTCCTCCTCTTCATTCTCTGGTCCTCAGGAGATGAGCAGGGAACTGGTTCAGTGGCTTCCCTCCATAGGCCGTGGCCTGCCATGGTTGATTATCTTTAGCTGCCCTGCAGTGTAATTGTGTCAATGCCCATGAAAAACCAATTGCTATTGTCAGTCAAATAATTGGGTGGCGCAGTGTGTAGCGGCAGAATTGCTGCCTTACAGTGCCAGAGACCCGAGTTTGATCCTGACTACGGGTGCTGTGCTGAATGGATGGAATTTGTCCATTCTCCCTGTGAGTGTGTGGGTTTTCTGCAGGTGCTCCGATTTCCTCCCACATTTCCTCCCACATAACCGATTAACCATGCAGGTTTGTAGGTTAATTGGCTTCTGTAAATTGCCCCTTGGGTGTAGTATACAAAATTGGGATAACTTAGAACAAGTGTATGCCTGTTTCCAAGCTGTATCTCTAAACTAAACTAAACTGGTTCCTCAAAAATAATTCAAAGACTACGTGAAATATTAAATGACTCATCAGCGGTCCACTCGGTTCCTACAAAATTAAAATGCCACATTTCATATACATTTAGAGTTTAGAGATACAGCGCGGAAACAGACACTTTCGGCCCACTGGGTCCGCGCCGACCTGCGATCCCCGCACATTAAAACTATCCTATACCCACTAGGGACAATTTTTATATTTACCAAGCCAATTAACCTACATAACTGTACGTGTTTGGAGTTTGGGAGGAAACCAAAGATCCTGTAGAAAACCCACGCAGGTCAGGGGGAGAACGTACAAACTCCATACAGACAGCAGCCATGGTCGGGATCGAACCCGGGTCTCCGGCACTGCATTTGCTGTAAGGCAGCAAATCTACCGCTGTGCCACTGTTTCGCCCATTACTTGTTACATATTACATACATATTACTTGTTTCAGCTGCATTCGTAATAATGTGTGTTTGAGTGTTTTATTGAGATGCCCTACATTGCTGTAAGGAAGGTCAATACTATCTAAGCTCACAAAAACTATGGCGACTCAGGGAAGTTTTTACAAAGATATAAGTACTATCTGAATCATACTAAAGCAGGGATTGGAAGGATATGAAACGTGTTCAGGTAGAAGGAATTAGTTGAAGTCGCCATCATGTTTGGCACAGATAATCATGTGCCAAAGGGCCTGTTTCCGTGCAGTGATCTTTGATCCATTGATCTTTGTTCATTCCTCAATGGGCAAATGGAGATAGGATACAATGTAGGGAAATATAAACATGAACAAAAGTGTTGAAATTATGTACGTTCCGAATTTGAAAATCATATGGACACCAGTGAGGAAAGAGGAGCCAACAGTACATTTAGCCTCAGATCCAAACACAGAGTTTTGAAAGACTTCAGATTTGTTTATCTGATATTTGAGAAACCATGTAATTTTCAATGCAGTCCCAGTACTACGTTCAACGGAAAAACTAACTATATCTACCAGCATGTATGGTCAAATGTTGTTCTAGTTCAGGTTTTGCCAATTAAAGAATATGAATAATTTGACCTTGAAATGGGGGTTAAGTTACTCACATGAGCATAAACGTTATTTAGCTTTGGAATGTCCAAAGGTGAGATTGAATTGGATGTGTACGATATTGCCATCGGTTCTAGGTCAAGTTATTCTGAGAAAAATAAACACCTCCAGCAAACTATCGTGCTGTGGAATGGTGGAGATCATCAGAAGAGTACAGGAGTGGATAAAGAAAAAGTGTTAATGCTAAGGATCTGGAGATCCTGCTAAATTAATATTAAATGTAGGAAGGAACTGCAGGTGCTGGTTTAAACCGAAGATAGACACAAAACGCTGGAGTAACTCAGCGGGTCATAGAGCAATGAATAAGTGAGGTTTTGGGTCAAGAAGAAGGGTCTCGACCCGAAACATCACCTATTCATTTACTTCGGAGATGCTGTCTGACCCGCTGAAGAAGATAACAAACAATAAGATAACCAATCTCCAACCAATAAAACCAGACAGTCAAATCTGCACCACACCTTGCATCCTGACTAGTGATCAACAGTGTTACAGACCCTATTCCACGAGGAACATTACCAGGTTCTCATTCACATCCGTACACAATGACCTGCCTGAATACTTCTTAATGAATAGATTTTCCTCCATTGGTTAGTCAGGTGCAGGGCAAAGTTGGAACATGGTAGGGGATGGCAAGACACAAATGTAGATTAGATACAGAACTGAAGCAAATGATGTTATGGGGAATGTGCAAATAGCATGGATAAAAGTAATCACATCCATTTATTCTTATGGAAGGTAATCCCCAATATAGATTAGTTGGGTTAAATAGTCTATTTCCATGCTTCAACATATTTTGTCCAGACACCATAAATGATCCGGAAATGTCATCAGAAGCGAGACAATGATGAACCAGTAACTCAACTTGAAAGGGTCTTGACTCGAAGCGTCACCCATTCCTTCTCTCCAGAGATGCTTCCTGTCCCACTTCGTTACTCCAGCTTTTTGTGTCTAACTTAACTTGACATTGTGGGCTGAAGGGTCTATTCCTCGGCTGCACTATTAACACAGAAATAGTGTAGATCAGGTGTGGTTTAATACCTCCACACTTGATGGACATCCCTTCTACCACACTATGACTCTATATATGGACCAAGCGCAGGCAAGTGGGACTAGTGTAGCTGGGACATTGTTGGCCAGTGTGGGCGAGTTGCGCCAAAGGGCCTGTTTCCACACTGTATCACTATGACTATGACTAAATATTCAAACAATCCACCACTGATGCTCTGTGGTTGAATTTACAACCTAAAAATGCAGCCCACTGATTCATCAGGGGTTCCAAAGGATCACCTCCCAACCCCATTAACTTCCTGGTCACCTGAGTGTTTGAAAATGTAATTTGCACAATATTTTGACTTCCTTCTTTGTAAATGTGTCTAAACTCTGAAACTTCCATTTTAACATGAGATTATCTGCACCAAATGAACTGGAACAGTTCAAGAAGGAAGCACATTATCACAATTTCAATGGAATTTAAGATTGGCAATAAAAGTTGAGTTTCTCAGAAACATTGATATATCATAAAATATAAAAAAATATCCTGCAGACAAAAAATATCCTGTTGCAGGGTCTCAACACAAATCATAGATCATCCCTTTGCCTTGCCAGTTGCTTCCTGACCAGCCTCGTCTTCCTAAGATAGACACAAAATGCTGGGGTAACTCAGCAGGTCAGGCAGCATCTCTGGAGAAAAGGAATAGGCGACGTTTCAGGTCGAAACCCTTCTTCAATCTGAGAGTCAGGGTAGAGGGAAACTAGAGGTATGAAATGATACAGAACAAATCAGAGTCGGCACCGATGGCCTAGTTCTTCCAGCAGTTTACCTTTTGCTCCAGATATCAGCACCTGCGGTCTTTTCTGACAACGTTAATTGCTATTCTGGCTGAAAAATAAATGCATGCCACCTTTAGTCACGTTGTTTACTGTCCTTGCTTGCTTCCAGTAAATCAATCAAAGTATTTCGTTTGCACCTGAGCTATTTCCTCCATGACTCAGTGACATTACTGTCACATGTGAGTGAAATGCCCAAGGGTTGATTCTACGAGACTGAAAAATAAAATGTAGATCGACACTACTTTATAATGTTGCATAGGTCCTATCTTTTTTATGAAATTTTAGTTAAGAATTGCATAATTAATTTTAGAATGCAACAGCATTGTTCACGATTGGTTCTGGACCAACAGTACTCAATTCACCACCATCACTAAGACAGATTATCTAGGCATTGTCACTTGGTATTTTCTAGTGATTTGCTGTGCTCTCTGTAATACGAGCTCCAGAAATCTAAAACAGAAGTTAAAAATGTAAATCATTGCAAAACTCTGCCTGTCCATTTAATATGAGGGCAGCTGTGTGAACATTGCCCAGAATTTGCTGGGGACATATTAGAAAGTGTGGAGGAGCAGAAAAATCTTGTACGGCACATCCACACATCCCAAACGATAGCAGAAATCTCTCCAGAGATCCTGCTGGATCAGTTAAATTTCTAGAGTTTCCTGGACAGGACCTACAGTGAGGTAATCACGCCGAGGATACGGGAAGAACGAAGGTGTGTAACTGAGAGAAAGGGTGGTAACCGTGGAGTGCAGGAGACCCAGGTAGCTAATGAAAACAGGTACGCCCTCTTGGAAACTGTCGGGGGAGACGATGCTTCCAGTCTGAGCGGCGATCACGTCGGTGGCTCCATTCCTAGAGATGGGACCCGACCGGCAAGACCGACGTCGGGCAGAGCCATGGTGGTGGGTGACTCCATTGTCCGAGGACAGGAGATTCCGTGGTGGCAGACGAGACGCGAGGATAGTCTATTGCCTCCCTGGTGCCAGGGTTCTGGATGTCACGAGCCGAATTCAGAACATCCTCGAGAGAGAAGGTGAACAGCCGGCAGTAGTTGTGCACGTAGGCACAAACGACATCGGGAAGAAGAGAAAGGAGGTTCTCCAATGCAAGTTTAGAGAGTTAGGAAGAAGGCTGAAAAGTAGGACCTCTAGGGTGGTTATCTCTGGATTGCTTCCAGTACCTTGTGCTAGTGAGGACTGGAACAGTAAGATAGGGGATCTGAATGTGTGGCTGAGGGGCTGGAGCAGGGAGCAAGGATTTAGATTTATACACCACTGGGATCTCTTCTGGGGTAGGGGGTGACCTGTACAAAAGGGACGGGTTACACCTTAACTGGAGGGGGACCGACATTCTGGCAGGCAGGTTTGCTAGGGCTACACGTGTGGGTTTAAACTAAATAGTGGGGGGGAGGGATTGACAAATTGGGAGTATAAAGATGGAGTTGAAGGGGAAGTGAGTACAGGAAAAATTAGAAAAGATTCTCATATTAATGGGAAGGAAAGTTCGAGAAGGGATAAAAGAGTAAGGCCAGGGCCAATTGCGAGCGATGCGAGGGGGGACGTGAATACGGAGGTCAAAGTGTTGTATATGAAAGTGAAGCATAAGAAATAATGTGGACGAGCTTGAGGCTCAGTTAGAAATTGGCAAGTATGATGTTGTGGGAATTACAGAGACATGGCTGCAAGAGGGCCAGGGCTGGGAACTGAATATCCAAGGGTATACCTCCTATCAAAAAGACAGACAGGTGGGCAGAGGGGGTGGGGTAGCTCTGTTGGTGAGGAACAAAATTCAGTCCCTTGCAAGGGGTGACATTGAATCAGGAAATGTGCAGTCAGTATGGATAGAACTAAGGAATTTGTAAGGGTAAAAAGACCCCAATGGGACTTATCTACAGGCCCCCATACAGTAGCCTGGACATAGGGTGCAAGTTGAATCAGGAGTTAAAATTGGCAAGTAGCAAAGGTAATGCTGTGGTTGTTATGGGAGATTTCAACATGCAGGTATACTGGGAAAATCAGGTTGGTATGGACCCCAAGAAAGGGACTTTGTAGAGTGCCTTTGTGATGGATTCTTAGAGCAGCTTGGATTTGAGCCTACAGGGGAGAAGACAATTCTGGATTTAGTGTCATGTAATGAACAGGATTTGATAAAGGAACTTGAGGTTAATGAGCCATTAGGAGGTACTGACCATAATATGGTCAGGTTTCATCTACAATTGGAGAGGTAGACTGGAGGTGTCAGTGTTACAGTTGAATAAAAGGGACTATGGGTCCTTGAGGGAGGAGCTGGCCAAAATTGACTAGCAGGGATGACAGTGGAACAACAATGGCAGATATTTCTAGGAATAATACAGAATGTGCAGGATTAAGGAAGAAAGATTCCAAGGGGAGTAAGGGGCGACTGTGGCTGACAAAGGACATCAGGAACAGTATAAAAATAAAAGAGAAGAAGTACAACGTAGCAAAGATGAGCGGGAAGCAAGAGGATTGTGTAATGTTTAAAGAGCAACAGAAAAAAATAAAAAGACAATACGGGGAGAAAATATGAGGAAATAAATTAAGATAGCCAAGAATATAAAGGAGGATAGTAAAAGCTTCTTTAGGTATGTGAAGAGAAAAAAAAAGTTAAGACCAAAGTTGGACCCTTGAAGACTGAAAAAGGTGAATTTATTATGGGGAACAAGGAAATGGCAGATGAGTTTAACAGGTACTTTGGATCCATCTTCAATAAGGAGGACACAAACAATCTTTCTGATATAGTAGTGGCCGGAGGATCTGGGGCGACAGAGGAACTGAAGGAAATCCACATTAGGCAGGAAATGGTGTTGGGTAGACTGATGGGACTGAAGGATGATAAATCCCCAGGGCCTGATGGTCTGCATCCCAGGGTACTTCTGGAAGTGGCTCTAGAAATCGTGGATGCATTGGTGATAATTTTCCAATTTTCTATAAACTCAGGATCAGTTCCTGTGGATTGGAGGGTAGATAATGTTATCCCACTTTATAAGAAAAGGAGATCCTTCTTCCCTGTGGCTATCAAACTGTACAACTCCTCCCCCTTCTGTCGTGGGGTAGACTGAGACTGACTCCCCTCTCCCTTCCCTCTCCCCCCCCCCCCCCGTCCCCCCCACAACCCAATCTTTGCTCATCCCTAATCCTTTCCACGCATCACTTTCTTGTTTCATGTATTTTGTGTTTTATGACTGATGGCAGATTAATTTCTCGCCCGGGATAAATAAAGTTCTATCGTATCGTAACAAGAACTGGATGGCTTTACAAACAGCAAAGCATCACGGCAACCTCAATATCACCCTATCAGATATCTTCCCTTTGACATATCTACTCCAACCTCCAGCTTTCTTAACAACTTAAATCACACGTGTTTCTTATTTGTTTCCAGTTCTGTGAAGGGTCTTTGACGAGATATTAACTCAGTTTCTCTTTTCAAAGGCACAGGAGTAAAAGCGGAGATAAAGGAGTAAAGGAAAAACCATGAAGAAGGGTTTTGGCCCGAAACGTCGCCTATTTCCTTCGCTCCATAGATGCTGCTGCACCCGCTGAGTTTCTCCAGCAATTTTGTGTACCTTCGATCTTCCAGCATCTGCAGTTCCTTCTTGAACACAACCATGAATAAAGACTGGCAGCAAATATAGTCTGACCTGCTGAATTATTGCTTTTTCTGGGATTTGTTGGATTTGATATTTATTTCAAACACCGTTATTACATCACTAGTCGGGTTGTTAATGACAATCCAGTAATTTTCATTACTAATCTGGATTGAGAGGATTACACTACAATCCATTGATTCCAGTAATTATATTTAAAAAATCAATAAGGTACATTCAGCAGACAAAATCATTTAACTAACTGCATAAAAGATACGAAGATAGATACAAAAGGAGAGAAGGAATGGGTGATGTTTTGGATCGAGACCATTCTATCATATTTTGCATGAATTATACAATGGATAGGATTATTACTATTAGTAATCTATCACACCATAAATTAGTCATACTTATATTCACCTTTAACTAGTTATAAATAACCTTAATATTTTTAACTTGATAAAAGTTGTCATTTCGTAGCAAAATTGTTACTTTTACATTAATGTTTCAGTAAAATGGTAAATATACAAAGGGTGTAATATTCGCAAAAGTAAGTTAAAAAATAATATTATATATTGCGACTTTAGGGCAGCTTGAGATCCTATCTTCGTTATCTTTGCAACAAACTATAAAAACACCATCTGCATCACCCCCAACACAGAGCAATCCCTCCACTCATCAACCCATCCCTCGCTCATCATCATCATCCCTTCAACATCACCCATAATCGTCAGCCTCCCTCTCGGGCAGATGGAAGAAACCCAGAGATAAGTTGTACTTGTATGTGGGCTCAGACGGGGCGAAGAACTAACGGTATCAAGTTCATCTTCAGCACTTTGTCGTTTATTTCTTTAAACCATCGCTTGCTGTCCCATTCATAGCGCATCCGCTTTGGAAAAAACAACAAATGCCTCCCATTTGTTGGATCTGTTTGTATTCTATCACCATCACTCCTTCTGATACAATACTCCAATGAAACTGTGCAAGGGTGGATGAGCGCCCAGGACCATATTCACTAGGTGGGGATCTGCCCCGTCATCTCAGACCTGGAGGCACCTGATGCCACTCCCTCCTCTCCATAAATACCGACGCGTTCACTGTTGTTGCCAGTAGAGGTTGACATCGGATTCACTCCAGTGGCTGCTCGTTTGTTCTCGCTGTGAAAATGACCAGCGTGAATGTGGAAGCGGCGAAGACCGAGGAGGTCAGGACTCTGATACCGACGACCAGAGTTTTAAAGATATTAGCAATAATTTCAGTCTTGCTGTTCGTTTTAATAGCCACAGGGCTGGTCGCTTATGTGTTGGGTGAGTAATTTGCATTGTAATGCTGTTTGCAGGCGAACTTTTAACCAGTTTCGGTTTTTATTTCTAATTCCATCTTAACTGCCGGCAATTATTTTGGGGATCAGTAAGTTCAGAACGTTTAATTATTCCAAAGGCAGATCCATTTCTGTCTGTAAAATGAAACATTAAGTTTATTTTAGCCATTCTGATGGGGGGATTGGGGGGATTGGGGGGGGGGGGGTGGGGGGGGCTACTGATGTTGAAATTCTTCCCGCGCTAGCATTTCCCAAATGCTACTGGTGTTTTTGCTAAATACCGCTTTTTTATGGTCTGACTTTGTATTTGTAGTGGAGTTGAAGATCAGTCGTCTTAGATTTCCCCGCACGTTTGATTACAATATGTTGCAAACCCCGAGATGCGGTTATGCGGTCTTTACTCTAACTGCCCTCTTTACGTGTCCATTGATATTGAGCTGAAAGAACATCAATTTAGTATAAACTGACAATGTTTCTGTAATGTGACTTTGAATGCGTGAATAGGTTCAGAAGCACTAATTGGGCAAACTTGAACTTGCACGATGTTTTCTCGTTTTAACAAGAATTAAAATTACAAGTACGCTACTGAGCTTGCTAGAAATCATGTATGGAGATCAGATGTTAATGAGAATACTTTTGATTTTAACCTTTGGACTAAATATAGTTGGACTGATTGGGTTTTTGGTCAACGGGTACGAAAAGGGTTGCTATTGTTTGAAATTCCTAATCTGGTAAATTGGAATGAAGACCAAAGTTACTGTTTCAAATCTTCCTCTGACCACTTGTTTATAATTCCATATTTTTTGGGTGGGGGCTTTTGTAAAACGGATCCAGTGATCGTGTCCAATTCTGTGATTTTAAATGCGGCTTTGTCATAAATGTTCTGACTGCAATAGTTTGGATTTCTGGGATTGGGTGAAAACGCCCCGGTTCTTATGTCTTTGGGATAAAGTTGAATCTGAGTAAATGCCTGTTAGAACAACTTGCAGTCCAAATTGAAGTTCATTCATTTGTAAGATTGTTATGAAAGCCTTTAAGATTACTTGGCTATATATAATAGCTGTGTAAAATGTTTTGTATTACAGTCGTTTACCTCCCTCACAAGTGCACAGACAGTGAAGCTTGCAGAAGATCTGAATATACAGCCTGTGGTAAGTTGTAATAGTATAGAGATACAACATGAAAATGGGTGCTTTAATTATCTGAACCCTCACTGACCATTGGCCACCAATTTCTGGGCTAACCCTGTACTGAACTATTATTGTCCGCATATTCCCATCAACTCAGATTCCAATTTGCACCTACACGAGTTTAGTTTAGAGATACAGTGCGGAAACTAGCCCTTCCGTACCGCCCAGCGATTATCGCACGTTAATACTATTCTACACACTAGGGACAAGTTTACATTTATACCAAGCAAATTCATCTACAATCCTGGTTTGGTAAAAAATGTAAACCTACAATCCAATCTTTGGAGTGTGGAAGGAAACCAGAGATCATGGAGAAACCCCACGGAGAGCACGTACAAACTCCGTACAGACAGCACCAGTAATCAGGATCGAAACCCGTGTCTTTGGAGCTGTAAGGTAGCAATTCTACCACTGTGCCGCCTAAAGCAATATGCAATAGCCATTTAAGCTGCAAACCCTCACATTCTCGAGTTGCAGAAAGAAAGTAAAGCACCTAGATGAAACCCTTGTGGTCATGGCGAATGGGTGTGTGAGCGCATACTCTCCATGGGAGAGGATTGAACATGGGAGATGGACCAACGAGACAGCAGCTCCACTAGTTGCATCGCTGTGCTGACCCTGACAGCACATTTGTATTCACACTGACAAAGCAATGTGGCATTGAGGTTATCTGCCCAGTCGCTATATTTTGGATGAGGCTTTAAATTATCCCCATAGGCTTTGATTCAAAAAACGTTGTAGTTTTTAATTTTGAGGATTTGGCATATTAACATATTATTTGTTTTTTATTTGAAAGGATGTGGTCAACGGAAAACCCGATCTGACAGGATTGTCGGTGGATCAAGCACGTATGATGGCGAGTGGCCATTTATAGTCAGTTTGCAGCTCAATGGTCAGCACAGCTGTGCAGCAACACTCATCTCCTGTCGATGGATTTTATCAGCTGCCCATTGCTTCAGAAAAGGGTAAATACCATTGCTTTCCATGACTATTTTAAAAAAAAATTGTTTCTCCATGTCCAGTTAAACATCTAGGATATGTTACCTGAATACCAACTGTTTTACTTTGTGCCAAATTAGTTGCCTAATGTAGAAAATGTACATCCATGAGGAACTGATCAATAATTTGGAAAATCTATCCGATAGAAATGGCACAGCTTAAATGGGCATTAGAAACATGATTGCCAAAGCAAGAGGGGGTTGAGATCATTGTTTTGAGGCTGGATAATGTTTATTTGACTTTTGAGGAACCATGGCCACTCCTCATATTTACAACCCTCTGTAATAATATTGCAATAAAAAGTTCTTATGTGATTAAGATTTTTTTGATCTACATATCTAGTGAATATTTAGTTTCATAGAAAACTTGAATATGGTTGAACATTTGTCACCAGTTGCTATCATCTGGCTATGTAACTGATGGAAGGTGTTTTAAATCTAGGATGAGTACAGCTGAGCCTTATGACTTAAATGTTTAAGTTTTGGAAAAGAAAATTCAAACTTTTTATCTTTGAATTCTAGGCACCCAAAAAATTGGATTGCTGTGTTTGGAGTCAAATCCTTGGATCAGGGAACAAACCAAATCCAGATACGAAGAATTAAAACAATAAGCTTACATCCTCTTGTATCAACTGCCTCTAATTACGATGTTGCCCTACTGGAATTGTCCGAGCCAGTTGAATACACAGACTTTGTCCAACCAGCTTGTCTACCTGCAGCCACGACTTCCATTTCTGATCAAACATGTACAACAATTGGATGGGGCCAAACAAGTGAAAATGGTAATGATCAAAATGATGTTACATTTGTCTTCTAGCCATTATGCCTGTTCCTTGGGTCACACAAAATTGGCTTTTAAATAATGTGTTCAAGAAGGAACTGCAGATGCTGCTGCACCCGCTGAGTTTCTCCAGCATTTTTGTGTACCTTTGGCTTTTAAATAATTTCTGTTCTGGCAGTGTACTGTAGGTCTTGTGTTTAAAATGAGAGCAAAACCATTTGGAAGAAATAGCTGTTATTTTGGCAAAATTTAAAAGACATAACTTTCTGGCCAAACATGTCTGATCTGTTTTATTTAAAGGTCAATCTATTTGGGTATCCATTTATATGGTGTGTTGTGATGAAGGAACATGCAGTCATAAGGGGGCTGGAATAATGCATGGAAAGTATTGCCTCTGTTTTGGATTACAAACTAACTTCTTACTGTTCCTTGCCAGGTGGATCTTTCAGTAATGAGCTTTTGAAGACTGAAGTGAAGGTTTACAACAACACCCAGTGCCGAGAGGCGATGCCCAGGATTTGTGCAGGGATACCTGAAGGAGGCAGAGATGCATGTAAGGTATGGGATCGTTCTTAATTACCTCATTCTTCCTGAGATTATACACTTTCTTCTTTCTTGGGTGTAACTCTACTTGTCAAGAAATGGCCTGGAGCTGGATCACCAAAAATGTAAAGGCCAATGTGTGGGAATACTGATGGGGAATTAAATTCTGGTTAAGTTGTTATAGTGGGTGGAAGGTCTGAAGGCTTGGCGGCGGCTTGACTGATGATAGAATTCTAGAGTGATGGAAATGATGCATTTATGGTTACAAACTCCCACCCTGTGTGAACTACATTTGTGGCAGTGTTTTTAATTATACACATGCACATATCCTGTTGGGTGCTAGTTTGAACAGCTTACCACTTTTCCTTTTGGGATGAAGCCTGGCACCTTCAGTCTAAATTCTTCACCAGTGGATTGTGAGGAAAGGTTAACAAGCCCTATTGTGCATGCAGGAATAAATTGGTGATCACTCAGTGGAGCCAAGAATCGAAACTAGCAATTGTGTTTTATGGGCTTTATGCAAGAACATCAGAATAAGTGAATCTTTCTTTAACTTTATATTCTGAGACTACAGGCTAATGTGTCCTTTAATATTGTAAATAGTTGATCTATCACTACATTTCAGTAATAAGTACACTTCTAAATATTGGTTGGAATGGACTGAGCTTCCCTTGATTAATAACTTTTGAAAATAATGCAAGAAATAGAAATATATGATTTATGACTCCCTGCTGTTAAAACAGCATTGCAGCAACCAAAGGCAGATGAACACAATGTTACTCTTCTTTTACATCGGTTGGAAGCTGCATACTAAATCTCGTTGCACTAAGGTGCAATGACAATAAAAGATATTATTATTATATTATTATTATTATTATGTATTTCACAAGTAGAAACAATTCTGGAAAGGTCTCAGCAGGTTAGGAGTATCTGTGGAAAGAAACAGTCATTTTGGTGGGTCAGACTAGTTGCAGCAACATAACCACCCCCCTGAGTGCCACAGGTCGTAAACTAACAATAAACTTGTTTTTCATTTCTCCACAGGGTGATTCTGGAGGACCATTGCTGTGCCAAGATATGGATTCTCGTGCTTGGATAGTTGCAGGAGTTGTTTCCGAGGGAGTAGGCTGTGGAAGACCTGACCATCCAGGTCTATATACAGAGACAGCAGCTGTTCACAAATGGATACAGGATGTAATACAATAACGAGTGCTGCTGGCAGCCTAACTTGTGACAATCATTGTCTTTGACTGTTGCTGATGACTGGGGTAGCACTCGGCTACAGCACTGTTGTGAACTGCTTCATGCTACATTGGAGTTTGAATGTAAAACGTCTTGCTTTGTAAAAGCTTTATCATGGTCTTAGACCAGATTGTAAAGAATCTCACATTGAGAAACTGGATTTTAAACTGTTCAGCTTTGTATTCAACCAGTTATAGCATAGTACTGTTGTATTCTCGCTGTATTTGTTTTAAATAATATTGTCAAGCGGCAAATCAGTTGCTTAAATTAACCCCCTTAGAACGCTGAAAGTTCTAAGAGGATTAATATCTATCTATCTATTATTATATAAAACTCTGTGGCTGCCGCCTACCGTCCAGCTGCCTTTCTGCCTTTCGATTCGTTCCATCGTGTGATGTCACAATGCCCAATACTCGCAGATGTCCAATCGGAATGGATCCATTTACATGGACGGCTGCCGGCCGCCTTTCTTCCTTTGATTCCCTGCAACTCCGAAACCAGGCGCAGAATCGCCGACATCTTTTCCATTTCGGTAGAGATTTCACTTGTCTTTCTAAGTATCCGCTCCTCATTACATTTCGTCGTGTTTAAGTACACGTTTTTAATCAAATCCTTCTCCCCCCCCTCCCAATATTTCAAAAATAAACTGGCTTCTCACCCATAGAAGCAGCCCCAGCCCCTGGTGAACGTTCCATCGTGTGATGTCACAATGCCCAATGCTCAAAGACATTGTTGCCATAGAGGGAGTACAGAGAAGATTCACCAGACTGATTTCTGGGATGTCAGGACTTTCATATGAAGACTGGATAGACTTGGCTTGTACACGCTAGAATTTAGAAGATTGAGGGTGGACCTTATAGAAATGTACAAAATTCTTACGGGATTGGACAGGCTAGATGCAGGAAGTTTGTTCCAGATGTTGGGGAAGTCCAGAACAAGGGGTCACAGTTTAAACATAAGGGGGAAATCCTTTAGGACAGAGATGAGAAAGACATTTTTCACACAGAGTGGTGAATCTCTGGAATTCTCTGCCACAGAAGGTAGTTGAGGCCAGTTCATTGGCTATATTTAAGAGGGAGTTAGATGTGGCCCTTGTGGCTAAAGGGGTCAGGGGGTATGGAGAGAAGGCAGGTACAGGATACTGAGTTGGATGATCAGCCATGATCATATTGAATGGTGGTGCAGGCTCGAAGGGCCGAATGGCCTACTCCTGCACTTAATTTCTGTTTCTATGTTTCCCTCTCCTCGCCCCTCTCCCTCTCCCACCCATCCCTCTCTCCCCCACCCCCTTCCCTCTCTACCCTACCCCCTTCCCTCTCTACCCCACCCCTCCTCCTACCCCTCTGTCCCTCTTCCATCACTCCCCCTACCCCTCTCCTCCCTCCCAACCCTTCCACATCTCCCCCTTCCCCCTCCACTCTCCCTCCCCACTCTTTCCCCTCTCTCCTCCCACCCCTCTCCTCCTCCCTCCCTCCCCCACATCTCTCTCCTCATACCCCTCTCTCACCCCCTACCCCGCTCTGCTCTCCCTCCCAAATCTGTCCCGTTTCCTCCTCCTCCTCTCCCCTCCCTCCCCTCTTCTCACCCCCCCTACCCCCACCTGTGTGTTTGGGGGGTGGTTAATGTGAGTGTGATGCCACAGCCCCCCCCCCCCCGCAAACGCCGTTGGGGAAACAGACCCAATGGGTCTGCACTTGGTCTAGTAGAAATTAAATTGCAAATTAACAATCCAAATCTTATTCTAATATTTTTGAGATAGTGAGCTAATTACACTTCACATGTGGTGGAATTTTGTATGTTACAATGTGACTATTTGTAAATTATACTGTATTTATTGATATAAAGCTAGCAAATTGTTTACAATAACATTAAAAACTTGAATTCCCTTCTTGAGTTGAAGTTGTCTGTAATAAAACGTTGCAAATGGGAAAGGGAGAGCAGTGCTGTATTTTTAAACAATTGTCATGGCCACATTAATATCGGGAATGCTGGATGTTACCTGGATGTTGCAGCTTTCGGGCTCCTGTACCTTCTTCCTGATGGCAGGGGTGAAATGAGTGACGATGCTGGCTGCCTTGTGAGGAAGCGCCTCCGATAAATCCCTTCGATGGTGGGGAGATCAGAGTCAATGATGGACTGGGCAGTGTTCACAATTTCTTGCAGTCTTTTCCGCTCCAGGGCGTTCAAGTTGCCGAACCAGGCCACGATGCAACGAGTCAATATGCTCTCTACTGTACACATGTAGAAGTTCAAGAGAATCCTCTCTGACATACTGAATCTCCGTAAACTCCTCAGGCAGTGGAGGCGTTGATGTGCTTTATTTATAATCGCATCAGTGTGCTGGGTCCAGGAAAGATCTTCGGAAATATGCATGCCCAGGAATTTGAAGCTTTTGACTCTCTTCACCATCGTTCCCTAGATATATACAGGATTGTGGGTCCTATACTCAACTTCTCTTGTTCTGGAGGCCAACATGCCATTAGCTTTCTTCACTGCCTGCTGTACCTGTATGCTTACTTTCAGTGACTGATGTACAAGGACACCCACATCTCTTTGTACTTCCCCTTTTCCCAACCTGACATCATTCAGATAATAATCTGCCTTCCTATTCTTGCCACCAAAGTGGATAACCTCACATTTATCCACATTGTACTGCATCTGCCCACTCACCCAACCTATCCAAGTCACCATGCATTCTCATACACCCTGCACCTCTTCACAGTTCACACTGCCACACAGCTTTGTGTCATCTGAAAATTTGCTAATGTTACTTTTAATTCCTTCATCTAAATCATTAATGTATATTGTTAATAGCTGTGGTCCCAGCACAGAGCCTTGCGACACCCCACTAGTCACTACCAGCCATTCTGAAAGGGACCCGTTAATCCCTACTTTTTGTTTCCTGTTCACCAACCAATTTTCTATCCATGTCAATACCCTACCCCCAATACCATGTGCTCTAATTTTGCCCACTAATCTCCTGTGTGGGGCCTTATCAAAGGCTTTTTGAAAGTCCATGTACACTACATCCACTGGCTCTTCCTTGTCCATTTGCTTGTTATATCCTCAAAAGATTAGTCAAGCATGATTTCCCATCATAGATGCTGCTGCACCCGCTGAGTTTCTCCAGCATTTTTGTGTACCTTCGATTTTCCAGCATCTGCAGTTCCTTCTTGAACAACATGATTTCCCTTTTACTGCTTCTACATGATCCTGTTACTGTTATTCCCCACCACCAATGTCAGGCTAACTGGTCTATAATTCCCTGCTTTCTCTCTCCCTCCTTTCTTAAAAAGTGCGATAACATTAGCTACCCTTCAATCCACAGGAACTGATCCAGAATCTATAGAACATTGGAAAATGATCACCAATGCATCCACAATGTCTAGAGCCACCTCCTTGAGTACCCTGGGATGCAAACCATCAGGCCTGGGGATTTATCATCCCTCGGTACCGAACACCGTTTCCTGACTAATGTGAATTTCCTTCAGTTCCTCCATCACCCGAGGTCCTCTGCCCCCTAGTACATCTGGGAGATTGTGTCTTCCTTAGTGGAGACAGAACCAAAGTACCTGTTCAACTCGTCTGTCATTTCCTTGTTTCCCATAATAAATTCATCTTCAAGGGACCCACATTTGTCGTTACTAATGTTTTCCTCTTCACATACCTAAAGAAGCTTTTACTATCCTCCTTTATATTCTTGGCTAGCTTACCTTTGTACTTCATCTTTTCTCCCCATATTGCCTTTTTAGTTGCCTTCTGTTGATCTTTAAAAGTTTCCTAATCATCTGGCTTCCCGCTCATCTTTGCTGTTAAACGTCCTCTCTTTTATTTTTATACTGTCCCTGACGTCCCTTGTCAGCCATGGTCGCCCCTTACTTCCCTTAGAATCTTTCTTCCTCTTTGGAATGAAATGATCCTGCATCTTCTGTATTATTCCCAGAAATACCTGCAATTGTTGTTCCATCGTCATCCCTGCTAGAATCCCTTTCCAGTCAACTTTGGCCAGCACCTCCCTCATGCCTCCATAGTCCCCTTTGTTCAATTGCAATACTGACACTCCCGCTTTTACCTTCTCCCTCTCAAATTGTAGATTAAAACTGATCATATTCTGGTCACTACCTCCTAAAGGTGCTTTTACCTTGAGTTCCCAAATTCTAATCTGGTCAGATGTCATTATTGGTAGGAAAATTGTAACTCAAACTTACATTATTCTAAGCCTTGTACTTCGGTGCAAGAGCTGGTGGTGGATGCAAACTGCACTTGTAAATTAGTGTACAAATGTATCTCAAAACCCATGATAGTGGCCCCCGTAGAGGAAATGCAACAAATTGCATTGGTGCTTCCTGTGCACTCGTCATGTTCACAAGAGCCTGAATCTATAAACACTAAGACCATGTAAGCCCTTGTTCCAATCAGCTGTGTAATCTTTCACCAGATCAGACCAAGCCTTCATCTCTTCAAATTGTTTTGCCATTATAATCCTCTACCTATATTAATTTTAAAGATAATTTGAATAAGTAGAGATGACATTTAATGGTCCTCCACCTTAGTAAGTGGAGCAGCAAGTGTATAAAAAGTAATCATGCCCTTAAGTAGTTTAGGTGAGATTTTTCACTATTCACCAATTTCACATTGACCCGTATTTTATAAAGCTGGGCTATACACTAGCAGTTGTACAGAGAAAATATTATTAATCATTCAGAAAGGAGAAGGGATTAATCAAAGTACTTGAACTAGATCTCCATATTCTTAAGCTTTTTAACATTAACTATGATCCTGGACAGTTTTTGCTTGAAGCTCAGTGGCAGTATCCGGGAGAAGAAAACCAGAGCAGTAAAATCAATGTCCAATTAGAAAGACAGTGAAAGGATTTTGGCCACCTTTGCAGTTTGGTGCCGTAAATAAGCCATGTACTGGACCAAAAGCATCTCCCCAAAAGGACAACCCATCACCTGAACCACAAAGTGAAGACATAAAAAGGGAGCTGAAGTTGATATTATTAAATGTTTGAGATGCAGCAATATCTCACAATCCGGAAATGATAGTGATGTGGAAAATGATGTTTCTCCATCTGCACTGCCACAGCTGCACACACATGGGAAATGTCATAAGCCACAGAATCACAATAACAGAATTGCTGCTACAAATCAGGAAGCAATCAGTTTACGACCACACTTAGAAATGATTTGACTGAGTGAATCTGGGAGTCTAAGGCTGAAGAACATTTAGGTAGGTACATAGATAGAAAATGTTTTGGGTGATATGGGCAAACTGTATGCAAATGGGACTATCTTAGATGAGGCATGGATGAGTTGGGCCTGTTTCTGTGCTCTTTGACACCAACAAGTGCACATTGTATTTACTCGGATCATTTCATTAGACAGTGATTTACTGTGAAGTGTAGTTTACTTCTAATTTTAAAGCATCATTCCACATTTCTCCAAGGAATATAATTCCCCCTCAATCAATGATGAACTTCACTTGTTTACCTGATTAACTGTGGCGGCGCTGTTGAACGGCTGCGGCTCGCCTGCAGTCCGTCTGTTTTTACTTTTTTTTGTTCTTTTTTTTGTCTTGTTTTAATCGAATTTTGGTTTATTAGGTTGTGTTATGTGTGGGGTGGGGTGAAACATGGTTTTCTGTCTCTTCCTTCGAGGGAATGCAACTCTTTCTGTCGTATCCCCCCCTCCTCTGCCTCCGTCTGCACTGAGGCCTAATGGTGGAGCTGGCGGCCTCCAACTACGACCGACCTCGAGGCAGCTCCAGCCAGGGCTCACAACGCGAGGCTGGCCGAATTCGGAACTGTGGCGGCGTTCCGTTGGCAGCGGCACGACTCAGGCTGAGACGGTGCTCTGGTGGCTGAGGCGGCGTTCCGGTGGCTGAGGCGGCTGAGGCGGCGTTCTGGTGGCTGAGGCGGGGTTCCGGTGGCTGAGGCAGCGTTCCGGTGGCTGAGGCGGTGTTCCGGTGGCAGAGTCGGCGTTCCGGCGGCGGCGACCTGAATCCGGGGCTCGGCCGCGGGCCAGTGGACGACATCGTCAGGAGCTTGCAGGTCACAGGCTGGTGACCTGTTTTTACGGAGCTCCCGCGGCAACAGCTGCATCCGCTGGACTGGAGGGCGACATCTCGGCAGCTTCGACCAACCCAGGCCGCGGATCTAGATTGAGCCGCGGGACTGACTTACCATCGCCCGGTGGGGTAACAACATCGGAGGCCTGGATCGCCTCAGCGCAGAGGGAGAATAAGGAGGGGAAGAGACAGTGACTTTAAGACTTTTGCCTCCATCACAGTGAGGAGGTGCCTGGTGAACTCACTGTGGTGGATGTTAATTTGTGTTTATTGTGTGTTTTGCAGGCAACGAAATTTCGTTCAGACCGAAAGGTCTTGAATGACAAATAAAGGAATCTAATCTAATCTAATCTGTCAATAGTCAATCGCTCATGATCTTATGAGATAAGAGGGGCAGATCTGTACAGATTCATGATCTGTAAGGGAAACAAAAATGCCTCAGCTTTTTGGATGCCCTGATCCAAGCTGCCAACACGTTTTCCTTTTTCTTCACCTTTCTTTTCTGCGGACAAGGTGGCTGATATCATGCATGTGTGCCACATGTATAGAGAGCAGCTTTAGTATATTATAAAACTTCACTATGATATATTCAAACACCAAGCCAGTGACATTAGATGCTTGTTCCTCCCCGTGTTTGGATATTCTCATGTCATTGTACCCCTGTGTTCATTTTTGCATCAGAATGGATGAAAGAGAAGGAGAGTGGAGCTGATTTCATTGCTCTTTCAATAAGTCGTTACGAGTAAGGTGAGCTGAATGGTTTCTTTCCATGCTATGTCATTCCATGACTGGGGTATGTTCTGGTAGCAGTGGTAAAATAATAAAGAGCAGGCTTGGCAACTACATTTCATCAAAGGGGAGTGTGCACTTGTGCATTCCAGAGTGGAACACAATGAACGAGAACGAGAACATTGTGGAAAACTACTGGAGGGTGTTGAGAAACTGAAAGATCTACTTGTCAAAATACATAAGCATTTGGAAATGTGTTTTATGGAAGTGAAGCATTAATAGCATTTTAAAATAAAAAATACAAGTAAATAGTCACTTCAGGAGAGGATGGTCATTAAATGTGAAAAACAAACTACTGGAGGAACTCAGCAAGTCATGGCAACATCTGCCTGACCCACCAACTTCATCCAGCACTTTGTTTTTGCTCAAGATTTTAGCATTTGTAGTCTCTTGTGTCCAGAGGAATCTTTCAGAGGAATGTTGGCCTTCTCTTCCCCTTTGTCAGTGAGCAAACAATGAAGGTAAACGTTATGTTAATCTTTATTACAAATGGCAGAGAAGGAAAGAAACTACCAGAAAAAATACAGAGCACAAATATGAGACAACACAAGAGTCTGATCTCAAAAAGTTGATCCTGGGGCCTCTGCTATTTTTAATTTATAGTAATGATTTGTGGGAAGAACAAAGTAATTTCATATTAAAATCAACCAACTATGCTAAAACATAACACTGAAGAAAACTGCCATGCAGGAACACAAGGCAAAAAATGATGGATTTGGAGGTTGGTTGGCAAATGTACTTTAAATGCATGAGAGGTGCAGCCCATTAGTGAGAAAAGATGATGCATCAGCAACATCATAGAAAATAAGAGTGTGAATGAAGTAAAAGTCTAAAGTCTAGGGATTCAGGTGAATAAAAGGGAGGCACAGTGGCACTGCTGGTAGAGCCACTGCCTCACAGTGCCATGGATCCTAGTTTGATCCTGACCCCAGGATGTGTGAAGTTTGCATGTTTTCCCTGTGACCACGTGGGTTACCTCTGGGTGCTCGGGTTTCCTCCCACATCCTAAAGACGTGCATTTTGTAAGTTAATTGGCTTCTGTAAATTGCCCCTAGTGTGTAGGAAGTAGATGTGAAAATGGGATAATATAGAACTAGTGCGAACGGGTGCTGGTGGTCACCCGTGGATTTGGTGCCAAAGGAACTGTTTCCATGCTGTATCTTTAAACTGAATTTAAACCTTAAAAATATTGCAGGTCAGAAAATCAAATTAAATCCTAACAAAGCACTCAGATATATTTTAGTGTGCACAGAATATTAATGACACATTTCAATCTGCACCAAGGTACCACATTTTCACAAGTTCACAAGATCACAAGTTATAGGAGTAGAATTAGGCCATTTGGCCCATCAAGTCCACAGCCATTTAATCATGTCTGATCTCTGCCTCCTTATCCCATTTTCTTGCCTTCTCCTCATAACCCTTACAGCTGTACTAATCAACAATGTGTCTATCTGCCTTAAAGATATCCAGATACTTGGACTCCACAGCCCTCTGTGGCAATGAATGCCACAGATTAACTCCGCTCTGACTAAAGCAGTTCCTCCTCACCTCCTTTCTAAATGAGCAACCTCTGGTCCTAGACTCTCCCACCAGAGGAAACATCCTTTCCACATCCACTCTATCTATGCCTTTCATTATTCTGTAAGTTTCAATGAGATCCCCCTTCAACCTCCTAAACTCCAGTGAGTAGAGGCCCAGTACTGTCAAACGCTCATCATATGTTAACCTACTCATTCCTGGATTCATTTTTGTAAACCTCCTCTGGACTCTCTCCAGAGCCAGCACAACCTTCCCCAGATATGGGGCCCATATTTGCTCACAGTACTTACATATTTGCTCCCAGTACAAATGCAGCCTGACCAGCACC
Organism: Amblyraja radiata; assembly: GCF_010909765.2. Classification (NCBI taxonomy): domain Eukaryota; kingdom Metazoa; phylum Chordata; class Chondrichthyes; order Rajiformes; family Rajidae; genus Amblyraja; species Amblyraja radiata. The sequence goes on along the minus strand of NC_045956.1, from coordinate 90,072,512 downwards.
TAAAAGAGCCTCGGCATTACATCTCTGTTTTTGTATTCTAGTCCTCGTGATATAAATGCTCGCATTGAATTTGCATTCCTTACTGTGGATTCAACTTGCAAATTATCTTTTTGGGAGTCCTGCACCAGCACTTCTAAATCCCTTTGCACCCCTGATTTCTGGTTTCTCTCTCCATTTAGAAAATAAACTACGCCTTTATTCTTATTACCAGAATGCATGACATTGCTATCCTGAATTTCATCTGCCACTTCTCTGCCCATCCTAACCTGTCCAAGTCCTTCTGCAGAGTCCTCACTTTCTCTACACTGCCTGTCCCTCCACCTCTCTTAGCATCATCTGCAAACGTGGCCACAACGCCTTCAATCGCCTTATCCAAATCATTAATATACAACGTGAAGAGAAGCGGCCCCAACACCGATCCTTGCTGAACTATTCTTGATTAGTACAGGTGTCAGAGGTTATGGGGAGAAGGCAGGAGAATGGGGTTAGGAAGGAGAGATAGATCAGCCATGATTGAATGGCGGAGTAGACTTGATGGGCCAAATGGCCTAATTCTACTCCTATCACTTATGACCTTATGACCTTATGACTTTAAGAACTCCGCTAGTCACTGGCAGCCACCAAGAAAAAGCGCCTTTTTATTGCAACTCTTTGCCTTCTGCCATCCAGCCAACCCACTATCCATGCTAGTATCTTCCCTTCAATACCATGGGCTCTCATCGTCCCCAGCAGCCTGACATGTGGCACCTTATCAAGGGCCTGAAAATATAAGTAAACAACATCTACAGCCTCCCCTCTGTTTGGCCTGCTAATAACTTCCTCAAAGAACTCCAGCAGATTTGTCAGGCAAGATCTTTCCTTCACAAAACCATGCTGACTTCTCGCACTGTCTGCTTTGAGTTCCACTTCCTCTCTCTAGTTACACTTGGCATCAGACTATTAATAAGAACGTTGGATAAGATAGAACTGGTGGGAATGGGTCGCCGATGGTTGGTGTGGACTCGGTGGTTCGAAGGGCCTGTTCCCATGTTGTGTCTCTCCAAACGGCATCCTGAATTCAAAACCATCCAGGGATTTCAATTTGGTTAATAATCTGGAATTTAAAAAAGTAATTGGTAATGATAACCAGAAAGCTACCAGCTTATTGTAGCTGATTAACTAATATGCTACATGGCCAGGGGAGAAATTACTCAGCTATTCTCGGTCTCCATGGAGCACCCAACTGAAACCGTTCCCAAGATTTCAACCAACTTAGGCAGCATCTATGTACTTGCTCAAGGTTCTGACCGACTGCACCAAGTAGGCTATATACTTCTGAGTTTTGTTTTAGTGGGGCTAGTGGTTGGGTAGGAAAGTAATGGAGAAGGAGTTGGAGGGCAGAGGTTACAGTAGGTGAGAGAATGAACAGGGAAGAGAAGAGATGGGGTGGAAGGAAATCTGTGGCTCCGAGGGAACAAAGGAGGGTGGGAATCCTGTTGGGAACTGTAGATTGATGATGCATGTCCTTACCCTTTGTGTAGGTAATAGAGAATTCCCCCTTCGGGGGAATGCAACTCTTTCTGTCGTATCCCCCCCTCCTCTGCCTCCGTCTGCACTGAGGCCTAATGGTGGAGCTGGCGGCCTCCAACTACGACCGACCTCGAGGCAGCTCCAGCCAGGGCTCACAACGCGAGGCTGGCCGAATTCGGAACTGTGGCGGCGTTCCGTTGGCAGCGGCACGACTCAGGCTGAGACGGTGCTCTGGTGGCTGAGGCGGCGTTCCGGTGGCTGAGGCGGCTGAGGCGGCGTTCCGGTGGCTGAGGCGGGGTTCCGGTGGCTGAGGCAGCGTTCCGGTGGCTGAGGCGGTGTTCCGGTGGCAGAGTCGGCGTTCCGGCGGCGGCGACCTGAATCCGGGGCTCGGCCGCGGGCCAGTGGACGACATCGTCAGGAGCTTGCAGGTCACAGGCTGGTGACCTGTTTTTACGGAGCTCCCGCGGCAACAGCTGCATCCGCTGGACTGGAGGGCGACATCTCGGCAGCTTCGACCAACCCAGGCCGCGGATCTAGATTGAGCCGCGGGACTGACTTACCATCGCCCGGTGGGGTAACAACATCGGAGGCCTGGATCGCCTCAGCGCAGAGGGAGAATAAGGAGGGGAAGAGACAGTGACTTTAAGACTTTTGCCTCCATCACAGTGAGGAGGTGCCTGGTGAACTCACTGTGGTGGATGTTAATTTGTGTTTATTGTGTGTTTTGCAGGCAACGAAATTTCGTTCAGACCGAAAGGTCTTGAATGACAAATAAAGGAATCTAATCTAATCTAATCTGTCAATAGTCAATCGCTCATGATCTTATGAGATAAGAGGGGCAGATCTGTACAGATTCATGATCTGTAAGGGAAACAAAAATGCCTCAGCTTTGTGGATGCCCTGATCCAAGCTGCCAACACGTTTTCCTTTTTCTTCACCTTTCTTTTCTGCGGACAATGTGGCTGATATCATGCATGTGTGCCACATGTATAGAGAGCAGCTTTAGTATATTATAAAACTTCACTATGATATATTCAAACACCAAGTCAGTGACATTAGATGCTTGTTCCTCCCCGTGTTTGGATATTCTCATGTCATTGTACCCCTGTGTTCATTTTTGCATCAGAATGGATGAAAGAGAAGGAGAGTGGAGCTGATTTCATTGCTCTTTCAATAAGTCGTTACGAGTAAGGTGAGCTGAATGGTTTCTTTCCATGCTATGTCATTCCATGACTGGGGTATGTTCTGGTAGCAGTGGTAAAATAATAAAGAGCCGGCTTTTTTTTTTTTTTTTTTTTTTTTTTTTTTTTTAATATTTTATTTTATTAGAAGTAAGTACAGTCATATGGCACCAAAGTGCCTAATATATATTTTCATAATACATTTTATGTACAACTTCTTTTTTTTTTTTTTTTGTTACACTGAAAAAAGATTAGAATAAGAAAAAGAAGTTAGATAGTAAAGGATAGAAAGATGTGAAATATATAGTGTGTGAAAAAAGAAAACGAGTAAATGAAGAAAGTTGAGAGAGAGAATAGAGAGAAGAAAAGAAAAAAAGAGGAGATCATTATTTATAGTCTTGACCAACCCTCGTCCAGTCCTGAAACAGTTATTTTTTACAATTGTGTTGTAAAAGAGCAGGCTTGGCAACTACATTTCATCAAAGGGGAGTGTGCACTTGTGCATTCCAGAGTGGAACACAATGAACGAGAACGAGAACATTGTGGAAAACTACTGGAGGGTGTTGAGAAACTGAAAGATCTACTTGTCAAAATACATAAGCATTTGGAAATGTGTTTTAGGGAAGTGAAGCATTAATAGCATTTTAAAATAAAAAATACAAGTAAATAGTCACTTCAGGAGAGGATGGTCATTAAATGTGAAAAACAAACTACTGGAGGAACTCAGCAAGTCATGGCAACATCTGCCTGACCCACCAACTTCATCCAGCACTTTGTTTTTGCTCAAGATTTTAGCATTTGTAGTCTCTTGTGTCCAGAGGAATCTTTCAGAGGAATTTTGGCCTTCTCTTCCCCTTTGTCAGTGAGCAAACAATGAAGGTAAACGTTATGTTAATCTTTATTACAAATGGCAGAGAAGGAAAGAAACTACCAGAAAAAATACAGAGCACAAATATGAGACAACACAAGAGTCTGATCTCAAAAAGTTGATCCTGGGGCCTCTGCTATTTTTAATTTATAGTAATGATTTGTGGGAAGAACAAAGTAATTTCATATTAAAATCAACCAACTATGCTAAAACATAATACTGAAGAAAACTGCCATGCAGGAACACAAGGCAAAAAATGATGGATTTGGAGGTTGGTTGGCAAATGTACTTTAAATGCATGAGAGGTGCAGCCCATTAGTGAGAAAAGATGATGCATCAGCAACATCATAGAAAATAAGAGTGTGAATGAAGTAAAAGTCTAAAGTCTAGGGATTCAGGTGAATAAAAGGGAGGCACAGTGGCACTGCTGGTAGAGCCACTGCCTCACAGTGCCTTGGATCCTAATTTGATCCTGACCCCAGGATGTGTGAAGTTTGCATGTTTTCCCTGTGACCACGTGGGTTACCTCTGGGTGCTCGGGTTTCCTCCCACATCCTAAAGACGTGCATTTTGTAAGTTAATTGGCTTCTGTAAATTTCCCCTAGTGTGTAGGAAGTAGATGTGAAAATGGGATAATATAGACCTAGTGCGAACGGGTGCTGGTGGTCACCCGTGGATTTGGTGCCAAAGTAACTGTTTCCATGCTGTATCTTTAAACTGAACTTAAACCTTAAAAATATTGCAGGTCAGAAAATCAAATTATATCCTAACAAAGCACTCAGATATATTTTAGTGTGCACAGAATATTAATGACACATTTCAATCTGCACCAAGGTACCACATTTTCACAAGTTCACAAGATCACAAGTTATAGGAGTAGAATTAGGCCATTTGGCCCATCAAGTCCACAGCCATTCAATCATGTCTGATCTCTGCCTCCTTATCCCATTTTCTTGCCTTCTCCTCATAACCCTTACAGCTGTACTAATCAATAATTTGTCTATCTGCCTTAAAGATATCCAGATACTTGGACTCCACAGCCCTCTGTGGCAATGAATGCCACAGATTAACTACGCTCTGACTAAAGCAGTTCCTCCTCACCTCCTTTCCAAATGAGCAACCTCTGGTCCTAGACTCTCCCACCAGAGGAAACACCCTTTCCACATCCACTCTATCTATGCCTTTCATTATTCTGTAAGTTTCAATGAGATCCCCCTTCAACCTTCTAAACTCCAGTGAGTAGAGGCCCAGTACTGTCAAACGCTCATCATATGTTAACCTACTCATTCCTGGATTCATTTTTGTAAACCTCCTCTGGACCCTCTCCAGAGCCAGCACAACCTTCCCCAGATATGGGGCCCATATTTGCTCACAGTACTTACATATTTGCTCACAGTACTCCAAATGCAGCCTGACCAGCACCTAAAAGAGCCTCGGCATTACATCTCTGTTTTTGTATTCTAGTCCTCGTGATATAAATGCTCGCATTGAATTTGCATTCCTTACTGTGGATTCAACTTGCAAATTATCTTTTTGGGAGACCTGCACCAGCACTTCTAAATCCCTTTGCACCTCTGATTTCTGGTTTCTCTCTCCATTTAGAAAATAAACTACGCCTTTATTCTTATTACCAGAATGCATGACTTTGCTATCCTGAATTTCATCTGCCACTTCTCTGCCCATCCTAACCTGTCCAAGTCCTTCTGCAGAGTCCTCACTTTCTCTACACTGCCTGTCCCTCCACCTCTCTTAGCATCATCTGCAAACGTGGCCACAACGCCTTCAATCGCCTTATCCAAATCATTAATATACAACGTGAAGAGAAGCGGCCCCAACACCGATCCTTGCTGAACTATTCTTGATTAGTACAGGTGTCAGAGGTTATGGGGAGAAGGCAGGAGAATGGGGTTAGGAAGGAGAGATAGATCAGCCATGATTGAATGGCGGAGTAGACTTGATGGGCCAAATGGCCTAATTCTACTCCTATCACTTATGACCTTATGACCTTATGACTTTAAGAACTCCGCTAGTCACTGGCAGCCACCAAGAAAAAGCGCCCTTTTATTGCAACTCTTTGCCTTCTGCCATCCAGCCAACCCACTATCCATGCTAGTATATTCCCTTCAATACCATGGGCTCTCATCTTCCCCAGCAGCCTGACATGTGGCACCTTATCAAGGGCCTGAAAATATAAGTAAACAACATCTACAGCCTCCCCTCTGTTTGGCCTGCTAATAACTTCCTCAAAGAACTCCAGCAGATTTGTCAGGCAAGATCTTTCCTTCACAAAACCATGCTGACTTCTCGCACTGTTTTGTTCAAAAGGGAACTGCAGATGCTGGAATATCGAAGGTACACAAAATTGCTGGGGAAACTCAGCGGGTGCAGCAGCATCTATGGAGCGAAGGAAATAGGTGACGTTTCGGGCCGAAACCCTTCTTCAGACCCAGACTTCTCGCACTGTCTGCTTTGAGTTCCACTTCCTCTCTCTAGTTACACTTGGCATCAGACTATTAATAAGAACGTTGGATAAGATAGAACTGGTGGGAATGGGTCGCCGATGGTTGGTGTGGACTCGGTGGTTCGAAGGGCCTGTTCCCATGTTGTGTCTCTCCAAACGGCATCCTGAATTCAAAACCATCCAGGGATTTCAATTTGGTTAATAATCTGGAATTTTAAAAAGTAATTGGTAATGATAACCAGAAAGCTACCAGCTTATTGTAGCTGATTAACTAATATGCTACATGGCCAGGGGAGAAATTACTCAGCTATTCTCGGTCTCCATGGAGCACCCAACTGAAACCGTTCCCAAGATTTCAACCAACTTAGGCAGCATCTATGTACTTGCTCAAGGTTCTGACCGACTGCACCAAGTAGGCTATATACTTCTGAGTTTTGTTTTAGTGGGGCTAGTGGTTGGGTAGGAAAGTAATGGAGAAGGAGTTGGAGGGCAGAGGTTACAGTAGGTGAGAGAATGAACAGGGAAGAGAAGAGATGGGGTGGAAGGAAATCTGTGGCTCCGAGGGAACAAAGGAGGGTGGGAATCCTGTTGGGAACTGTAGATTGATGATGCATGTCCTTACCCTTTGTGTAGGTAATAGAGAAGTCATCAATCTACAGGAACGAAGACAGAAAGGAAGCAGGAGGCTGAGTGAAAGCACAAAAGACAATAGAGGTGGGACACAACTGAAAAGGGTAGAAAGAGTGCAGGAAGGAACTGCATATGCTGGTTTAAACTGATGATAGACACAAAAAGCTTGAGTAACTCAGCAGGACAGGCAGCATTTCTGGAGAGAAGGAATGGGTGACGTTTTGGGTCAAGACCCTTCTTCAGACTGGTAGAAAGTGTTTGGGGATAGTGTGGACTGAAATAAATGATATTTGGTGTCAGGAAGATGAAAGGTGAGTGGGGCAAAGAGATGGTGGGTGGAGGACCAGGGCCAACAAGGAGGCAGTGGGCAAGGATACGTTTGCCTGAGCCCATACCTCTATGAGTGCACGTACGGGTGTGTGTTTGTGCGTGGACAGGTGTTCACACGCAAGTCCTCATAATGTGCATCAGGATCATCATGGTGTACATAACGAGAACATGTGTGCTAATCCATGGCATCCAAATGAAACACCTCGTTACTTCCACTCTTCTCATTTCTGCATCATGGGTTTGTTGGTGATATTCTTATTTGAAAAGTCAGAAATACCTACAAACACTCAAAGCACAACATTAAGAAAGGCCTGTTTCCATCCTGTATCTTTCAACCAATTCAAAAACCTGGGTTCTCTCTCAAACATCAAGAGTCAAGTGTTTTATTGTCACATGTCCCAGATAGAACAATGAAATTCTTCTTCGTATGACGTGCACAGCCTAAAGTTGTAGGACAACTTGTTCTATTTGCTCTTATTTGATTGTGCACGCCGGGCTGATTGCATTCGTCGAAACAGGGCGGACCACATGAAGGTTGCAATCTCCCACCCGTATGAAATTCTTACTTGCTGCAGCACAACATAATATGTAAACATAGTACACTGTAAATAATATGATAAACGCAAGAGAGAGAAACAAAAAATTCAGTGTGTATATATACACACACACATACTCACATATATTTATATATCTATATATATACACTAAACTAATTGGGACCCGTTAGGTCCATGTTCACATGGGAGGGCTGGTCCCGCAACGCAATATTCCACCTCTACACCAATTCCAATATTGCTGGCCAGTGGGGGAGGGGGGGGGGGGGGGTGCTTTCTTGAGCGCTCGCATGGTGTTGTGGGCCGAAGTTACTGGTTTCCAGAGGGCTAGTATGGACATTGTGGGCCAAATGGATTCTTGGGCTGGCAGCTCAATCACTGAGACCACTCACACACACACACAGACACTCACACACACACACACACACACACACAGAGACACTCGCACATACTCACACACACTCACACTCGCACATACTCACTCACACTCACACTCGCACATACTCACTCACACTCGCACATACTCACTCACACTCACACTCGCACATACTCACTCACACTCACACTCGCACTCGCACACACATACACACTCACACTCGCACATACTCACTCGCAAACACACTCACACACTCACACACTCACACACTGACACACTCATACACACTCACTGACAAATACACACACACTCACTGACTGACACACCATATATGGCAGTAAACTTTCTTGAATACTCACACGGCTGAGTGCGGCCTCTCCACTTTGGGGCTTCCGCAGTCAGCGGCACTTCCGCAATCAGCGTGACCTCTGCACTTACCGGAAATTGCACAATCAGCGCGATCTCTGCACTTACCGGAAATTACGCAATCAGCGCGACCTGTCCGCTAAGCGGAAGTCACGAAATGAGCCGGACTTTTGAACCAAATACAGTCGGACCGAATAACGCATTTATTCCTTCCAAACATAGTCAGACCTAATAAAACATTGCAGTTTCAAGCACAGGCAGGGCAGCTGGACAAACAACTCATGGCATTGTCATTGGCTAACATAGAAACATAAATAATAGGTGCAGGAGGCCATTCGGCCCTTCGAGCCAGCACCGCTATTCATTGTGATCATGGCCGATCGTCCCCTATCAATAAGCCGTGCCTGCCTTCTCCCCATATCCCTTGACTCCACTAGCCCCTAGAGCTATATCTAACTCTCTTAAATCCATCCAGTGACTTGGCCTCCACTGCCCTCTGTGGCAGGGAATTCCATAAATTCACAACTCTCTGGGTGAAAAAGTTTTTTCTCACCACAGTCTTAAATGACCTCCACTTTATTCTAAGACTGTGGCCCCTGGTTCTGGACTCGCCCAACATTGGGAACATTTTTCCTGCATCTAGCTTGTCCAGTCCTTATAGAATTTTATATTTTTCTATAAGATGCCCCCTCATCCTTCTAAATTCCAGTGAATACAAGCCCAGTCTTTTCAATCTTTCCTCATATGACAGTCCCACCAACCCAGGGATCAATCTCGTGAACCAATGCTGCACTGCCTCAATCACACGGATGCCCTTCCTCAAATTAGGAGACCAAAACTGTATACACAATACTCCAGATGTGGTCTCACCAGAGCCCTATACAACTGCAGAAGAACCTCTTTACTCCTATACTGAAATCCTCTTGTTATGAAGGCCAACATTCCATTAGCTTTCTTCACTGCCTGCTGTACCTGCATGCCAACTTTCAGTGACCGGTGTACAAGGACTCCCAGGTCTCGCTGCACCTCCCCCTTACCTAACCTAACCCCATTGAGATAATAATCTGCCCCCTTGTTTTTCCCGCCAAAGTGGATAACCTCACATTTATCTATATTATACTGCATATGCCACGCATCTGCCCACTCACTCAAACTGTCCAGTTCACCCTGCAACCTCCTAACATCCTCTTCACAGTTCACACTGCCACCCAGCTTTGTGTCATCCTCAAACTTTCTAGTGTTGCTCCTAATTCCCTCTTCCAAATCATTAATATATATGGTAAACAGTTGTGCCCCCAACACCGAGCCTTGCGACACTCCACTCGCCACTGCCTGCCATTCTGAAAAGGACCCGTTCACTCCTACTCTTTGCTTCCGGTCTGCCAACCAATTTTCTATCCATGTCAACACCCTACCACCAATACCATGTGCTCTAATTTTAGTCACCAGTCACCCATGCGGGATCTTATCAAAGGCTTTATGAAAGTCTAGATACACTACATCCACTGGCACCCCTTCATCCATTTTACTTGTCACATCCTCAAAAAATTCCAGAAGATTAGTCAAGCATGATTTCCTTTTCATAAATCCATGTTGACTTGGACTAATCCTTTTACTGCTATCCAAATGCCCCATTCTTACCTCTTTAATAATTGACTCCAGCATCTTTCCCACCACCGAAGTCAGGCTAACTGGTCTGTAATTCCCTGTTTACTCTCTCGCTCGACTTCCAGCGACTCTTTGCTGTGTTATACATCTTTTCTTTATGTTTTATTCTATCCTGAACTATTCTTTTAGTTTTATTCTATCTTGGGGTCCTGAACCAACCTGATTTTCCCTGTCTACCTGCATATTGAAATCCCACATCACCACAGTGGCATTACCTTTGTTACATGCCAGTTTTAACTCCTGCTGCAACTTAGACCCTACATCCAGGCTACTATTTGGGGATCTATAGATGACACCAATTAGTGTCGTCTTGCCTTTACAATTCCTCAACTCAATCCACAGTGACTCCACCTCGTCAGTCCCTATGTCTTCCATCACAAGGGACTGAATTCCATCCATCACCAGCAGAGCTACCCCCCCCCCCTCCTCTGCCCACGTGCCTGTCCTTTCTATAGGATGTATAACCCTGAATATTAAGTTCCCAGGCCCGATCCTCCTGCAGCCACGTCTCAGTAATCCCCACAATGTCATATCTAGCAACCTCTAACTGAGCCTCAAGCTCATCTACTTTACTTTTTATACTTTGCGCATTCATATACAATTCTTTTAATTCCTTACGCATTTCACCTTTCACATCGATCCCTATTGCACTTCGTCATACTCTCCTATCCCTTTGTGAGCTTCCTTTCCCGTTAATTCTGGGGTCATTAACCATCCCTTTACTCTCTTTCCCTTTAACTCCGTCCTCGACTATCCCATTTGACACCCCACCTCCTTATTCAGTTTAAAACCACCTGTGTAGCAGTGGCAAACCTGCCTGCCAGAATGCTGGTCCCCCATCTGTTAAGGTGCAATCCGTCCCCTTTGTACAGTTCCCCCTTACTACAAAACAGATCCCAGTGATCTAAGAATCTAAATCCCTGCCCCCTGCACCAGTTCCCCAGCCATACGTTCAGGTCCCTTATCTCCCTGTTCCTGCTCTCGCCAGCATGAGAAACTGGAAGCAAACCGGAGATAACAACACTGGAGGTTCTGCTTTTCAGCATTTTTCCAAACTCTCTGTCACACTGCAGAATATTCATCCCCTTCTTTCCGACATCGTTTGTGCCAACATGCACTACCACTTCCGGCTGTTCACCTTCGCCCTTGAGGATTTTCTGCACTCTGTCCGTGACATCCTGGATCCTGGCACCTGGAAGGCAGCACACCATCCTTGAATCCTGTCTGTTCCTGAAGAAACCCCTGTCCGTACCTCTCACAATGGAGTCTCCAATTACAATGGCGTTGCCTGAAGTTGGCCTCTTTGGTTTTGGCTCAACAGCCCTTTTTGCTTCGCAAGCCAATCTGCCGCTCATTGTGATAACGTCTTCTGTCCCGACAGCTTCTAAGTGGGCGAACCTGTTCACATGATGTACAAAATAGAAACATAGAAAATAGGTGCAGGAGGAGGCCATGCAGCCCTTCGAGCCAGCACCGCCATTCATTGTGATCATGGCTGATCGTCCCCTATCAATAACCCGTGCCTGCCTTCTCCCTATATCCCTTGACTACACTAGCTCCTCGAGCTCTATCTAACTCTCTTAAATCCAACAACCGGGAATCTTGGAATTCCATGTTTCCCTCCCTTTCTCACCGTCACCCACCTTCTCTCTTCCAGTACCTTAGGTGTAACAATCTTGCTGTAGGACTTAGAATCATAGAATCATAGAAAGTAGGTGCGAGAGTAGACCATCAGGTCCGTCGAGCCCGCACCACCATTCACTCATGGCTGAACACTAAACAGACACACTTACCCACAAACAGTAGACACAAGACACAGAACACAAGACACTACCCTCCCCTCTATACCGCTATCACCCCTCTCCACCCCAAGAACCGCGTGATCTCCTGGGGGAGGCAAAAAACCGGATAAAAACCCAGGTCCAATTCGGGAAAAAAATCCGGGAAATTCCTCTCCGACCCCAATCCAGGCGATCGACACTTGTCCAGGAGATCACTCAGGTCTACTATACTAACCATACCTAGGTCCATATCCCTGCCCTCTCCCCGTAGCCCCTTATCCCCTTGGCAGCTAAAAAACCATCTATTTTTGACTTAAATAAATTTAACGTTACTGCTTCCACTGCTCCCTGGGGCAGTGAATTCCACAAACTAACCACCCTCTGGGTGAAGAAGTTCTTCCTCATCTCAGTTTTAAAAGAGCCCCCCCTCACTCTGCAACTATGTCCCCTAGTTCTAGCCTCCCCGATCATTGGGAACATCCTCGGTGCATCCACCCGATCAAGGCCCCTCACGATCTTATACGTTTCAATGAGATCGCCTCTCATTCTTCTAAACTCCAAAGAGTAGAGTCCCAGCTTACTTAACCTTTCTTCATATGTCAATCCCCTCATTGCAGGAATTAATCTTGTAAACCTTCGCTGCACTGCCTCCAGGGCTAGTACATCCTTTCTTAAGTATGGACCCCAGAACTGTACACAGTATTCCAAATGTGGTCTCACTAATACCGTGTACAGCGCATTTAGATAAAGCACTTTCAGATGATTTTTACTACCCTTCCTTTCCGTTTTTGCCCCTTTTACATCTAGAGCTTTATCTTCACACATTCTGGATCCTCCTGTCACATTTTGATTTTCCGCTTCCCTAGCCTCCCTTAGCTCACTGTACCCTTACTAAACCACTGTACCTTTAACCAAAAAGCAGAAATGCTAACCTGAGGTTGCACCCAATCAGCTGCTTCCTCTAGTCTGCTCCCACCAATCAGCGGCTTCCCCAGAAACCCTCCCTATGGAGTGTGGAACGTTACGGGATTTGGTAAGCCCTGACCCTCCACCGCTGTCTCCAACGGTCCTGGGTCCCCGCGAGAACAAGCCCCGTGCCCGACCCAAGCCCTCACCGCCCTGACCCTCCACCGCTGTCTCCAACGGTCCTGGGTCTCCGCGAGAACAAGCCCCGTGCCCGACCCAAGCCCTCACCGCTCTGACCCTCCACCGCTGTCTCCAACGGTCCTGGGTCCCCGCGAGAACAAGCCCCGTGCCCGACCCAAGCCCTCACCGCTCTGACCCTCCACCGCTGTCTCCAACGGTCCTGGGTCTCCGCGAGAACAAGCCCCGTGCCCGACCCAAGCCCTCACCGCTCTGACCCTCCACCGCTGTCTCCAACGGTCCCTGGGTCCCCGCCGAGAACAAGCCCCGTGCCCGACCCAAGCCCTCACCGCTCTGACCCTCCACCGCTGTCTCCAACGGTCCTGGGTCTCCGCGAGAACAAGCCCCGTGCCCGACCCAAGCCCTCACCGCTCTGACCCTCCACCGCTGTCTCCAACGGTCCTGGGTCTCCGCGAGGAACAACTCAGTTTCTCGGACGAACCTGAGGTCATCCATTTGCTTCTCCAGTTCCTCAACACGGTCCTTCAGGAGATGTACCTGGACGCACTTCTCACATTTGTAGCAGCCAGAGGCACCAGCGGTGTCCTTCACCTCCCACATACTGCAAGCATCACACTGAATCAGCTTGCTTGACATCTCCTTCTTTCATCTCTCCCTCTCCAGCATTTTGCGTAGCCTCCTCTCCTCAGCCTCCTCGCCGAAGACTCTCAAGTCAAAGACTCGCACTTTTCTCACAAGGCCGCTCCCTCACTGCCATTCCCTAAGAGCCGTCCTGCTAATATTGCCTAATTTACCAATTTACAAACCAAATTCCTCAGTTTTAAACTGTTTTCCCCCTCTGGCTCACTTCTAACTCTCCTTCCACTCGGGCTAGAGCCAATCAGTGCTTTCTCCTGCTTCTCTTTGTTGCTGTTGCTTCAAAATCAACGGGAGGTCTGAGTAAAGTCTGCCTGTGCTTTGCCTCTCCTTTTCAACTGATTTCCCCCTCTGACTCACTTCTAACTCTCCTCCCACTCAGGCTAGAGCCAGTCAGTGCATTCTCCTGCTTCTCTGTGTTGCTGTTGCTTCAAAATCCACGGGAGCTCTAACAAATCATTTAATGCAAGTACTTTGCAGACTTACAGTTCAGTTGATTCACAGCTTAGATTGAGAGTCGTGGCCTCCCCTCGCAATCTTGCAGAGTGACTGAGTCACGTGCAGGCATCCGGGGTTTTATAGTCTTGCCCCCCCCCCCCTCCCCCGGAAGGGGCGTTACCTTCATCGCGGTGATTTCTAGGCGAGAGGATCTCAAGGTTTTTTAAACACTCATAACTTTTTTATTTTTCATCGATGGGAAAAATCCTCTGGGCCTGCTTAGGGGAGGAGGACTGTGAGTAAGATGGCCAAAAATCATAGCGATATATGGTAACGTATTTTCTAAAATCAATATACAGTGCAGACAGGAAGTGGTCAAGATGAGACTTTTAATTATATAGATAACACATCAACCCACTTGATTGGAACTTCATCCACCACCTTAAAATGTCTAGGAAGGAATTGTAGATGCTTTTTTAAACTGAAGATAGACTCAAAAAGCTGGAGTAACTCAACGGGAGAGAAAGCAGAGGCTACCTGCAGTTAGAGAAGCCAAGGTTCATACCGCTGGGGTGGAATCTACCCAAGCAAAATATGAGGTGCTGTTACTCCAATTTGCACTGGGCCTCACTCTAACAATGGAGGAGGGGGAGTTGAAGTGCTGAGCCACCGGGAGATCAGCTTGGTTAACGCGGACTGAGTGGAGGTGTTCAGCGAAACGATTGCCGAGCCTGCGCTTGGTCTCGCCGATGTAGAGAAGTTGACACCTGGAACAGCGGGTGCAGTAGATTAGGTTGGAGGATGTGCACGTAAACCTCTGCCTCACCTGGAAAGACAGTTTGGGTCCTCGGATGGAGTTGAGGGGGGAGGTAAAGGGACAGGTGTTGCATTTCCTGCGGTTGCAGGGGAAAGTACCTGGGGAGGGGGTGGTTTGGGTGGGAAGGGACGACTTGACCAGGGAATTGCGGAGGGAACGATCTCTGCAGAAAGCAGAAAGGGGTGGAGATGGAAAGATGTGGCCAGTAGTGGGAACCCTTTGGAGGTGGTGAAAATGTAGAACAGTGGTACTTAATCTGGGGGTCATGACACCCCCCATGGGAGTTATTTGGGGTTTTTCCGGGGGTCATGAAGGGGTTGTAAATAATATCAATTTGTTGGCTGGAGTAGAGATACGGGCAGCAGCATTGGTGGCTTTCTGAAAACAGTGAAGGTCGGTGACAGTGGCTGCGGTGGCCCCGCCCGGGGAGGTGGTGAGAGTTGGCAGCTGCGGCTGTTTTAGTGGTCCGGGCCTGGGTTTGGATATGACAGTGGGTGTGGGTGTGTCAGTGGGTGTGTGTGAGCAGGGCTGCCAACTCTCACGATTTGAGCGTGACACTCACGCATTTCAGCCAATTCTCACGCTGAAGACAGAATTCTCACGCTGACACGCTGTCTTCAGTCCCTGCACAGCAAAGATCCTATAGCGGAGCACAGTTTGTCTCTTTGCGCCGCATGACAGCGATCTGCACGGATTGGGGAAGCGCGTCGGTCCCGGGCAGCGGGTGTCAGCACTTTTGTGCGCCGTCTACGAGCACTGCGCTTCCGGCTGCCGCGGCAACCTCGCTGCCTCCCTCCCTCCTGCCCTTCAACTCACACGGCAGCGCCAACGCCGCCAATCCACGCTACACCGTGCCCGCCAGACTCCCCATTGGGCGGCCGGGGAAAGAGAGGGAGGGGAGAAAGAGAGAGAGAGAAAGAAAACAAGGGAAGGATGGAGGCAAAGAGAGACAGGGGGAGGGAATGTAGTAAGGGGCTTGAAGGAAGGAAAGGAGAAAGGGGAGAAAGAGGAAGCGTGAGGAAAAAGAGGGAGGGTGGGAAAGACAGGGAGGGTGAGGAAAGGGAGGGGGGGAGGAAAGAGGGAGGGGTGGGAGGGAGGAAAGAGGGAGGGAGGGGGGAAAGTGGAGGAAAGAGGGAGG
This sequence comes from Amblyraja radiata, assembly GCF_010909765.2. Taxonomy (NCBI): domain Eukaryota; kingdom Metazoa; phylum Chordata; class Chondrichthyes; order Rajiformes; family Rajidae; genus Amblyraja; species Amblyraja radiata. The sequence goes on along the minus strand of NC_045956.1, from coordinate 90,056,655 downwards.
GAGTGGGAGGATGGAGGGAGGGAAGGAAAGGTGTGTGTGTGTCTGTTTCCCTGCGTGAGTCTCCTTGTGTGTGTGTGTGTGTGTGTGTGTATGTGTCTCCCTGTGTGTGTGTGCGTGTCTCTGTGTGTCTCCCTGTGTGTGTGTGTGTGTGTGTGTGTGTGTGTGTGTGTGTGTGTGTGTGTGTGTGTGTGTCTCCCCATGTGTGTGTGTCTCCCTGTGTGTGTGTGTCTGTGTCTCCCTGTGTGTGTGTGTGGCTGTGTCTCCGTGTGTGTGTGTGTGTGTCTGTGTCTCCCTGTGTGTGTGTGTGTCTCCCCGTGTGTGTGTCTGTCTGTCTCCCTGTGTGTGTGTCTGTCTCCCTGTGTATGTGTGTCTGTCTCCCTGTGTGTGTGTGTGTCTGTCTCCCTGTGTGTGTGTGTGTGTGTGTCTGTCTGTCTACCCGTGTGTGTGTGTGTCTGTCTCCCTGTGTGTGTGTGTGTCTGTCTCCCTGTGTGTGTGTGTGTGTGTGTCTGTCTCCTTGTGTGTGTTTGTGTGTGTGTGTGTGTGTCTGTCTCCCTGTGTGTGTGTGTGTGTGTGTCTGTCTCCCTGTGTGTGTGTGTGTGTGTGTCTGTCTCCTTGTGTGTGTTTGTGTGTGTGTGTGTGTCTGTCTCCCTGTGTGTGTGTGTGTGTGTCTGTCTCCCTGTGTGTGTGTCTGTCTGTCTCCCTGTGTGTGTGTGTGTGTGTGTGTCTGTCTCCCTGTGTGTGTGTGTGTGTGTGTGTGTGTGTGTGTGTGTGTGTGTGTGTGTGTGTGTGTGTGTGTGTGTGTGTGTGTGTGTGTGTGTCTGTCTCCCTGTGTGTGTGTGTGTCTTTCTTTGTGTATGTGTCTCCATGTGCGTCTGTTGTCAGATCCTGGCCTTATACAGGGCTGCCAACTCTCACGCTTTGAGCGTGAGAGTCACGCATTTCAGCCAATTCTCACGCTGTCTTCAGTCCCTGCACAATTTGTCTTTTTGCGCCATATCACAACGATCTGTGCGGTCTGAGGAACACACTCTTGGACGCTTGGAGGTCCAGACTCGGCACTTTCCTACCAGAGACCGTGGCTTCAGGATGTCATAGGCCGCAGGCCGGCAGTCGGAGCTCTTCTCTGGCGATCCCCAGCGAGGGATCCCAGGCTCTGGATGGTAAGTCCGCGCCATGCCCCAGGCTAGAAGCTCCGCAGACCACAGCTCCACGATATCAACGTATTGAATCAATAGTATTGAATGAAACTTTGCCAGAACAATACATTTTCATGCTGTGATTCAACATTTTTCACAAAAAAAGGCAAGGAAAGCTCTTTATTTAAAGTAAATACTAAGCCTATCTACCTTCTTTTACTTTTACTAATTATTTTGTAAAAGTTAAGGCAGATTTCCCTTTCGAATGACACAGTCCAAGGTTGAATCTCGGATATGAGTAATGATATTCTGCTGCAAGTAGTGAGCGCTGTGAAGAGCAGTCCAGTGTATTCACTACAACTGGACGAGTCAACAGTTGTTGCCTCATGTTCCCAACTGCCAGTCTACATTCATTACCTCGATGGAGAAGCCATGAAGGAGGAGTACCTGTTCTTGGAGCCATTGGCTACTACCACTCCCGAGTGGAAGATGGAAGATGTGTTCAGAATGCTGGAAGCCTTCCTCATCAAACATGAGCTTGGCTGGGAATGCCTTGTCGGGGTGTGTACAGATGGTTGGTTTCAGATCCAGCTTCCAAGGCTTCGTGAAGGATGTTGCTCCCCATGTCTCCTCCACCTACTGCATGATACATCACCATGCTTTAGCAATGAAACTCTCCCTCCTGGTCTTCGAGAAGTGCTTTCAGATGTGGTGAAGATTGTGAACCACATCTGAGGGAGCGTAACAAACTCAAGAATCTTCAAAGCGATGTGAAGAAATGGATGCCGATTTCACTGTTCTGATATTCCCCCACACAGAGATGCGCTGGCTTTTGTGTGGTAAAGTTCTCAATTGTGTGTGTAGCCCTGTGTAACTTCATATTAGTTTTTCTTATTAAGAGATTTATATAAGTTTTGCTGTGAATATGTGTTCTGCATTTGATTTGTTGTTAATGAGTTAGATCATTTTTCCTGTGTGGTGATTGGTTTGGGGGCGGGAGCTGGGAATTGTGGGTAATCAAAGTCCAGGAGAGAGAGAGAAGAAGTCCAGAAGAAGACAGAAGAAGCCTAGGCTAACTGCTACCCCTTCAGCTCGGAGGGGTGGATTAAAGACTGTCGCTGTTTGGACTTTGTGATTACGAGGAGAGTGAGAGCAGCGGTTAGCTGAGCCCTGGAGACAACGAGGGAGAAGGATGATTTCTGCCACATGGGGTCCTCTCTGGTCAGCCAACTCCCCGCCATCTTGTGAGCTTCTGCACTGTGCACTTGTCAGCTTCCACTGTATTTGGCCGCGACGCTCTCCAGCTTCGACCAGGCCTGCAACGTGGGGTTATTCTTGTTTTGTTTTTAATGTTGCCGGCTTGTGTGAGTGAGTGTGTGGGCCCACACAGTAATTAATACTTAAAGGTACTATAAAGTTTTTGTTTCCCGACTTTTGTATTAAAGTGCCTATAGCAGTTGTAGTATAATGGCTACTAAAGCAGACTCTCAGTTAGCAGCTAAGCTTCATAGCTGGTGTAGTGAAGCATGCTTAGACCCAAACATGCTTTTGTCCTGTTTGACGTGCCGACTAATACTGACCAAGCAGACATTGAAGAGACTGTTCAGACAGTAAAGGCACTTGGGAGAGTAAAGGTACGGGACGTCCAAAGTGACATTCAGACTGGCAGCAACCTGGTACTCTGTGAATGCCGTGAAGTTGTACAGCCAGATCGCATTCTCCCCCAACTGTAGCCAGTGAAGTGAGGCTCAGAATGGAAAATTTTCCTCTTCAATGAACCTGTGAGCCCAGCTGAAGATTTTTTAGCTAAGCTAAACAAACTAATGACTGATGAAGGAAAATCAGTAAATGATGTTCAAGCCATGCTGACTACAGAGTCATTAAGAGACCCTCTGGAAGAGAGGTGAGTCAGCTTATCTTACCTGCTCAGTACAAATCAATGGTTCTGAAGTCCATGCACGACGACATTAGTCACCTCGGCATTGAAAGAACCACAGATCTTGTCAGAAACCGATTTTACTGGCCCAAAATGGCCTCTGAGATTGCAACCTACATCCAGAACTGTGGGAGATGTGTGGCCCGGAAGTCCCTTCCAAACAGAGCTGCCCCTATGCAACAGATCACGAGTAATGGACCGTTGTACTTGGTCTGCATGGATTTCCTTTCTATTGAGCCCGACTCCAAAGGCATTGCCAATGTGCTGGTCATCACAGATAATTACACAAGGTATGCTCAGGCATTCCCGACCAAAGATCAAAAGGCCCTCACCGTGGCTAAAGTCCTCTTTGAAAAGTTCTTTGGTCACTACGGACTGCCAGCCCGCATCCACTCAGATCAGGGTCGCGACTTTGAGAGCAAAATTATCAAAGAGCTCCTGACCATGCTGGGCATTCGCAAGTCGAGAACCTCTCTGTACCACCCTCAGGGAGACCCCCAACCTGAGAGATTCAATCGTACTCTCCTGTCCATGCTTGGCACCCTTGATCCAGCTCTAAAGCCCAAATGGAGCCAACACATAAGCCAGCTAGTGCATGCTTATAACAGCACCCAGAATGATGCAACAGGGTACTCACCCTACTTTTTAATGTTCGGGAGAGAGGCGCGGCTACCAGTGGATCTTTGTTTTGGCATTGGTTGGGAGGAAGAGGATGGTCTTAAGCATCACCAATATGTGGCCAAAATGAAAAAAGAGTTGCGGGATGCTTACCAGCTAGCAGCTGAAGCAGCTTCCAAAAACCATGAATGGAACAAAAGACTCTATGATGCAAGAGTGAGAAATCAGACACTGCAAGAAGGAGACCGTGTCCTGGTTCGCAATCTTGGCATCACTGGAAAACACAAGCTACAGGACAGATGGAACCCCTTGCCCTATGTGGTGATAGCACAGTTGCCCAATCTTCCGGTGTATCGTGTGAAACCAGAGAGAGGAACAGGCATAGTGAAAACAATGCACAGAGATCACTTGCTTCCCATTGGTTACTTGGTAAGACTGCCTACTACTGCAGAGAGGAAAACACAACCAAAGAAACCAGTAACCAGAGCACAGAAAGTAAAGTGTCAAGCCCAAAACCCAGAACATGTGAGTCAAGAGACACCGACTTCAGGGTCTGAAGAGGAGAGTAATTACTACTTACCCCAGCTAAAGCTCTGTCTACGTCCGCAAGCCCAAAACACAGAACATGTAAGTCAAGAGGACCAGACTTCAGAGTCTGAAGAGGAGAGTAATTATTACTTACCCCAGCTAAAGCTCTGTCTACGTCCGCAAACCCAAGGCGTGGAGGCTGAACACAGACATGGTCCGGTCATGATAGATACAGCTATCAGCGTCTGCTCCAATGATCATGACTCACCTGAAGAGGAGGATCAAGTGGATGAACTGCCAGTAGCAACAGAAGATCTGGAAGAACCCTTACAGCCACACCAAGACTCTGTGGTGGACACAGAGCTGGGGGAGGGAGACGTCCCTACCCCTAGCACCTCGGCTGTGGTTGCTGAGTCCTCCCAGACACCCTGTGCCAAACGGCTTGTGAAACCTGTCCTACGCCTCAGTTATGACAAACTTGGACAGCCGACTGACAGACCTGTGATGATAGTTTATAGAGGCCTGATTATTCAAATATGCTGTGACACAGAGACCACAGACACTAGTAAACCAAGATTAACGTTAAGTTCAGAATCCATCTAAAGAGCCCAAGTAAGCAGATGTGTTTAGTGCACAGTAGGTTAGCCTGATAGGGACATCAGACGTTTAGCAGGGGGAGGGTGTAGCCCTGTGTAACTTCATATTAGTTTTTCTTATTAAGAGATTTATATAAGTTTTGCTGTGAAAATGTGTTCTGCATTTTGATTTGTTGTTAATGAGTTAGATCATTTTTCCTGTGTGGTGATTGGTTTGGGGGCGGGAGCTGGGAATTGTGGGTAATCAAAGTCCAGGAGAGAGAGAGAAGAAGTCCAGAAGAAGACAGAAGAAGCCTAGGCTAACTGCTACCCCTTCAGCTCGGAGGGGTGGATTAAAGACTGTCGCTGTTTGGACTTTGTGATTACGAGGAGAGTGAGAGCAGCGGTTATCTGAGCCCTGGAGACAACGAGGGAGAAGGAAGATTTCTGCCACATGGGGTCCTCTCTGGTCAGCCAACTCCCCGCCATCTTGTGAGCTTCTGCACTGTGCACTTGTCGGCTTCCACTGTATTTGGCCGCGACGCTCTCCAGCTTCGACCAGGCCTGCAACGTGGGGTTATTCTTGTTTTGTTTTTAATGTTGCCGGCTTGTGTGAGTGAGTGTGTGGGCCCACATAGTAATTAATACTTAAAGGTACTATAAAATATTGATTTATTGAGTGTTGGGTTTTTTTGAATATCTGTGTGAGAAACACCAGTAAAACACCATATTTTTGGTTATTGATATTTTATTTTGTATTTCCCTGACCAACATATCATTTATTTTAATTAATAGAATAAATGTGAAGGTAATTCATTGGAACATAGTTGTCAGTTGATTTATTTTAACTGTTTCTACAGTAGGGTATACCATTTAATATTGAAATTAAAGGTGCCCTATTGCCCAAATTAAGAGAGTGCATAAATATTTAAATTAAGGGTTAACTAACACCTATAAGGGAATTAAAGTTTACGAACCTGGGGTGCAGCTCATGTAGAGGGCAAAGAAGCGCTACATGTGATTCAACTTCGAGAGGAAATAGTGCTGTTCTTGGAGAGAGGGTGCACTGAGAAGGAGAATCAGCTTCATGACAAGATGCAGGATGAACGGTTCGTGATGAAGGTTGCCTACTTGGCTGACTTCTTTGCCGGGGTGAATTCCTGGAACCTGTCACTTCAAGGAAACCTCCCAATGCTACACACGGCTCATGACAAAGTGTCAACGTTCAGGAGGAACCTTTACCAGAGAAGAGTCCAAGGCGGTGACACGACTATCTTCCCTGAGATGACGGCTCTCCTGGATGCTACGCCAGATGCTGAATGCCACTTCCACGAGGTGATCACGACTCACCTTCTGGTAATTAGTGAAGCCATCGAACGATGCTTCCCTGGACTGGACGACCGCTCTCGTGATGAGTGGATCATCCGACCCATTTCTCTTGAAGACTGTGCCATCAGCGATACTGACTTGATTGCTCGGCACATTTTGGCTGAAAGTGAAGGACTGTCCTGTTCTTTCGAAGAAGGCCCTGACCCTATTGGTCCAGTCTCCCTCAACCTATCGCTGTGAGGCTGGATTCTCAACCATGGTAACTCTGAAAACGAAGGTTTTGCGATCGACGCTTGCGATCGATGCTGACATGAGGTGCTGCCTGTCGAGCATTTGTCTTTGTTTTGATTGCCTGATGGCAGCGAAGCAAATTCAGCTATCCCATTGACTTTTAATAAATCAGCCTGTATTTATTTTCAATTTTTGTTTCCGCGGTCACGGTACTGACCAAGAATGTCTGATGGGGTCGTGGGGCCAAAAAGGTTAAGAACCACTGATGTAGGAGGGTGCAGACATGTAGAATATCCTGCTTATTTAAAGGACAAACAGGAGAGTGGTTTTCAAAGCTCAGCAAGATCAGGCCCAGCTGTCAGTCAGCCAGAGGCAACCCCAGCAGAGATAAAAACAGAGATCAAAGACGACAGAAATTTGTGACAAGTGAATTATTGCAAAAATGTAAAATCTGCATGGAACTATTGTACCTAAAATGATGCTGCAGGTGTTTTAAATCAGGGAAACACTTTGGAGCATCTTGAAATGCATCCTAGTATGTCCTGGCATGCCTGAATAAACTGATTTGTTCGAGACTCGGATTGCTTTGAAGCTCGATTGGGCCCCGCGAGAAAACCAGATTCAGGGTGCAGGTCAAACACACAGATCCATCCAACGTTCAAGAAGGCAGCTTAAAACAACCCTCTCAATGGCAATTAAGAAAGGGCAATAAATCTTGGCTTTGCCAGCAATGGCCAGAACCTGATTATTCAACAAATAAAAACAGAATTTGCTCTCTCAGGTGAATGCGAAAGATCTCAGGACACAATTCAATGGGTCAATAATAGTTCAATAGGTAGTTTATTGTCACGTACCTAAATACAGTGATCTTTTTTGTTTTCCATACATCCAGAAAAATCATGCTATAAATGAGCACAATCATCCAGATGTAAAAGAGTGTAACGATTATTGTCTATTAAAATAGATTTAGTAGATTTCTTCTGAGACAGAGCACAACATGACACCACATTCCATCGCTATCTTGTTCCTTTCACATTTCAAGTTCTAAACAATAATTGTATCTTATCTTGACCCTTAAGGCTCGTTGTCCTGGCAGCGGCACTGGATCAGTGATGATGGTTTGGCAGTCTCAAGAACGACAACTGAAGTTTTAAACAAACCTTTATTCGAAAGTTCGGTTTTCAGTACACAGGTTCCCTCGACACGTCTGGCCACATTGGTGGTCAATGCGGAACTGGCGCGCGAAAGCAAAACCGCGCGAAAACAAGCAGCCCCTCCCGAGTCACTTGACCGCGGCTTCCAAACGCTGGGTTCGATACCTGCGTGCGCCATTAGGCGCCGCTACATGGCCCTCCCCAAAATCCGCGGTATGGAAACGCACGGGGAACTAGACGGTTCGACCGGAACGCGTAGTCCGAGGTCGCGGGGTGAACAAAACAGTAGAGACCGGCAAAACAGAACCGGAGGAACGTGAAAAATGCGAGTGAGGGACGGGCATAACAAAGGGGACCGGAGATACATGACCGGGGGTAACAGGTGCAGAGGGCGGCAAAACGGCTGGTGGACGACCTCTACTCGGTGGAGTAGCCACTGTAACTGGGCTATCCTCGTCGACGTGTGCTGGCTTAAGGCGGCTCACGGAGACGAACTCCTCCTTGCCACCCATGTCCAACATAAACGTCGAGGCACCAGTACTCAGCATGTACACTGACCATCGTACACCCGCTGTAACGGCGAGCGGTGAGCATCTCTAAGGAGAAAAACATAAGCACAATCCTGTAACATAGTAGGCACATGTACCGCAGACGAACCATGCCGGGAAGTGGGAACCGGGACCAAAGCGCGTGCCCGCTCGCGAAGGTCAGCTAACAACGCCAAAGCCGGGACCTCTTGATCCCGGGGGACGGGCAGGAAATCCCAGGGAACTCCCAAATCTGAGCCGTAAACCAACTCGGCCGAGGAGGCTTTTAGGTCCTCCTTAGGCGTGGTCCTGATGCCTAGGAGGACCCAAGGTAACTGGTCGACCCAATCTGGGCCGGTGAGTCGGGCTTTCAACGCCGACGAGGTGCCTGTGGAAACGCTCAACTAAACCGTTGGACTCTGGATGATACGCGGTGGACTGATGCAGCTTCGTGCCATACAGCTGTGCCATACCACTCCACAGGGAGGACGTGAACTGGGCCCCACGATCGGTAGTGATATCAGAGGGGACCCCGAAATGAGCGACCCAATTCGAGACAATGGCCCTCACGCATGCCTCAGCGGAGGTATCCGTTAATGGTATCCCCTCCGCCCACCTGGTAAACCTGTCCACGATAGTCAGTAGGTGAGTAGCCCCGCGTGGACACGGCAAGGGGCCCACCAGGTCGACATGGATGTGCAGGAACCTGCCGTGCGGGACGGCGAAATCTTGGACCGGCGGGCGCACATGTCTATGTACCTTGGAAGTCTGGCATGGGATGCAGGAACGTGCGATGAACTTCGCCGTGACCAAGGCAGAGGTGGCGCGAATGGACAGGTGTGCTAGGCTGTGAATAGTGTTGAAAATCCGACGCCTCCAAGCAACCGGAACAATGGGACGGGTTTTGCCCGTGGAGATATCGCAAAGGACTCGCACGCCGGCGGCGCAAGGCACCTTAGCCAGCTTGAGACCTGATTCAGCATTGCGGTAAACCTCCATACCGGCATCTGCCTGTTGGGCAGCGGCCAGCTCCTCATAATCTACGCCTAGACTAAGCGCTGAAACTTCGGGCAGCGCTGGACGGGACAACACGTCAGCCACAACGTTCAGCCTCCCTGCCACATGCAGAATATCGGACGTGAATTTGGAAATGTAGGCGAGGTGCCGTTGCTGTCTGGCAGACCAGGGGTCAGGTACATTGGTCAATGCGAACGTGAGTGGCTTGTGGTCTGTGAATGCGGTGAAAGCGCGCCACTCCAGGAAATAACGAAAATGGCGGATCGCTAGGTAGAGCACAAGGAGTTCCCGGTCGAAAGCGCTATACTTAACTTCGGGGGCTCGCAGCTGCCTGCTGAAAATTGCCAACATCACCCAGCGACTACCTACGCGTTGCTCGAGGATGGCGCCTACCGCGACGTCGGAAGCGTCCACGGTGAGGGACATTTGGGCTGACGCCCTAGGGTGTTCTAGCATAGTGGCGTTGTCCAATGCAGTCTTAGCCCCCTCAAACGCCTTCTGTGCCTCCTTGGACCAGACCAGGTCCTTAGGCTTACCGGCCAGGCATTGGAACAATGGCCGCATGATGGCAGCGGCTGACAGGATGAATCAGTGGTAGAAATTAACCATCTCTATAAACTCCTGTAGACCCTTGACCGATAGGGGCCTTGGGAAGCGACGGATAGCGTCGACCTTCTCGGGCAGCGGCTGCGCGCCATGGCAGGTAATGCTGTGACCCAAGAATGAAATGGAACACAATCCGAACTGGCACTTCGCAGGGTTGATCACCAACCCATGCTAGCGCAGCCGTTCGAAAAGCAGGCGGAGATGCTTGACGTGCTCTGCCTGCAAGCTGCTGGCCACCAGAATATCATCGAGGTAGATGAATATGAACGGCAAACCCCAACCGACCTGATCCATTAACCTTTGGAATGCCTGAGCAGCGTTCTTCAGGTCAAAAGGCATTCTGAGCCATTCGAAAAGGCCGAAAGGGGTGATGGTGGCCATCTTTGGGACGTCGTCGGGATGGACCGGAATTTGATTATACCCGCGAATAAGGTCGACCTTTGAGAAAAAGGTTGCGCCCTACAGATGAGCCGAGAAATCCTGGATGTTCGGGACTGTGGTTACCTGCTGTGGTTACCGCGTTCAAATGCCAGTAATCACCGCAAGGTCTCCAACCCCCAGTCACTTTGGGCACCATGTGTAGCGGGGAAGCCCAAGGGCTGTCCGACTGCCGGACAATCCCCATGTCCTCCATAAGCTGGAACTCGTCTCATGCGATGCGCAGTTTATCGGGCAGGAGGCGGCACGCTCGGGCGTGAACCGGTGGGCCCTCGGTGGGAATGTGGTGGACCATGCCATGACGGGCATGGCCCCGTCATACCGGGGCGTGAGCAACCCTGGGAATTCGGCGAGCAGGGCTGTGAAAGGTTGCTGGATCTCAGCTACCTCGTCGAGTTGCTGTAGGGGCGTGGACGGAACGCGCGGCTTGGCAGGGCACAGGTCCGGCACTGGAACCATGCGCCCTCCTCGCACATCGACTAACAGGGAGAACGCGCGCAAGATGTCGGCCCCCAGGTTCGGTTAGGCGACGTCAGCAACGATAAACTTCCACCTGTACGGTCGGGAGTCGAAATTTAAGTCCAGGGTCCGTGTACCGTAAGTGCGAATGTCGCTCCCGTTAATAGCCGAGAGGACGGGTCCTATCTTACCGACGCGAGTATCTTGGGCAAGACGCTAGTATTGGCACCAGAGTCCACCAGGAAACGGTGGCTGGAATGGCGATAGCGGACGTAGAGGCGTTCGTTTGGGCCGATCCTGTTCGCCTCTATGGACGATCAGCCGAGGCATTTCCTTGATATGAGCAGGGGCTCCGGCATCTTCGGGCTTCGGGCCCGTATCATTGATGGTAGTAACACAAGCGACGTTGACTGTAGACCACTGGCCGCGGCAATGCTTCTTCGGCGCTGGGCTGGGCTTCTTCTTCCTCTCGATGTCGTCTCGGTTGCACCCCTGCCATGACCAGGAGGCGGGTGAAAAGCACACACGTCCTGCCTTCTGTGTGCCCACAATTTGACAGCTCTCTCCGCGAGTTGGTGCGGGTCGCTGAAATCAGCTTCGGCGAGCATCAGTTGGACTTTGTCAGGCATCTGCTCCAGGAACGCCTGTTCGAAAAGCAGACATGGGCGGTGCCCGTCCATCAGGGCTAACATCTCCGTCATGATGGTGGATGACCGCCGGTCGCCGACACAGTCCATGTGCAGCAGCCTCGCTTGCCTGTCTCTGCGGCTGAGACCGTAAGCGTGGAACAGCAGGGCCTTCAGCCCTTCGTATTTGCCGATGGTCCCTGATGTAGGGCAACAGCCTCGAGGTACAAGGTACACACAATTGCTGGGGAAACTCAGCGGGTGCAGCAGCATCTATGGAGCGAAGGAAATAGGCGACGTTTCGGGCCGAAACCCTTCTTCAGTACGACCACAGCCTCGAGGTACAGTCCTGCGGCAAAGCCCCCACCACATGGAAATACATTGTGTCGTCCGCTACGATGCGATGGAGGTGAAACTGTGCCTCAACGTGAACGAACCACACCTGAGGTTGGTCAGGCCAAAACTATAGCAATTTGAAAGCCAGTGAGCCCTGCCGCGTGCTGGCTGATTCTGCGGGAACGCTGTCTTCCTGCATAATTCTCTTGTCTAATGATGGCTAGACAGGTCGGGGTCACAAATTTGGCGGTCTCAAGAACGACAACTGAAGTTTTAAACAAACTTTTATTCGAAAATTCTCTTTTCAGTACAAAGGACAAAGGACATTTATTTGTCACGTACACCAATTGGTGTAGTGAAATTTGTCTTGCCATGCAGCACACAGATAAAGATAAGACACAACATTAAAGAATTTAACAATAAACATAAAAAACATCCCCCCACAATGGTTCCCATTATGAGGGAAGGCACAAAGTCCAGTCCCCATCCCCTTGTCCACCCATAGTCGGGCCTATTGAGGCCTCCGCAGTCGCCGCTACGGGGCCCGATGTTTCAGGCCCTTCTCCGCCAGGCGCGTCAGGAGAATCCTCTCAGTGGCTTGGGGCACCTGGAGCGGCCGCTTCCTAACTGGAGACCGCGACTTCCGAAGCCGACAGGCCACGCTCGATGGAGCTTCACCACTGGCGATCTCGTCGCGAGATCCCAGGCTCCTGGTGAAAAGTTCAGCGCCACTGCCCGCAGCTGGCCGCTCCACAGACCTACAGCTGCATAATGTTCACCTGCGGTCTCAGCATTCCGAAGTTCCAGCGCGGCGACCCAGGCAAGGCATCACTCGCTCCGCGATAGCGCTCCGGCGCTGTGCCGCGGCCGAAGCCGAGGTTCTGGGCGGTCCCCGATTGGAAACGCTGCTCCAGGCCCGCTGGTAGGCCACGAGGACGGGTCGACGGTGCAGCCCGGAAAAAAGTTGCCTCTCTGACCAGGTAGGGACCCTAGATAACAGTTTCCCCCCTTCCCCCCCACATAAAAAAGGCAAGAACTCCGAAAACAAAAAAACTCAACTAACTAAAAATAAAAAAAGAGAAAAAACGGACAGCTGCAGGCTGGGTAGCCATACCCGTACAGGACGGCGCCCCCAGTACAGTAAACAGGTTCTCTCGAAACGTCTGGCCACATCGGTGGTCAGTGCTGAACTGGCGCGTGAAAGCAAAACCGCGCAAAAACAAACAGCCCCTCACGAGTCACGTGACCCCGGCTTCCGAATGTCGGGTTCGATACCTGCATGCGCCAGTAGGCGCTGCTACAATGGTGTCGGCATGGTCGGGCGATGCTGTCGGTAACTCCGTGTTGCTACGGGTCGCGCCTGATCTGTGCGCTGATCCCACTTATGTGAGGCCTCCAGCGGCATTTGATCTGCGCGTTTCCCCAGCTGCTTTAGAGCCTCCATTGGCCCACTCCACTGACACCTCGACCTGCCATCACCACATACGGGTCGTCTTTCACCTCCTGCAGCCACCGCTCCGTATCCGTACGCTGAGGTGTTTCCCATAGCTGACCACAAAACTCTTGAGTGCTTCCAATGGCGCGGGACATAAGCCTACAGCTCGAATATTCCCCCCTATCCTGCGCTGCAAGTTTTAACAAATAGCGATGCAAACATCTCTCATTTTCTGACCAATATTTATCCCTCAATCGATGACTACAAGAAGAAGAAGAAAATCTTATTGTTATAACATTAGTATTTGGGGAGCTTGTTGTGAACAAACCACCTGCCATGTTTCCTACATTATATTATGGCTGCACTTCAGAAGTGTAATTGGCAGCATTTTTTTTATTGTTAACATGATGTTTTCGTGAACAATTATTTTTAAAAAATCTATAAATCTTCAATAGTTCTTTATTATCACATACAAGTGTACAGTGAAATTATTTTTTGCATGCAGTTCAGTTAAGTATTTCCATACCATAGATCAATCCCCCATAGTACAAAAGAGAATAAACGAGTGGTATTCCGACTGCGCATGCCCAGGTTATAGGTTACTCGCAATAAACATTTTCGGAAGCTGTGGTGCTGCATGTATACAGACCTGCGTTTCATCCGTAGTCGGGATCAAACCAGGGTCTCCAGAGCTGCAAGGCTTATGAATTGCTACTGGACGGTCTCTGTCCACTCCCAAGTGTCCCATCCCAGTCCGGGGGCAGATTCAGATGTCCAGGGTGACCCTGGACTGACAGGACACCGGCCCAGAGCAGTGGCGGCCCAGCCTTATAGCCAGCGCTGGGAAGAAGCGCTAACTACAGCTTAACTCTGCCTGTCCCACCGGGTTAATCGACAGCCCAGCTATGGAAGGATATGAAACATGTACAGGTAGAAAGGATTAGTTGAAGTCGCCATCATGTTTGGCACAGATAATCATGTGCCAAAGGGCCTGTTTCTGTGCAGTGATCTTTCATCTATTGATCTTTGTTCATTCCCCAATGGGCGAATGGAGATGGGATACAATGCAGGGAAACATGAACAAAAGCGTTGAAATTATGTACGTTCCAAATTTGAAAATCATATGGACACCAGTGAGGAAAGAGGAGCCAACAGTACATTTAGACTCAGATCCAAACACAGAGTTTTGAAAGACTTGTTTATCTGATATTTGAGAATCCATGCAATTTTCAACGCAGTCCCAGTACTACGTACAATGGATGTACATAAAAAGAAAAACTAACTATAGCAACCAGCATGTATGGTCAAATGTTGTTCTAGTTCAGGTTTTGCCAATTAAAGAATATGAATAATTTGACCTAGAAATGTGAGTTAAGTTACTCACATGAGCATAAACGTTATTTAGCTTTGGAACGTCCAAAGGTGAGATTGAATTGGATGTGTACGATATTGCCATCGGTTCTAGGTCAAGTTATTCTGAGGACAATAAACACCTCCAGCAAACTATCATGCTGTGGAATGGTGGAGATCATCAGAAGAGTACAGGAGTGGATAAAGCAAAAGTGTTAATGCTAAGGATCTGGAGATCCTGCTAAATTAATATTAAATTTAGGAAGGAACTGCAGGTGCTGGTTTAAACCGAAGATAGACACAAAAAGCTGGAGTAACTCAGTGGGTCAGAGAGCAATGAATAGGTGAGGTTTTGGGTCAAGAAGAAGGGTCTCGACCCGAAACCTGGTTTGATGGTACACCGGCCCGGTGCAGTGGAGTTAACGCTTCCTCTCCATGCTGGCTGTAAGCCTGAGCCACCACTGCTCCGGGCCGGTGTCCTGTCGGTCCAGGGTCACCCCAGACATGTCCGGCCACCCCCAGACAGGGATGGGACATGAAGGGGAAGGGGATGGTCCAGTGGCAATTCAACAGCGCTTGCAGTGCCGGCGACCCTGATTCGACCCTGACTACGGATGAAGCGCAGGTCTGTATACATGCAGCAGCACAGCTGCCGAGAATGTTTATCGCGACTGACCTTTGATAAATCCCATGATTCCTTGCATTTTTCGGAATACCGAACTCGCTTATAGAAATACTCCACATAGACTGCATGCAAGAATCGGCAGGTATTGGTGCCATTTTTAAAGTCCTGTCTGGTCTGCGCGCTCGATCTCCTGGAGCGGCGCTTAATCCAGGTGAGCCCAATGCTGCTGCAGAACCTCCAGCTGTCATCCCCATCCGGATTGTCCAGCGAACCACCATCCCTCTCCTCATGGTAGAATTGCTGCCTTACAGTGCCAGAGACCCGGGTTTGATCCTGACTACGCGTGCTGTCTGTATGGAATTTGTCCATTCTCCCTGTGAGAGTGTGGGTTTTCTGCAGGTGCTCCGATTTCCTCCCACATACCAAAGCATGCAGGTTTGTAGGTTAATTGACTTCTGTAAATTGCCCCTTGGGTGTAGTATGCAAAATTGGGATAACTTAGAACAAGTGTATGCCTGTTTCCAAGCTGTATCTCTAAACTAAACTAAACTGGTTCTTCAAATATAATTCAAAGACTACGTGAAATATTAAATGACTCATCAGCGGTCCACTCGGTTCCTACAAAATTAAAATGCCACATTTCATATATATTTAGAGTTTAGAGATACAGCGCGGAAACAGACACTTTCGGCCCACTGGGTCCGCGCCGACCTGCGATCCCCGCACATTAAAACTATCCTATACCCACTAGGGACAATTTTTATATTTACCAAGCCAATTAACCTACACACCTGTACGTCTTTGGAGTGTGGGAGGAAACCAAAGATCTCAGAGAAAACCCACGCAGGTCACGGGGAGAACGTACAAACTTTGTACAGACAGCAGCCGTTGACAGGATCGAACCCGGGTCTCTGGCGCTGCATTCACTGTAAGGCAGTAACTCTCCCACTGCGCCACCGTTTCGCCCATTACTTGTTAATATTATTTGTACATATTACTTGTTTCAGCCGCATTAGTAATAATGCGTTTGAGTGTTTTATTGAGATGCCCTACATTGCTGTAAGGAAGGTCAATACTATCTAAACTCACAAAAACGATGGCGACTCAGGGAAGTTTTTACAAAGATATAAGTACTATCTGAATCATACTAAAGCAGGGATTGGAAGGATATGAAACATGTACAGGTAGAAGGGATTAGTTGATGTCGCAATCATGTTTGGCACAGATAATCATGTGCCAAACATGAGCATAAACATCCTTTAGTTTTGGAATGCCTAAAGGTGAGATTAAATTGGGTGTGTACGATATTGCCTAGGTCAAGTTATTTTGAGGAAAATAAACACTTCCAGCAAACCGTCATGCTGTGGAATGGTGGAGATCATCAGAAGAGTACAGGAGTGGAAAAAGAAAAAAGTGTTCATGCTAAGGATCTGGAGATCCTGCTAAATTAATATTAAATGTAGGAAAGAACAGCAGGTGCTGGTTTAAACCAAAGATAGACACAAAAAGCTTGAGTAACTCAGCGGGTCAGACAGCAAGGTGTAGGTGAGGTTTTGAGTCAAGAAGAAGGATCTGGACCCGAAACATCACCTATTCATTTTCTCCGAAGTTGCTCTCTGACCCATTGAGTTACTCCAGCTTTTTATGACTATCTTTATCAAATTGAATATTATGGTCTCCTTTCATGTTTCAGCGATTTTCCTGCCTACCGCCAAGCATTTGACATGGTGAAAGACAAGAAAAAGGACTTGTTTGGGGCAGAGGCGAATACACAGGTAGGAATTGAATGCGAGGAATGAGAGTGAGTAAAAAACAGCTGGTAACTGAAACATACGATGAGTAAAAGCTTGATTCGGTGAAGTCAAGTCACAGCCGCCTGTTTTCACCAAACCAACAACCCAGTTGGCCCTCGCAAAATCCTTCATATTTTTCTGATATATCTAGACATCCTTCATCAGGAACAGGCCCGAGAAGAGAACTTGCCTCTTTGCAAAATCAAGCCATAAAGAAACACACATCCCGGAAGTGCAATATTTTGACTTCCTTCTTTGTAAACGCGTCTAAATCCTGAAGCCTCCTTTTTAACATCAGATTTCTGCACCAAATGAACTGGAACTGTTCAGGAAGGAAGCATATTATCACCATTTCAATGGAATTTGAGATTGGCAATGAAAGTTGGGTTTCTCAGAAACATTGATATATCATAAATAAAAAAGATATCCTGTTGCAGGGTCTCAACACAAATCATAGATCATCCCTTTGCCTTGCCAGTTGCTTCCTGACCTGTCTAGTTCTTCCAAAGATAGACACAAAATGCTGGGGTAACTTAGCAGGTCAGGCAGCATCTCTGGAGAAAAGGAATAGGTGACGTTTCAGGTCGAGACCCTTCTTCAGTCTGAGAGTCAGGGTAGAGGGAAACTATAGGTATGAAATGATACAGAACAAATCAGAGTCGGCACCGATGGCCTAGTTCTTCCAGCAGTTTACCTTTTGCTCCAGATACCAGTACCTGCGGTCTTCTAGACAAATGACAATAGGTGCCGACTCTGATTTGTAGGAGTAGGCCATTCAGACAACGTTAATTGCTAGGTACACAAAATTGCTGGAGGAACTCAGCGGGTGCAGCAGCATCTATGGAGCGAAGGAAATAGGCGACGTTTCGGGCCGAAACCCTTCTTCAGTTTATTTCCTTCGCTCCATAGATGCTGCTGCACCCGCTGAGTTCCTCCAGCAATTTTGTGTACCTTCGATATTCCAGCATCTGCAGTTCCCTTTTGAACACCGAAAACGTTAATTGCTAGTCTGGCTCAAAAGTAAATGCATGTCAAATTTAGTCATGTTGTTTACTGTCCTACTTTTGCTTGCTTCCAGTAAACAATTCATGGTATTTTGTTTGCACCTGAGCTATTTTCTCCATGACTCAGTGATATTACTGTCACATGTGAGTGAAATGCCCAAAGGTTCATTCCACGAGACTGAAAAATAAAATTTAGGTCAATACTACTTTATAATGTTTCATAGGTCCTACCTTTTTGATGAAATATTAGTTAAGAATTTCATAATTACATTTTGAATGCAACAGCAATATTCACTCTTGGTTCTGGACAATCCACCACCATCACCAGGACAGATTATCTAGGCATTGTCACTTAGCATTTTCTAGTGATTTGTTGTGCTCTCTCTAATACTAGCTCCAGAAATCTAAAACAGAAATTCAAATGTAAATCATTGCAAAAACTCTGCCTGGCCATTCAACATGAGGGCAGCTGTGTGAATATTGCCCATAGTTTGCTAGGGATATATGAGAAATTTAGGAGGAGCAGAAACATCTTGTACGGCACTTCCACAAATCCCAAACGATAGCAGATATTTCTCCACAGAACCTGCTGGATCAGTTAAATTTATCAGCACAGCTATGATCATCACGTCACTGCTTTTATGTGTTCTTTGCTTGCTCTCTCTCTAACTGACTTCAATAACTAAGGTAATTAGTGGTGAATTTAGGAGAGGAACACCCCTGTCCCCTGTCTCCATCAATGGTGTGGATGTGCTATTTACCAGGGGATACAAATACCTTGGAGTGTACCTGGACAGTAAACTGGACTGGTCCAGGAACGCAGAGGCCCTGTACAAGAAGGGACAGAGCCGGCTGTACTTGTTCAGAAGGCTCCGCTCCTTCAATTGTCTGAAGCAAGATGCTGCAGATGTTCTACCAATCGGTGGTAGCCAGTGCCATCTTCTTTGTTGTTGTGTGCTGGGGCAGCAGAGCGAAGGCCGTGGATGCCAATAGAATCAACAACTTTATCAGGAAGGCAGGCTCCATCCTGGGGGCAGAGTTGGATTCATGAAAGGTGGTTTTGGAGCGGAAGATACTCTTCAAACTGCGGAGCATCCTGGACAATACAGCACACCCCTTCCATGACACACTGGTCAACCTGAGGAGTACCTTCAGCAACAGACTGGTTCCACCAAGATGCAGGACAGAATGCCACAGGAGATCCTTCTTCCCTGTGGCTATCAAACTCCTCCCCCTTCTGTCATGGGATAGACTGAGACTGACTCCCGTCCCCACCCCCTCCATAATCATTGCACATCCCCAATCATTTCCATTCATCGCTTTAATTTCATGTTTCATGTATTTTGTGTTTTATGACTGATGGCAGATTAATTTCTCACTTGGGATAAATAAAGTTCTATCGTATCGTATCGTAACATCAACTGGATGGCTTTACAAACAGCAAAGCATCACGGCAACCTCAATATCACCCTATCAGATATCTCCCCTTTGACATATCTACTCCAACCCCCAGCTTTCTTAACAACTTGTTTCTTATTTTTGTTTCCAGTTCTGTGAAGGGTCTTTGACGAGATATTAACTCAGTTTCTCTTTTCAAAGACACAGGAGTGAAAGTGGAGATAAAGGAATAAAGGAAAAAACATGAAAAAAGACTGGCAGCAAATATAGTCTGACCTGCTGAATTATTGCTTTTATTTCTTCTATCATCTGGGATTTGTGGGATTTAGTATTTATTTCAAACACCGTTATTACATCACTAGTCGGGTTGTTAATGACAATCCAGTCATTTTCATTACTAATCTGGATTGAGAGGATTACACTACTAGGAGCTGATATGGAGTCCATGAGCCAAATGGTCTCCTTCTCTGCTGCAACAATTCCTTGACACTCACGTCTACCAGGCCAGGTAATGCTATCAGATATCTTTCCCTACAAAGGCAAAGGCCAGTCAGTTATATTATCATAACCATTATGTTGAAAATAAAGACCAACAGATTACCAAGACCAACCAAGAGACACCAATTTCAGACAAGACAAAGTTGCTCATACCCAAGCTGACTTTCCAAAATGCTCTTCATAAATGTCTGGAGAGTAGGAACAACTGCATCACATATAAATCAAGCATTGGACATGGTTGAAATAGCAGAATCATACAGTCTGGACAACAGACTCCACCAACAAAATCTCAATGCTGAAGGGGGTTGGTTACTCTACAGTTAGTGGTTACTCTACAATCCATTGATTCCAGTAATATATTAAAAAAATCATAAGGTACATTCAGCAGACAAAATCATTTAATTAACTGCATAAAATATACAATGGATAGGATTATTACTATTAGTAATCTCTCACACCATGTTGTCATACATATTCACCTTTAACTAGTTATTAATAACCTTAATATTTTTCACTTGATCTTGGCAAATATTGTTACTTTTTCATTAATGTTTCAGTAAAATGGTAAATATACAAAGGGTGTAATATTTGCAAATGTAATTAAAAAAATAATAGTTACAAAGACCTCTTTATATATTTGGGACTTTAGGGCAGCTTGAGATCCTACCTTCGTTATCTTTGCAACAAACTATAAAAATCACCATCTGCATCACCCCCAACACGCACAGCAATCCCTCCACTCATCAACCCTTCCCTCGCTCATCATCATCATCATCCCTTCAACATCACCCGTAATCATCAGCCTCTCTCTCGGGCAGATGGAAGAAACCCAGAGATATGTTGTACTTGTATGTGGGCTCAGACGGGGCGAAGAACTAACGGCATCAAGTTCATCTTCAGCACTTTGTCGTTTATTTCTTTTAATCATCGCTTGCTGTCCCATTCATAGCGCACCCGCTTTGGAAAAAACAACAAATTCCACCCATTTGTTGGACGTGTTTGTATTCTATCACCATCACTCCTTCTGATACAATACTCCAATGACAATGTGCAAGGGTGGATGAGCGCCCAGGACCATATTCACCAGGTGGGGATCTGCCCCGTCATCTCAGATCTGGAGGCACCTGATGCCACTCCCTCCTCTCCATAAATATCGGCGCGTTACCTTCACTGTTGTTGCCAGTAGAGGTTGACATCGGATTCACTCCAGTGGCTGCTCGTTTGTTCTCGCTGTCAAAATGACCAGCGCGAATGTGGAAGCGGCGAAGACCGAGGAAGCCAAGATGTCCAAAGTGTTTAAGATTCTGGCAATAGTTTCAGCCCTGCTAAGTGTATTAATAATTGCAGCGCTGGTCGCTTTTGTAATATGTGAGTATTTTGCAATGTGATGATGTTTTTAAACCAGGCGAATTTTTAACCAGTTCTGGTTTTAATCTCTAAGTCTTTCTTAACTGAGGATCAGTAAATTGAGGACGTGTTTAATTATTCCAAAGGCAGGTTCGCTTTTGTCTGTGAAATGAAACGTTAAGTATATTTTAGCCGTTCTGATGTTGAGATTCTTCCCGCGCTAACATTTCCCAAAGAGTTTTGGTACGTTTGCTGAATGTCATTTTTACATGGTCCAATGTTGTATCTGTGGTGGAGCTGAACATCTTTTTATTTTTTCCCTTCGTTTCATTACAAGCTGATGCAAGCCCTGTTGTAAAAACTGCACGAATACCGCTGATCTTAATGCAAAGGATGTATGGAGATCCCCTCTTGGCGAGACTCATATTGATTTTGTTTACAATGTGGGAGGGGGTTACAATTGGTTGGGGGAGGGGGGGCTTTGGAATGCTAAATGAGTGAACCTGTCAAAATGTTAAGTGATCAAGTGAAACAATAGTTCGACTTTCTGGAATTGGGTTAATACTCCTAAGTTCTTGTATATTTGGGATAATGTTAAACACGCGTAAATACCTGTTAGAACAATTTGCAGTCCAAGTTGAGGTCCATTGAATGAAAGCCTTTAAGATTACTTGGCTACACATAATAGCATTGTAAAATGTTTTGTATTTCAGTCTTTTACCTCCCTCACAAGTGCACGGACAGTGAAGCTTGCAGAAGATCTGAATATACAGCCTGTGGTAAGTTCTCATGGTATAGAGATACAACATGAAAATGGGCTCTTCAGTCCTCTGAATCCTCAATGGCCACCTATTTCTGGACTAACCCCGTGCTGAATACACAAGGGCCACTTACACTGCGAACCCTCACATTCTTGAGTTAAAGGGTTGAAAGTAGAGCACCCAGATGAAACCCACGTGGGCACAGAGAATGTAGGTGCACACACTCTCCAGGGGAAAGGATTGAACCTAGGAGCTGGAGTAATGAGACAGTAGCTCTACTTGACCCTGGCTGCACATTTGAATTCAGACTGACAAACCAATGTGGCCTTGAGTTTAGGATGGAACTCCACATGCTAGTTTACAATGAAGATAGACACAAAACACTGGAAGTAACTCGACAGGTCAGGCATCATCTCTGGAGAAAAGGAATAGGTGACGTTTCGGGACGAAACCCTTCTCCAGTCGGAAAAACAGAGCGTAGGTGCAGAACCTGGTGGACTGGTGCGCACGTAACAACTTGTCACTAAACACCTCCAAGATCAACGAGCTGATTATTGACTTCAGGAGGTCCCATAATGGAGAATACGCCCCAATCTCCATTTACGGGGAAAGTGTGGAGAGAGTGTCCAGCTTTAAGTTTCTGGGCACTCACATTTCAGAGGACCTCACATGGTCCACCAACACCGCTGCGCTGGTCAAGAAGGCACAGCAATGACCGTTCTTCCTGAGGACATTAAAAAAGACTGGTCTGCCCCAACAGCTGCTGTCAACGTTCTACCGCTGCACCACAGAGAGCATATTAACGTATGGCATCTCTGTGTGGTATCTCAGCTGCACGGAGGCGGAGGCGGAGAGGAGAGCTCTTCAGCGCGTCGTCCACAGAGCGCAGAGGATTATTGGGACACAGCTACCAGCCTTGGAGGGCATCTACCACACACGGTGCCTCAGGAAGGCCGTCAGCATCCATAAAGACTCCTCACACCCTTGTAACGGACTGTTCGAACTACTTCCCTCCGGCAGACGTTACAAGGCCTTCTACGCACGAACCTCCACTCAGAAACAGCTTTATTCCCAGAGCTATAGCGGCTCTGAACCGGCCCTGCTGAGTGCCCCCCATCCCCCCTGGACTGTCTCCCTCGGATGGTCACGTCACACAGCTTATTTATTTTACTTTTCTTTTACATCGGTTGGAAGCTGCATACCAAATCTCGTTGCACTGATGTGCAATGACAATAAAATATATTATTATTATTATTATTATTATTATTATTATTATTATTAAAAGGGTTTTGACCCACAACTACACCTATTCTCTTTTCCCAGTGATGTTGCCTGACCGGCTGAGTTACTCCAGCATTTTATGTCTATCTGTGGCATTGAGTTGATCCGCCCAGTTGGTAGATTTTAGATGCTTAAAACATCTCCTGGGGCTTTAATTCATAGAACTTCATAGTTTTAAATTCAAAATTCCAGATTCAATGCACGAATATTGAATACTCGTATTGTGCATTTCATTTTGTGTAGGCTGTTACCGTTACAGAGGCAATACGGGGAGGGAGATGAAACAGAACTGTGGATGAAACCTGAGATGGTACAATACTGTTTACAATTTTTTCACCTGTGCTATTTTCTAAAGGTAATTGGTGATCAGTGCACTTGAAGATGAAAGTCGAGAAGGTTAGGACATAATGGGATATTTTTCAATGTACTGTGGCATGGGGTTTTTTTTTGCAACATCTCATGTAAAGGGATATCTAGGTTTCTTCTGTAGGTCTTTACTTTATTAAATGGACTCCTCAATGCTTTAGCAGTAAAGTTTGGCAGATCAAAGGGAAATTTTGAGAATTTGGCATGTTAACATATATTTTGTTTTTTTCTTTGAAAGGATGTGGTCAACGAAAAACCAGATCTGACAGGATTGTCGGTGGGTCAAGCACGTATGATGGCGAGTGGCCATTTATAGTCAGTTTACAACTCAATCGTCAACACAGCTGTGGAGCAACACTCATCTCCTGTCGATGGATTTTATCAGCTGCCCATTGCTTCAGAAAAGGGTAAATACTAATTACTTCCCATACATTTAAAAATATATATATTGCTTTGGTTTCTGTATTGTTGCTCCTATGAAATTAATATGTTGAAGATAACCTGATCTTGATATGTAATGTAACAACTGTCAATGTAGGATGCTGCAGTCTAAAGGCGAATCAAATTGGTGTTTATTGCAAATATCCTTCAGTTTACTGTAAAATTATCTGTTAATTGGAATTCTATAATTCAACTAAAATTGGCGAAAGTGCAATATCACAACACTTCTTGTTTCAGCATTCTATTCAACTTGTTTCTCCACATACAAACCTGAACGTGTAATAAATATGTTCCATGAGTATAATTATTTATGGTGAAAAGTTACATAATAATCTAGGACGGGGTCGGCAACCTACGGCCCACGAGCCGGATCCGGCCCGTAACCTGAAATTATCCGGCCCGCAGCCGGTTTTTTTCCCCATTTGTTTTCGCGACCTGGGCGCTACAGCCAGTCCCGGGGCACGCAGGTGATCTGGGAACTGCAACTAGTCCCGGGGCATGCAGGCTACCTGGGCGCTACAGTCAGTCCCGGGGCACGCAGGCGATCTGGGAACTGCAGCTAGACCCAGGGACTCGCAGGCGATCTGGGAACTGTGGATTGATAAACAAGTGAAAACGAATTCGAAAAATATCACCAAGTGTCACACTAGTTAGTATGGATTATTACTAATTTATGTATTATTAGTATGTATTATTACTAATTACTAATTTAATTAGTATGTATTATTACCTCCATTTATTAACGATGTTGATAGATGTGGCCCACCATCCACTCACAGACATGGGTACTGGCCCCTATGCAGAACAAGGTTGCCGACCCCTGACCTAGGATATGCTACCTGAATACCAACTGTTTTGCTTTGTGCAGAAGAATGAGTTGCCTAATGAAGAACATGTACGCCTCATAGGGAACTGACCAGTAATTTGGAAACCCCATTGGAGAGAGGGGAGGCTGGAGATGTTGTTACCTAGATTTTCAGAAGGCCTTCGATAAGGTGCCGCACGTCAGGTTGCTAGGATAGATGAGAGCCCATGGTATTGAAGGGAAGGTACCCGCATGGAGTGTGTGTTGGCAGGATGACAGAAGGCAAAGAGTTGCAATAAAAGGTGCTTTTTCAGGCTGGCTGCCTGTGACTAGTGGAGTTCCACAAGGGTCGGTGTTGGGGCCGCTTCTCGTCACATTGTATATTAATGATTTGGATAAGGGGATTGAAGGCTTTGTGGCCAAGTTTGCAGATGATGCAGAGATAGGTAGAGAGGCAGGCAGTGTAGAGGAAGCAAGGACTGCAGAAGGACTTGGACAGGTTAGGAGAGTGGGCAGAGAAGTGGCAGATTAAATTTAGTACAGCAAAATATGGAGTCATGCATTTTGGTAGTAAGAATAAAGGAGTAGATTATTTTCTTAATGGAGAGAGAATCCAGAAATCTGAGGTGCAAAGAGACTTGGAAGTGCTGATGCAGGACTGCCGAAAAGAATACATTGCAAGTTGAATCAGTAGTAAGGAAGGCAAATTCAATGCAAGCATTTATATCAAGAGGACTGGAATTATGCTGCATTTGGAGTACTGTGAGCAAATTTGGGCCGCATATCTGAGGAGGATATCTGAGGTTGGCTCTGGAAAGGGTCCAGAGGAGGCTTAACAAGAATGATTCCAGGAATGAGTAGGTTAGCATATTAGCGTTTGATAGCACTGGGCCTCAACTCGCTGGAGTTTAGAAGGTTGAGTGAGGACCTCATTGAAACATATAAAATAATGAAAGACATAGATAGAGTGGATGTGGAAAGGATGTTTCCACTGGTGGGAGAGTATAGGACCAGAGGTCATCGCCTCAGAATTAAAGAGCGCTCTTTTAAAAAGGAGGTGAGGAGGAAGTTCTTAGTCAGAGGGTAGTTAATCTGTGGAACAGAGGGCTGTGAAGGGCAAGTCTTGATATTTTTAGAGATAGACAAGTTCTTGATTAGAACAGGTGTTAAGTGTTATGGGGTGCGTGCAGGTAATGGGGATTAGGTGGCCGAGATTCGATGGGCCGAATGGCCTAATTCTACTATAACTTGTGAACTGTGATAGAACTGGCACAGCACAAAAGGGCATTAGAAACATGATTGCTAAAACAAAACATTGAACTCCATTTGCTATTATCTGGCTATGAACTGAGGAGAAAAAGTTTCAATAGAGAAGGGGGTGCAGATGAGATATATAGCTGAAATTTGTTTAGTAATTTTTGAAACAATAACTTCAAATTTGTTTCAAATTATCTTTGAATTTTAGACGTGCAGAAAACTGGGTTGCAGTATTTGGAGTCCATTTCTTGGATCAAGCATCAAACAATATCCAGACACGAACAATTAAAACAATAAAGTTTCCTTCTAATGGAACAACTGTCTCTAATTACGATGTTGCCCTACTGGAATTGTCCCAGTCAGTTGAATACACAAACTTTGTCCAACCAGCTTGTCTACCTGCAGCCACGACTCCCATTTTTGGCCAATCATGTACAACGATTGGATGGGGACAAACAAATGAAAATGGTGATGATCAAAATAATACTAAATTTTCTTTTTGCCATTATTACTGTAATTTGGGTCACCCAAAATTGTTTTTTAAATCATTTCTGTTCTGGCTGTGAAGGACGTGTTTAAAATGAGAGTAAGACAATATGGTAGGGATAGTAGATATTTTGGCAAAATATTAAAACTTGGCCATATGACATAGAAACATAGAAAATAGGTGCAGGAGGAGGCCATTCGGCCCTTTGAGCCAGCACCGCCATTCATTGTGATCATGGTTGCTCTTCCCCAATCAATAACCCGTGCCTGCCTTCTCCCCATATACCTTGATTCCACTAGCCCCTAGAGCTCTATCTAACTATCTCTAAATCCATCCAGTGACTTGGCCTCCACTGCCCTCTGTGGCAGGGAATTCCACAAATTCACAACTCTCTGGGTGAAAAAGTTTTTTCTCACCTCAGTCTTAAATGGCCTCCCCTTTATTCTAAGACTGTGGCCCCTGGTTCTGGACTCGCCCAACATTGGGAACGATTTTCCTGCATCTAGCTTGTCCAGTCTTTTTATAATTTGATATGTTTCTGTAAGATGTCCGCTCATCCTTCTAAACTCCAGTGAATACAAGCCTAGTCTTTTCAATCTTTCCTCATATGACAGTCCTGCCATCTGGCATTTGGCATGTATTGCAAATTTTTTGGATTACAAACTAACTTCCTACTGTTCCTTGCCAGTTGGATCGTCAAGTAATGAGCTTTTGAAGACTGAAGTGAATGTTTACAACAACATCCAGTGCCAGAAGAAGATGCCAACTATAACTCCACACATGATTTGTGCAGGGGCACCTGAAGGAGGCAGAGATGCATGTCAGGTATGGAATTGTTTTTGATTAGTTTACTCTTCTTGGGATTATCCTCTTTCTTGGTTGTAACTCTACTTGTTTTATTATATCAATATTATATTGATTTCTCTAACTTCAAGTAAATTTCCTCTCTCTCCATCCGTTGCACACCTTAGTCGCACCAGCTTCTCGTTTTCACCCAACAAACCGCTAACAATGGCATATAACCATATAACAATTACAGCACGGAAACAGGCCATCTTGGCCCTACAAGTCCGTGCCGAACAACTTTTTTCCCTTAGTCTCACCTGCCTGCACTCATACCATAACCCTCCATTCCCTTCTCATCCATATGCCTATCCAATTTATTTTTAAATTATACCAATGAACCTGCCGCCACCACTTCCACTGGAAGCTCATTCCCCACCGCTACCACTCTCTGAGTAAAGAAGTTCCCCCTCATGTTACCCCGAAACTTCTGTCCCTTAATTCTGAAGTCATGTCCTCTTGTTTGAATCTTCCCTATTCTCAAAGGGAAAAGCTTGTCCACATCAACTCTGTCTATCCCTCTCATCATTTTAAAGACCTCTATCAAGTCCCCCCTTAACCTTCTGCGCTCCAGAGAATAAAGACCTAACTTATTCAACCTATCTCTGTAACTTAGTTGTTGAAACCCAGACAACATTCTAGTAAATCTCCTCTGTACTCTCTCTATTTTGTTGACATCCTTCCTATAATTGGGCGACCAAAATTGTACACCATACTCCAGATTTGGTCTCACCAATGCCTTGTACAATTTTAACATTACATCCCAGCTTCTATACTCAATGCTCTGATTTATAAAGGCTAGCATACCAAAAGCTTTCTTTACCACCCTATCTATATGAGATTCCACCTTCAAGGAACTATGCACGGTTATTCCCAGATCCCTCTGTTCAACTGTATTCTTCTATTCCCTACCATTTACCATGTACGTCCTATTTTGATTTGTCCTGCCAAGGTGTAGCACCTCACATTTATCAGCATTAAACTCCATCTGCCATCTTTCAGCCCATTTTTCCAAATGGCCTTAATCACTCTGTAGACTTTGGAAATCCTCTTCATTATCCACAACACCCCTTATCTTGGTATCATCTGCATACTTACTAATCCAATTTACCACACCTTCATCCAGATCATTGATGTACATGACAAACAACAAAGGACCCAACACCGATCCCTGAGGCACCCCACTAGTCACCTGCCTCCAACCCGACAAACAGCCATCCACCATTACCCTCTGGCTTCTCCCATTCAGCCACTGTTGAATCCATCTTGCTATTCCTGCATTTATACCCAACAGTTGAACCTTCTTAACCAACCTTCCATGAGGAACCTTGTCAAAGGCCTTACTAAAGTCCATATAGACAACATCCACTGCTTTACCCTCGTCAATTTCCCTAGTAACCTCTTCAAGAAATTCAAGAAATGTTTCATTTATCATCATTACTTTTCCGCACATCTTTCATTCATTGTTCTTTATCTCTCTACATCATCGTCCACATCACTCCTTTCCCTTTTCCCTAGGCTGAAGAAGGGTCTCAACCCAAAATGTCACCCATTCCTTCTCTCCAGAGATGCTGCCTGTTCTGATGAGTTACTCCAGCTTTTTGTGTCCATCTTTGGTTTAAACCAGAGTTTAGCAGTTCCTTCCTACATAATTGTTTTTCTGGCCTTTATTCAAGAAGACTAGAATAAGTGACTCTTTCTTTAACTTCCTATTCTGAGAATACAGGGTAATTTATCCTTAAATATTGCAAATCAACTAAACCTACTATTCGGAAACTAGTTGCTCCATCACTACATTTCAATAAAAGTACACTTCTAAATGTTGATTGGAATGGAATGAACCTCCCTTGATGTAATAACCTTTGAAAATAAAACAGGAAATGGAGGCATGCAATAATTTTCTCCACTCCTGACTCTCCCTGCTGTTAAAACATCCAAAGGCAGATAGACAAACTGAAGTGCACAAACAGAAACATTGCTGGAAAAAACTCCGCAGGTAGGGAGCATCTGTGGAAAGAAATAATAACTTTGGGCAGCAACATGATGACCTCCTGAGTACCACAGGTGGTAAACTAACAAAAATAAAGCCTTGCTTTGTTTTTTCTCCCCAGGGTGATTCTGGAGGACCATTGCTGTGCCAAGATGAGAATTCTCATGCGTGGATAGTTGCAGGAGTTGTTTCCTCTGGAGTAGGCTGTGGAAGACCTGAACATCCAGGAATATATACACAGACAGCAGCTGTTCAGGAATGGATCAAGGATGTAATACAATAACGAGTGCTGCTGGCAGCCTAACGTGACCATCATTGATTTTGACTGTTGCTAATGACTGGGGTAGCACTCGGCTACAGCACTGTTGTGAACTGCTTCATGCTACATTGAAGTTGGAACTGCTTCATGCTACATTGGAATGTAAAAAATGTTGCTTTGTAAATGGACCAGATTGTAAAGAATCTCATTTTGAGGAACTGGATTTTAAACTATCCAGCCTTGTATTCAACCTGTTATAACATAATCTTGTGTATTCTCACTTTGGTATTGTTTTTAATAATATTGCTATGCATCACATCAGTTGCTTAAATTAACCTCCTTAGAACGCTGACATTATCTTAAAATGCAAGTTTGGATTATTAATGTTATTTTAATATTTTGGAACTCGTGAGCTAATTTCCCATTGCAAGTGGTGGAATTTTGTATGTTACAGTGTGACTACTTGTAAATTATACTGTATTTAATGACAATGTAAGATAAATTGTTTGCAATAAAATGTTTTCGTTTAATTTCCTCTTTGTGTGGAAGTTGTCTTTAATAAAGCTTTGTAAATGGAGAAGGGAGAGCAGTGATGTACTGTATGTTTAACAATACACCACTACAGAAATGTTGTAACATTTATCCATGAAAAGTAAGAGTGGGTCAAGATAGACACAGAAAGCTGGCGTAACTCAGAGGGACAGGCAGCATCTCTGGAGAGAGGTGACACACTAATGCCCCTGTCACACTTAGGAAACCTGAACGGAAACCTCTGGAGACTTTGCGCCCCACCCAAGGTTTCCGTGCGGTTCCTGGAGGTTTTTGTCAGTCTCCCTACCCGCTTCCATTACCTGCAACTTCCAGCAAACACCTGCAACCTCCGGGAACCGCACAGAAACCTTGGGTGGGGCGCAAAGTCTCCAGAGGTTTCCGTTCAGGTTTCCTAAGTGGGACAGGGGCATTACCCTCAAACAGAGCACTCTCACCTCAGTATGCAGCCTCTCCCAAAACAACCGCTCCCAAATGCCCACTACGCTAGTGCCACCTATTGGAGCAGACATTCCTGAACACGAACGGTTACTTTATAAACCTCCCGCAATGCTCCTCCTCTCAGCTATTCGCTTGCTGCCGAAACTACGGTATCGATGCCAAATCTCAACAGAGCAATCCGTCTGACTCACCCTCTTGTTTCAATGTGGCCTAACAGCTTATTCTCTCTTGCATATCCATCAATACCCTTTTGATTTCTTTGCCACTTACTTACTGTAATGTGCGGCGTACACCGCCCAATGCGTCGTATTCTGACTTCTGAGTACATTGCCTTTCCTTTTTTGTAAATGGGTCTAAATCCTGAAACAGTGCCGGGGGATTACCTGCATCAAATGAACTGGAGCAGTTCAAGAATAAAGCACCTTATCACACTCTCAATGGAATTGGGAATTGCTGACTAAAGGTGGTCTCAGCAGAACCATTGATATATCATAAAAAATAAAGAAAAATCTCACAGGCAAAAGTCATGTCGCAGGGTCTCGTCCCAAATCATTGACCATTCCAAATCATCGACCATGAAGAGGAAAAGATTGGTGAATACAAATGTAGGTCCCTTCCTGTCAGAAACAGGTGATTTTATAATGGGAAACAAGGAAATAGCAGACCAGTTAAATGAGTACCTTAATTCTGTTTTCACTAAGGAAGACACAAACAATCCCCCAGAAATACTAGGGGGCCGAGGATCTAGTGGGAGGGAGGAACTGAAGAAAATCCATATTAGTCAGGAAATGGTGTTAGGTAAACTGTTGAGACTGAAGGCAGATAAATCCCCAGGGCCTGATGGTCTACATCCCAGAGTACTCAAGGAGGTGGCCCTAAAAATCGTGGATGCATAGGTGATCATTTTCCAATGTTCTCTCGACCCTGGATCAGTTCCTGTGGACTGGAGGGTAGCCAATGTAACTCCACTTTTTAAGAAAGGAGGGAGCGAGAAAACAGGGAATTATAGACCATTTACCCTTACATTGGCAGTGGGGAAGATGCTTGTCGAATTATTAAAGATGTAATAGCAGCTCATGTGGAAAGCAGTGACAGGATCGGTCAAAGTCAGCATGGATCTATGAAAGGGAAATCATGCTTGACTAATATTCTGGATTTTCTTGAGGATGTAACAAGCAGAATGGATAAGGAAGAGCCAGTGCATGTGGTGTATCTGGCCTTACAGAAAGCCTTTGACAAGGTCCCACACAAGAGATTAGTGTGCAAATTTAGAGCATATGGTATTGGGGGTAGGGTATTGACATGGATAGAGAACTGGTTGGCAGACAGGAAGCAAAGA
Source organism: Amblyraja radiata (assembly GCF_010909765.2). NCBI lineage: Eukaryota > Metazoa > Chordata > Chondrichthyes > Rajiformes > Rajidae > Amblyraja > Amblyraja radiata. The sequence continues at coordinate 90,024,870 of NC_045956.1, read as the reverse complement.
ATAGGAATTAACGGGTCCTTTTCAGAATGTCAGTTGGTGACTGGTGGGGTGCTGCAAGGCTCAGTGCTGGGACTCCAGTTATTTACAATTATATATTCTCGATTATACAAGGGAATTAAATGTAACATCTCCAAGTTTGTGGATGACACAAAGCTGGGTGGCAATATGAGCTGCGAGGAGGATGCTATGTGGCTGCTTGATGACTTGGATAGGTTGGGTTAATGGGCAGATGCATGGCAGATGCAGTAAAATGTGGATAAATGTGAGGTAATTCACTTTGGTGGCAAGAACAAGAAGGCAGATTATTATCTGAATGGTTAAGAAAGAACTGCAGATGCTGGAAAAATCGAAGGTAGACAAAAATGCTGGAGAAACTCAGTGGGTAGGGCAGCATCTACGGAGAAAAGGAATAGGCGACGTTTCGGGTCGAGACCCTTCTTCATCTGAATGGTGTCAGATTAGGAAAAGGGGGGGGGGGTGCAACGAGACCTGGATGTGCTTGTACATCAGTCACTAAAAGTAAGCATGCAGGTGCAGCAGGCAGTGAAGAAAGCTAATGGCATGTTGGCCTTCATTGGGAATGGATTTGAGTATAGGAGAAAGGAGGACCTACTGCAGTTGTACAGGGCCTTGGTGAGACCGCAACTGAAGTATTGTAAGCAGTTTTGGTCTCCTAATTTGACGAAGAACATGCTTGCTATTGGGGGGTGCAGCGTAGGTTCTCCAGATTAATTCCTGGGATGGTGGGACTGACTTATGAAAGAATGGGTCGGCCGGGCTTGTATTCACTGGAGCTTGGAAGGATGACAGGAGATCTTATAGAAACATAATATTCTTGAGGGATTGGACAGGCTAGATGTAGGAAAAATATTCCCATGTTGGAGGATTCCAGAACCAGGGATCACAGTTTAAGAATAAGTGGTAGGCCATTTAGGACTGAGATGAGGAAAAACTTTTTCACCCAGAGAGTCGTGAATCTGTGGAATTCTCGGCCACAGAAAGCAGTGGAGGCCAATTCACTGGATGTTTTCAAGAGAGTTAGATTTAGCTCTCAGGGTTAATGGAATCAAGGGATATGGGGAAAAAGCAGGAAAGGTGTACTGATTTTGGATGATCAGCCATGATCATATTGAATGGGCTCGAAGGGCCTAATGGCCTACTCCTGCACCTATTTTCTATGTTTCTATTTTTCTATGCCTCACCAGATGCTCCCTGACCTCCCCAATTCTACCAGCAGTTTATATTTTGCTCCAGATTCTAGCACCTGCAGTCTTTTATAGGGACGACAGATGGCACAATGGGCTAAGTGTTCGGCTGGCAACCGGAAGGTAGCCGGTTCGAATCCCGCTTGGAGTGCATACTGTCGTTGTGTCCTTGGGCAAGACACTTCACCCACCTTTGCCTGTGTGTGAATGTGTGTGAGTGATTGGTGGTGGTCGGAGGGGCCGTAGGTGCAGAATGGCAGCCACGCTTCCGTCAGTCTGCCCCAGGGCAGCTGTGGCTACAGAAGTAGCTTACCACCACCGAGTGTGACTGAGGAGTGAATGAATAATGCGATGTAAAGCGCCTTGAGTATTAGAAAGGCGCTATATAAATCCCATCCATTATTATTATTATTATTTTCTGACAATGTTAATTGCTATTCTGGAATCAAAAATAAATGCATGTCAACTTCTTGTTGTCAACATTAATTGCTTTGCTGGTAAAATATAAATGCAAGTCAACTTTGATTGGGTAATTAACTGTCCTACTTTTGAATGTTTCCAGTAAACCATTCAAAGTATTTTGTTTGTCATATTTTCTCCATGACTCAATGACATTACTGTCACATGTGAGTGAAATGCCCAAGGGTTGATTCCACGAGACTGAAAAACTAAATGTAGGTCGACACTATTTTATAATGTTGAAAAAGTCCTGTTTTTTTAATGAAATATTAGTTAAGAATTGCACAATCAAATTTAGAGTGCAACAGCTCTGTTCACTCTTAATTCTGGATCAACAGCAGTCAATCCATCGCCATCACTAGGACAGATTATCTGTCACTTTGCATCTTCCAGGGCTTTTCTGTGTTCTCTGTAATATCAACATTTTAAAATAACTTCTTCTTTGGATGTACAAGGCATGGTGCTGTCCTGAGGTTACAAAACCTGCTTGAAAAGTAGTATATTTCATCTTTGTTTAGCTGGTCTGATTATAGCAGCTGGAAATGGTCTCCTGAGACCAATGAAGACTGAGGCAGGAATTAATGGGGCACTTTATAATTATCCGAAGTACTGGCAGAGCGAATAAAGTACAATTATTTCCACTGCCAGGAGAGTTAATAACCCATGGAGGAAGATAATGGTGTACAGAACTGGGGAGGAGATCCTATTTTATGTTGGCCTTTCACAATTGCGTGGATAGCGAAATAGATTGAATGGTTCATTTCTAAGCTGGATTGAGAGGATTACAATGCTAGGAGCTTGATATAAATTAAGCATCAGGCTGATATGTTTGTAATCGCAGAATCATATCGTCTAGACAACTAGTCAGACTCACGTTTGCACATCTAAAAATAATGGGGTGCTGTTCTGGAGAAGCAAAAATACAGGACTACATGCGTATTAACTAGCAAAACACAAGCAAACAGGAAACAAAGGTCAGAACTATTAGGCTTCTGAAACATTGAAGTTTAGGAAAATGAGCCAAGTTCCCAATTCATCGTTGCTGTTTATTCCGCAGAGAGAATATTACACGGGGTATTTGTCTCTTGTCTCATTCTGTAATTCATTTACTTTATGGAGTCTTTATTTGCAACCAATGACTTCTCAGAGCAACATTTTTTCACAATCCTTTGCAGAACCAGATTGGTGATTTCCACCTTCCATTCAGATATTGTCAATGCCTATGGTTTCCCAATATTCACGGAGAATTTCACAGCCTATAAAACATCCTTGTATTTGGCAACATTTAAACCATTGGTTCTGAAAAAAACTGTGCATTCCATTCTCAGATGGTTTGTTATAGCCTTCCGACTTCCACAGCCTTTGATCCCGAGGTCCATCCCTGGAAGGAACGCCTTGAAGTTATAAATCTCCACTTCATCTGAGGCCTGGAGGCACCTGATGCCACTCCCTCCTCTCCATAAATACCGGCGGGTTGACGTGTTACCTTCACTGTTGTTGCCAGTAGAGGTTCACATCGGATTCACTCCAGTGGCTGCTCGTTTGTTCTCGCTATGAAAATGACCAGCGCGAATGTGGAAGCGGCGAAGACCGAGGAGGCCAGGACTCGGTTACCGACCTCCAGAGCGTTTAAGATACTGGCAATAGTTTCAGTCTCGCTGTTCGTTTTAATAATTGCAGCGCTGGTCGCTTTTATGTTGGGTGAGTAATTTGCATTTGTAATGCTGATTACAGGCGTATTTTTAACCAATTTTGGTTTTAATTTCTAAGTCTTTCCTAACTGACGGCAATCATTTTGATGATCGATATGTTTAAATATTCCAAAGGCCATTTCTGTCCGAAAAATCAAACATTAAGTTCATTTTAGCCGTTTTGATGGGGGGTTTACTGATGTTGTGAATCTTCCCGCGCTAGCATTTCCCAAAGTCTACTGGTGCGTTTACTAAATACCACATTTTAATGGCCCCACGTTGGATTTATGGTGGAGTTGAATGTCATTCGTCGTGTTTTTCACCCCACGTTTGATTTCATTCCGTTGCAAATCCTGAGATACTGAGATGCTGATATGCAGTTTCTACTCTAACTACTGCCCTCTTTACACGGACATTGAGCTGAAAGAACATCAATTTGGTATAAACTGGCTTAGCGTTTGTGTAACGTGACCAGCCACATTCTGAATATGTGAATAGGTGAAGAAGCACGAACTGTGTGAACTTGCACTTGCACTTGCACGATGTTTTCTCGTTTTTAACTGGAATAAAAACTGCAGGTATACCACTGAGCTTGATAGAAATGATGCACGGAGATCACCTGTGAGTGAGACCCGCTTCGAATTTTTAAACCATTGCATACAATATAGTTAGAATGATTGGGTTTTGGCCAACAAGTACTAAAAATGATCTACCGATGACGCCCAGCCTCGCCGCTTCAACGGTTACTCGGACTTCCTCCCCATCGCCGATTCCTCCCTTCTTAAACACTAAAAATGATGTTATTACCAGAAACCCCAAATCTGGTAAATAGGAATGAAGAAAAAAAGTTGTTTCAAATAGTCCTCTGAATACTTGTTTAAAATTCCATATTCCTTTTGGTGGGAGCTTTTGGAATACTGGAAAATTGAATACTTCCTTGTTTTGGGAAAACATGTCTTAACTCTTGCTTTTGAAGAGGTTTTAAATGCAGCTCTGCCAGGAATTTTCTTGTTACAAAAGTTTGGATTTCTGGGATTGGGAGAAAACAGCCAGGTCCTTGTGTCTTTGGGATAATGTTAAACCCGAGTAAATGCCTGTTAGAACAACTTGCAGTCGAAGTTGAGATCCATTCATTTGTAAGATTTTTATGAAAGCCTTTAAGATTACTTGGCTATATATATAATAGCTGTGCAAAATGTTTTGTATTTCAGTCTTTTACCTCCCTCACACGTGCACGGACAGTGAAGCTTGCAGAAGATCTGAATATACAGCCTGTGGTAAGTTGTAATAGTATAGAGATACAACATGAAAATGGGTGCTTTAATTCTCTGAACCCTCACTGACCATTGGCGACCAATTTCTGGGCTAGCTCTGTACTGAACTATTATTGTCCGCATATTCCCATCAATTCCTCCACAGATTCTACTTCGTGCCTACATTTTCGCAATGCTCAAAATCCTCACATTCTTGAATTGCGGAATAAAGTAGAGGACATAGATGAAATCCATGTGATCACAGAGACTGTGTGCGTGTGTGTGTGTGTGAGCGCTCTAAATGGGAGAGGATTGATTTGATTTTGTGCAAGCTGTTACCAGTGCAACAATTTGGCACATTATTTTATATGGGGATGGGAGGGAGAGGGGGCAGAGTGGAAGACAGGCAGGGAGAGAAACAGAATTATGGATGAAACCTGAGATGGGAGAATACAGTTTGCTATTATTTTCACTGTTTTATTTTCTAAGAAATGATGACTAAGGTCATTGGTGATCAGTGGAAGATGAAAGTCTAGGTTAGGACATAATGGGATATTTTTAAATGTTTCCTTTGGCATAGGTTTTGAGTAACATCTTGTGTAAAGGGACTAGATGGCTTCAGTTAGCACTTCATAACATTAATGGCCTCAAAGCTTGCATTTAAAATTTTTGCAGATCAAGGGGAAATTTTGAGGGTTTGGCATATTAACATATTATTTACTTTTTATTTGAAAGGATGTGGCCAACGGAAAACCCGATCTGACAGGATTGTCGGTGGGTCAAGCACCGATGATGGCGAGTGGCCTTTTATTGTCAGTTTACAGTTGAGCAATAGCCACAGATGTGCAGCAACACTCATCTCCTGTCGATGGATTTTATCTGCTGCCCATTGCGTCAGGAACAGGTAAATACCATTTCCTTCATCGATAGCTTAAAAAAAATATTGGTTTTGTTTCTCTATTGCTGCTCCCCTGTGATTAATATCTTGAAGATAACCTGATCCTGATATGTAATATAACACATGTAAATGTAGTTTGCTACATTCTAAAGGCTAGTCAAATTGATGTTTGTTGTTAATGTCCTTCAGTTCACTGTGAAATGATCTGTTAATTGGAAGTCTGTAATATCAACTTCTACATTTGGCAATTGTGCAATATCACAACACGTCTGTGATTCCTCTATGTGGCTTGCTTAAGCATTCTATTCAACTTGTTTCTTCAGGTAGAATCCTGAACGCTGATTAACTATTTTCCATGAGGATGATTATTTATGGTGAATAGTTAAGCATCTAGGATATGCTACCTGAACACCAATTGTTTTACTTTGTGCAGAAGAATTGTTGTTGTTCGTCCTTCGTAGTCGAAGAAGACCATTACTTCAATGTTTTGTTTGTGGGTCCGGAGGTGACTGGTGGGACCGGTCCGGGCCCGGAAGGCTCGCTTGCATATGGGACACAGTTGAGTGGGTGCTGCAGTAGAAGTTGAAGTGGCTCGAGCCTTGCGCATGGCGTTTTTTCTCTGAGCTTCTGCAGTGCGCTTCTTCTCAGCTGCATGCGCTCCTGTGGTGATCTTGCTTCACCCAGTTGGGCGGTACGGGTCCTGAAGTCATGACTTGTGCTTGACTTGGATTAAAGTGAGGGAGAGTTGCGCAAATCGTCAGCCTCACTCTCTCATCCTGGCTTATCTGTTCCAGTGGCAAGATGTAGGCAAGACAGCTGGCGATAGGGCAGGATGCAGTGGATGGCCACCAGTGTTCTACATGAACATTGTGCCCTAATTGCAGTCCACGAAGCTTTGCTGGGTTCACCTTCCTACCCGTTGGACCGCCAAGTGGTGGTCTCCTCCGCATATTCCGGAGCTATATGGAGGATGCCTGTGTGTGACTTTGTTTAACGTGGGGAGACTGGTGCACAGGCAGCCACCCCACGGTCCTTGACAGATCTGGGTCAGGATCTGGTGACATGGAGTCCAAGATGACCAGAGACCCTTTTCTGCTGCAGCCTTCATCCACCTAACCAGCCGTTGTGACGCTCCACTAATATCAGCCATTGTCCTCTGCCTGTTCCACTGTTGAGGTCTTGGTTGGATTGCTCTTTGCCCCCTCGATCTTACCACCACGGGTGGCCCTATCAGTAGCATAGCTCCAGATGGCATTGCTCTCAGGATATCAGGTCCACACAAGCTTCTCCACCATGACAAGGTGACAATCCAAGAATTAGTTGCCCAATGAAGACCATGTACACCTCATGGGGAACTGACCAGTAATTTGGATAGAACTGGCACAGCTTAAATGGGCATTAGAAACAGGATGTGCCAAAGCAAAAGAGGTTGAGATCATTGTTTTAACGCTGGATAGTGTGACGTTTGAGGAACCATTACTACTGCTCATTAGAATATTAACAACTACTGTATTAATTTTACAATAAGCAGTTCTTAAATGTGATTATGCTTTATTTGTCAACATGTCCAGTGAACATTTAGTGTCAAAGAAACTTGAATATGGATGAACATTTGACACAATTTTCTTTAATCTGGCTCTGTAACTGGGGAAAGGTTAAATCAACGGGGGGGGGGGGTGGGGGGGGGGGGGGAATACAGACAAAAAATGTTTAATAATTTTTGCATGAATAAGTTCAAACTTGTTTCAATTTATCTTTGAATTCTAGTAGCGCAGAGTACTGGGAAGCTGTTTTTGGACTCCATTTCTTGAATCGGCCAACAAAGGATATCCAGAGACAAAAAATAAAAAAAATAGAGATTCATCCTGATGCATCAACTAACTTTAATTACGATGTTGCCCTACTGGAGTTGTCCGAGCCAGTTGAATACACAGACTTTATCCAACCAGCTTGTCTACCTGCAGCATCGACTTCCATTTCTGGTCAAATATGTACAACAATTGGATGGGGCCAAACAAGTGAAAATGGTAATGATCAAAATTATGCAAAATTTGTCCTCTTGCCATTTTGGGTCACCCAAAATTGTTTTTTGTTTTTTAAATAATCTCTGTTCCGGCAATGTAAGTCTTGTGTTTAAAATGAGAGCAAGATAATTTAGAAGGGATAACAGTTATTTGGGCAAAATATTAAAAAAAACTTTCTGGCTAAATATGTCAGACCTATTTTATTTAGAAACATGGAAACATAGAAAATAGGTGCAGGAGTAGGCCATTCGGCCCTTCGAGCCTGCACCGCCATTCAATAGGATCATGGCTGATCATCCCTCAGTATCCTGTATGTGCCTTCTCTCCATACCTCCTGATACCTTTAGCCACTTTAACTCCCTCTTAAATATAGCCAATGAACTGGCCTCAACTACCTTCTGTGGCAAAGATTCACCGCTCTCTGTGGGAATTTTTTTTTTCTCATCTCGGTCCTAAAATAATTCCCCCTTATCCTTAAACTGTGACCCCTTGTTCTGGACTTCCCCAACATCGGGAACAATCTTCCTGCATCTAGCCTGTCCAACCCCTTAAGAATTTTGTAAGTTTCTATAAGATCCCCCTTCAATCTTCTAAATTCTAGTGAGTACAAGTCGAGTCTATCCAGTCTTTCTTCATATGAAAGTCCTAACATCCCAGGAATTAGTCTGGTGAACCTTCTCTGTACTCCCTTTATGGCAAGAATGTCTTTCCTCAGATTAGGAGACCAAAACTGTACGCAATACTCCAGGTGTGGTCTCACCAAGACCCTGTACAACTGCAGTAGAACCTCCCTGCTCCTATACTCAAATCCTTTTGCTATGAATGCCAACATAAAGGTCAATCGATTTGTGTAGCCATTTATCTGGTGTGATCTTTTGTAATGTGGCAACAGTACAATCATAAAGGGGCTGGAATGACACTTGGCACGTATTGTAACTGTCTTGGATTACAAACTAACTTCCTACTGTTCCTTGACAGCTGGATCGTCAAGTAATGAGCTTTTGAAGACTGAAGTGAATGTATTCACCAACACCCAGTGCCAGAAGAAGATGCCAACTATAACTACACACATGATTTGTGCAGGGGCACCTGAAGGAGGCAGAGATGCATGTCTGGTATGGAATTGTTTTGATTAGTTTACTCTTCTTGGGATGATCCACTTTCTTCTTTCTTGGATGTAACTCTACTTGGCAAGAAATGGAGCTGGATACTGATGGGTGTTGGAATTCTGGTTAAGTTGTTAAAGTGGGTGGAGGATCTGAATGTTTGGCTGTGTGTGGTGTTGGAGGTAGATCTAGTGATGGAAATCATGCATTGTTCGTTACAAGCTCCTTTCCTGTATGTTAACTACATTTGTGGCAGTGTTTTTAATTATACACTGGGATGATGCATGGCACCTTCAGTCTAAATTCCTCACCAGTGAGGAGATGTTAACAAGCCCTATTGCGCATGCAGGAATAAATTGGTGATCATTAAGTGGAGCCAAGAATTGAAACTGGCTATTGTTTTTCTGGGATTTATGCAACAAAAAAAAAAAGTGAATCTTTCTTTAACTTGCTATTCTGCCCTTAAATATGGCAAATTAATGAATCCCACTATCAGCCTATTCAGAAACTAGTTGCCCCATCACTACATTTCAATAACTGTACACATCCAAAATGTTGGTTGGAATGGCCGGAGTCTTCTCCCCTGATGTAATAATCTTTGAAAATAAAACAGGAAATGGAGGCATATAACATTCATTTTCTCCAATCCTGACTCTCCCTGCTGTTAAAACAGCATTGCAGCAACCAAGGGCAGATGAACACAATGTATTTCACAAGTAGAAACAATTCTGGAAAGATCTCAGCAGGTTAGGAGTATCTGTGGAAAGAAACAATCATTTTGTGGTTTGAACCTGATGTGTCAGACTAGTTGCAGCAACATAACGACCCCCCTGACTGCCACAGGTTGTAAACTTGTTTTTCTTTTCTCCCCAGGGTGATTCTGGAGGACCATTGCTGTGCCAAGATAAGAATTCTGGTGCATGGATAGTTGCAGGAGTTGTTTCCGCTGGAGTAGGCTGTGGAAGACCTGACCATCCAGGCTTATATACAGAGACAGCAGCTGTTCACAAATGGATACAGGATGTAATACAATAACGAGTGCTGCTGGCAGCCTAACTTGTGACAATCATTGTCTTTGGCTGTTGCTGTTACTGGGGTAGCACTCGGCTGCAGCACTACAGAACTGCTTCATGCTACATTGGAGTTTGAATGTAAAACATCTTGCTTTTAAAAGCTTTATCATGGTCTTAGACCAGATTGTAACAATACTCATTTTGAGAAACTGGATTTTAAACTGTCCAGCTTTGTATTCATGTTTAAGGAAAGAACTACAGATGCTGGTTAAATCAAAGGTGGACACAAAATGCTGGAGCATCTATGCATAGAAGGAATTGGTGACGTTTCGGGTCTAGACCCTTCAGAAGGGTCTAGACCCGAAACTTCGCCAATTCCTTCTCTCTATAAATGTTTCCTCACCTGCTGAGTTATTCCAGCATTTTGTGTCCACCTTTGTATTCAACTGGTTTTAGCATAGTGCTGTTGTGTGCTCACTTTTCTATTTGTGTTAGTAATATTGCTGTGCATTAAATCAGTTGCTTAAATTAACCTTCTTGGAACTCTGACATGTTAAAATGCAAGTTTGGATTGTTAATGCTGTTCTAATATTTTGGAACTCACAAGCTAATTTCCCATCACAAGTGGTGGAATTTTGTATGTTACAATGTAACTACTTGTAAATTAAACTGTATTTGTTGACATAATGAAAGATAAATTGTTCACAATAAAATGTATACAGTGAATTTCCTATTTGAGTGGAAGTCTTTAATAAAGCTTTGTAAATGGAGAAGGGAGAGCAGTGATGTGTGTTTAACAATACACTATTGCAGTAATCTTGTAGCCTTTATCCACAAGAAAGCAAGAGTGGATCATTCAGACACCTAACCTACTCAACCTTTCACTAAGATCACAACTGATCATTTACCTTGGTGCTAATTTCCTTACCAAATTACAGAATATTGTCATTTATTTTGAAAATCTCTTTCCAAAATATGTCTATTTTTACTGTGCACCTCGGTTAATGTATCAAAACATTACTAGTAAAAAAATTATAATTCTTCACTCGAAGGGAGTGTGAGGTAAAAAACCTACATTTGTAAAATATTAAAAGCAATGAATTGCCACCTTAATGTAGGAAAGTCAGCAGATAATCTGTGCACAAGAAGATACCATTCTATCAAAGAAAGGTTTCTGTGCTTTGAAATGTTGAGTAGTGGTCTCCACATAAATTGGGAGGGCAGAGAGAAAAGTGAAGGAAGCCCTGTGCAAAATAACATGCAATTCTTTTTCAAGTTCAAGTTTACATTTATTGTCACATGCACCATTAGGTACAGTGATATTTGAGTTGCCATACAGAGTGAAAAGCAACAGTACACACAGCCACATAAAATAAAATTTAACATAAACATCCACCACAGCAGAATCCACATTCCTCACTGTGATGGAAGGCATTAAAGTTCAGTCATCTTCCTCCTTTGTTCACCCGTGTTCGGGGCTTTGTACCCTCCACACTTGTCGCTGTCGATGGTCCGATGTCCGAAGCCCTCGCGTCGGGATGATGGAAAATCCGGCGTCGGGACGGATCGGAACACTCCGCTGCATGGAGCTCCCGAGTCGGACTCTTCTTGACCAAGATGCTGCATCTACACTAATCTCACCTGCCCACATTTGGCCCATATCTCTCTAAATCTTTCCTATCCAAATATATCAGGCCCCAGAAATCTCCAGTGTTCCAGTGAAAACAATCTAAGTCTGTCAACCTCTCCCTTCAGCTAATACCCCCCCAATCCAGGTATCAATGTCTCATCATCCAGGCCAAAGAATTAAAGGAAGTCTCTTTGGCAATGAATCTAGGATAATTTTAATACCGGATAGCAGAGTTACAGAGAGATGGTATCCAACCTGACTATCAGTACTGACTGTTATTGGAATCTTGAAAGGGAACCATCTGTTGGAGTTATGAAAGATGGAAGGATGTGAGAACATTCTGGCCTCGACTGCATTCAGACTTTATTCTGAATTTCGAACATAGTGTAGCAAACTACACTAATATGCAGGTTTGATATACATTCCTGAACCTGTATCTTGACAGTAATTCCAGATCAATTCATTCCCATGTAGTCAGCAATTGTGTGGCTTCCAAGAATTGGGCACATCGGTATGGGAGTAATTCACCTATTGTGTTGTGAACTTTTTATTTTACCTCAGTCCAATCTGTAAGAATTAGGAAATCGGTTTTACTAAACATACAGCTATGTGAATGTTCCAATGTAATGACATGACAGTGAGTAAAAGAACACGTCACTACACAGATGAGAGTATTTCCACTTCCTGTTATGAGTTTCAAAGGCAGCTGCGCTATAGTTAATTTATGTAAGGTTTTGAGTCGCCTGGAATTAAAACTTATTTTTTAACGGAGTGATACTGAAGTTGGTATCACACCCAAAACATAATTAGAAGGTTACAGAGGTATCACAGAATCATGGAATGATGTAGCATCGAAAGGAATCCAATGCAGGGTTTGCGGGTCTAAGGTGCTTTCCCAGCTTCACATGCTGCTTCCTGTCTGTCAGGAAGCTGGTGATCCACCAACAGAGGGGTTCAGGCACAGTCAACTCTGAAAGTTTTGAGTGTAGCATCTCTGGCACAATGGTGTTGGATGCAGAGCTAAAATCAACAAACAAAATCCTCACATAGGTCCCCTGGCGGTATAGGTGCTGGAGGATGAAGTCATTAATCCTTGCCTTTTTGGATTCAGGGACAATAGTGGAGGCTTTGAAGCAGGCAGGGACAGTAGAGGTTTGCAGGAACTGGTTAAAAATGTCTGCATAGTTGTTCAGCATAGAGCTTGAGAGTAGATGGGAAAAATTGTCCGGTCCTGGTGATTTCCGCCTTTTCTGTTTTCTGAAAAGCCTCTCCACCGCCTCTAATTTTATTGTTGAGTAGACCAAGGGGGACCCGTTGGATCCTGTCCCCTCAACGCGCGGTTGTGGGGGGGGGGGGGGTGGCTGCAACGTCACACACACACTAACCACCCCCCAAACACACAGGGAGGAGGGAAAGGGGGAGGGGGGAGGGGGGGTGAGAGGGGGTGAGAGGGGGGGTGAGGTGGATGTGGAGGGGGGAGGGGAGGGGAGAGGGGTGAGGTGGAGGGAAGGCAGAGGGGTGGAGGGGGAGAGGGGGGAGAGAGGGGGGAGGGGGTGAGAGAGGAGGGGAAGGGGGAAGAGAGAGGAGAGGGGGAAAGAAGGGGGAGTGGGGGAAGTGGGGGATTCCCTAGAGAGGGAGGGGGGCAGCGAGGGAGGGGGGGGGGGCGGAGAGGGAGGGAGGGTCAGAGAGGAGGGGGGAGCAGAGAGGAAGGGGGGCAGAGAGGAGGGCGGGCAGAGAGGGAGGGGGGTTAGAGAGGGGGCAGAGAGGGGGAACAGAGGGGGGGCAGAGTGTCGGGGGATAGAGAGGAAGGGCCCTCTCCCCCCCTTTCCATCCCCCCTTCTCCCCCCTTCCCATCTGTTCCCCTCAACCCCCCCTCTACCCCCCTCCCTCCACCCCCCTCTTCACCCCCCCCCCCCCTCTCTCACCCCCCCCCCCCTCTCTCCCCCTCCCCCGCTCTCTCTCTTTCTCTGCCTCAGGGAGGGGGTAGAGAGGGAGGGGGAGGGGTAGAGGCAGCAGCTACCGAAGTCATAGAGCACAAGCCTCCCCATCAGGCACCGGGCCCGAGCTAGGCTGCGGGCGTTGTTGACCAGAGCGAGGCCCGCAGCGCTCTGAGGACTGTGAAAAACAGCGGACGGCCGGCAGCGCACTCACCAGCTTGACAGACGATAGGGCGGGGGAGACAGAGAGGAGGTCATTTTGGAGGAGATGTGACTGACAACCAAACAAACAAACAAACTAACGAAGATAATTTAAATAGTTATATGATATGATGATATGATGATGGAGAAGTGATGTTGTGCAGCATGGAGGATGTGGGTAATTGGGTGGGAAGTGGTGATTGGAGAGGGTTGGGTGGGAAAGGGTCCAGTCTTTTCAGACTGGAGTCTTGCTTTAAGTATGTGTGAAGTGATGAATGGGGAAGAGTCAGTGTAGAAGGTCCCAGTCTTTGCAGATTGAGGTCAGACTGTGAGTGTGAGTGAAGTATTGGTTGGGGTGGGAAAGGGTCCAGTCTTTTCCGACAGGTGTCTTGCTTTAAGTAGGAGTGAAGTGGTGAATGGGGAGGAGTGGATGCAGAACGGTCCATTCTTTGCAGACTGGGGTCTGGCTGTGTTGGTTGGGGAGGGGGGACAGGGGGTACCCGGGTTACGTTTCTGTTTGTCAAACCTGCAGTAGAACTCATTCAGGTCGTTGGTCAGCTGACGATTGTCCAGAGTTGGGGGCTTTCCTCGTGTAGCTGATGATGTCTTGCAAGCCCTTCCAAACTGAAGAAGAGTCACTTGCTGAGAACTTGCTCCTCAACTTCTCAGAGTACCTTTCCTTGGCAGCTCTGATTCCTATTCTCAGCTTGTACTTGGCCTGCCTGTAGAGGTCGGCATCCCCGCTCCTGTAGGCCTCCTCTTTAGACCGTTGGAGCTGTCATTGAGTTCTACAGTAAACCAGGGCTTGTTAGAAACATAGAAACATAGACAATAGGTGCAGGAGTAGGCCATTCGGTCCTTCGAGCCTGCACCGCTATTCAATATGATCATGGCTGATCATCCAACTCAGTATCCCATCCCTGCCTTCTCTCCATAGCCTCTGATCCCTTTAGCCACAAGGGCCACATCTAACTCCCTCTTAAATATAGCCAATGAACTGGCCTCAACTACCTTCTGTGGCAGAGAATGTTGTTGTTGAACCATGTCCGGGTCTTAGTTGGAATGCAACTGTCCTCACAAAAGCTGACATATGATGATACAGTGTCTGTATACTCATCAAGGCTTGTGGTTGCTTCCCTGAACACATTCCAACCTGTGCGGTCAAAGCAGGATTGTAGGTTCTCAATGCCCCCGCTTGTCCACCTTCTCGTTGTTCTGACCACAGGCTTAGCAGCTTTTAGCTTCTGCCTGTAGGTTGGAATAACGTGAACTAGACAATGACCAGAGAGACCCAGACCCACCCGGGGAACAGAGCGATATGCGTTCTTGATTGATGTGTAACAGTGGTCGAGTGTTCTCTCCCCTCTGGTGGGGCAGGTAACATGAAGTCTGTATTTTGGAAGGTCACTGCTGAGGTTAGCTTTGTTAAAGTCCCCCAAAACAATGACCATGGAGTCTGGGAAGTCACTCTTCCGGGGGGGGATGTAAACTCCAGCGAGAATAAAGGAGTTAAATTCCCTCAGAGAGTAGAAGGGTTTGCAGTTTATAAAGAGAGAGAGCAGAAGTTTGACAGTACCGTGATGTCGCTGCACCAGTCCTGACTGTTACATTTATGTTATGTTATGTTATGTTACATTTGTGCAAGACATTGGTGAATACATTGGAGTATTGTGTTCAATTTTGGTTACCCTGTTGTAGGAAAGATGCATTAAGCTGGAAAGAGTGTAGAGAGGATTTACGAGGACTTGAGGGCCTGATCTACAGGGAGAGGTTTAAAAGGCTAGGACTTCATTCTTTTCAGCCCAGGAGACTGGAAGGTGATCTTGAATATATAACATCATGAGGGGAATAGAGAACTGGTATAGATAACAACTGGGAAGAAACTGTCCCTGAATCTGGAGGTATACGTTTTCTGTACCTCTTGCCTGAGGGGAGAGGGGACAAGAGGATGTGTCCAGACTGTGACTCCTCCTTGATTGTGCTGGTGGCCTTGCCAAGGCGACGTGAAATGTAGATGGAATCAATGGAAGGGAGGTAGGTTTGTGTGATGGTCTGGGCTGCGACCACACTTCTCTGCAATTTCATGCGGTCTTGGATCAAGCGGTTCGGTACATGGATAGGTACATGGATAGAAAACCTAGTAGGTACATGGATAGGAAAAGCACCTTTGTCAGCGTGGACAAATTGGGCTGAAGGGTTTGATTATTAGCAGCATGAGTCTAAATGCTGATCCCTGTGGCACACAACACTAGGCAATAGACAATAGGTGCAGGAGTAGACCATCAGGCCCTTCGAGACAGCACCACCATTCACTGTGATCATGTCTGATCATCCATAATCTGTACCCCATTCCTGCCTTCTCCTCACATTCCTTGACTCTGCTGTCTTTAAGAGCTCTATCTGACTCCCTCTTGAAAGCATCCAGAGAATTGGCTTCCACTGCCTTCTGAGGCAGAGAATTCCACAGATTCACAAATCTTTGGGTGAAAAAAGATTTTCCTCGTCTCCGTTCTAATCGGCCTACACCATATTCTTAAACTGTGGTCCCTGGTTCTGGACTCCCCCAACATTGGGAACATGTTTCCCGTCTCTAGTATGTCCAATTTCTTAATAATCTTATATGTTTCAATAAGAATCCCTCTCATCCTTCTACATTCCAGTGTATATAAGCCCAGCTGCTCCATTCTTTCAACATATGACAGTCCCGCCATCCCGGGAATTAACTTTGTGAACCTATCCTGCACTCCCTCAATACCAAGAATGTTCTTTCTCAAATTTCCTTCCTCAAAACTGCTCACAATACTCCAGGTGTGGTCTCACGAGGGCCCTGTACAACTGCAGAAGGACCTCTTTGCTCCTGCACTCAACTCCTCTTGTTATGAAGGCCAATATGCCATTAGCTTTCTTCACTGCCTGCTGCACCTGCATGCTTACTTTCAGTGACTGATGAACAAGGACACACAGATCACGTTGTACATCCCCTTTTCCTAACATGACACCATTCAGATAATAATCTGTCTTCCCGTTCTGGCCACCAAAGTGGATAACCTCACATTTATCCACATTAAACTGCATTTGCCATGCATCTGCCCACTCACCCAACCTGTCTAAGTCACCCTGCATCCCCATAGCATCCTCCTTACAGTTCACATTGCCACCCAGTTTTGTGTCATCTGCAAATTTGCTAATGTTACTTTTAATCCCTTCATCTAAATCATTAATGTATATTGTAACTGCAGTTGTACAGGGTCTTGGTGAGACCACACCTGGAGTCTCCAAATCTGAGGAAGGACATTATTGCCATAGAGGGAGTGCAGAGAAGGTTCACCAGACTGATTCCTGGGATGTCAGGACTGTCTTATGAAGAAAGACTGGATAGACTTGGTTTATACTCTCTAGAATTTAGGAGATTGAGAGGGGATCTTATAGAAATTTACAAAATTCTTAAGGGGTTGGACAGGCTAGATGCAGGAAGATTGTTCCCGATGTTGGGGAAGTACAGGACAAGGGGTCACAGCTTAAGGATAAGGGGGAAATCCTTTAAAACCAAGATGAGAAAAACTTTTTTCACACAGAGAGTGGTGAATCTCTGGAACTCTCTGCCACAGAGGGCAGTTGAGGCCAGTTCATTGGCTATATTTAAGAGGGAGTTAGATGTGGCCCTTGTGGCTAAGGGGATCAGAGGGTATGGAGAGAAGGCAGGTACGGGATACTGAGTTGGATGATCAGCCATGATCATATTGAATGGCGGTGCAGGCTCGAAGGGCCGAATGGCCTACTCCTGCACCTAATTTCTATGTTTCTATGTAAATAGCTGCGGTCCCAGCACCAAGCCTTGTGGTACCCCACTAATCACTGCCTGCCATTCTGAAAAAGACCCGTTAATCCCTACTCTTTGTTTCCTGTCTGCAACCAATTTTCTATCCCTGCCAGTACCTTACCCACAATACCATGTGCTCTAATTTTGCCCACTAATCTCCTGTGTGGGACCTTATCAAATGCTTTCTGAAAGTCCAGGTACACTACATCCACTGGTTCTCCCTTGTCCATTTTCCTAGTTGCATCCTCAAAAAATTCCAGAAGATTAGTCAAGCATGATTTCCCCTTCGTAAATCCATGCTGGGAGAGAATGGCATTACTGGGAGAGGACTGCTCATCCGCCCAGCTTACCCTTGAGCAAAACTGCAAAATGCAATGGCACCACTCAACCTCGGTTGGAGTGAAAGCCTCTTAATGTAATATAAAATTCCATGCTGACTCGGTCCGATCCTGTTACTGCTATCCAAATGTGCGGCTATTTCATCTTTTATAATTGACACCAGCATTTCCCCCCCCCCCCCCCCACCGATGTCAGGCTAACTGGTCTATAATTCCCTGTATTCTCTCTCTCTCCTTTCTTAAAAAGTGGGATACCATTAGCTCCCCTCGAATCAACAGGAACAGATCCTGAAACTATAGAACATTGGAAAGTGATCACCAATGCGTCCACAATTTCGAGAGCCACTTTCTTAAGTACCCTGGGATGCAGACGATCAGGCCCTGGAGATTCATCAGCCTTCAGTCCCATCCGTCTACCCAACACCATTTCCTGCCTAATGTGGATTTACTTCACTTCCTCCGGCACCCGAGGTCCTCTGGTCACTAGTACATCTGGGAGATTGTTTGTGCCTTCCTTAGTGAAGACAGATCCAAAGTACCTGTTCAACTCATCTGCTATTTCCTTCTTCCCCATAATAAATTCATCTGTTTCTGTCTTCAACTTCTACATCCTGTTGACCAAGATAAAAAAACTATTTGTTCCTGCTACTTCCTGTTAGTCAGCCAATTTAAAATGACTCAAAACTCCTTGTTAAGAATAATAGAACAATATCTCATGAAAATTGTTTATCAGGAAATGGAAATATGCTTCGGGCTAACATCTATAATTTTTTTAAAGAGGTCATTAATTACAGTGGAAATATATATCACATGCAGTAGTGGGTACTAACATGTGGCTCATTTTAGTTTATTACATTCAGCATTGTTATCTAATAATAGGTTAGTATGTGAGCTTGTTGAAGCAGCCAGAAGTTTTCCTTTTGGAACTCAAAAGCATTAACTTAAAAACAGGTAATACTGGAAAAGATCAGCAGGCCAGGTAGCCTGGGATGCTGTGTTTCCAGCATTTTCTGTTTTTAATTTGGATTTTCATCATCTACAATTTTTTTTAAATTCATTAGGCAGTATTGATTACCTTGTCAAATTGAGAAATAACCAATAATTCAATAATATTACAATTAATTACAAATCTGGTAATCCCAATTTCAAAGGAGCTAAAAAAAACTGCAATTGATACTTTCTAAACTGATGAGTTCAATGTTCTGGTTGACTTACATCTGCAGAATTGAGTCAATGCAATTGTTTAGTTTAGTTTGGTTTAGTTTATTATTGTCACGTGTATTGAGGTACAGTGAAAATCTTTAATTTGTATGCTATCCTGGCAAAGAAAAGATAAAGGATACATTGTTTAAAGCAAAGTTCCTATTAAACATTGAAGTCCAATACAGTCCTGTTAAAGATAGTTCAAAGGTCTCCATGAGGTAGATGTAGCAATGTTACAAAATTTGTGATTTTAAAAATCAAGTCTGTAATTTATCCCATCAGATAAAGCATAAAAAGAAGTTTAATTTGTCACCTAATTCACTTTCATATCTTCAGTATTTAAAAAGGTATGGCCATTTTCATACTCGGAAATTAGCATCTTGTTCTCTATTACTTTTCCATTGACTTAACACAAAAGCTGTGATTGAGGACAGTCAAAAGCCCATAACTTTCTTAAAAATTAAGAGAACTAAAATACATTTTCAGTTATTATAGATTGAAGCATTCTGAAACAAATATGAAACAATCTTGCTTAGATGACTTGAAATTAAAGCATATAATTATTAGTTACCTAATTGTAGCTAGTTACAAAATTCAATTACTAGATCTAAACATCTATCAATTTCTTAAGAATAGATTAACATTTTTAAATAGCCTAAGTGTTCAAATAACATTCACACAAGAATTCACAATATAACATAATTTTTAAATCTCATTGTCATGGATTTGTAGGCCAAATGGAAGGAATTTGATGTTTAATACCTGTAAATTAATGGCCATTTAAATCAACTTGCCTGTGGGTTTTTCTGGAATGCGACCATTTGGAACGTTGCGGTTTGCAGTGATTTAGATCCCCATATCTGCATGGAAAACACAGCCCATTGGTATGGGGACTAAATCACCGTTTCGTAACTTAAAATATGAACTAAAGGTATCTTAAGGACCACTTTTATACATAAAAATAAACCGCTTTCTTTTACCTGTCACCTACATGAAATCCGTCCCCGTTGTCGGCATTGACGGCTTCAGAAGCTGATTTTAAAATCACTCCAGCACTGAACGAGTCGGGCGATTTAAAAAAAAATAGACAGAACGCCCGTCGGAACGATACTTCAACAAAATCTTGCACTCCAACCAAATATAATCCGAGACAAGGTAAGAAAAAAAACGCGTTTTAACCCCGCCCCCCCTCAAACGCGCCAAAATCGTGCACACGGCCAGTGGCAGAATTGCGGCGCCGCTGAAGGTAAGTATTGTAACATACCTAGTAGATGGGAATTCAGGACCACCGTTCAGTTACCTGATAGCAGCTGGGAAGAAACTGTTCCTGAATTTGCAGGTTTACGTTTTCAAACTTCTGTACCTCTTGCCTAATGGGAGAGGGGAGGAGGGAGTGCTCGGCATGAGATTGTCCTTGATTATGCTGGCAGCCTTGATGAGGTAGTGTGGCGTAGATGGCGTCAATGGAATGGAGCTTGGTTTTTGTGGTGGGATGGCCTACTTTGCCCACAATTGTCTGCCATTTCTCGCGGTCTGGGATGGAGCTGTTCCCAAACCACGCTGTGATGCATTCTGACAATATGCTTTCTGGAAGAAGTTGGTGAGGCTTGTTAGGTTCATGCGGAACTTCCTAAGCCTTCGAAGGAATTAGAGGAGTTTATGTGCTTTCTTTGCTATATCTTTGATGTGGTTGGTCCAGGACAAATTGCAGGTAATATTTATTCCTAGTATCTGGAAGCTATCGACCATCTTTACTTTGGCACCATCAATGTAGACTGGGGTGTGTGTACTGCTTCGCTAACTGAAGTCAACCACAACCTCCTTTGTCTTGCTGACATTGAGGGAGAGGTTGTTGTCTTGGCATCAAGTTACAAGATTCAATCTCCTTTCTGTTCTCGGTCTTGTCATTATTCGATATCCAGCTTCTTAGATGGTGGTGTTGTCCGCAAACTTGTAGATGGTGTTGGATTGGTATTTGTCTGCACAGTTGTGAGTCTGTAAGGAAAATAGTAGGGAGCTCAGAACACATCCTTGCGGGGCACTAATCTTGAGCATTATCGTAGAGGATGATTTGTCACCTATACCCATTGATAGTGGTCTGTGGGTCCTAGAATTCTAAAGGGTGTACCAAGAATTCAGAAATCAAATTCACTTCTCCCATCTGTGAATTCATGGGCATTTGTTATCTACCTATTTGCTGTTTCTTGCTAAGACAATAATCTATTCACCCAAATATGTTACCTACTACACCATGAAGGCATCCTTTCTACAAAAACCTTATAAAATGCCTTCAAGAAAATTAAATGTAAAGCCTTCCGGAGGTGCCGCAAGCAGCAGAAGCCTTCCAGAGATGCCGCGGCTGCTGCTGAGAAGCCAGGGCCGGAACCTCATGGGCCAGCGCTGCAACATCGTGGGCCGGACCTCGCGAGTCGGAGGTAGAGTCTCGCAGGTCGACGGAGCCCGTGGCCATCGGTGCCTGCGTGGGTCGGCACCATGGAAGCGTTCGGAGAGGACCCGGCAGTGCTAGTGGAGAGGTCAGTGCGACGGTCGATGATGGTGCCGAACAACGGACGTGGACGGACAGACATGTGGAAATGAGGACGTCGCTGCCAAGGTAAGAAACAAAGGAGGATCCAGCGTGGGGGGGGCACCATGAGGGAGGGGATAGGGGAACAACAAAGGAAGATCTGGCACTGGAGATGGGGGGGGGGGCGATCTATAACTTTGAAACGCCCTTTATGGGCGACTATTTGCATACCTTGGATACCTTGGGTATACAAACAAAGAATGATGTGACAATAAAGTATTCTATTTTACTTCAGAGTCACGTGAGTGACTACGTGAAGACCCCGCCAGTACGCATGTGTGCCATATCGTCTATCGCATTGCGTTACGACTGGCAGGGTGGAAGTGATTCTCCTGCCAGCAACAGACCTGAGGTAAGTTTTTTTTTAAACTTTCAGGTTTCTACTTAGAGGTCCTGCTAAAAGTCCAGGGCGAAGTCGGGACGGAGGGGAGACCCCAGTCACGAACTTCAGGGAACCCCGGTCACGGGGAATTCCGCCCATGGACCTAGGCGCTCGGAAGACCGCGGAATGCGGGTAGCGAGCGACGGTGAATTCACCTTTGAGCCGCTGGCAGTAGAACCAGCGGCTTCATATTGGTGCCGGGGGCACCTGGAAAACCGCTCAGGAGACCGCGGAACACGGGGAGTCGGCGGCGGTGGATGCGCCTTCGAGCCGCTCGCAGTGAAGTCAGCGGCTTCATATTGGTGATATGCGGGATGCGAGGAACGGACGGCGGTAAGTCGCCTACTGAGCCGCTGGCAGTAAAACCAACTGTATCCCCCCCCCCCCGACTTTGTAAATCGCGGCTATCCCATTTATAGGGACCGCGGTTATATCCCGGCTGCAGTTACTGCGGGGATACCGAGGCCCCTGACTGGAGAACATCGCGGAGAAGCCCTGCTATAAGGGACCGCGGAGAAAAAGCTCGGGGGAGAAATAACCCTACAATGGAAGCCTTTATACAAGGACCACAGAGGGAACCCCAGCTGTAACAAACTACGACCACGAGACCAGGCGCGGGAGGAGCGTTGCCCCGCAGCATAAGGTTTAAAAAGGACATGCAGGTAAATTCCTTACTCGAAGGTCGTTTTGTGCTATTTTGTGAGAATATGTTACAGGAATAGACCGCATCCAGACTGACTGCGGTGGAATTGCGGGCAGTCAGCAGCTGTAGACTGCACCTGGATCGCTATTGATCAGCAGCCTCCGACATGGCACCTGTACAGTCGGAATCGACAACAGACTGGTGGGAAGGCCAAGCAGAAGTCGGACAAGCAGAAGACTCGGACGAGTCAGGCTGTGAAGACTCACCGCCGGCGGGAGCAACTGTGATCGCATATCCCGCATGGAGCGGTTGATGGAGCGAAGCTCCAATGTGACATGCTCCGGTATATGGAGTCTAGTCACCATGGGGTCCTAGGACGCCCATGGCAGCACCTTATTGAGGGCTGCATAATGCATCTCCCTCGACATCTCCCTCGGCATTAGGAGTCACTTCTGGGCTGACTCTGAAGACGGGTTTGGCTGAAGATACCACAAGTGTGTAGGGGGTGCAGGAACAACACTACCAGCAGCAGGAGTTCGACGAGTGGCCATCGGGTTCAGGAAGGCCACATCATCATGCAAGACATCACATCTTCGGCGGCAGCACCCCCACGCACCCACCAGCAAACCACGAACTGAAGCTGGTGAAAGCTTGAAGGCTGTACAACCAGGACAAAGGTTTTTTTAGGCCACAGCCCAGAACGGCCTTCCTGGAAGATGCGCCAACCCCATACTCGAGCTCCTCTACCTCCCAGGAGCAGGTGCAAAATCATGCACATATGTTTGAGGCAGCTCCTGGGTCGAGTTGCATAAGTCCTCCCATATGGATAAAGGTATGGAACCACATCGATGATGTCTCCTGTCACGGATACAAGTTGGTAATATTAAAAGGGTTTGAATATTTACACTGGTTTGGGATAACATAAGATTAGTTTATCCGCTCACAGGGTTGAAGATATTTGAAATTTAACTGGATGAGGCAATGATACACACAGAAGCATTGCAAAATGGGCTAACTCCAGTTTCTAGATTATTTACCAAATCACTACTATCAACGCTTCGACTGCACAGAGCTAACAAATAAGTGGCATGGCCAATCTGGATGATATTGAACATTAGCCTTATCAGCAACATAGCTATATTTGAGAAATTGGTTCACACCTGTCCAGTTAAATTTCAATTAAGTTGATACCAACTGAAACTATTGATTATTGGGATACAATCATCCATTTATTTGTCTGGGATCAGCTCTGAGACAAAAAATTAGACCTCTGCTATTTTTAGCTGAAACTATCAAAGTCACAATGATGGACAGCTTTGCTCCACTAAAACTTCTCATCCGTAAATTTTCAGTCATTTCCAAACTGATGCTATTGCCCAAAGATGGGTAATCTACTGATACCATCTCTAGTTACAGAGGCAGATGGGATTAGCAAGAGTTATCAAGTGTTCAGTCGTGGTATCAACTGCCAATGGACACCAGGTGCATTCTGTGCATTATAGGGTGTGTGGATATGCATAAACTGCATGCACAAGTCCAAGGTGATACACTTTGGTGGTGGTATATGTTAATCACAAAGGTACAATCAAATCAAAGTATCCGGTGAAAGTTTTACCAAACCGCATTTAGCACTGGTGTATTATTATGCAAAATCAATGACAATACAGAATTAATGTGTGATCACAAAGTATTTAATGACATTGTGGATCAATGGAACACTAACTATTGAGATGCTTGCATCCAGGCTCAATCAACAGTGAACGAGGCATATTAGTGGCGAAGGGTGCATTCTCGCTACACTAGGGAGGAATGTTCTTTATGTCTTCCTCCATTTGGTCTCAATAGACGGGTCTTGCAAAATTCAGCAAGATTCCCGCTTCCGGGTTTTCATAGTGCCTGCCTGGGTTATATACCTATGGCTCCCGCTGAGGCGAAGAATGAGCATAAACCTTACATGGTTATTTCCGGATAAAAAAGATGCTGGCTCAGTTGTGATGTCAAAACCATCCTCTGCATGATATATTCAATTCATAGACTTACAGACTCTGAGAGATCGTTCCTGCGGCTCGGGTTGTCAAACCATAAGCGTTAAGAGTGCACACTACAGATTGCAAGGATAGCACCAAATAGCAGCAATCTGCATAGGAGATGGGAAGCATTGTTTATGCTTCCTTACGTTTAACATGGCACGGATGACTGACACATTGAAATTCAGTTTTATGGGATTATAACATTAAGTTAATATTCCATTACTGTGCCTGAAGTACCTCCTCATCATTTGGCTGCGGAGAACATAAACCACTCTGTCCGGTCTCACCCTCTGACATCTAGGTATCGTCAACTTAAAACCTCCCAGGCATAGGGACGCAGAGATATGGGTTGTTAACATTTTACTACGTCACTTCGCTGATGGGCACCAGCAACATCCCTGTCCATGGTCATACTCACGTACTAGTGATTATGCCATGGCGCTGACTACAGCGCTACGGGTCCAGTCATTGCTACACTGGATAGGATGATCATATCTGCGGGCTATAATAACATGTTTTGTTTATGATTAGTCAAGCAGATAAGACAGGGACACAAGACCAAACGAGATGTTGCATATCCCATGGACCTTGGGTTGCGTGTGATCACGCATCTACACTAGTATGTCAAGGTTCCTAAGAGCCTTATAGACTGACAGCAATATTATTAGTTACATAAAACCTTGTTAGAAGGAATCACTACGAACCTTCTCCAGATGGTTATATGGGTCTTGCATATACAGGAGTGTACATTGACATTGAGTCTCACTCCACCAGGACCGCTACACCTCAGCAGCAGGGATGGACCACATCCTAGCGGTTGCAGGATGGTCAAACTATTGATCTGTTCAAATATTCAGAATAAACCTATAGCCAGATCAGGGGTATTTGCCAACTCTATGTTAGGTATGGTTCATACTTCCTCCAGGTTGAGGGAGGTTACTATTGCCACTATTGTTCATTAATAGCATCAACATGTCTATATCTATGTCATGTCTGAATGCATTCTTAATGTTCACTCATCATTGGCCTACTGATGCAGTGTATGATGCCTGGACTCGTTTCCACGGCATGAAATCACAGAGCTTTAAAATCTTCACGTAGTCACTCACGTGACTCCGAAGTAAAATAGTAAGATTAAACGAGAACTTACCAGTTTGAAGTTTGATCTTTATTTTATGAGGAGTAACGTTGAGGGATAACGTGCCCTCCACGCCCACCCTCGATCATAAAGTTCAACTGGTATCCTATTTCTCTAATCTTACCATGTTCAGTTCATTTACTTTTGTCTGTGATTTCACACCGCTGCTTTGAAGATTGACACGCATGCGTACTGGCGGGGTCTTCACGTAATCCCTCAACGTTACTCCTCATAAAATAAAGATCAAACTTCAAACTGGTAAGTTCTCATTTAATCTTACTATTCTATTCTATTCTAAGTATGGAACAAAGGGTATGCTAGTATATGTAGGATAGTGCTCATTTGTGGGAATCGCTGGTTAGCATGGACTCGGTGGGCTGAAGTGCCTGTTTCCGTGCTGTATCTCTAAACTAAAACTAAACATTTCCTGAATTACCTTGTTTCTCTCTCCACAAACCTGCTGTACTGGGAACTTCCAATGTTATTTTGATTTTATTTACCATTTTAATTATCCTCAGTATTTAGCTCTTGGAATGGAGTAACATTTTCATCATACTTCAAGATGACAACGCCCTCTCCACAATAATTCTCAAACACTCACGAATGCGAGGCTATATTCAGCTCTAAATCCATCGACAAGTTTGCAGATGATACCACTGTGGTGGGCTGGATCACAGACAATGACAAGACAGTACAGGAAGGAGATTGTGAACTTAGTAACATGGTTCAGGACAATAACCTCTCCATCAATGTCAACAGGGCGAAGGAGTTAGTTATCAACTTCAGTAAGCATGGTGGAGTACATGCCCCAATAAGCATCAAAGATGTCGAAGTATAAATGGATGAGAGCTCCAAGTACCTTGGCGTTAATATTACCAACAAACAGCCAAGAAGGCACACCGTGGAGACAGGGGCTTGTCTCCAATGACTTTTTATAAACTTCTATAGATGCACAATAGAATGAAAACTGTCAGGTTAGATCACAGCTTGGTTTGGGAACAGGTCTTCCCAAGACCACATGGAATCACAAAGGGTTGTAGATGTAACCCTCTCCAACACACAGACCAGAATTCCCATCATTGACTTTGTCTGCCCTTCGTACTGGCTCAGAAAAGTAATCGAAGACTTGTCCAATCCCGGTCATTTCTTCTTATCGCTGCTTCCATCCAACAGGATTTTCAAAGTGCGCACCACCAGACTCAGGAACAGCACCTTCCCCTGCAATCTCCACTCAGACAGTACTAGTGGCCAGTGCTGAACCCAGATTGCTGCAGAATCAAGTGTCATACCAGCGGACAAGTATACAAGGCTGCCTTGATAAAAAGGGGTGAAGAAAAAATTAGGGTTGTACTGGAACACAAGCAAAAGATAAGTCCACCTGATATCCAAGCAGGTGCAACGTCAAGCCTGAAAACAATGAAGCAGAAGGAGTTGGAAATGTTCGATATTGAATTTGAAGCTGGTTTGAATAAATTGAATTGAATTCATTTTATTAGCCAAGTGTGTATACATACAGTCCAATGAATTTGCCTAGGCTCTTTGCTCGCAAGTAACAACACGATATACAGTAAACAATTAAAAATCAAACATTATAATTTAAACATGTGAAGAATGAAATAAAATAGCAGAGCTTGATCTTAAAAATCTGTTGTAACTTACCCGGCGATTTCCTAGTAAGTGTGGATGCTACATTATCCTGTTTATAGTGATCATATTTAGATTCTCATTTAGTTACCCTCAATCCCATGAAGAAGAAGGAAAAGATGGAAAAAAGGTAAAAATTAACTACTTTAATATGAAAGTCTACGCTAATTTCGGTCAAATATTCAAAGTTTCCAGTGCAAGTAAATAAATATTAAAGTTTTAAACTCAAAAGCTATACCTTTACACACCGTAATTCTTCACTGTCAATCTTCACGTCACTTCATTATCAAGAAGGTTTATTCTTTGGAAATGCCAAGTGCGTTCTGGCATCTTGGTTGTTTGCATGCTTGATTACTAAAGTATCCATAAATATAAAGCATGCTTTAAAGCATATTCTCAGGCCACAAAAGGCATTGTGTTCAATGCAATTCATTTTTTCTATTGTATTTCCAGACCATTGAGGCGTAGTTGCTAGAAATGTCAACAGTTTCAAGGATGTATAATTTATAAGATCTCAAAGGTCGGGATGTGAGGCAATAGTTCAAAATATACAATAAATTCTATCTAAAAACAGGTTTGATGCCAATCAGATTAATCTGAGTTGAAGTGATTTGGTAGAAACATTAATAAATTTGCAACACTAAATTTTAATGTTGTAATGTAATATTAATCTCATTTTTCTCATAACTATTCTTTCCATTGGCAAAGAACACTTGTTCTATTTTGGGAATTCCAAAACATTTTCTGAACCATGCCTGCGGTCAAATCTATCACCATTTGAATATTTAACAATGATGATTCAGAGATTAAGCAGAAACTCTCAGAATGCATATAAATATATTACTTATTTGGCAGGCTGGCGGATCAAGGATGACGTGATTACCCTAACTAATCCCTGGTCAATTCGTCCCTTCCCACCCAAACCCTGCCCTGTTACTTTCCTTTGCAACCGCAGGAAATGCTACACTGGTCGCTTTACCTCCCCCCCTTGACTCCATCCAAGGATCCAAGCCGTCTTTCCAGGTGAGGCAGAGGTTCACCTGTACCTCCTCCAAACTCATCTATTGCATCTGCTGCTCTAGGTGTCAGCTGCTCTACATTGGTGAGACCAAGCGTAGGCTTGGCGATCGCTTCGCCCAACACCTCCACTGAGTTTGCGATAACCAACCTGATCTCCCGGTGGCCCAGCACTTCAATTCCCCCTCTCATTCCGACCTTCCTGTCCCGTCCTGCAATAATATTATAGTATTTTTCAGTTCAGAGCTCAGAGCTTATTTGTTGTTGTGTTTAATAGCCTGATTGCTGTAGGGAAGAAGCTGTTCCTGAACATGGATGCTACAGATTTCAGGCTCCTGTACCTTCTTCCTAATGGCAATGGTGAAATGAGTGTGTGGTCAGGATGGTGTGGGTCTCTGATGACGTTGGCTACCTTTTTGAGGCAGTGATGACATTCGATCCCTTCGACGGTGGGGAGGTCAAAGCCGGTGATGGACGGGCAGTGGTTGCAACTTTTTGTAGTATTTTCTGCTCCTGGACGTTCAAGTTGCCAAACCAGGCCATGATGCAACCGGTCAGAATGCTCTCTTCCGTGCACCTGTAAAAGTTTAGGAGAATCCTCTTCGATATGCCGAATCTCCGTAATCTTTTCAGGAAGTAGAGTCGCTGATGTGCCTTCTTTATAATTGCATCGGTGTGCTGGGTCCAGGAAAGATCTTCGGAAATATGCATGCCCAGGAATTTGAAGTTTTTGGACCCTCTCCACCATCGTCCCATTGATGTAAACAGGGTTGTGGGTCCTCATCCTTCGCCTACCAAAGTCCACAATCAGTTCCTTGTTCTTACTGATGTTGAGAGCCAGGATGTTGTGCTGGCACCATTTGGTCAGTTGGACAATCTCACTTCTATACTCTGACTCATCACCATCTGTGATTCATCCAACAACAGTGGTGTCGTCGGCGAACTTGATGATGGAGTTTGCACTATGTCTGGCTATGATGCCTCCACTGAGGTCAGACTGTTCAACTCAGAGAGAAGATTAGGGGAGAATGGTGAAGATGCAGCAGGAGTTTGAGGTGGGGCCAGATGTGAAATAAGGCGGCAATGGGGAGGGAGGGGAGGAGGGAAGGGACTGGGGGTGTTCTGAGGGGGTGCAGTATGGTGGAGGTAAGGGGGCTCAGAAGAGAGAGGAGGGAAGGAGGTTTCAGGATGCTGTTGGGGTTAGGTGTGGGGTACAAAATTGTTACAGTGATTAGAATTGGGTGGGAGTTGTGCCGTGATCTATGGAAGGGGAAGAGTGGCAAAATATAATGAGTTCAAGTTCAAGTGAGTTTATTGTCATGTGTCCCTGTATAGGACAATGAAATTCTTGCTTTGCTTCAGCACACAGAACATAGTAGGCATTTACTACAAAACAGATAAGTGTGTCCATATACTATAATATAAATATATACACACATGAATAAATAAAATGATAAAGTGCAAATAACTGACAATGGGTTATTAATAATCAGAGTTTTGTCCGAGCCAGGTTTAATAGCCTGATGGCTGTGGAAACCAATGCTCAGGCCTCAAGTTTCCACATTTTATACAAACTGCTTGAATGATGGCACCCAAGACAGCTCTATAGTTTGCTGATGAAACAAGCAGTAGAAACATAGAAAATATGTGCAGGAGTAGGCCATTCGGCCCTTCGAGCCTGCACCGCCATTCAATATGATCATGGCTGATCATCAAATTTTGCTAAATGCTGACAAAATTAGGTCATCTGAGTTGCAGAAAGATCTGCATGTCCTAGTCATGATTTACACACAGGCATTACAAATAACTACAAAAGTTAACAGAACGTTATTACAGTAAATTAATTTATTCAGTATTTATGCATTTGGAGTTCTCATGTAACTGGCAAAAATTTCTAAGAGTATTAAGCATTTTTTTTTTTAAATGTCAAATATTATGGAAAGATGAAAAGTAATGCAGTTGAAAGATGATCAAAAGCAACAAGCCAAGATTTGGCTTTCGTGTGATGGCAAGTATAGTAATTCAATTGATTTTGGCAGTATTTTACATGAATAATGTAGGTATGTTACAAAGCTTACCTTCAGCGGCGCAGCAGTTCTGTCACTGGCCGTGTGCTCGACTTTGGCGCCTTTGGGGGGGGGGTTAAAATGCGTTTTTCTACCGCCTGTCCTGGATTATATTTTCTCGGGGAGCTAGTTAACGCTGAAGATTTGTTCCGACTGCCGTTCTGTGAATTTTATTTTTTAATCATTGAACCATTTCAGCGCTGGAGTAAACTAAAAAGGCGCTTCTAATGCCGTGAACGCCGACAACGGGGACGGATTTCAGGTATGGGACAGCGAAAGGAAAGCCGTTTATTTTACATATAAAAGTGCTTCTTAGGATGACCTTAATCCACATTTTACGTTGCGAAACTGTGATTTTGGCCCCATACGAACTGGCAGTGTTTTTCCTGCCGATATGTGATTTAAATTCACCGCAACCGCAACGTTCCAATCGATCGCGTTCCACAAAATCTCACTCGCAGGCCATTAATTTACAGGAATTAAACACTAAATTCCTTCCATTTGGCCTATAAATTCATGACAATGAGATTTTAAAATCATGTTATATTGTGAATTCTTGTGTGAATGTTATTTGGACTCTTAGGCTATTTAAAAGTGTTGATCTTTTCTTAAGAAATGGATCGATGTTTAGATCTAGGAATTGAATTTTGTAATTAGCTACAATTGGGTAACTAACTAATTATATGCTTTAATTTCAGGTCATCCAAGTAAGATTGTTTCATATTTGTTTCAGAATGCTTCAATCTATAATAACTGAAAATGTCTTTCAGTTCTCTTAATTTTTAAGAAAGTTACGGGCTTTTGACTGTCCTTGATCACAGCTTTTGTGTTAAGTCAATGGAAAAGCAATAGGGAACATGATGCTAATTTCCGAGTACGAAAATGGCCCAGTTTGGCAAAAAAATAAATCAGGGAAGGTAGTGCATCCGTGGATAACAAGGGAAATCAGGGATAGTATCAAAACAAAAGCGTACAAATTAGCCAGAAAAAGCAGCCTACCAGAGGACTGGGAGAAATTCAGAGACCAGCAGAGGAGGACAAAGGGCTTAATTAGGAAAGGGAAAATAGATTATGAAAGAAAACTGGCAGGGACCATAAAACTGACTGCAAAAGCTTTTATAGATATGTGAAGAGAAAAAGATTAGTTAAAACAAATGTGGGTCCCTTGCAGTCAGAAACAGGTGAATTGATCATGGGGAACAAGGACATGGCAGACCAATTGAATAACTACTTTGGTTCTGTCTTCACTAAGGAAGACATAAATAATCTGCCGGAAATAGCAGGGGACCGGGGGTCAAATGAGATGGAGGAACTGAGTGAAATCCAGGTTAGCCGGGAAGTGGTGTTAGGTAAATTGAAGGGATTAAAGGCCGATAAATCTCCAGGGCCAGATAGGCTGCATCCCAGAGTACTTAAGGAAGTAGCCTCAGAGATAGTGGATGCATTAGTGATAATTTTTCAAAACTCTTTAGATTCTGGAGTAGTTCCTGAGGATTGGAGGGTAGCTAATGTAACACCACTTTTTAAAAAGGGAGGGAGAGAGAAAACAGGGAATTACAGACCAGTTAGTCTAACGTCGGTAGTGGGGAAACTGCTAGAATCAGTTATTAAAGATGGGATAGCAGCACATTTGGAAAGTGGTGAAATCATTGGACAAAGTCAGCATGGATTTATGAAAGGTAAATCATGTCTGACAAATCTTATAGAATTTTTCGAGGATGTAACTAGTAGAGTGGATAAGGGAGAACCAGTGGATGTGTTATATCTGGACTTTCAGAAGGCTTTCGACAAGGTCCCACATAAGAGATTAGTATACAAACTTAAAGCACACGGTATTGGGGGTTCATTATTGATGTGGATAGAGAACTGACTGGCAGACAGGAAGCAAAGAGTAGGAGTAAACGGGTCCTTTTCACAATGGCGGGCAGTGACTAGTGGGGTACCGCAAGGCTCAGTTCTGGGACCCCAGCTATTTACGATATATATTAATGATTTGGACGAGGGAATTGAATGCAACATCTCCAAGTTTGCGGATGACACGAAGCTGGGGGGCAGTGTTAGCTGTGAGGAGGATGCTAGGAGGCTGCAAGGTGACTTGGATAGGCTGGGTGAGTGGGCAAATGCATGGCAGATGCAGTATAATGTGGATAAATGTGAGGTTATCCACTTTGGTGGCAAAAACAGGAAAGTAGACTATTATCTGAATGGTGGCCGATTAGGAAAGGGGGAGATGCAACGAGACCTGGGTGTCATAGTACACCAGTCATTAAAAGTAGGCATGCAGGTGCAGCAGGCAGTGAAGAAGGCGAATGGCATGTTAGCATTCATAGCAAAAGGATTTGAGTATAGGAGCAGGGAGGTACTACTGCAGTTGTATAGGGTCTTGGTGAGACAACACCTGGAGTATTGCATACAGTTTTGGTCTCCTAATCTGAGGAAAGACATTCTTGCCATAGAGGGAGTACAGAGAAGGTTCACCAGACTGATTCCTGGGATGTCAGGACTTTCATATGAAGAAAGACTGGATAGACTCGGTTTGTACTCACTAGAATTTAGAAGATTGAGGGGGGATCTTATAGAAACGTACAAAATTCTTAAGGGGTTGGACAGGCTAGATGCAGGAAGATTGTTCCCGATGTTGGGGAAGTCCAGAACAAGGGGTCACAGATTAAGGATAAGGGGGAAATCTTTTAGGACCGAGATGAGGAAAACCTTTTTCACAATGAATCTCTGGAATTCTCTGCCGCAGAAGGTAGTTGAGGCCAGTTCATTGGCTATATTTAAGAGGGAGTTAGATGTGGCCCTTGTTGGCTAAAGGGATCAGGGGGTATGGAGAGAAGGCAGGTACAGGATACTGAGTTGGATGATCAGCCATGATCATATTGAATGGCGGTGCAGGCTCGAAGGGCCGAATGGCCTACTCCTGCACCTATTTTCTATGTTTCTATAACTTTTTTAATACTGAAGATATGAAAGTGAATTAGGTGTCAAATTAAACTTCTTTTTATGCTTTATCTGATGGGATAAATTGCAGAATTGATTTTTTAAATCTCAAAATGTTGTAACATTGCTAAATAATGTGTAGTGTAGAATTGCAGTGAAAAATATGATTTTAAATGGAAAGAAGAAGACATACTTTGTAATGTATTTAAAGTCTATGCATTGAATATGAGTGTATACGAGTTAATACAGTTAATACAGCATGGAAACATGTCCTGTTGCTTAATTTGTCTTTATTGACCATGATGCCACATGTAAACTAATCCCATTTGCCTGCTAACTTGGCCCATATTCCCTCAAACCTTTGCTCTCCATGCAGCTAGTCATGTGTACAAAAATGTTCTTCTTTAGAGTAATGTTCATGCAACTAGCATCCCTCCTCTCCCCATCGATGTCAGATAGCTCAGAGTATACTGAATTCATTGGGAACAGAATTGAATCTTAAACTAGGTTATGTTTCGGATTTAGGACACTAATGAGACATCTGGAGTACTGCATAGAGTAATGTTTTTATTTGTTCAAGGATAATTGTTAATGTATTGGTAGCGGCTAAAGGAAGTTTTGCTTGACTGACCTGTTTGCTAGACTGACCTGGAACTTATCAGGCTAGGCTAGTACACGCTGGAGTTTAGAACAGAGGAATTTTGACTGAAACATGTGCTCCTGAAAGGGTTTCACAGCACAAATGCAGAGAGGATGTTTTCTCTTGTGGAGAAATATAGAAATGGAGACACTGTTTAAAAATTACAATATTTTCTCTGAATGCAGACTTAAGGCTACAATCAAACCAGCCATAAGCTTTCTAACTTGCAGAGCAAGTGCAAAGGGTCTACTCCAGCTCCTAATTTAGATGCCCAGAGTTATATACAGTTATATATACAATTATATACAAATATATTGTAATGGTCCTGCCCATTTCCTGCAAAAATAACTAAATGTTTATTTAAATGGAGACTGGATTGCAATACCAGTCTGTTAATAAAAGATAATTGGCACAAACTGTCTATAGGATTTAATCAGTTTAATCAGTTTTTTCAACACCATTCAGCTGGTGTAACGAAACTTGACTGAATTTCAATCCAGTATTTTGCATTTGGTGCATTAATGACTGACATCATCATTGAACAAAGACTATTTTATTATGTTCAGCTCAAGCAGTTATCTTATTCGACATGACTAAATCAATCCGGAGGATGATGATCGCAAGATGGGTTTAAAATGGAAGGCCATCTGTGCCTGTCAGGTGATGGGGGATTTTAATTGGGAAAATAGACAAAAGGTAGAAAGGTAAGAGATAAGTAGAGAAAAGGCGTGAAATGTTGTGCCAGAGGAAGGAATATAGGCAGAAGGGAACGAGGGAAAGGGGAAAAGGAGAAATGGGTGCATGTCCAGATGGGGTATAAAGAGGAGAGGGGATAAAAAAGGACAGGGGGGTTTTGTAGATTAGTTACCTAAAATTGGAGAATTTAATGTTCATGCCATTGGATTGGAAGCTACCCAAAGAGGTGCTGTTCCTACAGTTTGTGTGTGGCCTCAGTCTGGCACTGGAGGATCCCAAGACAGAAATTAGAATTAACACTCCTAACTTTAGGGGAGTTTAAAAGGTTAGCAACTGGGAGCCCCAGCAGGCCTTGGCGGACCTAGACTGCACTTGGTCCAGCCAATGCAAAGGAGGCTACATGCAGTAGAAGAGGTTAGAGGAGGTGCATGTGAACCTCCGTCTCACCCGGATGGGCCATTGTGGCCCCTGGACGGACGTGAGGGAGGAGGTATAGGGAGAATGGCACATCTCCAGCGGTTGTAGGAGAATGTATGTGGAGGGGAGGATTTGGGTAGGAAGATTTGAGTGAATCAAGGAGTTACAGAGGGAGCGATCTCTCTGAAAAGCAGAAAGGGTTTTGGGGATGGGAAAATTAGATGGGTGATGGCATCATGTTGAAGGTTGCAGAAATATCGGAGAATAATGTGCTGCATGCAGAGGCTGGTGGGGTGAAAAGTAAGGATCAGGAGAACACTTATTCTTGTTCCATCTGGGAGCACAGGGAGTAAGAGCAGAATAGGGGTCAAAGAATAAACGCAGGTGAGGATTCAGTTGAGGAACATGCAGGTATGTTATCCCATATCGCCACCAAAACAGGAATTTAAAGGGTCAAACTAAAGAGCAGAATCTTAGTACTGTATAACCAGACACCACCCAAAATACCCAGCCCTCCCATTGACTTCCTATAAATTTAATAATAATATTTGAAAAAATCATTCATAATCGTTTCAGCCCGAACTGAAAAAGACACAAGAATGGCTTGTTGCAGGGTTGACAGAAACCAGAATTTTTGACATAGGTTAGCTGTTAATAGAGTGGTAAGGAATGATGCCAGGGTTGGTGGTGGTGGTGGCAGATATGATAGGATGATTTAAGAGGCTTTTAGATACGCACATGGATATCCAGGGAATGGAGAGATATGGATCGCAAGCAGGCAGAGGAGATTAGTTTAACTTGACATCTTTCTTCAGCATAGACAATGTGGGCCAAAGGACCTGATTCTGCACAGTACTGTGCTACAGTATGCATCCACATTAATGACTGTGCATTTTCCTTAGTGCAGACACATTTTGTTGACAACTGCAATGTCTTTGTACACTGATTATGTGCATAAATGCCAGAAAACAAAAGGACAAATAGCTGTCATATCTTGCGCAGGTAGAATAGATGATTCGTGTCTTATAAGAAGATGTTATCATTTGCTGATTGATCGGTCACAACACATCACAAAGCCACAAACTTGTCTCAGGGCGTAGTTTGCATCAATAACTTATCTGATGAAACCATGGGGATGCATTTTATTAAACATTAAAAACAAATTGACACATTCATGCAAAGAATTCAGCAACAAAGTCTACTAATCCCATAGCTATGCTCTTAAGTCTATTTTAATTTTGGCAAAACCCATTTTGATGCTGAAAGAAAACACAATACATATTGGAGGAAATCCAACAGGGAACTTCAAGTGGCAATGTGTGAGGAAGCAAAAAGTTTAATGACGTGAAAAAAAATATTTCAATCTCAAACCCAGAATTAGCATTTGGAAAGCAGTGACAGGATCGTTTAGCATTTGGAATGCAGTGACAGGATTGGTCAAAGTCAGCATGGATTTAAGAAGGGAAAATCATGATTGACTAATCTTCTGGAATTTTTTGAGTATGTAACAAGTAGAATGGATGAGGGGGAGCCAGTGGATATGGTGCATCTGAACTTATAAAAACCCATGACAAGGTCCCACACAAGAGATGAGTGTGCAGAACTAGAGCACATAGTATTGGGGGTTGGGTATTGACATGGATAGAGAATTGGTTGGCAGACAGTAAGCAAAGAGTAGGAATTAACGGACCCTTTTCAGACTAGCAGGCAGTGACTAGTGGGGTGCCGCAAGACTCTGTTCTGGGACCCCAGTTATTTACAATATATATTAACGATTTAGACGAGGGAATTAAATGTAACATCTCCAAGTTTGCAGATGACACAAAACTGGGTGGCAGTGTGAGCTGCAATGAGGATGCTATGAGGTTGCAGGGTGACTTGGATAGGTTGGGTGAGTGGGCAGATGCAGTATAATGTGGGTAAATGTGAGGCTATCCACTTTGGTGTCAAGAACAGGAAGGCAGATTATTATCTGGCTGGTGTCAGATTAAGAAAAGGGGAGGTGCAATGAGACCTGGGTGTGCTTGTACATCAGTCACTGAAAGTAAGCATGCAGGTACAGCAGGCAGTAAAGAAAGCTAATGGCATGTTGGCCTTCATTGCAAGAGGATTTGAGTTTAGGAGCAAGGAGGTCCTACTGCAGTTGTACAGGGCCCAGGTGAGACCGCACCTGGAGTATTGTGTGCAAATTTGGTCTCCTAATTTCATGAAGGACATTATTACTACTGAGGGAGTGCAGCCTAGGTTCACCAGGTTAATTCCCGGGATGGCGGGGCTGACGTATGATGAAAGAATGGGTGGATGGATGGATGGATGGATGAGAGGGGATCATAAAATTTGACAGGCTAGATGCAGGAAAAATGTTCCCGATGTTGGGGAGTCCAGAACCTGCGGTCACTGTTTAAGAATAAGCGGTAGGCCATCTAGGACTGATTTGAGGAAAACAAATTTCACCCATTGATTGGTGAATCTGTGGAAATCTCTGCCACAAAAGGCAGTGAAGGTCAATTCAGTGGATGTTTTCAAGAGAAAGCTAGATTTAGCTCTTAGGGCTAAAGGAATCAAGGGATATGGGGAAAAAACAGGTACTGATTTTAGATGATCAGCCATGGTCATATTGAATGGCAGTGCTGGCTCAAAGGGCTGAATGGCCTACTCCTGCACCTATTTTTCTACATTTCTATGAAACTAGTTCCTGTAAAAATTACTTTAAATAGATCTATTGTGTGAGGTAAAGATTTGTTTATCTTGAAAACACTATCGGAATTTAGCTGAAGATATTTTTTTTAATGTCATGTAGTAGGAATGTTACAAAATGTTGAGATTTAAAAAATAGACCCTGTAATTTATCCCATCAGATAAAGCATAAAAAGAACTTTAATTTGATACCTAATTCACTTTCATATCTTCAGTATTAAAAATGTTATGGCCATTTTCATACTCAGAAATTAGCATCTTGTTCCCTATTGCTTTTCCATTGACTTAACACAAAAGCTGTGATCGAGGACAGTCAAAAGCCCATAACTTTAAAAAAAATTAAGAAAACAATGAAATGTTCAGTTATTATAGATTGAAGCATTCAGAAACAAATATGAAACATCTAACTTGGGTGACCTGAAATTTTTTTATTTTTTAAAAAATATTAATTTTATTAGAAGCAAGTGTACAAGAGAAAGTAATCGACATAACAGTTATACAATTTTCATACTGCTTCAGTTTTAACATTTTATAAACTAATAACTAAATCGGAAAAAAAGAAAAAGGAAAAAAGGAAAGAAAGAAGAAAGAAAAAAAGAAAGAATTTCGAGAAAGGCACGAAAAAGAAAAAAGAAAAACCCCAGAACTAACGAAGAAGTGAAAGAAACGGAGATATATCCCACTGCCCTTCCATATGCCCGCTCACCCGACCCTAGCGTCGGTTTTGAGTTTGTGTTCAACCATTATGTTGTTGAAGAAATTCAATAAAAGGAGACCATATTTTGGAAAATTGATCTGGTTTGTCAGTCAAGACAAGCCTTATTTTTTCTAGATGTAGAGTCTCGGTCATTTCTGTGATCCACATCTTCACTGTGGGGACCGTTATCTTTTTCCAGAATTTAAGTATAAGTTTTTTCGCAGTTATTAAACCATAGTCAAGGAAGCGTCTTTGAGATTGTTAGATTAGGGCAGCCCTCTGACATTCCTAATATTATTAGTTTTGAATCTGGCTCCAATTGAATTTTAAGTGTTTTAGAATATATATTGAATATTTCCGTCCAGAAGTTTTGTATTTTTATACAGGATACAAAAGAATGAGTTAGGGTGGCTTCTTGAAAGTGACATTTATCACAAAGAGGAGAGACAGTTGGGAAGATCTTGTTCAATTTGGTCTTTGAGTAGTATAACCTATGCAATACTTTAAATTGTATCAAGCAATGCCTGACATTTAAAGAACAGTAGAATATGTATTGTAGGCTTTCCTCCCATATATCTTTCGAAATCCTCCCATGCCATCCCAACAATTTAGCATTAAACGTCAACAAAACAAAGGAGATGATTGTCGACTTCAGGAGGTCGCAGCCAAAACACACACCCCTCAACATCAGTGGCACCACATCGGTGGAGAGAGTGGAGAGCATAACGTTCCTCGAAGTACAGATTACAGACAGTCTCACCTGGTCCAGGAACACCACTGGGATTGTCAAACGGGCCCATCAGCGACTGCACTGAGGAAACTCAAATAGGCCTCACTCCCCACCAACATCCTCAGGACTTTTTACAGGGACACAGTGGAGTCTGTACTCACGTACTGCAAGAACACGTGGTACTCCAACTGTAACTGCTCAGACAGAAAGGCTCTGCAGAGGGTAGTGAGGGGAGCAGAGAGGATCATTGGCGTCTCCCTATCCTCGGTACAAGAACTGTTCCAGAGTCGCTGTCTGAAAAAACAACAAAGAATAGCTAAGGACAAACTGCACCCCCTCCACACACACCTGGATCTCCTGCCATCAGGCAAGAGATACTGTAGCATCAAAGCCCGGACAACCAGGCTGCTAAACAGCTTCCTGCCACAGGCTGTGAGGCTGCTAAACAGTCACTCCACCTGATTTTGCTGCTTTGCACTGACACGGGACTTCCGTGAATTTTATTGAAAGGAACACGGCGTCATTAATACTTGGTCAAAACATAATTACATTTACTGAGGAATGTAGATCAATGTATTGATGACACATTGAGAATTTCTTAAAACTCACATCATGATTGAGGGCTCCGGACCGCGAGCACGGGCTTCTTCTTGTTGCGCAGGTAGTCATTCACCTACCGACCCATGTTGTGTCTCTCTGTCTTTTGCTCTCTCCCTCCGTCTCTCTCTCTCGCACTCTCTCTCCCGCTCCCCATCTCGTCTCTCTCACTCCCTCTCTCTCACCCTGTCGCCTCAGCATTCCCGGAATCATTTGACGTTTTGCGGCGATGGCTGCATCTGCGGCTCCTTTCTGTTCAGGTGGGGGTGGGAGAGTCCTGTCCCGTGGCAGCTCCTGGTCCGTTCCTTCCGTGGGTGCCGCCTTGCCCGCTGAGTTCCTCCAGCACGCATTGAATTGTTACTTTCTTTCTTTTTCTTTTTATATTTTTACGGAGAGAACAATCTGTGCATGCGCGATTTACAATTTTTTAAAAGCCGACTGACTCCCTACCCTGAGTAATTTACTTACGCCACGTGCCTGAATATGACTCATTTATAATTATATATTTATATTTCTATGAAAATTGTTCCCAATTGGGCCCCGCACCTCCTAAAACCGGCCCTGGGCTCAGGCAGCATTTCTGAAGAACTTGGGTGGATGACATTTTGGGTTGAGACTGATTGTAAGGGTGTGGAGGAGGGGAAGAAAGCTGGAAGAATGGAGATGCAGAACAAAGCGTGGCAGTGAAAGTGGGACACAGGTGAAGGGGAGTTTTTGATATATTGATGATTGAAACAAAAGCCAGAGATAAAACCTGAAGGTGTGAGACAGAATTGGAATTGTGAATTGTGGAGCCAGAGGAAGAAAAGAGTGGAGGGGAGAAATAGGTGGGAGTCCAGGTGGGGCACAGAAGGAGAGAAGAGGGAGGGGGGATGCAGAAAAAGGGGAAAGATGTTGTGGTGGGGATGGGGGTTAGTTAGAACTTCTAAAATTGGAGAATTCATTGTTAATACCATAGGGTTGTAAGCTACCCAAGGGGAATACGAGGTGCTGTTCCTCCAGTTTGCATGTTGGCCTCACTCTGGCGATGGAGGTGCCCCAGGACAGAAAGGTCAGTATGGGAACGGAAAGGGGAGTTAAAATGCTGAGTAACCGGAAGATCAAGAAGGCCTCTGCAGACCTAGCGCAAGTGTTCGGTGAAAATGTCGTAAAGTCTATACTTGGTCTCGCTGATGTACAGGAGAAACACTGGATGCAGTAGGTGAGGTTAGAGGAGGTGCACATGAAGGACCTGGAAGGACTGCTGGTGTCCCTGGATGAGGCAAGGAAGTATGTATAGGGACAGGTGTCACATCTCCTGCATTTGCAGGAGCAAGTACCTGAGGAGGGGGTGATCTGGGTGGGAAGGGATGAATGAACCAAGGAGTTGCAGAGGGAGCAGTCTCTGTGGAAGATGGAAAGGGACAGAGATGGGAAGATGTGAATGGTGATAGGATCACATTGGATGTGACAGAAATGTCAGAGGATGATTTGTTGGATGCAGCAGCTGGTGGGGGTGAAAGGCGAGGACCAGGGAACACTAAGCTTGTTCCGTCTGCGGGGTGGAGGGAATTAAGAACAGACTACCGGACGTAGATGAGGCACGGATGAGGGATCCATCTAAGACAGAGATGGTGGTGTGTGTGTGGGGGGGTGACGACAGAGGGGGTGTAAAAACGTTTACAACAGAAAGATAACATTTTAGATGTCCTAGAATGGAAAGTCTCATCTTGGGAACAGATGCAGTGGAGAATGAGAAATTGAGTGCAAGGGGTAGGATCTCAGCAAGAGGCAAAGTGGGAAGAAGTATAGTCTAGATAACTTTGGGAGTCAGTAGATTTATAACCATATAATAACCATATAACAATTACAGCACGGAAACAGGCCATCTCGACCCTTCTAGTCCGTGCCGAACACGTATTCTCCCCTAGTCCCATATACCTGCGCTCAGACCATAACCCTCCATTCCTTTCCCGTCCATATAACTATCCAATTTATTTTTAAATGATAAAAACGAACCTGCCTCCACCACCTTCACTGGAAGCTCATTCCACACAGCCACCACTCTCTGAGTAAAGAAGTTCCCCCTCATGTTACCCCTAAACTTCTGTCCCTTAATTCTCAAGTCATGTCCCCTTGTTTGAATCTTCCCTACTCTCAGTGGGAAAAGCTTATCCACATCAACTCTGTCTATCCCTCTCATCATTTTAAAGACCTCTATCAAGTCCCCCCTTAACCTTTTGCGTTCCAAAGAATAAAGCCCTAACTTGTTCAACCTTTCTCTGTAACTTAGTTGCTGAAACCCAGGCAACATTCTAGTAAATCTCCTCTGTACTCTCCAATGCCTTGTACAAATCTCCTCTGGCCTCACCAATGCCTTGTACAATTTTAACATTACATCCCAACTTCTATACTCAATGCTCTGATTTATAAAGGCCAGCACACCAAAAGCTTTCTTTACCACCCTATCTACATGAGATTCCACTTTCAGGGAACTGTGCACAGTTATTCCCAGATCCCTCTGTTCACCTGCATTCTTCAATTCCCTACCATTTACGGTAGACATCAGGTCCCCTGTGATGGGGGCAGTGCGATCAGGAATGGGGAGAGAGGTGTTGGACTTAGTCCAGGTGAATTTGAGTGCAGGGTGGAAGTTAGTGGTGAAGTTAATGAAATCAACAAGTTCTGCACAGGTGCAGGAGGTGGTGCAGGAGCTGATGCAGTCATTGGTGCGGTGGGAATAGAGTTGGGGGATTGCGCCAGTGTACACCTGTAACAAGATGCATTTGACGTAACCGACAAAAAATAGGCATAAAGCTGGGGGACATGCACGTGCTCGTAGCAACACCTTGAACTTGAAGTAAGTGAAGAGTCAAGTAAATTGTTCAGGGTGAGGACACGTACTGCCAGTATCAGTTGAGGGAAATTGATTGGGTCTCTGTTGGAGAAAGAAACGGAGGGCCTTGAGAACTTCCTGGTACGGGTGTTGGAAAGGGCTAGACGTCCATGGTGAAGATGGGGTAATAGGCGCCTAGAAATTGAAAGCCTCTGCAGACCATTCACCCCGTTACATTTCCAGTGGTTGCAGGGGAAAATAACAACTGTCCCTATACCTCCTCCCTCGCATCGATCCAGGGACCCTAGCAGTCCTTCCCGGTTAGACCCGGACGTTCCTGTGCACCCCCTCTAATCTCATCTACTGCATCTGGTGTTCCCAATATGGCCTCCTGTACATCAGTGATACTAAGCGTAGACTAGGCAACCGTTTCACTGAACAAATTTGGTCTGCCAAGGCCTCCAGGATCTCCAGGTTAATGATTTTAACTTCCCCGTTCCCCTATTGATCTCTGTCCTGTGCCTCCTCGAATGCCAGAGTGAGGTCACATTCCAACTTGTTTGGATAGCACCTCATATTCCACTTGGCTAGCTAGCTGACAACCCCACAGCATGAACATTGAATTCTCCAATTTTAGGTAACCTGTAACTAACCACCCCCTCCGTTTTGCCTCACTTATTCAGTTTGCAAGACGGCGCCAGGCATCCCAAGCGACTATTTGTGTGCTAATCACAGAAGCAGATCTGCAATCACTCATTACACTTTTGAATCTCTCTGTACACTGAATAGCTCGATTGTAATCATGTATTGCCTATCTGCTGACTGGTTAGCACACTACAAAAACTTTTCAAAGTACCTCAGTATGCATGACAATAAACAAAACTGAACTTATTTCTCAGGTACACAAAATTATTTCTCCCTGCCCCCCACTTTCCTGCCTCTGGTTTCACAATTCTGTCTCACACTTTCTGATTTTATCTCTGGTCTTTGTTCCAACAATCTGGCTATCAACTCTCTTGCTTGTGCCCATCTATTAGCTGCCACGCTGTGTTCTGCCTCTCCTCTTCCAGATTTCTTCTCCCCCTCTACAGTCTGAAGGGTCTCGATCCGAAACATCACCTACC
Source organism: Amblyraja radiata (assembly GCF_010909765.2). Taxonomy (NCBI): domain Eukaryota; kingdom Metazoa; phylum Chordata; class Chondrichthyes; order Rajiformes; family Rajidae; genus Amblyraja; species Amblyraja radiata. The sequence goes on along the minus strand of NC_045956.1, from coordinate 89,981,229 downwards.
CATGTTCTCCAGAAATACTGTCGGAACTGCTGAGTTAATCCAGCACTTTGTGTACTTTTAGAAGCATTATAGCTGCAAAGAAAATACTGATTTAAATTAAATTGAAAAGGCTGCAATTATGTAGATTAGGAGTTCATCATTAGCATGAGAGGCTTGTTCAAGAGTCTGATAACAGCAGGGAAGAAACTGTTCCTGAATCTGGTGGTACGTTCTTTTGTATCTTCTGCTCGACATGTGAGAGAAGAAAGAATAAGGGGGTGTGAGTGGTCCTGGATTACATTGTCTGTTTTCCAGGGGGCAACGATAAAAAGTATGGATGGAGACAATGGAGGGAGGAAGGGCTGCACAATGGACTTGGCAATGTTCACAACTCGGCAAATTCCTGCAGTCGTACACCCATACACGCAGTCAGAATAGTTGCCAATCAAAGCAGTGATATCCAACACAATGCTTTCACTAATGCACCTGTAAACCACCCAAACCTTCATGGTTAATTTGCACAAAGTTCCATAGGGTGTGGTACCTCAGAACTGGTTTTGCACCCTTTGTCTACTTTCGATAATTGTGTATTTAAAATACAGCATGTTGTTTGGATTCACATCAAGAAAACCTGTTATACAATTGAGCTACAAAACAATTGATAAAGCTGCAGGGAACAATGCCTGAAGGGAGAACACATCTCACGCTTTCAAGCATCATTAAAAGTGCATCAGTGAAGGTAACCCCAATTTAAGTGAAGAGGGATTCTAATTTTCAGTTTTAAAACTGCTCTTACAAGCAGACGATACAATCGCTTCTATTAATGTAGTGTGTTGGGCGATTCTCTTTGGATTTATCTTGTGTTCATTAAATCAGAAACGAATGTGAGAAATATAAATGTTGCTCAAGTTTCCAATCACACATCTTTTGTTTTAAGTATCAGTGTTTTTGCAATCACCAATTTTTATAGTGCTGAAGCAATGATTTAGCTCTTTACAGAGAACACAAATGGCAGTGTCACTTAAGTCCCAGGAAATGACTAATGGGCCTGTCCCACTTAGGCGACTGCAGAAGACTTTGCAGTGGCCACATTGTCGTCACATGTTCGCGGGTGGTTGCCGGGGAGTCGCCTTCATGGTCGTGAGGAGTTCCCACATTTTGGAAACTATTCGCGGCCTCATTATGGTCGCCGAGAATTTTTCAACATGTTGAAAAATTAGCGGCGACTAGAATGAAGTCACCATGGAGATCAGCGAGAATTCTCGAGCCGTAGGTGGGTCGCCAGGAGATCCTAGTGGGTCGCCAGGAGGTCAAAGGTTCTTGTAGGTTGGAGCTGGTGCTGACCGGTGAATTTCATTGGCTCATTGGGGGGAAAAGTTGTCTCTACTCCTCCTTCCCCCCCCCCCCTTTTTTAAAAAGGATTTACCATACACTGTGCTTTAGCCGTCTTAATTACAGCGCCAACCCTCCTGTTCATCGCGGTGTGTGCATCACCTTGGCTCTGCAGTGTGTGTGTGTGTCTGTCTGTGTGTGTGTCTCTGTCTGTGTGCCTGTCTGTCTGTGTGTGTGTCTCTGTCTGTGTGTGTGTGTGTGTGCGCGTCTTTGTCTGTCTGTGTGTGTGTGTGTGTCTGTCTGAGTGTACGTTTGTGTCTGTCTGTCTGTCTGTGTGTGTGTGTGTGTGTGTGTGTCTCTCTCTCTCTCTCTGTCTGTATGCGTGTGTGCGCGTCTGTATGCGTATCTGTGTGTGTGCGTGTGTCTGTGTGATTGACAGTCGTCCTTCCAGTTCCTCGTTTTTCTGCAAATTCCAGCCCATGATGATGATTTATTTTAAACCTATGTACTTTTGTGCTTAAAATTACAACCAAAAGCATGAGAATTTAACATGTGCAATAAACAGACTGCTGGATGAACACAGCGGGTCAGGCAACATCTGTGAAAGGGAAATAGACAATGTTTCAGGTCAGGCACCTTCCGAGCCTGAATCAAAATGCCCATTCCTTCCATAGATGTTGCCTGATCCTTTAGCAGTTTGTCTGTTGCTCAAGATTACAGTTTCTGCTTTTCCATGTCGACTATGCAGTATTTACTTGTTCTTCAGATTCAATTTTAGTATTTAATTTATTTTCAACTTTCTTCATGCAAAACTTCAATTCTTAATTGTTAATAGGTACTCCAAGCCTAAAAGCAAATAGATTAAAAACAAATTGTAGGTGGCATTGTAGACCGTAAAAATGGTTATCAAGAATTGCAGCAGGATCTCAATCACCCAGGTAAATAGGCCGAGAAATGGCTAATTTAATTTAATTCAAATAACTGATGAGTTGCATTTTGGAAAGTCAAACTGGGGTAGGACATTCACAGTGAATAGTATGGCCCTGTGGAGTGTTGTTAAGCAGAGGGAGCACAAATACATTGTTCCCTGAAAGCAGCATTGCAGGTAGATAGGGTGAAGGCAGCGGCTTTTAGCACATTAGCCTTCATCAGTCAGGTAATGGAGTATAGAAATTGGGATGTTCTGTTATAGTTGCACAAGATATTAGTGCGGCCAAACTTGGGATATTGTGTTTAGCTTTGATCACCCTGCTATAGGAAAACTATCATTACGCTACAAAAAGGTGCAGAGATTTATGAGGATGTTGCTAGGAAGCAAGACCCTGATTTAGAGGGAGAGATTAGGCAGGCTAGGATTTTATGCCTTGGAGTGCAGAAGGATGAGGAGTGATCTGATAAAATCATGGGTGGGATAGGGTGAAAGCAGTCTTTCTCCCCAGGGTAGGGGAATCTGGAGAGCATACTGTAGGTATAAGGCGAGAGGGAAAGATTTATTAGGAATCCAAGCGCAGGTTTTACCACATAGAGGGTCAAGAGTCAAGAGTGTTTTATTGTCATATGCCCAGATAGAACAATGAGTTTTTGATTCTCTCCACCATTTGATATAAATAGGATTGCGGGACAAGCTGTCAGAGGAAGCAAGTTGTGGCAGGTACAATAACAACATTTAAAATACTTTTGGACATGGTCATGGGTAAGCATGGTTCAGAGAGATATGGGCCAAATGCAGTCAAATCGGATTAGCTAAAATGGATCATCTTGGTCAACAAGGATGAGTTGGACTGAAGGGCTTGAGACAGTGCTGTATGACTATAAATATGCTATAAATATTGCATGACCTCCAGAAAAAGGGATAAAAAATGAACTCAATACCGATTAACTATACATACACTCGCCAACTTACGCAAGAGTATGTTCTGTAAACCCTTGTGCAGGTCATATTTTACACAATTTGGAATTACCTTAAAAATTAGGTAGAAACAAAGAACCGCAGATACACAAAACAACACAAAGTGCTGAGATAACTCAGCAGGACGCAGCACCTCAGGAGAACGTGGATGGGTGACGTTTTAGGTGGGGACCCTTTTTCAGACTGATTCAATCTGTTCAGTTACTCATGCACTGTGTCACTTCACCTTAAAACTAAGCGGCGATGCCGCAGGTCTGCACCAGCGAGCCTTCACCAGCTGCCACCATCCAGATGTTACGGCGTATGTAGCCCGTGGCCGAGCGCACTTTCTTCAGGCTGTCATCACTGACAGGACACGCTCGGTCACCGTCGGGTACCTTCTCCTCTCACCAGGTGCTGGTTTTTCCTATTGGCTGTCACTTTGTCTGCTTCCCCTCCTCCATCTCCATCTCCCCTGAAGCCGCTATGTCCGACAAAGCGACGGGAGAATGAGGATCTGGCAGTGGAAGGGGGAGCAGTGGTATGGACAAAGCGATGACTGACAAGGCAAGATGCGGCATCTGGCAAGAGGGGAGCTCCACTGTGGCCGAGCGTATCCTAGAGTTTGTCTGAAGAAAACACTAATGTCAGCCAGGGGCTACAGCATGAGACGCACCAATAGCCGCATCAACTGGATAGTGCAGCAGTTGGTGAAGAGGGGCTCATTAGTGCACCTTGTGGAAGACGTTACCGACTCAGCCGGGATTTGATCTCCACCACCTCCCTCTTTCTCACGTCTCCCTGCATCACACCGAGTGACCAAAACTAGAAACGTTTATAGCTATGAAGTGGATGGGAAGCAATAATTTCAATTGCAACAAACAGCAAATAACTATTCAAATGTATAACTTGGTTTCAACGTTGTTTTAATGTTTTTTTTTAAATTTAACAAATACAGTGATCACCAGTGCTAGTTACAAAGTCATTCTCACCCTCTGTACGAAATTAAAGCTTTTGGTCTTAACTTATAAACAGACATATTTATTCAAGAAATTCCCTATAGAATACCCCTGCCCATTTATATATAATTCAGCCTCATTTGAAAAAATTTAATGCAGATCTTATAAAAATACATTAAGACAGTATATCAGGTTTCCTGACACTAAAAATTGCTCAAGTTTTAACGCTGAAAAAGTTGTAAACTTTACTTTCAGTGTCTAACATCTGATGAATTACACCAAAGCTACTATTTTTGGCAATTACAGTAGATAACTTTTACCTTTTCACATTTTAAAAGGCGACACGTGGAATTCAAGTTTTCTCCCTTTCACTGTAACCTTATTGCATTTTTAAAGTGGTATGAAACAGGCAGCTAGAAATCATTTAAAAGGCCAGTAACTTTTATACATTCATTACCAAGATGAGAAAAAAGGTTTCCGGCAGTGAAATGTCTGAGTGAAGGCATTGCTCAGGTGAACGATCCTGCCTTGACTTCCAGAACTACTTCGTTCCACAATCACACGAGGCATCTGAACCAACTGAATGGGACTTTTGCCATCTTTAAGTGCCTGAGTAAGGTTCAAAATCTAAACCAGGAAAGAAAAGGTGCATAATTTACAATTCCTTGTAGTTTATAAATATGGATCAGTTTCATGAGTTACCTTAATTGAACTAGTTGATTATGGTTAACAATAGTCTGTCAAACAGATTGGCAGTATGAATTAAGTTTATCATAGGTTTCATTTATCCATGAGTCCAGTACTGAAGGTAAACAGGATAGCATGCTAACAATTCCACAAATTTTGAAGAGAATAATATAGTTAATTCTCCAGATAGATAACGATACAGTCAAAGACATTTTTGCATCGTTTGGATAAAACAAAAATAACTTTAGCAGTTCAAAAGAGACAATGTTCAAGATTTCAATGCAAGCTATTTCATCCCAAATTCAAAGCCCACCATTCATTGACTGAATCATATACAATTATTACCTGTCCTCTCATCACTGACATCTGTAGTTCAAAAGTAGCTCTGTCAAATCCTTTGTCAGTCTGCAAAAAGTGTATTAGTGGCAAAATTATTTAAAAAACACAAATACATTCCTACCAGAAGGGATTTTTACTTAGCTCATGATCTTTATACAACAAATAGAAAAGCTTAATCATTAGTACATTAAAAAAAACAAATTCCCTCATTCTTTGAATGTTGCAAGAAACAGTCCATTCATTCTATTTCTTAGAGGTACATTCAATTAGCATCAAAATTAGACACAAAAAGCTGGAGTAACTCAGTGGGTCAGACAGCATCTGATGTGAAAAGGAATAGGTGACGTTTTGGGTCGAGACCCTTCTTCAGAGTCAGGGGAAAGGGAAATGAGAGATAGATGGTGAGTACAGAACAAATGAATGAAAGATATGGAAAAAAGTAAAGATAATAAAGGAGACAGGCTATTGTTAGCTGTGGTCTAAGTGAAAATGAGTTACAGACAAGGAGAATCAACAAGACGAGAAGCCAGTACAAAGACTTGGGTGGGGGAGGGACGGAGAGAGGGTTGCTTGAAGTTAGAGAAATCAATATTCGTACCACTGGGCTGTAAGGTGCCCAAGCAAAATATGAGGTGCTGTGCCTCTAATTTGCATCTGGCCTCACTCTGACAATGGTGGAGGTCTAGGACAGAAAGGTCAGTATGGGAATGGGAAGGGCAATTAAAGTGTTTAGCAACTGGGAGATCAGATAGGCCCAGGTGGACTGAGCGATGGTGTTCAGCTTAACGATCGGCCAGTGTACGTGATCGCGCCGATGTACAAGAGTCAACACCTTGAACAATGTATACAGTAGATGAGTTTGGCTGAGGTGCAAGTGAACCTCTGCCCAACCTGAAAGGATTGTTGGGGTCCTTGGACAGAATCGAGGAAGAAGGGACAGATGTTGCATCTCCTGCGGTTGCAGAGGAAGGTACCTGGGGAGGGAGCGGTTTCAGTGGGAAGGGATGAGTTAACCAGGGAGTTGCGGAGGGAAGTCTCTGCGAAAAGCAGAAAAGGGTGGAGATGGGAAGATGTGACAAGTGGTGAGATCCCGTTGGAGGTGGCAAAAATGTCAGAGGATTATGTGTTGTATGTGATGGCTAATGGTGCGAAAGGCATGGACTAAGGGGACTCTGTCCCTGTTACAACTCGGGGAGGGTGAGCAAGAGCTGTGCTGTGGGGTACCGAGGAGCCACACGCGAGGGCCTCATTTATGATGGAAGAGGGGGAATGCCTGTTCTCTAAAGAAAGAGGGTATCTCTGATGTCCTGGTATGGAATACCTCGTCTTAAGCTCAGATGCGGCGTAGATGGAGGAATTTTGAGTAGGGGATAGAGTCTTTGCAGGAAGCAGGGTGGAATGTAGTGTAGTCTAGATTGTCGTGAGAGTCAGTAGGTTTGTAATAGACGTCAGTTGATAGTCTATCTCCTGTGATGGAGACAGTGAGATCAACTCTCTTTTAAAATGCAGTACAAGAAAAGCGACATAAATGAATTGGAAATCAGGGGGGGAAAAAGAGACACCAGAACAAAATGGAGTTATTACTTAATTTAACCGATCCAAGTCTCGCATTTCTCTGATGGAATTGCCCTTTTAAGAATAATTAATTTTAAACACAAGAATACTGAAAACATAAAACAAACCTCAAAGAGTTCATTGAGATCCTCACAGAGATCCTGTACAAAATTCATATCTGAAATTCGGGGAAGTACAGAGTCTCTCGTCTCCTGTGAAAAAGGAATCTTAGCTTGATGAAGCCATGCCCAATGAAACGGATCTGTTGCAACGGGGAAGGTGAAGAATAAATGTTGGAGAAAAACTGCAGGTGCTGATAATCTGAACAGAAAATAGAAAGTGATGGAACTACGCAACTGGTCAGTTGGCATTGGTGGAAAGGTTTAAAAAAAATTAGCTCCTTTCCTGGTCAGATGAAGGATCTTTGAACTGAAAGGTCAGTTACTCTCCTTTCCATAAATGCTGTCCAACCTGTTGTGCTTCCAGCATTTTCAGTTTCTGTGAACTAAATTCTCCACAGATTATTATAATTGTTCTATTATTCAGTAATCATATGGCTAGGAATTTAGTTACACCTTCAGAACACAATGTTCCTTTTGGATATGGATCCATTTCCCTTTAGAACACCACAACTAAATCTGGCCATTCTACCATCACGGGCCATGTATTGTAGATTGTTATCACATGATGTATAAAAGTAAATCTTGTTAGGTTTGATTTTGAAAGTCACCATCAGTCCATGTCCCCTAGTTCTTGATCTCATACCTCCCATCCCCATCCACTGCCCACAGCGAACATAACCAATGACCGCTCAAGATCCAGCCATTCTCTTCTCCCCTGCCCGTTGGGCAGAAGATACATCTTGAAAGTATGCATCACCAGATTCAAGAACAGCTTGTCAGCCTCTTGAATGCACCCCTCATATGCCAAGGATGACCCCCTGATCTCCCAAACTACCTCATTGCAGCCCTTGCATTATTTTTAAATCTGTACTCTCACTGTAGCTGAAATACTATATTCAGCATTCTTTTTCTCACTTGCATTAGCTTAAAGCACTTATGAATTGTATGATTTGCTTGGATAGCACATTAAAATTGTTTGCACTATACCACTACCAATAGTTAGAGAATGACAGGCTATGTAAATGAGGGGCACAATTCTAAAATGGCTACAAGAGGATCATGTACAATATTCTCAATATTGAAACACGAGAAAATCACAAATTATAAAAATGTGCAAAAAATGAGAATGTTAAACAGATTACAGAATCTCAGAAATGTTTTACTCAGAACAAGTGAATAAAATTGCTTTTAACATTAGGTATGCTTACATGCTCTCCATTCATCAGGATGCTTGAATGGAAAAGCTAATCCATTATCAATGGCTGCAATTTTAATAATCGGTTCTTTGCAATGCGTCCATTTAGGGTCCTATAAATGGATAGTTTCAATTTTACTTCAACAAATTCTGAATATTTAATAGAAAGCTTTTTGTTTTTTTTAAAACCATTGGTAATATTGACAATTCCACTTAAAACAATACCCATGAAGAAAGTATATTAAAAGCGACCCTACAATTCCTACAAACTCTAATCAAGTATCAAACAGATACAGGATACAGACTTACAACAGCTCATATTTTGCTTGGGCAGTTTATAACCCAGCGCTTGATGTCGCCAATTTCAACTAACTCAACCCCCCCCCCCCCCTTATCCTAGTCGCCCTACCAGTTCAACTGGTTGCATTTTTGTATACCCCTTGTTATCCCACCTTTCCCTCGCTTGGATAGCACGATAACAATGGGCTATTATGGGATGCATTCTTCCTGAGGTCATCTGTTGCCGGCCCAGATTTGTTCTGGCCTTTTCTTGCGTTGTTAATTACCCCCCCACCCAACCCCTCACTGTCCTTCTGAAGGGCTCCGACCCAAAATATCACCTATTATTTTTCTCAATAGATGCTGCCTGAGTTATTCCAGTATTTTGTGTCTATCTTCAATATGAACCAGCATCTGCAGTTCTTTCCTATAAAACCCTCCTTGATTAAAGCGACGTTATTTAAAAATCAAGACTCCTTAATATTAAAGGCATAAAATAAGCTTTGATGATTGCTTGTACTCCTCTGAAGCGTATCTGCTTCAAGATCTTTATGCCTGGTTTGTACAAATGAACAGAGGTGAGGAAGGAAGTGGGCAGCATACAATGGAGGAGGAAACATCTGTCCCCCTTTTCCATCTCACCTCCGTTGCCCTACTCCCTGGGTCTTCCTCCAGCTTTCCCTTTTGCTCTCCTAATCCCCCTCTATGCCCTCACTCACCAAACCACATGGATGACATCCACTCTTTAATCTTCCTCACTCTCATCACACCTCAACATTGCCATAGTGGCTTTTTCCTCCTTCCTTCTCCCACTGCCATTACCTAGAAGGTTGGTTCATCTCTCCCTCTGCTGCACTGCTCATCTCAGGCCAGTTACTCGGGCTCTGCCTGTGGTTTTGTGTCAAATCTATTGCTCTCCAAGTCTTTTTAAACGTAAGGTGAGGTGAAGACCATCAAACTTTGTATGAAAAAACCTCCTCTTGTCAGTGATTTTTCTGCTCCAAAGAAATAGATCCTTATTTTACAATTCCTCAGCTACTAATATTTTATGTGGCTCAATAAATCTTCCCTCAGCAATCAATGCTAGCAGTTATATCAAGAGGACTGGAATACAAAAACAGGAATGTAATGCTGAGGCTCAATAATTTGCTGGCCAGGCCGCATTTGGAGTACTGTAAGCAAATCTGAGCAAAGATGTGCTGGCTCTACAGAGGGTCCAGAGGAGGTTTATAAGAATGATTCCAGGAATGTGTGGGTTAGCATGTGATGAGTGCTTGACAGCACTGGGCCTCTACTCACTGGAGTTTAGAAGGTTGAAGGGAGACCTCATTGAAACTTACAGAATAATGAAAGGCATAGACAGAGTGGATGTTTCTACTGATGGGACAGTCTAGGACCAGAGGTCATATCCTAGGAATGAAAGGACGCTCTATTAGAAAGGAGGTGAGGAGGAACGTCTTTAGTCAGAGGGTAATTAATCTGTGAAGGCCAAGTCAGTGGATATTTTTAAGGCTATCTATTATTTATAGATAGATAAATTCTTGATTAGAATGGGATTAGATCAGCCATGACTGAATGGTAGAGTGGACTCAATGGGCTGAATTTAATTCTTCTCCTATAACTTGTGAACTTGTAAGCACCTCATACCAAAGAAAACAATCCTAGTCCAGGTAAACTTTAATCATTAAAAGTGTTTTACTTTTGATTTCCTTGTAATTAATTGTCCACTGTAACCTGGCCCTGGCATGTTGATGGGTGCGAGCATCTGGAAGAAGATGATCAGAATGGGCCAGGGAATATAATAGAATTAGTGCAAATGCATGCTTGATGGTCAATGCAGAATTGAAATGTCTATTTCCTTGCTGCATAACAATCCACATTTATATTCAAAAGCATTACCGTAGCAGACCTCCCCACATTCATCATTCTGAAACTCAAATTGACCAACCACATAAATAACATGGCTACAAGCCCTTTACAGCCAATGAGTATCCTGCAGTGAGTGACTCACTACCTGACCCTAAAGGTAGTAATGCAAAGGAATCCTCCTCACTTGTCTGGATACGTGAAACTCCAACAACATCAGTTTGATACCATCCAGGCCAAAACAGTGCAGGTGACTAACAATATCAATTGGACACAAAAATCTTAGAAATAACTGAAAAACTGTTTAATTAGGCCCATAAAATATTTCATAACTTTTCTACACAAATGTTTCATAGTCATATTTTGCTTTAAAAACATGCTTGGAAGTTTTTTGCTCCAATAAAAAAAATTACAAGATACTACATGTTAAAAGATCTCTGCATTATGAAAATTTCCAGCACCCACCTTATCACAAAACTCTGTTCTGTTTTCTGGTTTTTCATATTTCATTAACCAGTTATCATTGCCTCTATCTGCGGAGAATGGAGAAAAGCTAGTCAATTAATCTGGTATCCAAATATTTTGCTTACCAATCAACAACAACAAAAAAAACACTATTCCAATATGCATTCAGATTTATTTCAGAATTGGTAGTTCCATTCAGCTAAACACTCAATCATGTGAGTAGCACATTGACTTTAGAGCTGTCATGGCACAGCTTTGCTATTTTTAAATTTATCTCGTCATGCTAATCCCTAATTTGGTTCTCTTAACTTTGCAATCAATTTAAAACAACTAGATAAGCATTAAGAAATTGACAACACACACCTTGATATTGGTATTGGTTTAGTTTGTCACACGTACCAAGATACAGTGAATAACATTGCATGATATCCAGTCAAATCATACTATACACGAGTACAATCAAGCCATATACAAGTACAATAGAAGTGCAAAGATAAAAATACTAGAGTGCAGAATAGTGTACAGCATTGTAGCATAACAGTAACAAAGAAGGTGCAGATAGGAAAAGGAATGCAAGGGCGGCAATGAGGTAGAATAGGAGATTGGAACTACACCCTCAACTTATGAGATGTCCATTCAATAGTCTGATGACAGCTAGGATACCTTAACCAATCACCAGAATTAATTACAATTCCTTTAATGTAGAAAAAGATACACCACTGAGGCCCTTAACTTCGATCAAAAATATTTCAAAGTTAATTTGCATCAAAAATATATTTAAACAATATTCTTTAATATCCTCAAATATTTGTATTTCCTCATTCCACTGCTTTGTATCGCGTTTACTGATTAAATCTAAATTTGAGATCAAAACAAAATCAGCAGATGCTGAAAATGGGAAATTAAAACAAAATGTCAGAAAATCTCAGGTCAGGCAGCTTCTGTGGAAAGGGATTTAAGGACCTGCCCCACTTGGGCTTTATTTGTGCATCATTTAAGCGACATCATTTACGCGTCACGACGCACGACCCACGCATGGCGTGCATGGCATATGATGAGACGTGGTGGCGTAGGCAGAGACGCGCGGTAGCGCCCCAGGATTTTGGGATTCTCAAAATTGTCGCACGTCACCTGCGTGACGCGCAAATGATGCCCAAGTGGGACAGGCCCTTTAATGTTTCAGGACAAAGGGTTCAACATCATCTGCTTCTCTTTACACGGATGTTTCCTGGTCTGCTGAATGTTTATAGTGTTTCTACCTGCTCTTAAGTTAACCATCTCTCCCTTGACCTGCGTTCTCCTGGAATCAACAGCTAATGACTATCGACCTGTGGCACTAACGCCTGTGGTGATGAAGTGCTTTGAGAGGTTGATCATGGCGCAAATCAACTCCTACCTCGACAAAAACATGGACCCACTGTAGTTCGCTTACCGCCACAACAGATCAACGGTGGATGCGATCTCACTGGCTCTCCACTACACTCTAAAAAATTCATATGTCAGGCTGTTTTTCATTGATTACAGCTCGGCATTTAATACAATCATCCCCTCCAAGCTGGTTACAAAACTCGCAGAACTGGGTCTCTGTGCATCCTTCTGCAATTGGATCCTCGACTTCCTCATTCTCAGACCACAGTCTGTTCGTATTGGTGGAAATGTGTCAGACTCGATAACAATCAGCACGGGAGCACCTCAAGGCTGCGAGCTCAGCCCCCTGCTGTACTCACTCTATACTCATGACTGTGTAGCCGGTCATAGTACGAACTCCATCCTCAAGTTCGCTGACGACACCACTGTTGTGGGACATATCACTGATGGGGATGAGTCAGAGTATAGAAGAGAAATCGAGCAATTGTCCATATGGTGCCAGCATAATAACCTGGCCCTCAACACCAGCAAAATCAAGGAACTGATTGTGGACTTTGGAAGTAGTAGGATGGGGACCCACAGTCCCGTTTATATCAATGGGTCGATGGTTGAAAGGGTCAAGAGCTTCAAATTCCTGGGTGTGCACATCTCTGAAGATCTTTCCTGGTCCGAGAACACCGATGCAATTATAAAGAAAGCACATCAGCGCCTGTACTTCCTGAGAAGATTACGGAGAGTCGGTTTGTCAAGGAGGACTCTCTCTAACTTCTACAGGTGCACAGTAGAGAGCATGCTAACCGGTTGCATCGTGGCTTGGTTCGGCAACTTGAGCACCCTGGAGAGGAAAAGACGGCAAAAGGTAGTAAACACTGCCCAGTCCATCATCGGCTCTGACCTCCCTTCCATCGAGGGGATTTATCGCAGTAGCTGCCTCAAAAAGGCTGGCAGTATCATCAAGGATCCACACCATCCTGGCCACTCACTCATCTCCCTGCTACCTTCAGGTGGAAGGTACAGGAGCCTGAGGACTGAAACGACCAGGTTCAGGAATAGCTACTTCCCCACAGCCATTAAGCTATTAAACTTGGCTCGGACAAAACTCTGAACATTAATAGCCCATTATCTGTTATTTGCACTTTATCAATTCATGTGTGTATATATTTATATAATGGTATATGGACACACTGATCTGTTTTGTAGTCAATGCCTACTATGTTCTGTGGTGCTAAAGCAAAGCAAGAATTCCATTGTCCTATCAGGGACACATGTCAATAAACTCACTTGAACTTGAACTTAACTCCAACTACCCTACCATAAATATCTAAATTTAATTATCTGTTAATCCTTTTGATCCAAGGTAACATTTCAGTTTAACCTTTTGCTGTCCTCCATGAAATGTCCAGTAAGGCAGCATTCATGGTATCGTCCAAGCAATAAAGGATAACATTTGCAGTTAATGGGGCAACATCCGAATCCCAAAGAGGAAAGCTGCCAATTTTTTGTTATCAATACATCTTTCAGGAAATAGTCAAAGGCAAGGCTAACCATTATTCATACCCAATTCTAGAAGAGGACAGTTCCCAGACAGCTGCTCATTCAGAGCCAGTGTCAAGTCAAAAAGCCTTGGGGCATTCTGGTTTGCCTGTTTTTCTTGTCCTTTACGGTAAAAGAGACTACTGGTTTGGGAGCAACTGTCTGGATAGTCCGAGTGCGTAATTGCATGCCATCTACACAAAGTAATGCAATCCAATCATGACACATCACCAATGGAGAAAAGGAACTTTTAGGATAGTAAATAATGTGCCAACTAAAGAGGTGGCTGTGAAGTGGTTATCAGGCTTGAATGTCTAACATAATAAATGTGAAAATCTGTAAATAAGTAGCAGAACAACTATCAGAAGACAAATTGCTGGAGGATCTCAGTGGGTTTGGCAGCATCTGTGGAGGGAATGGCCAAATGACATTTCAAGTCTGGACCCTTTTTCAGACTGAAGCAGAGTGTAGATAAAGCTTTCTCTCTATTCCAGACTGAAGGGTCTCAACCTGAAATGCCACCTGTCCATTCCCTCCAAAGATGTTACTTGACTTCCTCCAGCACATTGTTTTTTTGCTCAAGGTTCCAGCATCTCAGTCTCATGTCTCTCAGAAAACTCAATGGGCTCACATGCTATCCATTAGGCAAGAATCATATCACTCTTACTAGCCCCACCAAGTGGTTACATTTTAATACTGTTGCAGGGATAATATTTTGTAAAATATGCACATGCAAGATAAACACAAAAATGAGTGTTCATCATTACCTGCAATAAGTTCCAAGTTTGATTTCTGGCATTTTTATGGCACTGGACATAATAGTACTAATTCAAACCAAACTGGCATGATAAAAAGGGGTATTTAATCTGAAAATGCATATTTAAATGCACTAGAATACTCTCAGAACACTTGATACATGAAGACTCAGGCTTATTGCATTTGATGCATTGCCAATGCCAATTAATTGAGCTGCTTGATTTAGGAAAGGCCGATTGCCAAAAAATATCAAATAATTAAGTGCAACATTCCACTTTAATGATAGTCGCACCCAAACTTGGAAAGATAGAACCTGTAAAAAATTAATTTTTTAGGCCAACAGAACTTAAATGTAATAAATATATTTAAAGACTAATCAGTTTCTTTGAATAATTAAAACAGCAATGCTCACATTTCAACTTTAAAATGATTTTAATGCTCACCTGTATTTCTGATGATGAAATCCAAGATCACCAATTTCTCAAACTGAGACTGAAACTGCTTGCGTGTGTTTTCTGGCAATGAGTCAGTTTCAAATTTTCGGAGCCAGTAGTCAGCTTCTTTGTAACTATCTACGAAGAGTTGAAAGGAGCCAACCTAAAGTAGTAGAATAGTAGTAGTAGAATATTGTCAAAGATTTCAAAAAAACTTAACATTTGTTCTTATGCCTCCTAGAAAGTCCTTTTAGCAATTCATGCAATTATACAAAGGTACAAAGATTAATAAGCATCAGGAACGAATTCCTGAGGAGGCTCAGTCTCAAGTAAATGAACCATATGCATTAACCAGCAGTAGAACACTTAAATCATTTGAAACAACTGTGAAGGTCAAATCTGATTGAACATTGGCAGTGTAAAGAATAATTAGGTCAAGTTGCAGGGTCTCAAATAACCTATGAAACCAAAATGTTAGTTTATTAATATAGACTATCATCTTGCACACTGGCTCTTTTTTTGTCCAAGTATCTGACAAATTAAGTATAACTATACTATGTGCCTATGATCCATTATTGTTTGTCAATGCACTTGGAAAGCTTGGCCACATGACAAGATCTTCCTATAATCTTAAAAGTTCAAAAATGAATCACTTTGGCCGAAAGAAAAGGTAAAAGCAGCAATAACTCAATCTTTGACAAAAGGTATATTGTTACTTCTAAATTTGTTATAATACAATATATGTACATACATCTAAAGATACAATTCTTTTAAAAGGTCATTTATTCTGTTTGTTACTCAGGAAAACAATATAAAATAACAAAGTTCAAAATTACCTACTGAAGATGTAAAAAAATTAATACCTTTGGAGGCAGCCCAATTCTATGAAACCTGCGACCAACTTTTGGCACTTTCTCTAAAGCATATTTCTTTCCTCTGGATTTTGCTCTATCTATTGCACTGTAGTTGAATGTTTCACTTGCAAGCCAAACTACCTACATAGAAAAATTAAAAGCATGTTTAAAATTAGACTCATTCAGTTTTACTTGGAAAATGAAGCAGCAGGTCCCATATAGTCCCAAATTCTCATCGTGAAAAAGCACTTGAGATGGAACAAGAAAGGATTCTCATTTCTGCAGATTGTACTAATTTCTTTTACATGGCAGCCATCTAGTGGCACCAAGTGAACTTACACACACTATATAGAATAATATTAAAATGAGGGTGGAATGAAGGAAGTTTAGGCTTGGGATGAACAAATCAAAAAGTCAATTTAAAAATGAGCTTTCAAACAAGTGTAATAACTAAAATGGAGGTATTCAGAAAGTGTTTCCTAATCATGGATTGAAGGAGGGAGACGAAAGGCAATAGAGGCTATCAGAGGCAGAAGTCTAAGTTTGTATCTATGGGGTGTGGAGAATGGTGAGCAGAAATAAGTTGTAATATAGAGAAAGATCATAGAGGTATTGGTAAACTATAAATTCAATACATTGCAGCTGACATATGTAAGAAATGATGATCGAAACAAGCAGCTGTAACTTAAATTAGTATTGTTTGAAAGATGAATAGTTAGAAAGTGTGTGATAACATACAACATTCAAGTAATAACCAGATATATAGATCTTCATTTGAAGGGGAAAGGAAAGGCACCTGGAAGCCACATAACAACTGTAAATATATGTGGTAAAATGAAAGACAATAGTAGCTTTTGACAAATACAAGGGTGATAACCAAGTTAAATAATGTTCAGTAAAGGTCTAAAGAAAGGGCAAGGTGAAAGGAGAAAGATAACCATCCACCATTAAAGAGAATTCCAAATTCTGTTGGACCACAAATTAAAATTGTGGGTTGTTGCTGGGACTGGCAGGAGTCCAGCCAAAGACTAGTCGGACACAAGTTGTGTGTTCTAGACGCGTTTATTCTTCTGCTTACAGCTCCCTACCCCTCAGCTGACACGGGCGTTGCCCGGCCTTAAATAACAACTCGGATAACGACCCCGTGACTAGCGCCTCCCCCACCAAGACGCCGCCCTCTGGTGCTATCAGGTGCCGCCACAGGGTAAAATGATACGATAGTTAGAGAAAGGGACCAATAAGGAATGTTTTCTCGTGGAGCCAAAACCTATGGCTCAGATAACAATTCTGTTTTTTGACAAAATTCAGAATGAAACAGTGGACAATGTGGATTTCTAACCAGTATGTAGATTCGTTTGATAGAATTCAAAACCATTGCACTATATGAGTGAATATATTAAAATGTCTAAGTGGTAGTTAATGTACTGTATATCAGACCAAGGGAAAGGACTGTGACATTCTGTTTTGATTATAACTTAACTGCATTACCAGAACTCATTATATGCTATTTGCAGCTGACACAATTTGGTCAATACTGTGAAAACTGGTGGGGTCATAAGGAAGATAATTTAACCTAAATAATAAAAAAATTAAAACATTAAAAAATGCATTCATGGAGACATAAAACTTAGGAAAGAAATGATCCGAAACAGTTTATAGGCTGAACTGGGATAATGTGCTTAATTTTGAATTCTACAATTTATAAAGCTGTTAGTGGCTTAGAAGTATAAAGCTGATAAAGATTTTATTTTTTAATAATGGCCAGTATGAAATGCAATAAAAACACTACTGATTTAAAAGTTGTTATTTACCGATAAAGGAGATAGTCACATTATTTAACAAGTTGAGGGTACTTCACTTAATAACATTTGGTAGGCTTGATGAAAAATTTATGCTAGCACGAGCAAAATCTAAAAAAGGTGATAAATGCTGATGCTGTTTTATTTTAAATGCACAGCCAAATTATATTAAAATACTAGACTAAGTGGGACCCGTTGGGTCCCATGTTCACACGGGAGGGCTGGTCCCCCGACGCAATATTCCACCTCTCCACCAATTCCAATATTGGTGGCCAGTGGGGGCGGCTTTCTGGAGTGCTGGTATGGGTTCTTGGGGTGGAAGCTCAGTCCCTCAAGCCTGATCTGCTGGCAGCTCACTCACGGCTGGTGGGCTGGCAGTTGACTCATGACTATTCCTTGAAATTCCATTTCAAGCAGGGTGCAAGGCCACCAAATTCAAATCCATGTTCCTACCATTTCAAGCAGGGTGCAAGGCCACCAAATTCAAGTGCAGTTTCCAACCACTTCAAGCAGGGTGCAAGGCCACCAAATTTAAGTGCAGTTACATACCACTTCAAGCTGGATCCAAGGCCACCAAATTCAAGTGCAGTTTCATACCACTTTCAGCAGGGTGCAAGGCCACCAAATTCAGTGCAGTTTCATACCACTTCAAGCAGGATGCAAGGCTGCCAAATTCAAGTGCAGTTTCATTCCACTTCAAGCAGGGTGCAAGGCCACCAAATTCAAATGCAGCTTCATACCATTTCATGCAGGGTGAAACCACCATAAAACCACATAAAACACCAAACCCACAGTTCAGTAGACATTCAGTGTGTTCAGTTGATTCACAGCTCAGACAGAGTCATGACCTCTCCCTCTCCCATCATGCAGAGACCGAGCCACACCCACACTTCCGGATTTTATAACCCCTCCCCCTCCCACCGGAAAAGGTGTGGCTTTCAGGGCGTGATTGACAGGAGAGATTCTCAAAAAATTTTAAACACTAATAACACTTTTATTTTTCATTGATGGGAAGAATTCTCTGCACCTGCTCAGCAGAAGGGGGACTGAGTAAGATGGCCAAAAATCACAGCCGTAAGTGGTAGCATTTTATCTAAAATCAATATACAGTGCAAACAGGAAGTAAGTGCATTTGCAGTAGTGCCTTTTAACTTCAAGCCAAAGCACCCAAGCCACCATTTGCAGTAAGTAGTGCCTTTCAACTTCATGCCACCATTTGCAGTAAGTAGTGCCTTTCAACTTCAAGCCAAAGCACCCAAGCCACCATGTGCAGTAATTAGTGCCTTTCAACTTCAAGCCAAAGCTCCCAAGCCACCATTTGCAGTAAGTAGTGCCTTTCAACTGCAAGCCAAAGCACCCAAGCCACCATTTGCAGTAAGAAGTGCCTTT
This sequence comes from Amblyraja radiata, assembly GCF_010909765.2. Taxonomy (NCBI): domain Eukaryota; kingdom Metazoa; phylum Chordata; class Chondrichthyes; order Rajiformes; family Rajidae; genus Amblyraja; species Amblyraja radiata. Next base: position 89,962,431 of record NC_045956.1, on the reverse strand, counting down.
CAACTTCATGCCACCATTTGCAGTAAGTAGTGCCCTTTTTCAAGCCAAAGCACCCAAGCCACCATTTGCAGTAAGAAGTGCCTTTCAACTGCAAGCCAAATCACCCGCCACCATTTGCGGTAAGAAGTGCCTTTCAACTTCAAGCCAAAGCACCCAAACAACCATTTGCAGGCAGTCTTTTTACTTCAAACAAACCATATTTTCATTTTCAAACCACATTAAGGGTACTCACAGTTGTGTAGACATTTGTTCAGGGTTATTCAGAGCTCAGAGGGACGTGACCCTTGGCTTCATCCATCTTGCAGAGACTGAGTGAGGCACACCACTTCCTGGTTTTATAGTCCCTCCCCCTCCCTCCAGTAGGTGCAGCAGAGAGAATGGTGATTTTTTTAAACTTCAAGCCAAAGCTCCCAAGCTACCATTTGCAGCAAGTAGTGCCTTTCAACTTCAAGTCAAAGCACCCAAGCCACCATTTGCAGTAAGTAGTGCCTTTCAACTTCAAGCCAAAGCACCCGCCACCATTTGAGTAAATAGTGCCTTTCTACTTCAAGCTAAAGCTCCCAAGCCACCATTTGCAGTAAGAAGTGCCTTTCAACTTCAAGCCAAAGCTCCCAAGGCACCATTTGCAGTAAGTAGCGCCTTTCAACTTCAAGCCAAAGCACCCGCCACCATTTGAGTAAGTAGTGCCTTTCTACTTCAAGCCAAAGCACCCAAGCCACCATGTGCAGTAATTAGTGCCTTTCAACTCCAAGCAAAACACCCAAGCCACCATTTGAAGTAAGTAGTGCCTTTCAACCACAAGCCAAAGCTCCCAAGCCACCATTTGCAGTAAGTATAGCCTTTCAACTGCAAGCCAAAGCACCCAAGCCACCATTTGCAGTAAGAAGTGCCTTTCAACTTCATGCCACCATTTGCAGTAAGTAGTGCCCTTCTTCAAGCCAAAGCACCCAAGCCACCATGTTCAGTAAGTAGTGCCTTTCAAATTCAAGCCAAACACCCAAGCCACCATTTGCAGTAAGTAGTGCCTTTCAACTTCAAGCCAAAGCTCCCAAGCCACCATTTGCAGTAAATAGTGCCTTTCAACTTTAAACCAAAGCTCCCAAGCCACCATTTGCAGTAAGTAGTGCCTTTCAACTTCAAGCCAAAGCACCCAAACAACCATTTGCAGGCAGTGCCTTTTTACTTCAAACAAACCATATTTTCATTTTCAAACCACATTAAGGGTACTCAGTTGCGTAGACATTTGTTCAGTGTTATTCAGAGCTCAGAGAGACGTGACCCTTGGCTTCATCCATCTTGCAGAGACTGAGTGGCACACCACTTCCTGGTTTTATAGTCACTCCCCCTCCCTCCAGCAGATGCAGCAGAGAGAATGGTGATTTTTTTAAAACTTCAAGCCAAAGCTCTCAAGCCACCATTTGCAGTAAGTAGTGCCTTTCAACTTTAAACCAAAGCTTCCAAGCCACCATTTGCAGTAAGTAGTGCCTTTCAACCTCAAGCCAAAGCACCCAAGCCACCATTTGAAGTAAGTAGTGCCTTTCAACTTCAAGCCAAAGCACCCAAGCCACCATTTGCAGTAAGTAGTGCCTTTCAACTTCAATCAAAGCACCCAAGCCACCATTTGCAGTAAGTAATAATAATAATAAATTTTATATTTAATGGGCGCCTTTCATACAAAATCTCAAGGACACCTTACATAGTATATCGGAATAAAAACATATAATCAGAGTAAAACAAGTAATTAAAGACATCACAATGACACAAATTAAAAACAGAATTCAATCCAAAAACAGAAAATCAAAAACACAGTGTGAAGAGAGAGCAGCGGCAACCAATTCGTGCCAGCGTCCACTCTCCCTTCACGGCAGCCATCTTGGACACAGACCTACAGGACTACAGTTAGACAAAAAAAAAAGAAAGTAGTGACTTTCAACTTCAAGCCAAAGCACCCGCCACCATTTGAGTAAGTAGTGCCTTTCTACTTCAAGCCAAAGCTCCCAAGCCACCATTTGCAGTAAGTAGTGCCTTTCAACTTCAAGCCAAAGCACCCAAGCCACCATTTGCAGTAAGTAGTGCCTTTCAACTTCAAGCCAAAGAACCCAAGCCACCATTTGCAGTAAGTAGTGCCTTTCAACTTCATGCCACCATTTGCAGTAAGTAGTGCCTTTCAACTTCAAGCCAAAGCACCCAATCCACCATTTGCAGTAAGTAGTGCCTTTTCAACTTCAAGTCAACGCACGCAATCCACCATTTGCAGTATGTAGTGCCTTTCAGCTTCAAGCCAAAGCACCCAAACAACCATTTGCAGGCAATGCCTTTTTACTTCAAGCAAACCATATTTTCATTTTCAAACCACATTAAAGGTACTCACAGTTGTGTAGACATTTGTTCAGTGTTATTCAGAGCTCAGAGAGACGTGACCCTTGGCTTCATCCATCTTGCAGAGACTGAGTGAGGCACACCACTTCCTGGTTTTATAGTCCCTCCCCCTCCCTCCAGCAGGGGCAGCAGAGAGAATAGTGAATTTAAAAAAAACATTATTATCTCTCTGATTTGTCATTGATGGGAAAAATCCTCCGCACCCGTAAGGCAGAGGGGGGCTCTGAGCGAGGTGGCCAAAAATGACGGCCGTAGGTGGCGGCGTTCTGTAGGAAATCGCAGCACAGTGGGCCAAATGCGGTCAAGATCAGAGATTTAGTAATATAGATCACAGGTTATTCAGTTGTGTACTTAATCAGGAATGTAGATTTGCAATTTATTGATTCCGAACACTGATTTTATTCTAATTCTTCCCGACGGTCCGTGTGCGCCTGTGGACTGGGAACGCGGCGGAGGCCTTGATTGTGACTGGGGCCTGGGTTGGCAACACGGATGTGTGAAGTTGGGAGTTGACAGTGGTGAGGCCTTGGCAGTGGTAAAGCCTCACGACGATGGGGCCTCGGTGGTGGTGAAGCCTCGCGAGCTGACCCGCGGTCGAGGGAGGGGAAGAACAATGGAGGACCTGGCGTGGGTGCAGGGGCGGAAAACCCGGGGGGCCAGAGGGGACACGTTCCCTCCATGTTTTGAGAGGTGGGGGACATCCCCCACCCCCCCAAGTTTTTGTAATCCGGATTTTAAAATCCGGTGATCGAGGGCGCCGATTGGAAGAGCGAGACGTCGGTCGGCAGGTAATGGGGGCGGGACATGATTCAGCGCGATGATTGGAGATGGGAGGAGTGGGGGGGGGGGGGGGGGGTGGGACTGAGGGTAGAGCGCAATGATTGGAGGAGAGAGACGTGGCACAGACGTGCGCTTCATCCGCAGTCAGGATGATCCCGGCCGGCTCTGTCCTGTCCCTACCCGAGTACCCCCCCCCCCCACGGTTGGCCAGAGAGGTCGGCAGCAAAGATCCTCCGCTATAGGATCTTTGGTCGGCAGTCAGACGGGCCAGCGCAGAGAAACCGCTAAACCCAGCTAACTCTGCCTGTCCCACCAGGTGAGCTTACAACCCTTCCCGGGCTTGCGGGAAATATGGCCAGCGCGGAGAAGCAGCGCTGGTGTCCCGTCAGTCCAGACAGGGCTGTAGTTAACCCGGTGAGAGAGGCAGAGTTGAGCTGCATTTAGCGCTGGATTGAGCCTCCGAAGCCGCTCGCGCGCATGTGTGTGTGAATGCGCATGCGCGCGTGGCCGCCAAAAATTGTGTCCCCTGCCCCCTTTGATAGCGAGTTCCGCTCTTGCGTGGGGGGATTGCCGTGAGGTAGAACAATGAACACTAGGGTGGGGTTGGGCAAAGGACAATGGAGACCCTGCGTGGGGGAATCGCTGTGGGGAAGGAGACACAAAAGGGGGAGCCGGCATGCTCGTAGGCATAGGTGGCTGCTATTTGTATACATTGTGTACGCAAGCATAGAATTTCACTGTTCCTAATTCTACTAGATTCTTCGAGATTTTATTCTAAATATTGAAATGTATCTGATAAGTAAAATCTAGTTGTAAAGTAATTTAATTTGAATAACAAAACATTTGTATTGTTAATGGAAAAACATGTAGTTTCATTTTAGTTATGCCAATCTGCAAGACGGCGAGATTGTTCCAAAATAAAAAAACAAGTGCATACTCTCTACACCAAAGAAGTCTTTCTCTTCCTCTTTCACTCGGCCCACCCTGCACCCCTCCCCCCCCCCCAAAAGTAATTTGGGTTAGATTCCACTTCACACACTGCCATTTATTTCTTCTAAATCCTTTTATTAAAAAATCTAATTACTTGGAAAAAACAATACTGGTGTAGTTACAATTATCTACCTTACAACCAAAAATGCTTTAAATGGACCCAACCAGCAATCATAGCATTAAGAAGATGAGCAACAAAATCCTCTAGAGGGCAGCCATACAAGAAATAGGAGCTCATACAATACAAAATCCAAGTTTTATAGTGCTTTCTCAGAAATGTAACAGATGTTATAACAAACGAGACACAAAAGATAACTAAAAGTGGACATAAAAATATATGCCTACATAGAAAATCAACTGCATCATTAAAGAGATCACCTGCCGAATGATGCAAGATTTAGACACACATTTCAATCACCTCCAAGATAAAGATTGCAGTAACATACCTTAGTTTTTGGTACCACTCCCAGCCCCAATTTTTCATCTACCAGGTAAGCACCAGCTTCTGATAAGTAACCTTGATTAGGTATTAGACAACCACGGCCAAAACAACATGGACAGCAGATCTTGTGGAAAAATTTAGTCCATTTGGGATTTAATTGCCCATAAGGTTCTTCTGTTTTTGGCTTGAAGACTCCAATTATTCTCTGGAAAAAAAATTGATCATGTTTAAACTTTTATGTCAAAATAAATCACAACAGCTAAAATTCTGTGCCTACTTAAAACTAAACTAGACAAATACCATTTTCTTCTGTAACAAAAAATGATTTCCTCAAAAAGAATCTGGATTAAAAAAAAAAATCACGTTGAAAGATTAATGTGAAAACTAAATGCCAGAATATCAATTTACATTTGAATGTATGGATGCGAAGGCTCGGTTGGCAGGACAAGAAACCCGCCCAAAAGGCTCGGAGCTGGAGATGATTGGTGCTTGGTGCAAGGGCCAATAGGAGGTTAAACTGGGGTAATGCCCCCAGCTCCCGCAGAAGGTGGCCCCGGGACACAAAGATGACCAGGGCGAGAAGAGGGATGTTGGTTCGCGGGAACTGCTCCAGTACATCGAGCACATGGGCCGACTGGACTTTCAATAATGGCGCCAAAAATGGTAGCGCCAGTATGTGTAATACATGCCAAAAGAATTTCACTGTGCAGTTACAGATATGACAAAGCACCATTGAGGTAGTATGTCAAGTCTAAAAGATAGCTTCTAAAATCAGAAAGTTAGCGCTTGCTCATTTAAGCTTAATTGAACTTAACAGCCAGCTAAGTCTTATCTAATGCTAAACAATATCACTGGCATCAAAATGTCATATTTGATAAGCAAAGTCCAATTCCTTCAGATTTCTAATTGTAGGAAACATTTAAATTTACTTTGCTCTCTTGTCTCCATGCATTCTACGTAATTTCTAGTTTTAATCTAGTGTTCTTCAATTTTATTCGATGAGGAGACATTCTATCGTAGTTTATTTTTAAATTGGTCACGCCTCCTATAGACTCTGCTGATTAACAAATTTCACGGGGCAGTTGCACCACTGAGGAAAAAGATGAGATTATATGAACAAGATTGGTGAAAAAAATGTCACAATCAAACAAATAGAGAAAAAAATGTTTTGCATCTTTCTGAATGGTAATAAATGCCAGTTCAACATGGTAAAATAAGGATGGCAGGGTGGCGGAGCAGTAGTGTTGCTGCCAACAGCACCAGAGACTGAGATGTGATCCTGACTACAGGTGCTGTCTGTATGGAGTTTGTACGTTCTCCCTGTGACCACGTAGGTTTCCTCCGGGTGTTTTGGTTTCCTCCCACACTCTAAAGACTGGTGGCTTTGTGGATTAATTGAGCTTATATTGGTGTCTATTCTAATAAAATTCAAAGACACAATTCAGGTCTTCAATCCTCATGTGAAATGTTACCAAAACACATGTATAATCTAATCAAGGAAATGCTAAACCTGGAAAATAAGATTTCTCTCTTGAGTTAGTTGACTTCCTTATGACCAGTACAGATTACTTGCTCTCAAGTAAGCCATTAAAGCCCTGTCCCACGGTTCGAGTTCATTCCAAGAGCTCTCCCGAGTTTAATAAAAATCAAACTCGTGGTAAGCACGGCGAATGAACGTAGAGGGTACGTCGGAGCTCGGGGACGTCTCTTAGCGTTAACGGCAGGTACTCGGGAAGACTTGCTAACGGCAGGTAAGCACGGGAAGACTCATGAAGATTTTTCAACATGATGAAAAATGTCCACGAGAGCCCCGAGTACTGGCGAGTGGCCATTACCGTAAAGCTCCGAGATCGAATCAGGGCAAACTCGGGAGAGCTCTTGGAATGAACTCGTACCGTGGGACAGGGGTTTTAGTATACATTTACAGTGGAAGGGTTCCAAATCCTTCTCAATGACATAGAACAGAATTGTACAGCAATGGTTCGGCCACAGTATCCTTCCATTCCCTGCATATCCATGTACCTATCCAAAAGCCTCTTAAATGCCACCGTCATATCACCTCCACCACCACCCCTGGCAGCACGTTTCAGGCCCCCTTCACTCACTATGTAAAAACACTTGCCGCGCACATCACCTTCAAACTTTGCCCCTCTCAAATTAAAGCTATGTCCTCTAGAGTTCTGGCATTTCTACCACAGGAAAAAAAGTTCTGTCTACCCTATCTATGCCTCTCATAGTTTTATAAATTCTACTATCAGGTCTTCCCCTCAGCCTTCAATGTGCCAGAGAAACCAATCAAATCTAAGGCATGCTCCATCTCAGGTAATGTATTTCTTATCTTGGTAGACATCCACAAGCAACTTAATTGTGAAATGTTTCTTAATTTGAGTAGATCTGTAACAACAATAGAGCTATACAGTCAGCGTTGTACAGCACAATGAGGCCCTTCACCTTAGCACATCCATGCAGATCTTTTTCCCCACCTACAAATCCCATTTGCCCACAATAGATCAGATTCATTCTAAAGGGCCTGTCCCACTTGGCGATTTTGCCGGCATCATCAGTGTCACCAAAATTTTTTGAACATTTCAAAATCCAGTGGCGATAAAAATGTTGCGACACTTGAAAAAACACCGCTCGTCGTAAGTCATCACGCCGCATCAGAAGTCACCACGCCACTTCACCGTCGCGTACATTTCGGTGACCTGATACGTCAGTCAATGATGCCGGCAGTCACCGAAAAAAATTGGCAAGTGGGACAGGCCCTTTAGGGTTGTCTATTTGTGCCTGTCTAAATTACTCTTAAATGTGGCGATTGTATCTGACCGTACCATCTCCTCTGGCACCAAGTTTCAGATATCAACGACTCTGTAAAATATTTCTCTTAAACATTCCTTCCTCTCAAAATAAAAGATTAGACTATGATTTTATATTCCTCCATCAGGTCATTCTTCAACGCTACAGGGAAAACAAATCCAGTCTATCCAATCTCGGCATAACTGAAGCCTTCCTGAGGCAACATCCTCGTGAATTTCTTCTGCACTCGCTCCAGCACAATCACATCCTTTCTATAGTGTGCCAACCAGAGCTGTACACGATACTCAAAGTGCAGTCTAACCAGTATTTTGTAAATTTGCAACATAACATCCTAACTTTTATATTCAACACACTGATCTATGAAGAAAAACATGCCATGTGCCTTCTCCACCACCCTGTGTCGCCACTTTCAGGGATCTATGGCATTGAACCAAAAGCTTTTCACTACACGTGACAATAAATGAAATTATTGGCATTACGCAGATTGAATTGGTTATAACGCAATTCCGATTGAGAGAACCATTTAAAAGTTACTTTGGAAAATGACAAAGAGTAAATATGCTATCTTGGATTTCCATATAACATATTCCAATAAGTAGCAATGTTACAAAATTTTGAGATTTTAAAAATCAAGTCTGTAATTTATCCCATCAGATAAAGCATAAGAATAAGTTTAATTTGACACCTAATTCACTTTCATATCTCAAGTATTTAAAAAGTTATGGCCATTTTCATACTCGGAAATGAGCATCTTGTTCCCTATTGATTTTCTATGGACATAACAAAAAAGCTGTGATCGTGGAGTCAAAAGCCCATAACTTTCTTAAAAATTAAGAGAACTGAATGAAATTTTCAGTTATCATAGATTGAAGCATTCTGAAACAAATATAAAATAATCTTACTTGGATGACCTGAAATTAAAGCATATAATTAGTTAGTTACCTAATTGTAGCTAATTTCATACTTCAATTACTAGATCTAAACATCTATCCATTTCTTAATAAATGATTAACATTTTCAAATAGCCTAAATGTCCAAATAATATTCACAAATAATTCACAATAAAACATGATTTTAAAATCTCATTTACATTAATTTATAGGCCAAATGGAAGGAATTCAGTGTTCAATTGCTGTAAATAAATGCCCATTTAAATCAGCTTTCTAGTGGGTCCCCGTGGAACGCGCTGGTTTAGAACGTTCACATTGCGGTAGATTTGTGCCCCAAATGCCCAGAAAAATACTGCGGGATATAATGGGCCCAAAATGAGCTACTCGCAATATTAAACTTTGTATAAAGGGATCTTTAGAAGCCCTTTTTAATGTAAATATATACAGCCTACCTTCAGCTGTCTGCTTTATGAGACCCTGCGGTTGCTGGCGGTCGCGGGTTTAGAGATTGATTTTTAAACTACTATAACTATTATACGAGGCCTTTAAAACTAATAATAGCCTTTGCGACGGGGTCTTCCAGCGATTTTTCGTTAATAATTAACTAGGCTGAACATCTTCGATTTGAACAGCCTAGAGAAAATCGCGTTTTAAACCCGCCCCCTCTAAACGGCGCCAAAATCGCGCACATCCACAGCGGCAGATTTTCAACGACGCTTCAGGTAGGCTTTGCAACATACCTACAATAAGCAGACACCAATGTCTCGCCACTACTTCGAAATTAAAAGCAATCACTTCTATTGACACTTGTGCAACTAACAGAGTAACATGCAGCTTTTACTATTTTTAACTATTGATGACATTTATTTTTGAAAATCCTGCAGGAAAATTAATTTTGTTAATGCAAGTCTAAAACTAGCTCCTTACCCATTTTGCCCTATTCTCACATGCAAACATTGATGAATAGCAGAATATCTGTATATAGAATATAATTTTCAATTATAATTGTGCTAATCAAGGTCATTGTTGAACAACGACCTGACCCTCTGAGTTATTCCAACATTGTGTGTTCATCATTGTTGAACAATCACCAAACCAACATTATCACACTTGTGGTGATTTTAGTGCCTTTGATTAAGCATCTAAATTTACTGAGATACATTTTTTTTAACTAGCGGAGAGAAACTTGAGCATATCTTGAAAGTAACAATGGAAAAAAACAAATTTGAACTAATTAAAATGGATGTCACATTCAAGAGCTAACAGGAGAGTTCAGTTTTGCGTTCGGAAAAACCTTGTGATTACTACAAGTGCCACAGAATTCTTCAGCTAATGGTTACTGCAATGGCGATAGTATCTTGCGACTTGAGCCTTGTAATTGCTGAGTGCAGAAAGTAGTCATTGTGATACAATGTCAATCAATAACCTCCTGTTAATAGATCAAACAATAAAATGACTAACAGCTGCAACAAATTCATAACGAAATCACGGAATGCTTTCACAACATCGAGGGAAGCCACTCAGATTGGTACCAACTTTTTAAGAGCTGATCCTACTACCCTCATCCCGTCCTCATTTCACATATTCTGTTGTGCTGCAGCAAGTAAGAATTTCATTATCCCAAACACTCTTGACTCTTCTTGCTAATATTTTCCTTTCAGATATTTATCGTTCCCTTTTGATCATTACATTTCAAATTGCACCACAGCTTTTTTGGCTCTTTGGTCAATTGCCTTCTGCCATGTCCCTCCCATCAATGAGAGCAGTTTCTTTCTATCCCTCAATTTTTAATACTGACTTCAGATCCCCTTGCAATCTGTTTCATGGAAAACGCAAACATTTCTCCAGACATTATTGTTAATTCTAATGTTTAAGAAAGTACTGCAGATGCGTTCACATTGATCTTATATTTTACAAGTTATTGCCATTTTCGCACTCCCACTTGCCGGCCTCGCCTGCGCAGTTGGGGGAGGGTTGACGTGACTCGGGTCACAACGGGAACCCGTCAGCCGCGCCTGCGCAGTTGGGAGCTATGGGTCAGTGGTGAAATATTGCGTTGGGGGAATGAGGCCCAAATTAGTCTAGTTTTCAATTAAGTTTAGATTTGATTTAACATTCAAGTATCTTAAATATGGCATTTACTTTAACACAATGGTGCTTAAGATTAGCTGAGTATCTTTCTGAATTGGTATCTCAGAAGCTTAGACTAATTATCTGGAGAAAGATATTCAAATCCCACCATGACAGCTGAGGCATAAAAATCCAGTTGACCAAATAATAAGGAATAAAAACCCAACACAAGCAATGACCAGGAAATTACCAATTATGGCAAGAACACATCCTGTTCACTAACACCCTTTAGGGAAGGGAGCTTGATGCCCTAACAAAACCTTACTCTCAACACCTTGACTCTTATTTGCCCTTAACGACGCGCAGCAAATCATTTAAAAAGCAGAAATGCGTGGACAATAAATAACTGGTCCTGGTAGACACACAAATCCTATGAATAAAGAAAAATATATATTTTAGGACACACTCACACAGTGGTATTACCTTTCATAAATGAAGTGACAAACAAATTATAAAACAATGGGCTGGTATCTTTAGATCATTAAAAATAATTTAAATCCTCCTCTGCAACATTAGTCAGAGTGAAAAGGATTCACACATTCAAACAGTGAGGAACGTTTAAATGTCCTAAAACTCAGGATTACTGGGGAAGGGGATAAGTCATGACCTGAAAACTTTAGATGCTTTACATTTTGTTTCTCTGGTGAATTCTATGATATTCGATTGTAGATGGGAGTTTAAGTTCAGAAATAACTTGGAAGAAATATACATGAGAATGAAATGAAAAGCAATCTTTAAAAACAAAGTGGACTCATTAAACATTATAAGTGGCCCGTCAATTTCCCTAACAACCTCTCAAATAACTGCATATGCACCTTTTTAACGCCTTATATTAGTTAAATCATTCAAACCAGTTATAGCAAGCAGCAATATTTTAATTGTGAGAATTACGAAAAATTCTTACAAATACAAAATTCTTCATGAATTGAACTGTTCACAGCTGATTCAGAATTTAAAAAAAAATGTTTATAAATGTTAAAGATAAATTTGCATTGTGGGTTTCATTGTACAAATATTCAAAATTAACATCGGCAATGAAACATTCCAAGAGCAATTAAACACCGATGACATTCCCTTTGCCCTGTTTTCACACCTTCACACTTCACTATCTATCGATCTCCCTCCCCTCTGACATCAGTCTGAAGAGTCTTGACCCGAAACGCAACCCATTCCTTCTCTCCAGAGATGCTGAGATCAGTGTTTTGAAATACCAGCTGCAGGCATACGGCTTTACGTCAACGCGTCTCAAAGGGAAAGTGAGCCAGTATGTCTAAAGCTCAGTCACTTGAGATGTTGGTCAGGATTCTGGAAAGGAAAGAAGAATCATTAAGCACATGGCCAAAAGCTTGGAATTGTTCATGGAAGTGTCAGAAGTCAAGAAACTCGATATGTAAACAAGCTAATTGAAAAGCTGAAGGAGCTCATGAAATAAGATGAAAATGTGAATGAAGTACAATCTAACCTTGTTCAATTAATCAAGCTCTGTATTGAAGTCAGAGAAAACCACGAGTCATTGGTGAAAGTACCACTGCCTGAAAAGGAGCTTGAAATGCAAAATCAGTGGTTTCAACTAAGAATTTTTAATGGTTTTGACAAGATGTAGAGGGGTGGTTATCTGAAGTTGGACAGCAAACTACACACTCCATAGCTGAAAGTGCCATCCAACAGAGTATTGTACCTGAAGAAATTGGACCGGATGATAGTTTCAATTGTCTCAAAGCCTAAATCAGGCCACAAATCTAGTTCTTCGTCGTGTGCATCTTCAACGCCTCTGCTCGATTAAAAGCTCATGCAGATATGGCTGCTCTCTTGGAACGGGTTGCCGCCATGAAAAAGAAGCACAAGCTTGAGGCACAAAAAGAGCAGTTGAAAAGAGACTGAGGCACAAGAGGTGCAATTGAGAAGACAATAGGAGCAATTGAAAAGAGAGGAGCAATTGAAAAGAGCGGAGCAATTGAAAAGAGAGACTAAATAAAAGAAAGAACAACTGGAACTAGAGACGGAGATGGCAGCAGCCAATGCAAGGATCAATATACTTGAAGCCAAGAGATCGAGAAGAAATGATCACACATTGGGGCAATGTCCACGGATCAAGAACAAGGAGCACAGAGAAAGGATAGACTTCTTAAAGGAGAAGGGAGTCTGTTTTGGATATTTGAAGAAAGGACACACGAGCAAAGACTGCAAGAGTCGTTTGACTTGTGATGGGTGCAACAAAAATCATCCTGAAATACTTCACATTGAACAAGGAGAAGAAGCCAGAGCATGCAGAACAGAATGAGAAGCCAATTGTGAGTAATGCCGTTTCCTCACCTCATATGTGTGGGCATATTGTGGCATGTGAAGAAACATGCATCTTCTCCACAGTACAGGTAAAGAGCCATAAGGGGGACACAGTGTTGCAAACATATGCATTTTTGGATGATGGAAGTTCATCTACCTTTTGCACAGAGAGCTTGGTGAGAAGGCTGAACATTACAGGACAAAAGACTAGTATTCTCTTGCGTACCATGAACCAAATGAAGCCTGTGATCAGTAATCATATCTCAGATTCGGAAATATATAGTCTGAACAAAGACGATTTTATACAACTATCTGATGTGTTCACACATAAGACTATGCCTGTTTCTCAGCTAAACATTTCCAGACAGGAAGACCTGATACAATGGCATTACTTGAAGGATATCAAGATATCTAAAATAGATTCTGGCATTGACCTACTCATCGGAACAAATGCTTCAAAGGTATTGGAACCTTGGGAGCTAGTCAACAGCCAAGGGTATCGACCATTTGCCATGATGACCATTGGGGTGGGTCATCTATGGTCCCCTGAGAAAGATCAACAGCAGCAAGAATGAAAATGGCTACCTTGCTGCTGCTGTCAATCGAATATCCATTGTAAACTTAGAGGAGCTACTGATCAAGCAATACAAGCACAACTTCAGTGAAAGAACCAGAAAGGAAACAGAGGAAATGTCCAGAGACGAGGCAAAGTTCTTGGATGTTTTGAATCCCTCAGCAAAGATGATAGATAGACACCATTGTCTAGACATACCTTTCAAACAAGAAAGCGTCAGCATGCCAAATAACTGTTGCATTGCAGAGCAGCTTATCCAGAGCCTGAAACGCAGGTTTGGCAAGAATAAGAAATTTCATGATGAATATACGTCTTTCCTCACAGAAATAATTGATAATGGTTTTGCTGAAATGGTACCAGTGAACCAGCTGAATCGAAGTGATGGAGAACTCTGGTACATCCCTCACCATGGGGTGTATCACTCAAGGAAAGGAACCTTAAGGGTGGTCTTTGAATGTGGGGCAAAGGAACATCACTTAACTGCCAACTGCTGAGGGTCCAGACCTTACCAACTCACTTATTGAAGTTCTCATCAGATTCAAACAAGAATTGGTTGCTTTGATGGCTGACATTAAAGCAATGTTTCATGAGGTCAAGGTATCAGAAAAGCATATTGACTATTTGCAATTCCTGTGGTGGTCTGAGGGTGATGTGCAGCAGGATCTTGTTGAATACCGGATGAAGGTACATCTTTTTGGAGCAGTGTTGTCACCAAGTTGTGCAAACTTTGCATTGAGGAAGACTGCTAAAGACAACAAAACTCACTTTCCAGCAGAGATGATAGACACAGTAAAGAATAACTTCTATGTAGATGATTGTTTAAAATCCATGCCTTCGGAACAGGAAGCAGTTCAAATGGCAAGAGACCCGACATCCCTCTGCCAAATAGGAGGTTTCATGCTGTCGAAGTGGATCAGCAACAGCCATGCCTTTCCATAGGCAGATTGTCTTTGTTCAAATGCAACTCCCTGGTTGCATTTGGACAAAGACAATCTGCCTATGGAAAGGGCACTGGGATTGCATTGGTGCGTTGAAACAGATTTGTTCAAGTTCAAAATTGCGGCACAGGAACGACCACACACAAGACGGGGCATCTTGTCCGTGGTTGGCTCTATTTACGAACCTTTAGGATTTCTAGCACCATTTATCCTGCCAGCCAAGCTGATTATACAGGAGCTCTGTAAGGAAAGACTCGAATAAAAGCATACCCCAAACCTTCTCTCAGAGATGGACAGGATGGTTAGCAGATCTTAACAAGATGGCGAAATTTAAAGTTGACCGGTGCATGAAGCCCATAAAATTTTGGTCAAATCAGATGTGCACAGCTGCACCACCTTTGAGATGCAAGCGAAAGTGGCTATCTAAGACTGGAAGATGATAACAAAGTAGTGCATGTTGCATTCATAATGGGAAAATCCAGATTGGCACCATTAAATCAAATGACGATTCCCAGAATGGAGCTTACAGCTGCAGTCCTAGCTGTCAGAGTGGACCTAATGCTGCAAAAGGAATTACAGCTTCAACTGGACAAATCCATCTTCTGGACTGATAGCACAACCATGTTTAAGTACCTCAACAACGAAACAACGCTTCCAAACATTTGTTGCATATAGGATCTCTTTTATAAGGGATGTATCACAATATTACTGATGTATCACAATGGAGATATGTTCGCACAAAGGAAAATCCTGCAGATGAAGCCTCTAGAAGACTAACAGCAGACCACTTAAGCTATGAGATGGATCAATGGACCAGAGTTTCTCTGTAACCAGACGGAGAATGGCCAAAGCTTAATTTGAAATCTGCAATCTTTGCTAATGATTCAGAAATCAAGCAAGACAAAATCTGCGGTAGCTTGGCTTCTTAAAGTAAGTACAATACTCTTGCAGTTGACTCGAAAGGGAAAGGAGATTCAGACTGCCATAAGTTGCTTTGAAGAAGATCCTGGCAAACTAAAGAAAAAGGTTAATAAGGAGATGCAAGTCTTTAAAGCAATATTCGCCAGACAGTGTTTACCATTATCAAGGGATATGGGGAGAAGGCAGGATGGTGGTGATCAGCCATGATCACAGTAAATGGCGGAGCTGGCTCGAGGGGCCGAATGGCCTACTCCTGCACCTACTGTCTATTGTCCTGAAGATCTTCTCCAAGCAGAAAGTACAGTCATCTCTTTCAGTCAAAGACAAAGATTCAAAGAAGAGCTATCAGTATTAGAAGCTGGTAAACATGGTGTCAAAAGAAGCAGTCATTTGTACAAGCTAGATACGGCACTGGAGGAAGGACTTCTGAGAGTAGGTGGTCGCCTAAATAGACTAGCGATGCCTGAAGAGGCCAAACATCCTATTATTCTCTCGAAGGACCTTCACATATCAACACTACTGTTACGACATATCCATGAATAACTCGGACACGGAGGAAGAAATCATATGCTGTCGCACCCCCGTAAAAGATACTGGATTATCAAAGCAAACTCAGCTACAAGAAAGGTCATAACAGACTGTTGTGTGTAAACGACAACGGGGAACAGTTAGAGAGCAAAAAAATGGCAGACTTGCCCCTGGAGAGGATTCTACCAGGCAAGCTTCCATTTACAGATGTAGGAGTAGACTACTTCGGCCCTATAGAGATAAAGAGAGGACAAAGTCTTGTAAAAAGGTATGGTGTAATCGTCACATGCATGGCAAACAGACAGTACATCTTGAAGTTGCATCTACACTTGACATAGACTCCTGCATCCATGCATTATGAAGATTCATCTGTCTACGAGGTCAAGTTTCATCTTTAAGATCAGACAATGACACAATTTCTGTCGGAGTGGAAAGAGAATCGAGAGAAGCACTCAATGGCTTGAATCAGAACAAGATCCAGAATGCTATGCTTCAGCAAGTGATAAGGTGGTACTTTAACCCCCCAGCAGGATCCCATCATGGCGGTGTTTGGGAACGATTGATCCGCATGGCTCGAAATGTGCTGCGCTCTATTATTAAACCAGTTCTGGACGATGAAGGATTGTAAACTTTATTTTGTGAAGTTAAAGCAATTTTAAATGATCGACCCATTAACAAGAGTTCTGATGATCCATTGAACCTGGAAGCACTTACACCAAACCATCTTCTTCTGTTGAAAACCAAGCCAATACTACCACCTGGACTCTTTGTGAAGGAAGACATGTACATTAAACGCAGTTGGAGACAGGTACAATATATGGCAGACCTTTTTTGGAAACGGTGGACACAAGAAGCTTCTAATCCAAGAACGACAACGATGGCCAAGGGTAAGAAGCTTTGTTCCATGTGACATTGCTGTGGTGGCTGATTTGACTGCACCACGAGGCCCCTGGCAAATGGGCAGAATATTGGAAACCATACCAGAAGCACAAGGTCTTGAGCGCACAGTTCGACTTCAGACTAAGAGCAACATCTTGGTAAGACCGATAACAAAGATGTGTCTGCTCCAAGAAGCCAAAGAAGAAACCAAAGAAGAGAAGAAAATTGAAGAATCACTAAAGAAGATTAAATGCCAACACATAGTACATACCTTTGTTTTTGATAAAATGTAATGGCCCTGTTCCACGGTACGAGTTCATTCCAAGAGCTCTCCCGAGTTAAAAAAAAATCAAACTCGTGGTATTGAATTGAATTGAATCCTTTATTTGTCATTCAGACCTTTCGGTCTGAACGAAATGTCGTTGCCTGCAGCCATACATGTAATAATAAACAACACACAATAAACACAAATTAACATCCACCACAGTGAGTTCACCAGGCACCTCCTCACTGTGATGGAGGCAAAAGTCTTAGGGTTGCTGTCTCTTCCCTCCTCTTCTCCCTCTGCGCTGAGGCGATATCCCACCGGGCGATGGTAAGTCAGTCCCGCGGTTCAAGCTCCGTGGCCCGGGGGTGGTCGAAGCTGCCGCCCTCCAGTCCAGCGGACGCAGCTGTTGCCACGGGAGCTCCGGAAAACAGGCATCAACCTGTGACCCGCGAGCTCCCGACGATGTCGTCCACTGGCCCGCGGCCGAGCCCCGGATTCAGGTCGCCGCCGCCTCAGCCACCGGAGCACCGTCTCCGCCCCGCACCGCCCACACGGGAGCGTCTCAGCCCCGCACCGGGCCGCCCTCACGGGAGCGCCTTCCAGCCGGGAGCCGGGCCGCCCATACAGGAGTGTCTCAGCCCCGCGCCGTCCGCCCTCACCGGAGCGACGAGTGGTGCCGCTGCCCAAACGCCGCCGCAGCTCGAAGACGGCCAGCCTCGCGTTGGTAAGTCCTGGCTGGCTCTACCTCCGGAGCCTCGAGGTCGGTCGCAGGTTGGAGGCCGCCAGCTCCGCCATTAGGCCTCAGCTCAGATGGGGGAAGAGAAGGGGGATACGACAAGAAAGTCGCATTCCCCCGAAGGGAGAGACAGAAAGCCCTGTTTCATCCCTCCCCCCCCCCACATAACACAAGCTAATAACCAAAAGTTTAACTGAACAAGACAAAAAAAACAACACAAAAAAGTAAAAACAGACAGACTGCAGGCGAGCCGCAGCCATTTCACAGCACCGCCACTTCCGGTGGTAAGCACGGAGAATGAATGTAGCGGGTACGTCGGAGCTCGGGGACGTCTCTTAGCGACTCGTAACGCTAATGGCAGGTACTCGGGAAGACTCGTTAACGGCAGGTAAGCTCGGGAAGACTCGTGAAGATTTTTCAACATGTTGAAAAATGTCCACGAGAGCCCCGAGTACCGACTAGCGGCCATTACCGCAAATCTCCGAGTTCGAATCAGGGCAAACTCGGGAGAGCTCTTGGAATGATCTCGTACCGTGGGACAGGACCATAAGGCTTTTATAGCTCCTTTTAACGGCAATTGTTTATTGGCAATTGTTTTGTTATATACATAGAACAACTCGGGGCTGGTGTATAGGAGCCATTTATGTTTAGGCTAGCTGCTATTGGCATATTATATTATTTTGTCTAGATATATCTAGCAGTATTATTTTGGACACTTGGGAGCAGTCATTTGATGCATAGAATGGCGTAACATATGGGCTAAGTGGACAGAGAGTAATCAGACCAGGCACAGGAGTTGAAGAGTACACAGTTCTCACCCGATCGGGAGAACAGAAAGCTACAACTTGCATGAGAAGAAGAACCTGGTGTGCTCATCTCTTTGTTTGTACAACTACTTCAATAAAGAACCAATAAGAACTGGAAATAACAATTGGAAGATCTGTTCTTTTAGGTCTGCGTAAGATCACTCCTACTTACCTGTGTAGTAATGGCAATGAAAAAACACTGGAAAAGTTAGAAATTGCCATTACAGATAGTATGCCCCCAAATCACTCATAAGTGCTTTACAAACATTTAATGCAACTTATTCTTGTACACCCCTGTAGAATTATGGGTTTAATGCCCCTTTTAGCAGCTTTCTGAATTTACAACACTTTCAAAGACACTTGCAAGTATGTCAAAATCTTGCTGTTGTTTTACTTTTTTGAAAACTTTACGATTCAGATTATACAACATTTTATAATTAATTTTTTTGTAGATAAAAGATTTTATAATAATCCAACTTATTTGAACAGGTTCATGGGTAAAGAATGGTGGGGTGGGAAACGGAGGGTAAACACCAAAGATTTTCTACATTTCACTATTGTTTGTCCATTTCAGCACATGGTAGAGCAGAACTCAAAATTAGCGGTTTCCCGGGTGCCAATGACCACCCAAAGTGCCGCCACGCAACCTAAACGCCGAGACATTTTGCCCTATTTGGCACTGCAGATACTGGTTTATACCGAAGAGAGACACAAAAAACTAGAGTAACTCAATGAGTCAGGCAGCATCTCTGGAGAAAAGGAACGTGACGTTTCGAGTCGGCGGCAGCGACAACGTAGTGCGGAGCAAAGATACGGGGTGTGGGGTGACGGAGGGTCGGAGCTAATGACGGGCCCTGCAAAGCAGAGGCCAAAGATGCTACAGGATTTTTGGCAGCGACAGCGGCTCCTCCTCCTCCAGCACTCCGCCCGCCCTGATAGCGGCCACTGCTTGAAAAACCACTAACGGCGATACCGCTTTCAAAACAAACCATCGCGCACGCCGAGGCCGGGAGGAGGGAGGCCTCCTTCCGCCGTCTGAAGCAGCTACGCCGCTTGGCCACGCACCTTCTGTTGGCTGGCGGAGGGTAGGCGGTGGCGAGGAGATCCCAACTGCTTCCCCCTTTGGCGGCGGCACTTGGCGGTGGACAGGGACGGCCAAGGCAGCAGGGCGGTGATACCGTCCCTGTCCGAGGAGCGCTGACCTTCCTTCCTCCCCACCTCCCCCCTCTCTCTCTTGTAACCCACCCCCCTCCCTTATCCTGGGATCCCTCCTCTCCACTGATCGCCATTCTTGCCTCTATTCAGTCCTCAGACATCCCTATGCTCCCCTCCCCATCTACCAACCCCCCCATCTATTCATCCTGCACTGATCTCCCTATCCACCTCGCATTGATTCTTCTGCCACCCACCCCCCCCCCCCCCCATCCACCCTACATTGGTCCCCCAATTCATCCTGTACTCACCCCCTTTCCCATCCATCCAGTACTGCCTCCCCCTCATTCATCCTGTACTGATCCCCATTCATCCTGTACTGATCCCCTCATTCATCCTGTACTGATCCCCCCCATTCATGTTTTACTGATCACCCCATTCAGCTTGTACCGATCACCCATTCATCCTGCACAGACCCTCCGATCCACCCTGTACTGATCACCCATTCATCCTGCAGCGATCCCTCCATTCAACCTGTACTGATCCCACCCATTCATCCTGCACAGACCCTCCGATCCACACTGTACTGAAATGCCATTCATCCTGTACTGATCCCTCCATTCATCTTGAACTGATCTCCCATTCATCCTGATCTCCCATTCATTCATCCCCCCCATCCAACCTGTACTGATCCCCCCATTCAAGAAGATTGGGGGGGATCAGTCTGAAGAAGGGTCGACCAGAAACGTTGCCTATTTCCTTCGCTCCATAGATGCTGCCTCACCCGCTGAGTTTCTCCAGCATTTGTCTACCCCCATTCATCCTGTACTGATCCCCACATTCATCCTGTACTGATGCCCCCTGTCAATCCCATACCGATACACTCCATTCAACCCCACTGACATCCCCCGCGCTCTCCCCTCAATCCCTCAATCCATCCATCCCACATCTTGCCTTCTCACCCACCCCCGCCATCTATCTATCCTGCACTGATTCAAAGCCCCCCTTCCCCCCCCCCCCCCCCCCCCCCCCACTGTGCTGGAAATGTCTTCAGAGCGAAAATTGACTATGTTTGATAACGGAATGGAATCAAATGTGTTTTAAATCCCAATGTTATTATTTGTTTTAATCCATAAAGATGGATTAATTAAATTGTGAACACATGAAACATTAAAACCGCATTGTTCGATTGTTCGATTGTGAGAGTGTTTCTGTACCAATAGCAATAACGACCTATGCTATGGCCATGTCATGATAATTTTCGGTTCTTCACAGAAAACATGCTTGCATCACTCTGTAGTGCGCATGGTTAAGCATATATGTTACCATAGTCCAGGATTTATTGACACAGGTTGATCATACGCTGAATAATCCAACCACATTCTTGTTGGGAAGTGGAAAGAAATAATAGAAATTGCATTCATTGCAATGTGTAAAAAGAGTCGAAATACTGTACAGGTGCACAACCTTTTATCCGAAGATCCAAATAACGAAAACCTCCGAATAGCGGCCATTTTTTCGGTCCTTGAAGAAAGGTCCTTGAAAACGTTCACCGAGGGCGGCCCGCAGAGGTGACAGCGGAACCTCCGGTCGGTCCTCGAAGAAAGGGGAACTAAATCCCCATTCATAAAAGAGAAGATGAGGGTATATTGCGCGGGAGGGTTAATAATTGACAATATGCTGCTGCCTGCCCGCTGAATTAAAAAGTTCCCACGGTAGACTCACGATATACAGTGTTTCGTGAGTCTTGCGTGGGAACTTTTTAACTCAGCGGGGCAGGCAGCAGCAGATTGTCGCTCGCTTCAGTTTCACCCCACCTACACCCCTCTGCTTCCCGGCCATGTGTGTGACCCCTTCCCTCCCCTCTCCAGCTCCCCGCCCATTGCACCGGCGCGGGGGCTTTGCACTGTCTTCACGTCGGCGATTGCAGCAGGACCGTGTCAGGACCAATTGGACACCGACCACCAGGCCCACCGCAAGCACGGAGATCCCAGAGACCCACAGCCAACAGCAGCCCAGCCCAGCCCCACTCCAACTACAGAGGAACCTGGGTTGCGGATGACGGGGCGCAGCTCGGGGCGTCGTAGGGGCCCATCGGGGAGCGGCCACTCAAAGCCACGCCGGGAGATGTAGGGCCCTGCCCCGGTCTTGATGTTGGAGCCCCCGGCGGGCGCTAGCAAGTCCGCGGCAATTTACAGCCGCGCCGGGCGTTGTAAGGCCCCCCTCCAGGTCACTCTCAACCCCGTAATTCGGGCGGGAGAAGTCGCCGCTGCCGGTGCCCCGCAAAGCAGTCTCCCACCGGAGACCCGCGAGCTCCCGGTGTCACCATCCACCGGAGTCGGGTCGCAGCAGCTCGCCCCCGCAACTCTCCACGCTCCGAAGCTGGCTAGCTCCACGGAGGTAGGTCCGTAGGTCCACAGCTCCCACCGCCGCCCACCGACCCCCGGGCCCACTGCAAGCACGGAGATCCCAGAGACCCACAGCCAGCAGCAACTCCAGCCCAGCCCCGCTCCAACTCCAGAGGAACACGTAGGGGCAGAAGCTGATGGTGTGCAAGGTACGTCTTGTTCTTGGGGTGGCGGATGAGGGGGCGCAGCTCGGGCTGTGGGCGAACTGCCACTTGTCGCTGTAGCGGCCAAAGATCATAGAGGAGCTCCTCTATGATCTTTGGTAGCGGCCCATCGGGGAGCGGATTCCTCTGGAGTTGGAGGGGGAGGGGGGTATTGTGCTGTTTGATCGCCCCCTGCTATCCCAGGGACAGGGAGACACAGCGGCTTTTTAGACTGGTGGGCAATCACTTCCAAAGTTCTGCCCACACAGTCAGTACACTTCTCCTACACTGTATTTCATACAAACATTTATTCTGCAAGAAAAAACGACATTGAAGACTCAAACTCGCGATCGAGTAACTGCCGGGATCAAGGCGCAAACTCGCGACCTTGCGGATATGAGCCGAGCACTCTACCACTGAGCCAGCCATTAAAATCTACGCTAAAAAAATTCCATTCCGAAGACCGACAAATTCTGAATTACGAAAAGTGTCTGGTCCCAAGGCTTTCGGATAAAAGGTTGTGCACCTGTATTATAATTTTGCCGCATGCCATTGTGGTATATACCATGTATTGATTGGTGAATATGTTTAGTTTGTGACTTTATCTGAAGCAGGAATAATATGTGAATGCTTCATTGAGCATAATTCCGACTGGTAACTACGCACTTCAGCCGAGCACATTATCACACACATCATGCAAACCGTCTTAAATTGACCAACTAAACTGTAATTTTGGCAACCTAAAAAGCTGCCTAAGTTGCCCAGCTGGCAACAGGGAAAAAAGTTAAGTGAGAGCCCTGTAAGAGTACTTTGGATGAAATATAAACAAATATCAATCATTGTTTGTTGTGTCGGTTGAACTATAGCCCATAGCATTTCTGTGGGTTTTGAAATAGAGCAGCATTGGATATTTTAAATCTTCCTGAATCCACAGATAAGACTTTGAGCCAACATCTTGTCTGTTTACTACTGCAGGGAAAAAGAATAGATGGTTACCGCACATTAGTTAAGCGATTAAACGAGCAATCCAGAGACCAAAGTTCAAACCTCAACATTGGGAGGGGGAAAAATGGCTTAGATAATAGGTGCAGGAGTAGGCCATTCGGCCCTTCAAGGTGATCATCCCCAATCAGTACCCAGTTCCTGCCTTCTCCCCATATCCCCTGACTTCACTATTTTTAAGAGCCCTATCTAGCTCGCTCTTGAAAGCATCCAGAGAACCGCCCTCTGAGGCAGAGGATTCCACAGACTCACCGCACTCTGTGAGAAAAAGTGTTTCCTCGTCTCCATTCTAAATGGCTTACTCCTTATTCTTAAACTGTGGCCCCTGGTTCTGGACGCCACCAACATCGGGAACATGTTTCCAGCCTCTAGTGTGTCCAAACCCTTAACAATCTTATATGTCTCAATAAGATCCCCTCTCATCCTTCTAAACTCCAGAGTGTACAAGCCCAGCCGCTCCATTCTCTCAGCCCCGCCATCCCGGGAATTAACCTTGTAAACCTACGCTGCACTCCCTCAATAGCAAGAATGTCCTTCCTCAAATTAGGGGACCAAAACTGCCACAATACTCCAGATGTGGTCTCACTAGGACCCTGTACAACTGCAGAAGGACCTCTTTGCTCCTATACTCGACTCCTCTTGTTATAAAGGCCAACATGCCATTCACGTTCTTCACTGCCTGCTGTACCTGCATGCTTACTTTCATAGACTGATGAACAAGGACGCCCAGATCCCGTTGTACTTCCCTTTTTCCCAACTTGACGCCATTTAGATAGTAATCTGCCTTCCTGTTTTTTATACCAAAGTGGATAACCTCACATTTGTCCACATTAAACTTCATCTGTTATGCATCTGCCCACTCCCCCAACCTGGCCAAGTCCCCCTGCACTCTCATAGCATCCTCCTTACAGTTCACACTGCCACACAGCTTTGTGTCATCTGCAAATTTGCTAATGTTACTTTGAATCCCTTCATCCAAATCATTGATGTATATTGTGCAATAACTACAAAACAACTGGATAGTCATAATGTCCTTCGGGTGGGGGTGGGGGGAATCTACCATCCTCATATAGTCTAAGCTATTATATTAGTTGTACATACCAAAGTACAATGAAAAGCTTTTGGTTGTATGTTATCCAGTCTTAGAAAAGACTACACATCACGGCTCTCGCACAACTTTTTCCCCCTGTTGCCAGCAACCGTGGCAGCTTTTTAGGTTGCCAAATGACAGTTTAGGCGGTCATTTAAGATGGTTTGCATGACGCGTGCTCGGACGAAGTGCGTAGTTACCAGTCGGAATTATGCTCAATGAATCATTCACATATTAATTCACATATTATTTCTGCTTCAAATAAAGTCACAAACTAACATATTTACCAATCAAGACATGATATATACCACAAGGACATGCAGCAAAATTATAATACAGTATCTCAACTCTTTTTACACATTGCAATTAATGCAATTTTTATTATTTCTTTCCACTTCCAAACAAAAATGTGGTTGGATTATTCAGCGTATGATCAACCTGTGTCAATAAATTCTGGATCTTGATAACACATAAGCTTAACCATGCAATTCAATTCAACCAATTCAAATACATAAATACATTGCCTACCTATGACCCACCTCAACAACAAAATACTCTCCAATGGCCTGGATAATTGTAATTACATCGACATAACCAACTTTCATGCTTCTATGTAGGACAAAGCAGAATTTGGCAGCCTGTTCTCATTCCGGCAGCGCCAAGTGACTGCAGTATTAATTTACAAAAGTTTGCAAGTTACTTGCCCAAGATAATATGACAAAACCAGTTACTTGCCCAAGATACTCTGACAAAACCATGATCTCCATCAACAAGGACAGGGCAGAAGATGTATTAGAACACCATCTGCACGACTCCCTCCAAGTCTTGCAGCACTCAGGCTCTAAAGTATATTGCCATTATTTTATTGTCTTTGAGGTTAGTTCCTAGAACCCCAAATAACACCGTGGGAGCACTTCAAAAAAGACTGTGACAGGCAACGGGAGTGAGAAACAATTTTAGAAACATAGAAAATAGGTGCAGGAGTAGGCCTTTTCAGCACTTCGAGCCAGCACCACCATTCAATATGAACATGGCTGATCATCCAAAATCAATATCCCGTTCCGCCCTTTTCCCCATATCCCTCGATTCTCTTAGGCCCAAGAGCTAAATCTAATTCTCTTTTGAAGTGCCTGCACTGCCCAGATCCCCTCCCCCAAAATAAAAACATTTAAAAAATAACAAACGAAGTTGTTTTATTTTGTAACAACTCCAATTCAAACAATTTTTTCTTCACAAATTTGAGTCATGTCTTGTGGTTTGTAGCAAACACTTGTAGCTGAGGTTCCTATATCCTGCAATCACAATAACGATACCACTGTTTGATCTACACACGTAGAAATACGCAGACGTTGGTGATACTTTACGTTGTTACATTTGTTTTTTGTTTTTTACTGTGAATAACGGAAGTGCAAAAGTTTATTTTTAGGTAGTTTAAAGTGACAGACGAAACTTTACAAATTCAACAGTCTTTAGAGTCACCAGCAGACACCATGAACTAAAACACCACTGTTTAACTGACCTGTGAAATTTGCAATCTGGTAGTACAAGAAACACAGAAATGCCAATCTATACGGGACACAGATCGTGTAAAAGGAAGCAGCAAAAAACAACGCAGAAGAACCGCACGGGCACCGAGAAGAACCGTGCGGGTGGACTATAGTGGAGTTACAGGAAAAAGAAAGCTGCAGAAACTTATTACTCTAACCAACTCAAACCTCCGCTTTCCCAGCCACCAACCACTAACTGTGCGACAAGTAGATGAAACTCCTGCAAGGATCTCAAACTACAAGTTGCATCGCCCGCCCCGGACCCTCTTACTCACCCCCTTGGCTTCTTTGACGAAGTAGCTGCCACTCGACCCCTGCGAGATGCGCTGCGGGTAGATGCCGCTCTCGATGGCCTGCTCGGCTATCAGCACGATGTCGGCGAACTCGGGATCCTCGGGGAAGTGGTTGAACTCGGCGCCAGCGCCCGGCCAGCCGGGGCTCTGCGGCTGCTCGTCGAGCGGACTCGGGCAGCTCAGCAGCGGCTCTTTCTCCGGGCAGAGCAACAGTACTAGCGGCGGCGAAGAAGGCGAGTCGCCCGACTCCGGCTCTCCGCTTCCTAACTCAGCCTCCCGGCGGGGCAGGAAGCGCACGGCTCCGCCTGGGTTCGCCGCAGCCCTGGTGAAACACGGCGGTGGCGCCGCGACTGGCCCCCATTCCCGCGGCGGCTCGGCATCGC
Organism: Amblyraja radiata; assembly: GCF_010909765.2. Lineage (NCBI taxonomy): Eukaryota > Metazoa > Chordata > Chondrichthyes > Rajiformes > Rajidae > Amblyraja > Amblyraja radiata. The sequence continues at coordinate 89,936,052 of NC_045956.1, read as the reverse complement.
CGCCACCCTCGAGCTCCAGGACGGAGGCCGCGTCCCCGCCTCCGCCGCCCGGCGACACCCGCTCGAGCGATGCTGTTGCTGCTGCCGCTGGCCCGACGCTCAGCGCGAGCTCGTCCATTCGCCTCCACGCTGCGACTGAGGGGCGGGGCAGCTCATGACGGCCCCTCCCGCGTACTCGCTCGCTCTCCCTCCCTCCCTCACCTGCGTTTGCGCTCGCGCCCGCGCCAACGGTCGGCCGCTACAGCCGTGCACGCGCGGCACCTGTTGGCCCTCGAGCCGGAGGGGGAGAGAGAGAGGGGGAGGGGGGGGGGGGGTTACAGAATGGGTGATGTAACAATCCGAATGGCCACGTCACAATCCGAACGGTGATATCACAATCCGAATCCTGGTGTCACAATGGTCCTCCTACTACCCCCCTGGAAAACGGTGGGAAGTGAAGTGAAAGTAACGTCAAGTGAAGTGGGGTTGGTGGGTCCACACCATCACTTGTCCACATCAAACTCAGCCCCAGCTCAACTCTCCACAAAGTTTGGTCAGACTGGATGACCCAGTGGCTAAATGCAACATGGCGTGGGATAGGGTGGAGAAATGTAGTGCATCCACGGCCCGGTAAGTTGATTTAGAGGCAATAAACCCGTTGATACAAGGAATTACAGATACTGGAATAGTGTGCGAATCATATAGTGCTGGCTGGAGTAACTCAGCAAGTCAGGCAGCATCTGTGGAAGGAGTGGACATACCACGTTTCTGGCCTGGACCCCTACTTCAGACTGATTTTAAAGGAAGATAGAAACAGTGCTGGAGTAACTAATCGTGCCAAATAGCATCCCTGGAGATAAAGGATGGGTGATGTTTCAGGGCAAGAACCTTCTTCAGGTGGATTTTAATAGGGGGAGGGGTGAAAACTGGAAAATAGCGTTCTCTCCCCTATTTTACTTCGGAGTCACGTGAGTGATTCCGTGAAGAACCCGCTCAGCACGCATGCGCGGCATTTAGTCCAGCAGAGCAACAGCGGCACAGCGGGAGTCAGGCGCTCCCGCTATGGAGGTGAAAGAATGGACCGTCAGGTAAGCTGACGTCGGGTTTTTCTTTCACAGGGAGCCTTCTGCTTTCAGGCAGAGAAGAAAGGCTCTAGAACAAACCTGTCCCCCGCTCGACTCCACGGAGGAGCGTTCCATCTGGGGGGGGGGGGCAGCAACAGAACAGACCTGTCCCCCATTCGACTCCACGGAGGAGCGTTCCATCTGGGGGGGGGGCAGCATCAAGGCGGTAGGATCACTTACCCGGCGCTCCGCTATCCCGACACCGTGCCGAGCCCAGCCCCGCTAGCGCCTGAGCAGCGGGCTAGAAGTACCGCCACGGAAGAGGCGTCCGGCCGGTGGCTCCGACTTATCGGACGGGACGTCTTTCCACCCGCACGGGGGGAAAGACAGCCGCCTGAACAGACCTGCCGCCGCTCGACTCCACGGAGGAGCGTTCCATCTCGCGGGGGCAGCAACAAGGCGGTAGGACCGCTTACCGGGCGGTCCGCTATACCCCGACACCGCGCCCAGCCCGCTAACGCCTGAGCAGCGGGCTGGATGTAAAGCCATGGAAGAGGCGTCCGGCCGGTGGCTCCGACTTATCGGACGGGGACGTCTCTCCACCCAGGCGGGGGAGAGACAGCCGCCTGAGCCGCATGGAGCGGCACTTGGAGCAGGAGCTCCAGCGAGGTGCACCCCAGGAGGGGCGCTCTCGCAGAGGGGGGTCAGGCACTACCTCCACAGTGCCTTGTGCATTGTCCATTGCTACCTCCTTTCCAGAGGATAGCTTTGGTGACCAGGACTGGGCTGGTCAAGAACTGGGGCAATGGCTGAAGATCTTGGGAGTGTGCAAGGGGTGCAGGAACAGGAAGAGCTGCTAGGTGTGGTGGACAGCTACGTGGAAACCCCACATACAGGAGGCCGTTAAAAGCCTGACGTCAGCCATCACATCGTTTCTCCTCGTTCCATGGACAAATACGGAGATGGCCACAACCTTCGTAAACAAGTCATAAGACCTGCCATAAATCCTACATTGCGGGGTTGTGCATACCCCAGCCACTGAGCCAGACCCACTGCTCTTTGGCAAAAACCTCACAAAGCATATGAAGGACATGCAAGAGGTTTTACAAAACTTTCGGCTCATGAGGGCAGGGCCGGGACGAGCAAACCAAAAACAGTAATTCCTACGCAGCAGCACCCCATCGCGTCCATCAGCCAACGTCTACCATATCGGACTGATGAAAGCTCGGGGTCCGCATTCTATCACCGAAAGTCTTCTTTAGACCAGGGCCCAGAGCGGACCCCATGGAAAATGTGCCACCCCCAACGTCACCGCCACGTCAGACGACGTGCAACACTCGTTGGACCGGCAGGAAACAGAAGAATACCCATAACCATGGAGGTAGGTGGGTCTGGTTCCTACCAGTATATAGAGTAATACTAACACATGGGAGTCCATCACGAGTGATCAGTATATACTCAATGGCATTAGTGAATACAAATACAATTCATACTAGAAAAATTGCCTCCAGGTCAACATTCACCCCAGAGGGTATTTTTCCCCTCTCCGTTAAAGAAACAAGAGGGACAAGCTGAACTGGTGAGAATAATTACAAAGGGTATCATGGGAAAACCTGAACCCTTGCAATTCGTATCAAATATATTCACTAAACCCAAAAAAGATGGTGGATGTCGCATCATCATTGACTTAACTTCACTAAATATGTTTGTTAAGTATATACATTTCAAAATGGAACCGGTTGTTACTGCCAAACAACTAAATTCCAAAGGATACTTCATGGCAAGCATTCATCAAAGATGTTTACTATTTAGTACCATTCCCAAGGATCATTGCAGATACCTGAAATTTTCCTGGATGGGGGCAGCTATAGCAGTTTAAAGCGTTACACAATGGGTTCACATCAGCCAAGAGTGTCACCAAGACACTAAAACCAGCTCTGGCAATATTCAGAAGACAAAAACATATTGTCATGGCATATCTTGATGATATCCTAAATGGTAGGCAAGACCATGAAATTGACTATGTTAGCTGTTCAGCTACCAAACAGTTATTCGAAACCCTGGGGTTGTCTTACATCCAGATAAATCTAAGTTGAAGCCATCCACTATCATGGACTACTTGGGCTTCACAATTAATTCAGTCTACGTGACTGTAACATTGCCAAGAGACAAAATAGTTGAATTGGCACAATCATGCAACAATTTAATGGTCAACAAACTACCAACAACTCGACAAGTAACAGAGTAGTTGGGAAAATGGTAGCAGCATTTCCGGCTACATAATTCGGACCTTTGTACCAAAAACGACATACAGGTCATTATGATCGTTTCATGAAGTTACCCACTGAAGTAATATCAGAACTACAGTGGTGGGCAAAAAACGTTTGACATAGTTTCAGCCTATTATCATCAGTAACCCTACGTCAGTTATCCAAACAGATGCCAGTGGTCAAGGCTGGGGAGCAACTAACTCTATATCCAGCACAAGTAGTAGATGGACTAACTCAGAATCATCATTACCACTTACACTGGGCATTAATTATCTAGAGATGTTGGGTGACTTTTATGGTTTAAAAGCATATGCATAAATATGCATCACTTGCATGTACGGTTATAAATGGATAATACTATGGTGGTGGCCTACATTAACCATATGGGCGGCATAAAATCGGTATCATGCGACAAGTTGGTCAACACAATTTGGCAATGGTGTGTCCAAAGACATATTTGGCTATCAGTAACTTACCTGCCAGGTAAGCTAAATACAGTGGCAGACACCAGGTAACGTAAATTTAATGACAACATCGAATGGATGTTAAAAACCCCCCAAAAAATTTCACAAAAGTCATCAAGCAATATGGCACGCCAGATATCGATTTATTTGCATGAAGGCTAAATCACCAGGTACCTATGTATGTCGCTTGGGAACCAGACCCTGAGGCAGCAGCGGTAGATGCGTTCGCGCTGGATTGGGGAAATTCTTCTTCTATGCATTTCCTCCCTTCTGCCTCATCAGTCGGGGACTACGCACAGTACAAATGGACTTTGCTTCAGATATTTTGATAGTACCCGACTGGCCTACACAGCCATGGTTCCCAATACTCCATGACATGGTTGTTGAAACTCCGATGGTATTCCCCAGTGACCCAGAGTTATTAACACCCAGTGTCGGGCACAAGCCACCCGTGCCATGAAAAAATCAAACTCCTGGGTTGCAGATTCTGCACAAACCACTTCTGGGACTGGGATTATCATAACAAACCGTCGACACCATGTCAGCATCCCTCCGAACATCCACTAAGAAACAGCACTTGTCCAGCATCAAAAAATGGGAGAAGTACTGCTTGGATACAGGGACCACCTACTCAACCGCTACAGTTACCAACGTACTGGGATTTCTGGCGAACCTTCACCACGATGAAGGACTCGGCTACAGAGCCATCAACACAGCTAGAATTGCCCTGCCTGTCTATTTAAAACCAGCTCCAGGACAACAGGCCATGGGGTCCCACCAGCTGGTGGTCAAACTAATGAAGGGTATTTACAACTCTAACCCCCTAGACCAAGGTACACCCATATATGGGATGTCAGTGTGGTCCTGACATATCTCAGGGGATGGCCACCAGTCAGATCCCTCAACCTGGAACCATCTATGCTCAAAACACTCATGTTGATGGCACTTGTATCTGCACAGAGGGTCCAGTCACTACACCTATTGCGACTGGACACCATGCTCACAGCTCCAAACCAGATCTCTGTCGTTATCCAGGGAATGATCAAACAGAGCAGACCTGGAACACCTAATCCAGTCGTGGAATTCCGGGCTTACCCGCCAGAAACACGGTTATGTGCCATGACCCAACTATCCTACATAGACACAACCAAAATATTCGAGGGAGATGAAAAGCCTTGTGGGTCAGTCATAAAAAACCTTATGGTCGGGTGACGAGCCATTTCGAGATGGCTCATGCAGGTGCTAAAAGCTGCTGGGATAAAAACTAACATGTACAAATTTCATTCCACCAGGGCAGCATCCACGTCGACGGCTAAAAGAATGGACGTGTCTATAAACCACATCCTGGCTACAGCAGGATGGTGGGGGTAAAGACCGTTCAGAAATTTTATAATAAGCCGTTGGCAAAACCTGTTTTATTTGCAGGAAAGATTTTACAGACTGCAAATATTTAATTTAAGCCCAGGGGAGCAATTTAAGCTCTTTGTTGTTATTGTTAAAAAATACCATTGTGTTTTTCTACAAACAGATTCATTGGTTGGTACGATAACACACTTCCTCCCTCAAAGACTTCGGCAGTGATGTAGTAATAACTGTTACACGGTTTTAAATCACAGAGCTTTGAAATCTTCACGGAATCACTCACGTGACTCCGAAGTAAAATAGTAAGATTAAACGAGAACTTACCAGTTTGAAGTTTGATCTGTATTTTATGAGGAGTTACGATGAGGGATTACGTGCCCTCCGCTCCCACCCTCAATAATATGGGTCAAATTCATAAACTGATGTCTCCTTATCTTTACTATGTTTACTTCAATAACTGTGTCTATCTGTGATTCCACACCGCTGCTTTGAAGTATGCCGCGCATGCGTGCTGAGCGGGTTCTTCACGTAATCCCACATCGTAACTCCTCATAAAATACAGCTCAAACTTCAAACTGGTAAGTTCTCATTTAATCTTACTATTATAATCCGAGGATGGGTATTTGCATTAAAAAAAAGCCTTGCAGGAAAAGGAGACAGAGATAGTTCCCTGAGTACCTCTTTCTAATTTTCCCCCTGAAGACTCATAGGCAGTATTTTGGCCAAATGACTTTCAAACAAGTAAGAAGACCTTGCTTGGTTTCTGGTGGGAAATGCTCTCTACCATTTACTCCATCTACACCACACTGCCTCGGAAAAGCAGCCAACGTAATGACTTGTCTCACCCCATGCATTTCGTCTACCTGCTCCCATCCAGCAAAAGGTGCAGAAGCTTGAAAGTGTGCACCACCCTACTCAGGAATAGCTTCTTCCCCTCCGTTATCAGGATTCTGAATGTCCTTCCGTAAGCGAGGGTGCTGTTCAATTCACCTCTTACCCCATTGACGACATTGGACTTTGTCTATGGAACTAATGTGCTACAATGCTGAGAACTATATTCTGCGCTCTGTGTCTTCTTTGTTCTATCTATTGCACGAGTTTAAACTGATTGTATCTGTTAATGGTATACCTAATCTATTTGATAGTATGCAAAACAGCTTTTTACTGTACATTAGTACAATGCTGTAGTGGAGCACGCAGGTATCGAACCCGGCGTTCGGAAGCCGCGGTCACGTGACTCGGGAGGGGCTGCTTGTTTTCGCGCGGTTTTGCTTTCGCGTGGCAGTTCAGCACTGACCACCGATGTGGCCAGACGTGTCTAGAGAACCTGTATACTGAAAACCGAACTTTCGAATAAAGATCAGTTTAAAACTACAGTTGTCGTTCTTGAGACCGCCAAATTGGTGACCCCGACCTGTCTAGCCGTCGTTAGACAAGAGAATTATGCAGAATCAGCCAGCACGTGGCAGGGCTCACCGGCCTTTAAATTGCCATCGTTTTGGCTTGACCAACCTCAGGTGTGGTTCGCCCACGTTGAGGCACAGTTTCACCTCCATCGCATCGTAGTGGACGACACAATGTATTTCCATGTGGTGGGGGCTTTGCCGCAGGACTGTGCCTCGAGGCTGTTGCCCTACATCAGGGACCCACCGTCCATCGGCAAATATGAAGGGCTGAAGGCCCTGCTGTTCCACGCTTACGGTCTCAGCTGCAGAGACAGGGCAGCGAGGCTGCTGCACATGGACAGTGTCGGCTATCGGCGGCCATCCAACATCATGGCGAAGATGTTAGCCCTGATGGACGGGCACCGCCCATGTCTGCTTTTCGAACAGGCGTTCCTGGAGCAGATGTCTGACGAAGTCCAACTAATGCTCGCCAGAGCCAATTTCAGCGACCCCCAACAACTTGCGGAGAGAGCTGATGAACCGTGGGCACACAGACGGCGGGACGTGTTTGCTTTCGCCCGTCCCCTGGTCACTCAGCGGGTGCAGCCGAACCGACATCGGGAGGAAGAAGAAGCCCAGCCCAGCGCCGAAGAAGCAGCGCCGCTACCAGTGGTCTACAGTCAACGCCAATGACGTTACTACCATCAACGATACGGGCCCGAAGCCCGTAGATGTCGGAGCCCCTGCTCGTACCAGGGAAATGCCTCGGCCGATCGTCCATAGAGGCGAACGCGATCGGCCCAAACGAACGCCTCTACGTCTGCGATCACCATTCCGGCCACCGTTTCCTGGTGGACTCCGGTGCCCATGCCAGCATCCTGCCTCCGAGCGCCCGCAATATTCGCGGCGGTAAGGTAGGAACCGTCCTCTCGGCTGTTAACGGGAGCGACATTCGCACTTACGGTACGCGGACCCTGGACTTAAATTTCGACTCCCGACCATACAGGTGGAAGTTTATCTTTGTAGACGTGTCCCAACCAATCCTGGGGGCTGACTTCTTGCGCGCGTTCTCCCTGTTAATCGATGTGCGAGGCGGATGCATGGTCCCTGTGTCGGACCTGGGCCCTGCCAAGCCGTGCAGCCCGTCCACGCCCCTACAGCAACTCGACGAGGAAGCTGAGATCCAGCAACGTTTCACAGCCCTGCTCGCCGACTTCCCAGGGCTGCTCACACCCCTGTATGACGGGCCCATGCCCCATCATGGCGTGGTCCACCACATTCCCACCGAGGGCCCACCACCGCCTCCCGCCCGATAAACTGCGCATCGCACGAGATGAGTTCCAGCTTATGGAGGACATGGGGATTGTCCGACGGTCGGACAGCCCTTGGGCTTCCCCTCTGCACATGGTGCCCAAAGCGTCCTCGGGGTTAGAGACCTTGCGGTGATTACAGGCGTTTGAACGCGGTAACCACAGCCGATCGGTACATAGTCCCGAACATCCAGGATTTCTCGGCCCATCTGGAAGGCGCAACCTTCTTCTCGAAAGTTGACCTTATTCGCGGGTATAATCAAATTCCGGTCCATCCCGACGACGTCCCTAAGACGGCCACCATCACCCCTTTCGGCCTTTTCGAATGACTAAGAATACCTTTTGGCCTGAAGAACGCTGCTCAGGCGTTCCAAAGGTTAATGGATCAGGTCGGTCGGGGTTTGCCGTTCATATTCATCTACCTCGATGATATTCTGGTGGCCAGCAGCTCGCAGGCAGCGCACGTCAGGCACCTCCACCTGCTTTTCGAACGGCTGCGCAAACACGGGTTGGTGATCAACCCTGCGAAGTGCCAGTTCGGATTGCGTTCCATTTCATTCTTGGGTCACAGCATTATCTGCCACGGCGCGCAGCCGCTGCCCGAGAAGGTTGACGCTATCCGTCGCTTCCCAAGGCCCCTATCGGTCAAGGGTCTACAGGAGTTAATCGGGATGGTAAATTTCTACCACCGATTCGTCCCTCAGCCGCCGCCATCATGTGGCCGTTGTTCCAAGCCTGGCCGGTAAGCCTAAGGACCTGGTCTGGTCCAAGGAGGCGCAGAAAGCGTTCGAGGGGGCTAAGACTGCATTGGACAATGCCACTATGCTAGAACACCCTAGGGCGTCAGCCCAAATGGCCCTCACTGAGGACGCTTCCGACGTCGCGGTAGGCGCCGTCCTCAAACAACGCGTAGGTAGTTGCTGGGTGCCGCTGGCATTTTTCAGCCCCCAAAGTTAAGTATAGCGCTTTCGACCGGGAGCTCCTGGCACTCTACCTAGCGATCCGCCATTTTCGTTATTTCCTGGAGGGGCGCACTTTCACCGCTTTCACAGACCACAAGCCACTCACGTTCGCCTTGACCAAGGTATCTGACCCCTGGTCTGCCAGACAACAACGGCACCTCGCCTACATTTCCGAATTCATGTCCGATATTCGGCATGTGGCAGGGAAGCTGAACGTTGTGGCTGACGCGTTGTCCCGTCCAGCGCTGCTCGAAGTTTCAGCGCTAAATCTAGGCGTAGATTATGAGGAGCTGGTTGCTGCCCAACAGGCAGATGCCAGTATGGAAGTTTACCGCAATGCTGAATCAGGTCTCAAGCTGGCTAAGGTGCCTGGCAGCGCCGCCGACGTGCGAGTCCTTAGCGATATCTCCATGGGCAAAGCCCGTCCCATTGTTCCGGTTGCTTGGCGGCGTCGGATTTTCGACACTATCCACAGCCTAGCGCACCCGTCCATTCGCGCCACCTCTGCCTTGGTCACGGTGAAGTTCGTCTGGCATGGGTTGAGGAAGAAGGTCGCAGCATGGGCCCGTTCCTGCATCCCATGCCAGATTTCCAAGGTACAGAGACGTGCGCCCGCCCATACAGGATTTCGTGGACAGGTTTACCAGGTGTGCGGAGGCGATACCGTTAACGGATACCTCCGCTGAGGCATGCACGAGGGCCATTGTCTCAAATTGGATCGCTCGTTTCGGGGTTCCCTTCGATATCACTACCGATCGTGGGGCCCAGTTCACGTCCTCCCTGTGGAGTGTTATGGCGCAGCTGTATGGCACAAAGCTGCATCAGACCACCGCGTATCACCCCGAGTCCAACGGTTTGGTTGAGTGTTTCCACAGGCACCTCAAGTTGGCGTTGAAAGCCCGACTCACCGGCCCAGATTGGATCGACCAGTTGCCTTGGGTTCTCTTAGGCATCAAGACCACGCCTAAGTAGGACCTCAACGCCTCCACAGCCGAGCTGGTTTACGGATCGGGTTTGCGAGTTCCCGGGGTTTTCCTGCCTGTCCCCTGGGTCCCGGCTTCGGCGTTGTTAGGTGACCTTCGCGAGCGGGCGCTTTGGTCCCAGTTCCCACTTCCCGGCATGGTTCGTCTGCGGTGCATGTGCCTACTATGTTACGGGATTGTGCTTATGTTTTTCTCCATAGAGATGCTCACCGCTCGCCGTTACAGCGGGTGTACGAGGGTCCGTACAGGGTGCTGAGTACTGGTGCCTCGATGTTTACGTTGGACATGGGTGGCAAGGAGGAGTTCGTCTCCATGAGCCGCCATAAGGCAGCACACGTCGACTAGGATAGCCCAGTTACAGTGGCTACTCCGCGGCGTAGAGGTCGTCCACCGGCCGTTTTACCGCCCTCTGCACCTGTTACCCCCGGTCATGTTTTTCCGGTCCCCTTTGTTACGCTCGTTCGCGTTCTTCGCATCCCTCCGGTTCTGTTTTGACGGTCCCTACTGTTATGCGACCTCGGACTACGCATTCCGGTCGAACCGTCCGGTTACCCGTGCGTTTCCGTACCACGGATTCTGGAGGGGGGGGGGGGGCATGTAGCGGCGCCTGCTGGCGCACACAGGTATCGAACCCGGCGTTCAGATGCCACGGTCACGTGACTCGGGAGGGGCTGCTTGTTTTCGCGCGACGTGTCTAGAGAACCTGTGTATTGAAAACCGCTTTCGAATAAAGTTCAGTTTCAAACTACAGTTGTCGTTCTTGAGACCGCCAAAATGCAATAATAAACCTAAACCTATCCCTGTAAAATTTGTCATGTCAGTATACAGGCCACACGGTAGAATATCACAGCTTCATTGAAAAAAATTCCTATTGATTCAGAAGGAAACTATTTGGCCTACTAAGTCATTGCAGCCTCAATGAGCACACCTATCAGTGTCTTTCCCACTTATGGCCTGGAGTAAACTCAGGTGATGACAGAATGTGCAAACTTCACACCAATAATACCCATGTTCAGAAGTGCACCCAAATCTCTGCAGCTGTGCTCCAGCAGCACTGTAGTTTGCACTTCTATGCACTTCATGGTTTAGGATCCTCCCATCATGTTAGTAGAAATCTGGGTTAAAAGTGCATGAATAATTTATTCAAGATTAAAAATGAATGATAACACCTCAGACACGAATGATGAGTAATAAGAAATAAATGCTTGTTATGATAATGTTAACTTGAATGTTCTGCATTACTACCTTTAGTATTTTTTAAATATATAAATAAAGTATGCTTTACTTGATTGACATTTGAGAATCATATTCAGAAAGGCTTTTGAAAGGAGTTGCACATTTATTGTTAGTACTTTTGTGGAAAACTACCTTCTGATAATAGATTTATTATTACACTGCTTCCAAAAGGCTCATCATAATTCATTTTGATTTAACCACGAAGAAATTGTTATAGAAATTGCACAATTTCTTGCAAGATACAAAATCCCATTATAATGTGAATTCCTTTCTGAGATAAATATTAATAAGCAATTGCTGAACACTCCTAAATGAGCATTGAGTTTTCTGTTGGTGTATCTACCAATCTGGTTTCTTGTCTATTTTTAGAATTTCTCCTTGGTACAGTATTCAAACATCCACAGATAGATACATTTTTGTGATTACGTCATTCTTCTTTTCCAAACCTGTCTCTGGGGAACTCCGGATTAATGATGAAATGAGAAATAGAAATTATATATTTAAGATTTAAGAATGTCCTGTCATGTATCAGTAATATTTTTGTCATTACTTGAATACACCAACTTCCAATTACATGTGACCATTCGTTTGGTTAATCCCTCTTGTGCTTCTGATTTTAGATGACCAAATATTTCCTCCAATTAAATATTGTGAAGAGAAAGTCATTGGAGCAGATTAAGTTGATAATTGGCCAAATATTCCATAGATAACAGTTGCAGTGTGCCAGCATATCCTTTTAGGTTTAGGCTTATTATTGTCACATGTACCGAAGTATAGTGAAAAGCTTTGCAATCAGACCAAAATACTGCACATAAATACAATCAAGTCAAACTTCAATACAATTGATAGAACAAAGGGGATGCATGCAGAGTGTGGTTTTCAGCATTGTAGTGCATCAGATCTATTGATAAAGTTCAACGTCCACAATGGAGGTACAGGTGAGATGGACAGCACCTTTATCTGGTGCTGGACTGAACACATCCAGAGGCAGAGCTCAGTTGTGGTGAGCTGAGTGATCAGATGGACTTGGCCTCCAGCAACACACCAGCCACTCCAATACCAACCTTACAGTCCTATTCCCACATTCCCTTTCTGTCCTTAACCTCTTCCACTGCCAGAGTAAGTGCATATGTGAACTCGAAGGACCGTACCTCATATTCCACTTGGGTAGTCTGCAAATTCAATTGAATTCTCCAATTTCAAGTAACATCCCTCTCTCCTGACCCCCTATCTCTCTCTCCCTCCCCTCCCAACCACTAGCCCTTCCACACATTTTTCCAACCATTCTGGTCACCCTGCTCCTTTCCCCTTCTCAGTAAACTCATCCCCCACCCCTCCCATCCCAGTCCCCCGTTTTCCTTTTATCTCCCATCCCCTCACACACATATCCTTCCATCGACTTTACATTTCACTCCTCTCTCCGTACCTCCCTTTTGTCTCCTTTTCCCCTCTAGCCTTTGTCGCTACCTCTGCCCATCTTCCAATCAAACCCTCCTCCCATCAAATGCAGCCACCTAACACTTGCCCCATCCTCTTTTCCAGCTTTCCTCCTCCTCCATCAGTCTGAAGAAGAGATGGGATGAGATACTATTATTGTCACATGTAAGGCTTTATTGTATTCGGTTAAGGGGGAGAATGAGGGCCAGGGCAGTTTACTGTTCTGGATGTCAGATGTGGGAGGTCATGGAGTCTGAGTGCCCTCCAGACGTCCACATCTGCGCCAGGTGCGTCGAGATGGGGCTCCTAAGGGACCGTGTTAGGAACCTGGAACAGCAACTTGATGACCTCTGTCTGCTCAGGGAGAGCGAGGAAGTCATAGATAGGAGTTACAGGGAGGTGGTCACTCCAAGACCACGGGAGACAGAAAACTGGGTCACAGTTAGGAAGGGCAACGGGCAGAGGCAGGGACTGGTGAGTACCCTGGTGGCTGTACACCTTGAAAATAAGTACTCATGTTTGAGTAAAGGTGGGGGAGACAGCCTACCTGGGGGCAGCAACAGCGGCCGGGCCTCTGGCATAAAGACCGGTCTTGTTGCTCAGAAGGGTAAGAAAAAGAAGAGGAGGGCAATTGTAATAGGGGACTATAGTCAGGGGGTCGGATAGGCGATTCGGTGGACGCAGACAGGAGACCCGGATGGTAGTTTGCCTCCCTGGTGCCAGGGTCAGGGATGTGTCTGAACGTGTCCAAGAAATCCTGAAATGGGAGGGAGAGGAGCCTGAGGTTGTGGTACATATAGGTACCAACGACATAGGTGAAAAAAGAGAAGAGGTCCTGAAAGAAGAATTTAAGGAGTTAGGTAGAGAGTTAAGGAGAAGGACTGCAAAGGTAACAATCTCAGGATTACTGCCTGTGCCACGCGATAGTGAGAGTAGGAATGGAGCGAGGTGGAGGATAAATGAGTGGATGAGGGACTGGTGCAGTGGATATGGATTCAAGTTTCTGGATCATTGGGACCTCTTTTGGGGAAGGTGTGACCTGTACAGAAAGGACGGGTTGCACTTGAACTCGAGGGGGACCAATATCCTGGCGGGGAGATTTGCAAAGGCTACTGGGGAGACTTTAAACTAGTATGGTTGGGGGGAGGGACTCAAATTGGGAAAGCTAGCAGTCAGTGTGTGAGGCAGGAGGCAGAGAATGGTAGCACTCTGACCCAAAATGTAGGGGAGAGAGAAGAAAAAGACAATAAACAGAGAATAAGAGAGGGTGGGTTTCTTAAATGTGTATATTTTAATGCTAGGAGCATTGTAAGAAAGGTGGATGAACTCAGAGCCTGGATTGACACCTGGAAGTATGATGTTGTGGCGATCAGTGAAACATGGTTGCAGGAGGGCTGTGATTGGAAACTAAATATTCCAGGATTTCGTTGCTTCAGGTGTGATAGAATTGGAGGGGCAAGAGGTGGAGGTGTTGCATTGCTTATCAGGGAAGATATTACAGCAGTGCTTTGGCAGGATAGATTAGAGGGCTCGTCTAGGGAGGCTATTTGGGTGGAACTGAGAAATGGGAAAGGGGTAGCAACACTTATAGGGGTGTATTATAGACCGCCAAATGGGGAGCGAGAATTGGAAGAGCAAATATGTAAGGAGATTGCAGATATTAGTAGTAAGCACAAGGTAGTGATTGTGGGAGATTTCAATTTTCCACACATAGACTGGGAAACACATTCTGTAAATGGGCTGGATGGGTTGGAGTTTGTAAAATGTGTGCAGGATAGTTTTTTGCAGCAATACATAGAAGTACCTACTAGAGAAGGAGCGGTGCAGGACCTCCTGTTAGGAAATGAGACGGGTCAGGTGGCAGAGGTATGCGTTGGGGAACAGTTCGGGACAAGTGATCACAATACCATTAGTTTCAATATAATTATGGAGAGGGTCAGAACCGGACCTAGGGTTGTGATTTTTGATTGGAGAAAGGCTAACTTTGAGGAGATGTGAAAGGATTTAAAAGGAGTAAATTGGGACATTTTGTTTTATGGGAAAGATGTGGAAGAGAAATAGAGTACATTTAAAGGTGAAATTTTAAGAGTACAGAATCTTTATGTCCCTGTTCGGTTGAAAGGAAATAGTAAACATCGGAAAGAGCAATGGTTTTCAAGGGAAATTGGACACTTGGTTCGGAAAAAGAGGGAGATCTACAATAATTATAGGCAGCATGGAGTAAATGAGGTGCTTGAGGAGTATAAAGAATGTAAAAAGAATCTTAAGAAAGAAATTAGAAAAGCTAAAAGAAGATATGAGCTTGCTTTGGCAAGTAAGGTGAAAGTAAACCCAAAGGGTTTCTACAGCTATATTAATAGCAAAAGGATAACGAGGGATAAAATTGGTCCATTAGAGAGTCAGAGTGGACAGCTATCTGCAGAGCCAAAAGAGATGGGGGAGATATTGAACAATTTATTTTCTTCGGTATTCACCAAGGAGAAGGATATTGAATTATGTGAGGTAAGGGAAACAAGTAGAGTAGCTATGGAAACTATGAGATTCAAAGACGAGGAAGTACTGACACTTTCGAGAAATATAAAAGTGGATAAGTCTCCAGGTCCGGACAGGATATTCCCTAGGACATTGAGGGAAGTTAGTGTAGAAATAGCAGGGGCTATGACAGAAATATTTCAAATGTCATTGGAAACGGGAATAGTGCCGGAGGATTGGCGTACTGCGCATGTTGTTCCATTGTTTAAAAAGGGGTCTAAGAGTAAACCTAGCAATTATAGACCTGTTAGTTTGACTTCAGTGGTGAGCAAATTAATGGAAAGGATACTTAGAGATAATATATATAAGCATCTGGATAAACAGGGTCTGATTAGGAACAGTCAACATGGATTTGTGCCTGGAAGGTCATGTTTGACTAATGTTCTTGAATTTTTTGAAGAGGTTACTCGGGAAATTGATGAGGGTAAAGCAGTGGATGTTGTATATATGGACTTCAGTAAGGCCTTTGACAAGGTTCCTCATGGAAGGTTGGTTAAGAAGGTTCAATGGTTGGGTATTAATGGTGGAGTAGCAAGATGGATTCAACAGTGGCTGAATGGGAGACGCCAGAGAGTAATGGTGGATGGTTGTTTGTCAGGTTGGAGGCCAGTGACTAGTGGGGTGCCACAGGGATCTGTGTTGGGTCCACTGTTGTTTGTCATGTACATCAATGATCTGGATGATGGTGTGGTAAATTGGATTAGTAAGTATGCAGATGATACTAAGATAGGTGGGGTTGTGGATAATGAAGTAGATTTTCAAAGTCTACAGAGAGATTTATGCCAGTTGGAAGAGTGGACTGAAAGATGGCAGATGGAGTTTAATGCTGATAAGTGTGAGGTGCTACATCTTGGCAGGACAAATCAAAATAGGACGTACATGGTAAATGGTAGGGAATTGAAGAATGCACGTGAACAGAGGGATCTGGGAATAACTGTGCACAGTTCCCTGAAAGTGGAATCTCATGTAGATAGGGTGGTAAAGAAAGCTTTTGGTGTGCTGGCCTTTATAAATCAGAGCATTGAGTATAGAAGTTGGGATGTAATGTTAAAATTGTACAAGGCATTGGTGAGGCCAATTCTGGAGTATGGGGTACAATTTTGGTCGCCTAATTATAGGAAGGATGTCAACAAAATAGAGAGAGTACAGAGGAGATTTACTAGAATGTTGCCTGGGTTTCAGCAACTAAGTTACAGAGAAAAGTTGAACAAGTTAGGGCTTTATTCTTTGGAGCGCAGAAGGTTAAGGAGGGACTTGATAGAGGTCTTTAAAATGATGAGAGGGATAGACAGAGTTGACGTGGATAAGCTTTTCCCACTGAGAGTAGGGAAGATTCAAACAAGGGGACATGACTTGAGAATTAAGGGACAGAAGTTTAGGGGTAACATGAGGGGGAACTTCTTTACTCAGAAAGTGGTGGCTGTGTGGAATGAGCTTCCAGGGAAGGTGGTGGAGTCAGGTTCGTTTTTATCATTTAAAAATAAATTGGATAGTTATATGGACGGGAAAGGAACGGAGGGTTATGGTCTGAGCGCAGGTATATGGGACTAGGGGAGAATACGTGTTCGGCACGGACTAGAAGGGTCGAGATGGCCTGTTTCCGTACTGTAATTGTTATATGGTTATGCGACAAGTCACACAGAGATGCTTTGTTTTGCATGCCTAGGCATACAAAGATTTGCAACGTAAACGATGCCAACAATCTTACAAGTAACCCTTTTTTTTGCCCCAATGGTCCCTCCTCCCTCCCCTTGGTTCTTGACCCCCCCCCCGGTCTCAAGCCAAAACGTTGTATGTCCATTCAGTCCACATATGTTGCCTGACGCTGCTGAGTTCCTCCAACACTGTTTTTTGCCCAACTCAATAACAGTGTGGTCCATCATTAATCACTCTTATTATTTTTTAATTTATGCAATTTAAATGAAGCAAAGATGTTTTTGTCTAAGGTAAAATATTTTAATTTGAATGTTTTAACAGCATCTGATTATTTGCTGCCTGTTGACTGCCCTACCTTACAGGATGTTTGTCCAGTCGTGTTGAATCAAGAGTGCAGAGCGATCCTATCCTTTCAAGCATGATCTCTGCACTATTTAGTATGAAGGCCCCCTACTTCCAAGTGTATAATGCTACACAAAACAACACAAAGTGCTGGAATAACTTTGCAGGTCAGGCCGCATCTCTGGTGAACATGGATAGGTGAAGTTTTGGGTCAGGACGCTTCGTCGCACGGATTCGGGGGGGGAAGAGAGTGGGAAGAAAGCAGAAAGAAGAGGTGAGGCAGGACAAAGCCTGCAGATAATAGGTTGATGAGGAGCGGGGGAGTGATAACAGATGGTTGGACAAAGGCCAGAGATGAAAAATTAAGTGTGAGACAAAAGTATTTAACTGTTGTGGATTGTGAAGCTGGAAGAAGAAATCGCTATAGAATCTTTGGAAGAAATGAAGGTGGAAGGAGAGGAGCAAATTGGAGGGGACACAGGGGAGAGAGGGGGAAGGAAAGGAGGGGGTGAGGGAAGAAGGGAGGGTTTTGTAGCTACCCAAAATGCCACCATAAATATGACCTACTTTAGATTATCTACTGGCAAACTATTCATATTTTGAGGCTACTGGACATTAATACACTTCTGCTTATTTCCTACATTTTTTGCTCTTGAGGTCATCCAAATTTATGTTGCATTTATTACAATTCAAATCAGGTTCTGAATATTAAAAAAAAATACAAATGCTGGAAATCCAAAATTTAAAAACCCCCAGAAAATGTAAGAAACACTCAGTATGTCACGTTGCATTCATGGGAAGTGAAGTAAACATTGGGTCTTCCACCTGAAATATTAACTATCTGAAAGTAAGCATGCAGGTACAACGGGCAGTGAAGAAAGCTAATGGCATGTTGGCCTTCATTGCGAGAGGATTTGTGTTTAGGAGCAAGGAGGTTCTACTGCAATTGTACAGGGCCCAGCTGAGAGACCACACTTGGAGTATTGTGTGCAATTTTGGTCTCCTAATTTGAGGAAGGACATTATTGCTATTTGAGGGATGCAGCGTAGGTTCACCAGGTTAATTCCCGGGATGGCGGGACTGACATATGATGAAAGAATGGGTCGACTGGGCTTGTATTCACTGGAATTTAGATGAGAGGGACTCTTATCGAAACATATAAAATTCTTAAAGGATTAGACAGGCTAGATGCCTACAAAAATGTTCCCGAAGTTGGGGGAGTCCACAACCAAGAGTCAGTTTAAGAATAAGGGGTAGGCCATTTAGGACTGAGATGAGGGAAAAAAAATTCACCCAGAGTTGTGAATCTGAAATTCTCTGCCACAGAAGGCAGCGAAGGCCAATTCACTGGATGTTTTGAAGAGAGATTTAGCTCTTAGGGCTATGGGAATCAAAGGATATGGGGGAAAAAAGCAGGAATGGGGTACTGATTTTAGATGATCAGGCATGTTCATAATGAATGGTGGTGCTGGCTCGAAGGGTGGAATGGCCTATTCCTGCACCTATTTTTCTACGTTTCTACCACACTACCCCAGTTCTTATTTGCCTGTTATTTCTCAACAACATAATGCGAAAATTCATCTCGTCAACAACTCTCCCAATCCTATTCATCCTGAATTCTCTGAATGTGTCCATTTTAGTTTGAGCCAATGACACTTGATGTAAGGTGTAGGGAGGAACTATTGTTTAAGAAGGAACTGCAGATGCTGGAAAATCGAAGGAGAGACTGAAGAAGAGTTTCGGCCCGAAACTTTGCCTATTTCCTTCGCTCTATAGATGCTGCTGCACCCGCTTATTTTCAACAGCATTTTTGTGTACCTATGGAGGAACTATGCTGGTTTAAACTGCAGATAGACACAAAAAGCAGTATCTCAGCAGGACAGGCAGTATTATCTCTGGAGAAAAGGTTAGAAAGAAATGGTCCATTGTTGGCTGTGGGAATCACCGAACCCACAGCCAACAATGGATTGTTGTGGGCTCCACATTTCCTTGATTATCGTTGCTTTTTGCAATAACTTCCATTAATTTGGCCGAAGCACCGTCTGTATCTCTCATTCCTCGCTCCCCTGTCTCTCAGTCTGAAGAAGGGTCTCGACCCGTAACGTCATCTATTCCTTCTCTCCAGAGATGCTGCCTGACCCGCTGAGTTTACTCCGCCTTTTTGTGTCTATCACACTTGATGCAATGTTGTGATTTGACCAAGCCTCTGGTCTCAATTCGCAAATAATCGACGCCGGGACGTGCATTAGTTTTGTTATAGGATGGTGGGTCAGTATCCTATAGCTTTCTAGGAAATAAAACGCTGAAGTACAACCCCGGCCCGCCTCAGCAACCCTGCATTCATCCTAAAGGCGATTATAATACTGCACTTCCCTTGTGCAAACGATGCCTGCGGCAATGTGATCGATCCTTCTAGCGCAGGAGGCGGTCTTTCCCGAAGGGATCGAGAGGCGAGACCTTCAGCAAAGTCGAACGCACAAACTGGTGAGAAGCGAGCGGGCAACATGGCAATCCACTCTGTGCTGTTGGATACATATATTGGGCAGGTCTCGGAGTGTTTGCTGCCTGCCTGCCTGCTGTTATGCGTGTGAAGTCTGTACATTTCTCTTCCGGGGTTAATCTCTGCCTGTAAACGCAGAGTGCAATCGTTTATATTTTTATATCAGGCTTCATAGTGTCAGGACCTATTTATATTTTGTAATAAAATGCATAGCTTAATGCGAAAGTAAAGGCGGCGTGTTTCATCCACCGAGTTGGGTCCGTGCGTGCGTGAGTGAGTTGCAAGGTTTCCCGCCGGGGCTACGCTACCTCCGAGGTCTCTCTCGGCCTACGAGCTGCCCGGGCTTTTCTTGGGAGCGCAGTTCAGCAGAAATGTTCCTGTTGCAGACAATTATTACACTGTGCGCGCGACTCACACCCTAGGATGACTTTCCACTTGTGCACAAAGTTGCCGATGATGCTTCGACAACACTGCAACATCGCCAAGGTTCATTAAAATCCAGCATTGTCTACCTATTAAAATTAACCATCGCAAATGTCACATTCGTGTAACTTTTCCATTCCCCCGTCTACATTCCTTTGATTTAACAATTCGCATCTCTTCAATACTTTTGTCTAACACCTCCTGTTTTTTTCCCATCTCTGTCCATTGTCCAACCATATGCCTATCACCCCCTATTGCCTTTTTTTTCCCAAAGATCATAGATCTTTGCTTTTTTTCTTCTTCACCCCAACTTCCCTACAATCAAGTCTAAAGGAAGATCCCGGCCCGAAACGACATCTATCCACGTTCTCCGGAGATGCTACCTATCCCAAATGCTGAGCTACTCCAGCACTTTATGTCTTTTGTGTAAAGCAGAATCTACAAATCCTTGTTTCTACAAATATTACAATAATTGATCGGCCCGGCAGATTTACAGTGTTATATGCATAGAAATGTTTTGTTTTTAACTTCGGCCCATAAAACATTTCCATGCCGAAAAAGTAGTGTGATGAAAGTCATATCACAAGGAACATTTGCCGTAACATTTCTTTCCTTATTTTCATTACTTTTAATTGTTTAATAAAGCAGGATTTGTTATTAATCAGCAGGTTAACCCCATAGTAAGTGGAACACAATTAAACGTAGGAACATCAGGAGTTATATATTCCGATACCTGTAATATGAGCTTTTTTATAATGGGAGATCCTTTCCCAAAATTATTAACTCTTTCTCTCCACCAATATTTTTTATTTTTACATCTCCAACTGGAATAACAGCATTTTTCAGTTGAAAAGGGGACCATAATTAACGCATTATTTTGATAAATATTTAGTGTGAGATAGATAAGATTTAACTTTCTTTCCAAGGTTTAGTTTATAAATGAGCAAATAAACACGTCACATTTCTCTTGCAAATCGTTTGGCTGATTGAAGCAAATCAGGCTGCAGCTTTTGAGTTTAAGTGAGCCTCGCTTGAAGTTACTGCACCATTAATGCATTAACAACAGTCATAGAACTGTAACAAGGCCAACTACATTAACACTGTGACTATAACATTAGCAAGTACCTTGCAGCTGGTGAATCATCTCCTCACTCCCAGAATCTTCTCATCCCTTTCACAACATAGCTGGAGGATAATAGAATATTTGTTATTGCCTGAATTGATGCAGCATGAACAAGTTGAAGATCAGAGTAGGTATAGTGATGCAGTTAGTTGAGCTGCTGCGTCACAGCATCAGAAACCTGTGTTCGATCCTGGCCTTGGGCACAGTCTGTGTGGCAGTTTGCACATTCTCCCTGTGAGCTTGTGGGTTTTCTCGGGGTGCTCTGGTTTTCTCCCACATCCCAAAGACACGTGGGTTTGTAGGTTAATTGGCCTCTGTAAATTTCCCCTAGAGTGTAGGGGGTGGATGCAAATGTGGGATAACAACACAGAACTAGTTGGAATGGGTGATTGATGGTTGGCATGGACACGTTGGGCCAAAGGGATTCCATGCTGTATCTTTTGATTAATTAATCATCTAGAACAACGCCTCTACACCTCTGGACCTCTACACACTCCCTCCACCAATGTTGCATGCATTAAGTATGTGCCAGTGACAAGATGCACTATTATTCATAGTGCTTCCTGGACCACAACTATCAAACCTGTACCGCAAACAAGTCTATAGTGGGAACCAAGGAACTGCAGATGCAGGTTTACAAAAAAAAGACACGAAGTACTGGAGTAACTCAGCAGGCCGGACACCATCTGGAGAACATGAATAGGTGACATTTCAGGTTGGGACCCTTCTTCAGACCACGAGTCGGAAACATCACCTATCCACATTTTCCAGAGATGCTGCCTGACCTGCTGAATTATAACCTTATAACCATATAACAATTACAGCATGGAAACAGGCCATCTCGGCCCTTCTAGTCTGTGCCGAACACTTACTCTCACGTAGTCCCACCTACCTGCACTCAGACCATAACCCTCCATTCCTTTCCCGTCCATATATTATTATTATCATCCTTTATTGTCATTTTGCAAAGCAACAGTTGTGTAGTGCAAAATGAGAAGACGTTTCCTAGGGAATACCGGAGCATCGCACATAAAACCTTAAACATTTCACGCATAAAATAAAAATAATTAAAAAAAAACAAAAAACAATCCAGTTCCTGATAAAACAGTACGAATAGTTTAAAAAAAAAGTGCAGGTAAAAACAGCAACATTAAAATACAAGTAAAAACAGTCATAAAATGTCAAGGGCAGCTGATTTAAGTGGCCTGAGCCAGTGCCAGAGTTATTACTCGGTGCCAGTTATTAACTTGTCAGTGCAAAAGCAGCAGAATCAGGTGGAGTGACTGTTTAGCTGCCTCACAGCCTGTGGAAGGAAGCTGTTTAGCAGTCTGGTTGTACGGGCTTTGATGCTACGGTATCTCTTTCCTGATGGCAGGAGATCCAGATGTGTGTGGAGGGGGTGCAGTCTGTCCTTTGCTATGCTCAGTGCTTTTTTCAGGCAGCGGCTCTGGAACAGTTCTTGTACCGAGGGTAGCGAGACGCCAATGATCCTCTCTGCTCCCCTCACTACACTCTGCAGAGACTTCCTGTCTGAGCTGTTACAGTTGGAGTACCACGTGTTCATGCAGTACGTGAGTACAGACTCCACCTTGCCCCTGTAAAAAGTCCTGAGGATGTTGGTGGGGAGTGAGACCTGTTTGAGTTTCTATCTATATACCTATCCAATTTATTTTTAAATGATAAAAACGAACCTGCCTTCACCACTTCCACTGTAAGCTCATTCCACACAGCTACCACTCTCTGAGTAAAGAAGTTCCCCCTCATGTTGCCCCTACATTTTTGTCTCTCAAATCTCAAATCATGTCCTCTTGTTTGAATCTTCCCTACTCTCAATGGAAAAAGCTTATCCACGTCAACTCTGTCTATCCCTCTCATAATTTTAAAGATCTCTATCAAGTCCCCCCCTTAACCTTCTGTGCTCCAAAGAATAAAGACCTATCTTGTTCAACCTTTCTCTGTAACCTAGGTGCTGAAACCCAGGCAACATTCTAGTAAATCTCCTCTGTACTCTCTCTATTTTGTTGACATCTTTCCTATAATTTGGCAACCAGAATTGTACACCATACTCCAGAATTGGCCTCACCAATGCCTTGTACAATTTTAACATTACATCCTAACTTCTATACTCAATGCTCTGATTTATAAAGGCCAGCACACCAAAAGCTTTCTTTATCACCCTATCTACATGATATTCCACCTTCAGGGAACTATGCACTGTTATTCCTAGATCCCTCTGTTCAACTGTATTCCTCAATTCGCTACCATTTACCATGTACGTCATATTTTGATTTGTCCTGCCAAGATGTAGCACCTCACACTTATCAGCATTAAACTCCATCTGCCATCTTTCAGCCCACTCTTCCAAATGGCCTAAATCTCTCCGTAGACTTTGAAAATCTACTTCATTATCCACAACACCACCTATCTTAGTATCATCTGCATACTTACTAATCCAATTTAGCACACCATCATCCAGATCATTGATGTATACGACAAACAACAGTGGACCCAACACAGATCCCTGAGGCACCCCACTAGTCACCGGCCTCCAACTTGACAAACACTTATCCACCATTACTCTCTGGTATCTCCCATTCAGCCACTGTTGAATCCATCTTGCTACTCCACTATTAATACCCAACAATTGAACCTTCTTAACCAACCTTCCATGTGGAACCTTGTCAAAGGCCTTACTGAAGTCCATATAGACAACATCCACTGCTTTACCCTCATCAATTTCCCTAGTAACCTCTTCAAAAAATTCAAGAAGATTAGTCAAACATAACCTTCCAGGCACAAATCCATGTTGACTGTCCATGTTAGTCCAACAGTTAGTCCATGTTAAATCCATGTTAGACCAACAGTTTGTCTTTTTACGTCATTTTACAATTTTCACATGCCTCCAGCTTAACAACTTGGGGTTCACAATTAAACAATTAAAATAACTCATTTGGTTAATTATTGTAGGTAAGAATTTTCAGAAAGAGACCGACATTTTCAAATGAATAAATAAAAGAAAAAAAACATTGACTAATAAGTATGTCACTTCCCATTCAATAAACTGCAAGTCACGGGATACATTTCAATACTTATGGACCTGTCCCACTTAGGAGATTTTTTAGGCGACTACAAGCGACTAGGCTGTCGCCGGGGTGTCGCATGTATGGTCGTGAGTAGTATCCTCAGTCGCCCAAAGAATCATAGCATTTTTCTGGTCGCCGCTGGATTTTGAAATGTTCAAAACCTTTCGCTGACAGTCGGCGACAGTTGGCTTGACGCCAATGAGCGTAGCACGACTTCTGTCGTAGGTGCTGTCGTAGGTTGTCGCCAGGATGACGTAGGTTGTCGGCAGGTGACGTAGGTTGTCGCCGGTGCTGACCGGTGAATTCTATTGGCGACTACCTACGTCAACCGGCGACAGGTACCGGCGACTTAATTGTCTTCAGTTGTCGCCGACTGGGTCGTACCTTGTCGCGGGTGGACGTAGGTTGTCGTAGGTGGGCATCCTAATGGGTCGCCGGTTGTCGGTAGCTTGCCGTAGCTTGACGTCGACTAAGTGGTAGGTTGTTGTAGACATTGTCGTAGGGGGGGTCCAGTCTCCGGTTTTTCACCGACTTACTACGACTATGACAGTCGCCGAAAAAATCGCCTAAGTGGGACAGGCCCATTAGTGATTAATTAGCTATCATTTTGGGAATCCTCTCATGGAAATTTCAGGAAGGTCATCTGTCAGTCGAAAGAACATTTCACCTGTATTAGTTGAGTATATTACATTATTTTGAATATTCATGGTAATAAGGCAATAATCAATGAAAATTAAACAAGCTTGAGAATAGTAAACATATGTACTGTGTGTACCAAATGCATGATGTATGTAAAATTCCATTTGGTTTTCATTGTCCACAGGATTTCTGTATCATTGACAAGGCCAACATTTATTGCATATCTATAATTGCCTCTGAGAGTTTGCTACAAGTATAGAATGTCATGTTTCAATGATTTTATTTCTCTTTCAAATGTTATTACTGGAAAATGCCGTGTAGATTAAAACATTTTATTTTGCCTCAACAGCTGGGATGAATACGGAAAATTTCTCTCTATGTGAAAAGATAGTCTCCCCTTCATACATTCGACAAGGTTTACAGGCCCATCGCACACATGAACACTTAATTCGGCTATTAATAGAAAAGGTAATGAAAATAATTTAAATTGATGATTTGCAAGTATAATTAATTAATTTTGTCGGAAAACTTGTCGCACATTTTATCATATGCAAAAGAAAAAAAACAACAAAAAATCTCTTCTCTAAAAGCTTTCTCGGAACCTATCAAGTTCTCTTCTCTCCACCTTTAGCTTTCTCCCTGTATTAATTTCTAAGGTTTTAAATGACTATCTAAAGAATTTGTTAATTTATTCACAATGAGAAGCTTATTTATGTGAACACTCACAAATTATTTTGTTTGTGACAGTATAGAGACCAACTAATTTGCAATGTTTTGTTTGAATTTCATACTCTGAATCTGCAGAGACCATGCTAAGCTCTTTTAAAGACTTAATTTGTGACCTAATTCTTTGGAATATTTTAGTATATGTAAATACCAGAATGTTTATTTAAATTCAATGCAGACTACCGCAGTTTAGGTAGTAAATTAAGAATCATGTCACATTTATTTTCATAACTATTCCTAACAGTACTAAAGGAAAGGCTGAGATTAAAAATATATATTTTAAAGTATACTTACAATGATCATTTCTGGTGGAATAAGTAAACATGGAGATGAGAAGTTCAATCTAACCACTAGATTTGCAGACCACAGAGGCATACCCAGTGTCAGGTTTGGAACATCCTCCTCACTGTCAGCCAATTTACCAGCTCCTCTAATTAGTATAAAGTCAGAACATATCAAACAATGACAAGTGATTGAAGTGAGGTGCTTGGGAAATTGAATTGACAGGACTGAAAGAAGCTCAATCCATTGATAGTGTAAGTCAAGGGAAACATTAAAATCAGGAAGATAGTGAGATAGACTTCCAGTGTTGTTAATGCTGATTGGAATAAAAAAAGGATGGTGAATCTAAGATCAAGTTGCTATTTGTGTAGGATACTGAACAAAGGCAAATAGTGGAAGTTTAGTACTGTATATCATTGAATGTGCAACAGGCAGGAGGGACTGATTTGCCAATTTCTGTTATTAAATGCAACCTTAGGATTTAAATGAAAAACATGAGTGTTTAGGCTTCTCTTTCTGTTATAAGCCATATTCGTGGCCTGTATTTTGTTGCAACTGCTTTAGGACCGTTTTAATTTTTATTCTTTACTTTGGTAAAGGAAAATAAAAATAGAATAAATGAGAAGCATGGGAATTGCATTCCTTGAAGACATAAATCCAGATAGTGTTGTGACAAATATGGCTGTATTAAGTGTTCCACAACTTATGAAAGCATTTTACAGCCCATGTGAGATATTAAAATCTGTGGCATAATTTCCTTAGGGTAAGTGCCCAGAAGATGAATGGGATGAGAACACTATTGAGCTTTTTCTACACGAGCTGGCTATTATGGATAGTAATAACTTCCTTGGTAATTGTGGAGTTGGAGAGAGGGAAGGTAGAGTGGCCTCAAGCCTGGTTGCTCGAAGACATTACAGGTAAGATCTTATTATGTTTTTAATAGCTAAAGATACTTGTCAAATCTAAAAGCGTAGCATTGTCCTGAACATAAATTCTGACATAAAATAAAGAACGCAACATTTAAGAAACACAGTTACACAGGTACATGGATCATGTAGGAAGGAACTGCAGATACTGGTTTAAACCGACGATAGACACAAAAAGCTGTAGTAATTCAGCGGGACAGACAGCATCTCTGGAGAGAAGGAATGGGTAACATTTCCGGTCGAGACCCTTCTTTAGACTGGTTAGGGATAAGGGAAACGAGAGCTATAGACGATGATGTGGAGAGATAAAGAACAATGAATGAAAGATATGCAAAAAAGTAACGATGATAAAGGAAACAAGCTATTTGTAGTGAAAGTGAGAAGCAAATGTGACTTGGGTGGGGATGGGATAGAGAGAGAGAGAGAGAGAGAGAGAGAGGCAATGCCGGGGCTACCTAAAGGGAGAGAAATCAATATTCATACCACTGGGCTGTAAGCTGCCCAAGCGAAATATGAGATGCTGTTCCTCCAATTTGCATTTCGCCTTACTCTGACAATGGAGGAGAGCGAGGACAGAAAGGTCTGTGTAGCAATGGGAAGGAGAATTAAAGTGTTCAGCAACCGGGAGGTCAGGTTGGTTCAGGCGGGCTGAACGAAGTTGTTCTCCAATTTGTGTTTAGCTTCACTCTGACAATGGAGGAGACCAAGGACAGAAAGGTCTCCAATTTGCGTTTAGCCTAATCAACTGCATCAACTTCACCACCAATTTTCATCCTGCACTCAAATTTACATGGACCATCTCCGACACCTCCCTCCCCTTTCTTGATCTCAGTCTCCATCACAGGAAATACATTATTGACTGACGTCTATTACAAACCCACTGACTCCCACAACTATCTCGTCTCCACTTCTTCCCACCCTGCTTCCTGCAAAGACTCTATCCCCTACTCCCAATTACCCCGTCTACACCGGCTCTGCGTCCAAGATGAGGTGTTCCATACCAGGACATGCGAGATGTCCTAATTTGTTAGGGAACGGGGTTCCCCTCTCCCATCATAGATGAGGCCCTCACTCGTGCTCCTTGCTCCCCCTCCCCCTAGTCGCAACAGAGACTAGTCCCCCTAGTCCTTACCTTCCAGTGTCAGTCTAACTGTTTATTAAATGTTGGGATAGTCCCTGCCTCAACTACCTCCTCTGGCAGCTTGTTCCATACACCCACCACCCTTTATGTGGAAAAAGTTACCCCTCAGATTCCTTGCTCATTCCTATAAATCCCCCCTCCACTTTATGAGGTGGGGGATGGCCTGTATTATTATCCCCCAGTTTTTGGAGGTCGAGTAATAACAAAAATAATAATCACCTGCTCCCATCTCTCATGTAGGCCCGACATGATCTTAAAAATACTTCCAACAAAAATCATTGAAATCATACTTCTACAATGCACTAAAACATGATTTTAATACATCAAATTTCAAAAAGTCCCTAACTCACTCACACCCCTCCCACACCCTCCCTCCACTTGGTCGCTCCACTCCCTCGCTGGGTACCCCCAAGGCCAGTGATCAGTGATCGCTCAGCCCCCCCGCCCCTCCCCCCCCACCTTCAAAAACACTCCGCGGCCCCTGCATAATATTGTTGATCTTGACTTTCCCTTGTATAACTTGACAGGAGATGGTCTTATTTTGAAGAACATAATTAAGTTGTTTGGGAGTTCAAAGTAGTGATGTTTTTGGCACCCGGGTTATCACCTTTCATAATCCATCTGCTTACAGTGCTCAGTGATGCAATTTGCTCCTTTTTAATCTTTTATAGCCTGTTGTTGGTGAACATTTATAAATGAGCGATTTGAACAAGTCATGCACCATACACTCTAAATTTAATTTGTTACTGTGATTGCTTTAACTCCTGAGTGAGATAATTGAAACATGGAATTGAGTGTGAATATTCTTCTGAATTTGAGAGAGCAACTAAGGAGTTGCAATATCCATGAGTCAAGCTTGATCTCTTTAAAGAATAGAGAAAATGTTATAATACCATCCTGTGCATTTGTAATTCTGCCTTAGAATTGGTAATTTTTTAGCTTGCTCATTTTTTTCAAGTAGTTGCTCTAAGTAGGCATTCATTGTCCACAAGAGCACCTTCATCCCACTTTGTCTGAACCCGATCAGTATACCTCGCTCCCAGCTTTCTGCAGCACCCCTCCCCCACCATCAGTCTGAAGAAGGGTCCCAAACCGAAACGTTACAAATCCATGTTCACCAGAGATGCTGCCTGACCCACTGAAAAATGCCTGACCGGCACTTTGTGTCCTTTTGTGTAAACCAACATCTGCAGTTCCTTGTTTCTACAGTATACCTGTTTATTCCTTTCTCTTTCATGTGCTTACAGGGCTCTCGCTTAACTTTTTTCCCCTGTTGCCAGCCGGGCAACCTTGGCAGCTTTTTAGGTTGCCAAATGACAGTTTAGGTGGTCATTTAAGATGGCTTGGATGACGCGTGCGATAATGTGCTCGGACAAAGTGCGTAATTACCAATCGGAATTATACTCAATGAAGCATTCACATATTATTTCTGCTTCAAATAAAGTCACAAACTAAACATATTCACCAATCAAGACATGATATATCCCACAATGACATGCATCAAAATTATAAGACAGTATCTCAACTCTTTTTACACATTGCAATTAATGCAATTTCTGGGGGGGGGCAGTGTTAGCTGTGAGGAGGATGCTAGGAGACTGCAAGGTGACTTGGATAGGCTGGGTGAGTGGGCAAATGTTTGGCAGATGCAGTATAATGTGGATAAATGTGAGGTTATCCATTTTGGTGGCAAAAACAGGAAAGCAGACTATTATCTAAATGGTGGCCGACTAGGAAAAAGGGAGATGCAGCGAGACCTGGGTGTCATGGTACACCAGTCATTGAAAGTAGGCATGCAGGTGCAGCAGGCAGTGAAGAAAGCGAATGGTATGTTAGCTTTCATAGCAAAAGGATTTGAGTATAGGAGCAGGGAGGTTCTACTACAGTTGTACAGGGTCTTGGTGAGACCACACCTGGAGTATTGCGTACAGTTTTGGTCTCCAAATCTGAGGAAGGACATTATTGCCATAGAGGGAGTGTAGAGAAGGTTCACCAGACTGATTCCTGGGATGTCAGGACTGTCTTATGAAGAAAGACTGGATAGACTTGGTTTATACTCTCTAGAATTTAGGAGATTGAGAGGGGATCTTATAGAAACTTACAAAATTTTTAAGGGGTTGGACAGGCTAGATGCAGGAAGATTGCTCCCGATGTTGGGGAAGTCCAGGACAAGGGGTCACAGCTTAAGGATAAGGGGGAAATCCTTTAAAACCGAGATGAGAAGAACTTTTTTCACACAGAGAGTGGTGAATCTCTGGAACTCTCTGCCACAGAGGGTAGTCGAGGCCAGTTCATTGGCTATATTTAAGAGGGAGTTAGATGTGGCCCTTGTGGCTAAGGGGATCAGAGGGTATGGAGAGAAGGCAGGTACGGGATACTGAGTTGGATGATCTGCCATGATCATATTGAATGGCGGTGCAGGCTCGAAGGGCCGAATGGCCTACTCCTGCACCTAATTTCTATGTTTCTATGTTTCTATTTGTTCTTTCCACTTCCAAACAAAAACGTGGTTGGATTATTCAGCGTATGATCAGCATATGATCAACCTGTGTCAATAAATCCTGGACCATGGTAACATATATGCGTACGTATAGTTGTGAATGTTGCTCATTAAATAACTACAGTACTGATACTCCATATTAAGAGCATTGATTTGCCGTTAAAATGAATTCTGTAATAACGTGTCAATGGCAGCAGTGACAATCGAACACTGCGGTTTTAATGTTTCACGTGTTCACAATTTAATTAATCCATCTTTATGGATTAAAACAAATAATGGGAATTAAAACACATTTGATTGCATTCCGTTATCAAACATAGTCAATGTTCGCTCTGAAGACATTTCCAGGACAATAGGGTCAGGGAGGGGGGGGTGGTGTGAATCAGTGCGGGGTGGATAGATGGCGGGAGGGGGGGGGGGGGGGGGGGGGTGGTTAGAAGGCAGTCGGTGCAGAATGGATGGATTGAGGCAGGTGAATTAGTACGTGTTGGTTGGAGTAGGTAAAATTGTGAGGGGAGAGCACGGTGGATGTCAGTGGTGTTGAATGGGGGAGTTCAGTACAGGATGGATGGGGTAGACAAAAGTGCTGGAGAAACTCAGCGGGTGAGGCAGCATCTATGGGGCGAAGGAAACAGGCAACGTTTCGGGTCGAGTCCCTTCTTCAGACTGTTCCCCCCATTCTTCTTGAATGGGAGGATCAGTACAGGATGGATGGGGGGGGGAGTTCAGCGCAGGATGAATGGGATGGGGGGGGCGTTAGTACAGTGTGGATCGGAGGGTCTGTGCAGGATGAATGGGGGATCACTACAGGATGAATGAGGGGAAGGTGCAGGGTAAATGGAGGGTGGGTCAGTAAGGGATGAATGCGTGGATTAGTACAGGATGGATGGGGGATCAGTGCAGGATGGATGGAGGAGAAGTGCAGGATGGATGGAGGAGAAGTGCAGGATGGATGGAGGAGAAGTGCAGGATGGATGGGAAAGGGGTAGGTACAGGATGAATTGGGGGACCAGTGTAGGATGGATTGGGGGGGGGGGGGGGGGGGCAGGAGAATCAATGCGAGGTGGATAGGGTGGCCAGCGCAGGATGAATAGATTGGGGGGGGGGGGGGGAAGATGGGGAGGGGAGCACAGGGGATGTCAGTGAGGACTGAATAGAGGCGGGATGGGGATCAGTGCGGGATGGAGAGGAGGGGTCCCAGGATAAGGGGGGGGGGGGTGTAGGGGGCGTACAAGAGAGAGAGAGAGAGAAGGGGGGCGAGGTATGCAGGAAGGAGGGTCTGCGCTCCTCGGACAACATCGCCCCGCTGCCTTGGCCGTTGGGAACTCCTCGCCACCGCCTCCCTCCTCCGCCAGCCAACAGCAAGGTGCGGGGCCGAGCGGTGCAGCTCAAAGATCCTATAGCTATAGTATCTATTGTTGCAGCTGCTTCAGAGAGCGAATGACGGGTCCCGTACAGCGGCAGCAGCGGCCGCAACAGCGGCTCCATCACCTCCTCCTGCACCCCTCCCGCCCTGATAGCGGCCGCTGCTTGCAAACCCGCTAACGGCGCTTTCAATACAAACCCTCCCGCACGCCGAGGCCTCCCCCTCCCTCCCTCCTCCCTGCCTCGGCGTGCGGGAGGGTTTGTATTGAAAGCGCCGTTAGCGGGTTTGCAAGCAGCGGCCGCTATCAGGGCGGGCGGGAGGAGGAGATGGAGCCGCTGTTCGGGGCCCGTTATTCGCTCCGACTCTTCCTCACCCCGCACCTAGTATCTTTCCCACGCAATACAGCCATCACCGCCGACACAAAACGTTGCGTTCCTTTTCTCCAGAGATGCTGCCTGACCTGCGGAGTTACTCCAGTTTTTTGTGTCTGTCTTCGGTGTAAACCAGTATCTGGTTGCCAAGCGGGAAAAATGACTCGGTGTTTAGGTTGCCCGGCGGCGCTTTGAGTGGTCAGTGGCACCCGGGCAACCGCTAATTTCGAGTCCTGGCTTACCAACTATCCCATTAGATAAATTTGTGTTCTTTGGTTTAATGGTTTGCTTTCTTACTCCACGGATGCAGCCTGACCAGCTTAGTATATATGTTGTTTACCGCTCTGATTTCGGCCTTTCAGCATTTGCAGATTTTTTTCCCCCAAGAATTGAGAGAGTGTGAAGGCTTGTTACAAGTTTAATATAACTTGAAGGTAGACACAAAATGCCGGAGTAATTCAGCGGGACAGGTAGCATCTCTGGAGAGAATGAATGGGTGACATTTCGGGTCGAGACCCTTCTTCAGACTTGCATGCTTTTCAAATCTGTCCTGGAGATGAGCCCCAGTGCCAGTTTTTCTTTCATTGTGTCCTTATTGAATTGTGTTGCCTTCTTTAGTGATTTATAAATCAATTCTTCAAGGTCCTTTTGCTCTTCAATCTAGTTCAAACTCTTATTTTTCAGATATTAGGTTGCTTCCTATTCTTCTCCCCATAATGTTGTATTAAAAATATTTTTTTAGGATTAGACTGATAATGGATTTGCTATTTTTATTATTATTTTGTCAACTCGCAGAGCCAGGAAGAAGTTATGACTTTTTGATGTGCATTTTTTGAATATTTGCATGTAAAGTGAAATATGATGTATTAGTTTAAGAATTTCAAAAGCCATAATGAAATTTTAATGAAAGCCTAAGTTAAATCCATTTTCCAGGGCTCCTTTCTGTAAAATAAAAGGCGGTGAGCTTCGCAAGGTTAGGCATACAGAAAGATGAAACTTACCTCAAAAAAGTGATCTAAGATATGAAAACACTCTTGGTTAAAGTGGGTAACAAAAGATGCAAAATACATAAGTGATTCAATCTTGGAAACAGATCAAGGGCTAAAGAGATACAATAGACAGTTAACTTTGAGTTAAATTCATTGAATAATGAAATGTATTTTCCCATTACAAACAATTGTTAAATATATGTATTCATAATTTTTTGCACTACATGACCACATCTTTACAATATTAACTTGTCTTTCTCTGCCATTTAATTTAGGTTGATGCATGGGATTGGAAGGTCAGGTGATATTGCAGCTATTCAGCCTAAAGCAGCAGGATCCAGCCTCCTGAATAAAATAACAAACTCTCTTGTGTTGGACATTCTTCGAATTGCAGGTTTGATAACATTTGCGTTATCTTACAGACTTTGTCTTAGAAAAAATGAGCTGTGATAGTTTTAATGTTATCATTTGTAATTAAATATGCACGTCTACAAAAATATTTTTTGTTCATTATACATTTTAAGTGTAAAATGATTATCTAGCTCTAGTTTGTCTAGGTTTTAGAAGGTGATTTTTATTTTGGATTGTGATATACATTATTTAAGCCTGGGCCATAAAATTGCAGTAAAACTGGTAAATAGGATAAGATGGCAGTCATGAAGAGAGTGTTTTCCAGTTGTGTAAGTAACTTAATATCTCATCGGCACAGCCGAGTAAATTTCTTACCAATAGGATTGCAGCCACTTTCCCACAAGTATGTCAGACTGTTTCATTTCTCTGGCTCGCTGTCCGAGAAGTCATCGTGTGGCTCATTGAAAATTGCTGTTCTCTTGAAAAATACAAAAAATGCTTTCAGGCATCTAGAGAGCTCACCAATGTGTAAGAAAGAAGTGCAGATGCTGGTTTAAATCGAAGGTAGGCGCAAAATGCTGGAGTAACTCAGCAGGACAGGCAGCATCTCTGGAGAGAAGGAATGTGTGACGTTTTGGGTCTGAAGAAGGGTCTCGACCTGAAACGTCACCCATTCCTTCTCTCCAGAGATGTTGCCTGTCCTGCTGAGTTACTCCAGCCATTTGTGTCTACCTTTGAGAGCTCACCAATTATGGGAGGGGATTAGATGGCATCATGCCTGAGGTGTTGTCAGGAGGGATGAGGTGAACTGGAGTGAAAGCTAATAGTGAGAGTGGGGCACCTGTGTGTTCCTGTGCTGACAGCATCACATGACACTTTTACAGAGCTAAGACAAATATGAGGCATTTAATTGTGATCTGGCAAGAACGTGTGGATTTGCATGAAGGTTTGGAGGGATGGTAGGGGTCATGTCTTTGCGTGGCATTGGGGTCTTGAACCAAAACCACTAATGGTGTATATGTATTTAATTCAAATGGAGCCACAAAGATAGATTTCAATAGGCTGGGAACATTTTAGGGAGTAATGGAGAAGGAAGCCTCACACACACACCTAAATGTCTTGTGTGGTCTTGGACAATGGTTGCACAGTAGTGAGCTGATGGATGTGTATTTGGGTGCTCTGTACATTACCACATGGACGATCAATAAAGAAAATAGTGGACTTCATGAAATTCTAAGATTGCTATTTCACTTGGTAGTTTGATATTTTTTAATCAAAATTGAGTTATGTAGCACACACAAAAAATTGGTAAGCAAACCACTTGCTGGTTACTCTAAATTTTCATTCCACTGGTGGCATTGGGTTATCATACTGCACAGAAATAAGCCCTTCGGCCCACTGGGTCCATGCCAGCCATCAAGCACACATCTAAACTAATCCCGTTTACCAGCATTTGATCTGTAGCCTACTATATGTCTTACTGTTTCAAGTGCTCATTCAAATGATTCATAAATGGTGTGGAGGTATCTGCCTCTACCACCACTTCAGGCTGTGCGTTCCAGATTCCAACTAATTCTAGAGTTTGAAACAGTAATTAATGTGGACTTTGTATCTTTGGGAAAGTAGGTTGAAGAGTAAAGAGGATCCAAACTTACAGGGAGAGGGAAATGTGTCAGCAATGCTAAAATAAATATACATGGTTGTAAATTATTCTGCATTAACAGTTGGATTTCTAACATCATGGTGTTCTTGAGTGTATGTACTTGTGATGTTTTAATAATATTTTAGACTTGTCAAGATGCTTATTGTTAATGACTTGCTGGTTTCTGCAAAAAATTACCCTGTTATATATCTGTTAGTCCAAACAAAAATAATCTGTCTCATTGAACTATTTTAAAGCATTCTGCGAAAACTGTCTTCCTTTCACTAATTGGCTGGAAAATTAGTTTAAACAACTATTAAACAGCTGTTAAACATTAAACAACTATTGTCCACATTTTCAAACACCCAGATTACTTACCAGCTAAAATTGATATTAAAAATAATGCAAAATATTCAGGTCATCAAATTGGAGAGGTGTTCAGTATTAGAAAAATCGAGCATTTTTTTTAATCATTTAATGATTCATTATATAAATGGTTGCTGCTGTTCGATCTTTGGCTACCACCTATACAAATCAAGAAAGCTCATCAGCGCCTCTACTTCCTGAGAAGATTACGGAGAGTTGGTTTGTCAAGGAGGACTCTCTCTAACTTCTACAGGTGCACAGTAGAGAGCATGCTGACCGGTTGCATTGTGGCTTGGTTCGGCAACTTGAGCGCCGTGGAGAGGAAAAGACTACAAAAAGTAGTAAACACTGCCCAATCCATCATTGGCTCTGACCTTCCTTCCATCGAGGGGATTTATCACAGTTGCTGCCTCAAAAAGGCTGGCAGCATCATCAAGGACCCTCACCATCCTGGCCACACACTCATCTCCCTGCTACCTTCAGGTAGAAGGTACAGGAGCCTGAAGACTGCAACGACCAGGTTCAGGAATAGCTACTTCCCCACAGCCATCAGGCTATTAAACCTGGCTCGAACAAAACTCTAATTATCAATAACCCATTATCTGTTATTTACACTTTATCAGTTTATTTATTCATGTGTGTATATATTTATATTATGGTATATGGACACACTGATCTGTTTTGTAGTAAATGCCTACTATGTTATGCGTGCTGAAGCAAAGCATGAATTTCATAGTCCTATCAGGAACACATGTCAATAAACTCACTTGAACTTGAGCAAATTCACAGAGAAGCTCAGTGGATCAGGCAGCATCTGTGGAGCAAATGGATAGGTGATGTTTCAGGGCAGGACACTTCATCAGACCGGAGATTGTAACCATGCTATTTTATGTAGTACACATCTGTTAACTTATCTAAT
The DNA here is from genome assembly GCF_010909765.2 of Amblyraja radiata. Lineage (NCBI taxonomy): Eukaryota > Metazoa > Chordata > Chondrichthyes > Rajiformes > Rajidae > Amblyraja > Amblyraja radiata. Next base: position 89,899,723 of record NC_045956.1, on the reverse strand, counting down.
TAATTAATACATCTAATTATCTATAACTCCCATTTAGCAGCATGTACAGTGGAATAGTTGTTTGTGCTGTTGTCGTGAATTTCAGGTGCCTGGTTCTATCATATGAACCAGGATGCTATTTGTACCGGGAACTGGCATGGGGCCGACAAGGTGACAATCCTTTTGTTCCCAATACCAGACACCTTCATGTTTTATTTACTCATCCGTCTGCATTCCTTATTGATGGATCCTGACAAAGATAATCACACTCTTCAAATCCTTTGACAGTGTAATGGTCCAACATGCATCCCAGAGTACTTAAGGAAGTAGCCCCAGAAATAGTGGATGCATTAGTGATAATTTTTCAAAACTCTTTAGATTCTGGAGTAGTTCCTGAGGATTGGAGGGTAGCTAATGTAACCCCACTTTTTAAAAAGGGAGGGAGAGAGAAAACGGGGAATTACAGACCAGTTAGTCTAACGTCGGTAGTGGGGAAACTGCTAGAATCAGTTATTAAAGATGGGATAGCAGCACATTTGGAAAGTGGTGAAATCATTGGACAAAGTCAGCATGGATTTATGAAGGGTAAATCATGTCTGACGAATCTTATAGAATTTTTCGAGGATGTAACTAGTAGAGTGGATAAGGGAGAACCAGTGGATGTGTTATATCTGGACTTTCAGAAGGCTTTCAACAAGGTCCCACATAAGAGATTAGTATGCAAACTTAAAGCACACAGTATTGGGGGTTCAGTATTGATGTAGATAGAGAACTGGCTGGCAGACAGGAAGCAAAGAGTAGGAGTAAACGGGTCCTTTTCAGAATGGCAGGCAGTGACTAGTGGGGTACTGCAAGGCTCGGTGCTGGGACCCCAGCTATTTACAATATAAATGATATGGACGAGGGAATTGAATGCAACATCTCCAAGTTTGCGGATGACACAAAGCTGGGGGGCAGTGTTAGCTGTGAGGAGGATGCTAGGATGCAAGGTGACTTGGATAGGCTGGATGAGTGAGCAAATGCATGGCAGATGCATTATAATGTGGATAAATGTGAGGTTATCCACTTTGGTGGCAAAAACAGGAAAGTAGACTATTATCTGAATGGTGGCCGATTAGGAAAAGGGGAGATGCAACAAGACCTGGGTGTCATAGTACACCAGTCATTGAAAGTAGGCATGCAGGTGCAGCAGGCAGTGAAGAAAGCGAATGGTATGTTAGCATTCATAGCAAAATGATTTGAGTATAGGTGCAGGGAGGTTGTACTGCAGTTGTACAGGGTCTTGGTGAGACCACACCCGGAGTATTGCGTACAGTTTTGGTCTCCTAATCTGAGGAAAGACATTCTTGCCATAGAGGGAGTACAGAGAAGGTTCACCAGACTGATTCCTGGGATGGCAGGACTTTCATACGAAGAAAGACTGGATAAACTCTGCTTGTACTCGTTAGAATTTAGAAGATTGAGGGGGGATCTTATAGAAACTTACAAAATTCTTAAGGGGTTGGACAGGCTAGATGCAGGAAGATTGTTCCTGATGTTGGGGAAGTCCAGAACAAGGGTCACAGTTTAAGGATAAGGGGGAAGTCTTTTAGGACCAAGATGAGAAAAACATTTTTCACACAAAGAGTGGTGAATCTCTGGAATTCTCTGCTGCAGAAGGTAGTTGAGGCCAGTTCATTGGCTATATTTAAGAGGGAGTTAGATGTGGCCCTTGTGGCTAAAGTGATCAAGGGGTATGGAGAGAAGGCAGGTACAGGATACTGAGTTGGATGATCAGCCACGATCATATTGAATGGTGGTGCAGGCTCGAAGGGCCGAATGGCCTACTCCTGCACCTATTTTCTATGTTTCTATGTTTCATACATACATTTCTCCATTCCTATCCTCTGTCAATCCACCATTCTGTCCATCCTTCATTGCTAGGCTTGCCTTCAGTTATCTCTACTATAAACCCTGGCTTCCTCTTTCAACATCTTTGCTGCTGTCGTAATCTATTTTCCACCTTCATTGCGTTTCTCCCACAGTCCCCTCATCATTATTTGGCTATTTTTTTGTTTGATTAAACACTGGTGGGGCAACTTGTTAAATTAAAATTATATACATATTTTTTCTAATATCTTATTTCAGTCCAGCACCAGGGGCCCTAGTTTAAGAATAAGGGGTAAGCCATTTAGAACGTAGATGAGGACACTTTTTCACACAGAGAGTTGTGAGTCTGTGGAATTCTCTGGAGGCCATTTCTCTGGATATTTTCAAGAGAGAGCTAGATAGGGCTCTTAAAGATAGCGGAGTCAGGGGATATGAGGAGAAGGCAGGAACAGGGTACTGATTGGGGATGATCAGCCATGATCACATTGAATGGCGCAGTGCTGGCTCGAAGGGCCGAATGGCCTACTCCTGCACCTCTTGTCTATTGTCTATTTTTCAGTCACTCATCCATTTACAGTGAAAATTAAGCTTACTACGCCCCAGAAATGCACCTCATCCACAATCACAGGACAATGTTCTCCTGTTGAGTCGTCCCAAATTCTGTTGTTTAAGAAAGAACTGCAGATGTTGGAAAAATCGAAGGTAGACAAAAATGCTGGGGAAACTCAGCGGGTGATGCAGCATCTATGGAGCGAAGGAACAGGTGGCGTTTCGGGCCAAGTCTGAAGAAGGGTCTCGACCCGAAGCGTCACCTGTTCCTTCGCTCCATAGATGCTGCCTCACCCGCTGAGTTTCTCCAGCATTTTTGTCTATCTCCCAAATTCTATTAATCATTTCTAAATGATATCAGCACTAAATTCCGATTGTGCTGAGTTGTGATAGTTTTTTGCTGTCAGTGTATAAGCACTGGGAATTTGTTTTGTCCAGGTTTATTTTGTATTTAAAGGGCATCCTTTTCATGTATTGTACGGAAGAGATGTATCCTAACTGTATAAGCTGTTGTGTCTCCTGGCCCTGAAGGGAGAATCTCATTTATCTGCTCAATATTTATTCTTCAGGTTTTCAAAAGTCAATGGGTATGAAAGTGAACACGATTTATTCCTTTGTATCATAAATTTTGTGGAAAGAAAAAAATATGGTTATATCCCTATTCAAGGCATTTAGGAGCTTAATAGCCGAGTCGGAAGGATACTATGCCTTCAACATATAATTTGTATATCACATGATTAAAGCTTAACCATCAATATTATTCTCCAGGAGGGTTGAGATACAGACTTGCCTCCTGCAACTGTTTATTGCATAATAACCTTCTGAGCTCTGTGTTGTTACCTGCAACAAACACTAAAAAACAAATAAAACAAAACTATTAAACATATTATTAAAGTAAATTTGTTTTTGACTTAGAAAGTATGTGAAGCACATTCATTTTTGTATAAACTGTTCCGGTTGCAATGATCACTATATCATCTTGTCGCAAAAACCTTTTTGTTCAAATTCCTCACGGCATATCAAGTCTGTGTCTATTGCTCATGCTTATTTTGGTCAGGGAATATATGTCAAATCTGCCTATTATTTTCATTTTGATAGCAATACAATTTGAGCATTCAAAAAGAGAAAAAAATGAATTGATGAATTGGTGGAATAGTAGTCCACCACTGTTAATCTGTTCAGACACCTAGTCTCCATTACATTTGAGAGTCACTTTCCATGGTTATTATTCCCCGTATAATTACAGGAAGGAATTTCAGAGCAACTCACTGGAGGAAGTTTGTGCCGTGAGGAAATTGCTCAAAGGGCCTTTGCAGTATGAAGGAAGATAGATCATTGCAACCAGAACTATGTTCGTTCAAATGAATGCGCTTCACTTAATTTATGTCAGAAATCAATTAACTTTAGTATTATTTGTTTAATAATTTTGTTACCTGCAAATGTTGGGCATTTTATTTCAACTGCAGCAGCCCTGCTATTCTCTCACAATAGTTAACTCATTTATGTTAAGAGAGTGCAGGAGTATTTTCCCCTGTAACCGCAGGAGGTGTAACACCCGTCTCTACACGTCCTCCCTCGCCTTCATCCAGACTCGCTGACATCCCTTCCAGGAGATATAGGGGTTCACGTAACCACTAATCTCAATTACTGCATTTGGTGCTCCCAATGTGACGTCCTTTACATAGGCGACACCAAATGTAGATTAGGCGACCGTTAAGATGAACATCGTTCTTGGTCTGTCAAGGCCTGCTGGATCTACCAATTGAAAGCTATTTTAACTACCTTTACCACTCACATACCAACCTTTCTGTCATGGGATTCCTTGATTGCCAAATTATCCCACATACAAACTGGAGGAACATCATATCATATTCAGCTTGGGTAGCTAACAACCCAATGGCATGAACATTGAATTATCCAATTTCAGGTAACATGCTTTCACTCCCCCACCCCCCCTCTTTTCTCAGAGGAGGTTTTTCTCCCTCCTCTGTCCCTTCCTCCAGCTTTGCACTTCACCTCTCCTTATTTGACACTTTTGTATTCTTTGAATCTCTAGACTTTGTCCATCCATCTGCCAATCAAAAAAACCCTCGCCTGTATCCATCTAACACTTGTCAGGTTTTGACCCATCTTCACCTCTCTTGCAGCTTTGTACAATCAGTCTGAAGAAGGGTCCCAACCCGAAACATACATTCCTTCCACAGATGCTGCCAAATCCACGGAGTTCATCCAGCACTTTGTGTTCTACTTGCCCACAATAGCATTGGATAGGGTGTACTTGGCTATTGGTGTTAAAAGAATATTATGATTTGAAGTCATGGTCATGCGATACCAGGAAAGGATCTTGAAAGTTAAGTTTTCATTGCAATTTACATTTAATTTGTTCTTTTCTTAAATCTAGACAGCAATATCGGATCTATGATCTCAGATTGCATGGGATGCAAGGAGAGATAGCACAATGGATTGCAAATTTGCTCCATGGAAGGAAGCAGAGGGTGATGGTGGAAGGTTGTTTCTCGAACTGGAGGCCTGTGACTAGTGGTGTGCCTCAGGGTTCAGTGCTGGGCCTGTTACTGTTTGTCATCTACATCAATGATTTAGATGAGAACATACAGGGCAAGACGAGCAAGTTTGCTGATGATACAAAAGTGGGTGGTTTTGCAGATAGTGAAGATGGTTGTGAAAGATTGCAGCAGGTTCTGGATCAATGGCCAGGTGGGCTGAGGAATGATTGATGGAATTTAATACAGAGAAGTGTGAGGTCTTGCATTTTGGGACGTCTAACAAGGCCAGGAACTGCACAGTAAATGGTAGGCCTCTGGGGAGTGTTGTAGAGCAGAGGGGTGTAGGAGTGCAGGTGCATTGTTCCTTGAAGATTGAGTCATAGGTAGATAATGTGGTCAAAAAGGCTTTTGGCACATTGGCCTTCAACAGTCAGTATTGAGTATAGAAGTTGGGAGGTCATGTTGCAGTTGGATAAGACGTTGGTGAGACCACATTTAGAATATCATGTTCAGTTCTGGGCACCATGTTATGAGAAAGATATTGTCAAGCTTGAAAAGGTTCAGACAAACTTTACGAGGATGTTGCCAAGACTAGAGGGTGTGAGCTATAGGGAGAGGTTGAGGAGGCTGGGTCTCTATTCCTTCGAGCGCAGGAGGATAAGGGGTGATCTTATAGAGGTGTATAAAATCATGAGAGGTATAGATCGGGTAGATGAACAGAATCTCTTGCCCAGAGTTGAGGAATCAAGGACCAGAGGACATAGTTGCTGGGAGGGAGGTATCGTGGAAGCAATTTTGACATGCAGAATATGCCAGAGGAATGTGTTCTGTAGCCACAATGCACCACTCCAGAGGGAGGGTGGATAATGAGTCCAGGACCATCCATTATACAATCTCTTCACAGTTATTTGACAAATTGTGAGCCTTCATCAGTGAAGATTTTTAGGGTTAATGAAAATCTGAGATTGTAATAATGCTGATGCATGTGCATAACCAGATTCAGCATTTTTCACAACAATTACTGAGCCTTACTGAATAGAGAAAGTTGTTGGCAGGTCTCCAAAGTTATTAAATTATCACAAGTACACCACTCAAAAACTAATAGGACGGTAACCATCCTAATTTGGCTCCTGTCATTGATTTACTTTACCTTCTGACGACATACTGCTTGGAGCGTCACATTATATACAAAACTTGGAATATAAAATAATGATTTGGCCCATCAATCCTCCTGTCCATGTCCAGTTTACTCTAGAGAATTCAACATATCAATCGCACAAAGGCAAGTTCAAAGCTTCTCCTTCAATCCCAGTTAGTTGATTTGGCACAGGCATGTGCAGCCATTTATATGCTATGTCATTCAATTATTATTTTTTAACTTCATCACATAAAATTTTACAATGGTTACATTTCACAGTTCTTACATCGTAGTTTTGGACCCTCTTCAAAGCTTCTAACATGTTAAAAAATATGTTGATCATAACTGAACAGGTGTGTTCTAAGTCTTGTTTGATGCAAATTTAGGATTGCTTCCCTACCAAAAAGACATTCTATGACTGTAATGACAAGACATGCTGCGATTGCTCTAATTTTGTGTTAAATGAATATGCCTGAAGTCCAGTGGTGCCGCTGGATCATTCTATCTCTACTTTTCCAAGTCATGTACTTTTGGCTTTAATATGAACTTGGTCCTTACTGGAGGAAATTCTATATTTGTTTTGTTTTTTGTGATTCTTCTAGTTTTGAATGTTGTTTCACTTTGGTCTTAATAAACAAGTATTTTGCATATTGCCCAGACTTCCATTCTGGACCCAATTTTAACAGGCACTTTTAAACAAAATACCAGTGTGACTAAATTGAATCATTAAACAATATCCTTCAGATTTCTAATTTGCTCAACTTAGTTCATGTTCTGCACATCAGAAAGTGCTGACAGTGAGTCTCTTGTGTTCTCAGGTGTCCGAAGTGTTTCGAGCTGCTTTGTGGTTCCAATGGCAACAGGGATGAGCCTGACTCTTTGCTTTCTTGCACTACGCCACCGGAGACCTAAAGCAAAGTTTATCATCTGGCCAAGGATTGATCAAAAATCGTGCTTCAAATCCATGATCACAGCAGGTACAAAGTTCACATTATCATATTAAACAATTCCTGAGCATCCATTTCTCCCCATTGTAGATTTACTATCCTGGCTGTTTTTGTTTCTACTTCTGTCATTTATGTTCTGTCACTTTTTACTTTTAACAATTTCATTGAGAGCAATGACTTTTTCCGCCTTGATTCCTTTTTTTCTCTCTATTCCAAGGATTTATCACAATGCTTCTGAGCTGTGTGTAAATATTTTAGAGTGGTCCTGTGTAGAGGAACTAAAAACAAAAACATATTATGAATACTCAATAGGCCTGGCAGCATCTGGAAATAAAACAGCCAATGCTTCAGGACAAAGAGTCTTCATCAAAACTTAGAAAGGGAGAAAGCAATTTAGTCTAAGTAGCAGAGAAGGCGGAGGTGGGCAGTGGTTGAACAATGGTTGTATGAAGGTGAAATAAAGTAGCCATTATTATAGACATTCTCTTTATTCAACCTCTTGTCCTCCTTCATCTTCTCTGCTATCTAGAATAGTACAGGCCCTTTGGCCCACAATGTCTATGACGAACATGATGCAAGTTAACGTAATCTCATCTGCCTGCATGTGATCCATATCTTTCAATTCTCTGCATATCCATGTGCCTTTCTAAAAGCATCTTAAACTCCACTATTGTATCTACCTCCTGCCACCACTTCTGGCAGCACATTTTAGAGGCCCACCCTCTGTATGTTCATAAGTAATGAGCAGAATTAGGCCATTTGGACCATCACCTACTCCTCCATTCAATCATGGCTGATCTATCTCTCCCTCTCAACCCCGTTCTCCCTCCGTCTCCCCATAACTCCTGACGCCATACTAATCACGAATCTATCTACCTCTGCCTTAAAAATATCCATTAACTTTGCCACCACAGTCTTCTGTGGCAAAGAATTCCACACATTCACAGAATAAAGAAATTCCACACATTCACAGAATAAAGAAATTCCTCCTCATCTCCATCCTGAAGGTATGCCCCTTAATTCTGAAGCTATGACCTCTGGCCCTAGACTCTCCCACTAGTGGAAATCCTCTCCACATCCACTCTATCCAGGCAAGACACACATCTCTGTTCAACTTTGCACCCTCACCGTAAAGCGATGCTCTCTAGTCTTTGACATTTCCATGCTGAGAAAGAGCATCCACTCTTTCGATGCCCCTTTAATATAAACTCCCCTCAACCTCCTGCACTTAAGAGAAAACAATCCATGTTTGCCTAATCTCTCCAACAACCAAATACCCCCTAATGAGGGCAACATTCTGGTGAACCGTTTCTGCACCCTCACCAAAGCTATACTTAAGAGGCTGTCCCACGGGCGACCTAATCTGCGAGTTTAGAAGAGTGTCTTCGACCTTCAAACTCGCAGCATGGTCGACACGTGGTCCTAGGAGGTCCTATGAGGTCGCTGTAACTCTCCTTCATGCTTGAGGGAAGGTCCTGAATACTCGTGGCCTCAGCTAGGTCGCGGAAACATTTTCAGCTTGTTGAAAGATTTTCCGCGAGTAAAATTTGGTCGGCATGGTAATGTCTTGGTACATTTTGGCCTTGTATTCATAGTTGTATATTAAATTACTTGCAAGGGCATCAATGTTCCACATGCAAGCCAACAACACCACATCCATCTATATCAACCCTTTCGCAGTCTCTCACTGACACTGAGCTTGTCTGATAGTCTGTAATGGGTGTATTGTAATTTTGTTCAATAAGAATTTGGAAAACCAAAGCCATTTTCTTTGATCTCAGCAAACTACCAATTCAATTCATCTTCTTGTCAACTATCTGATGCTGAATCGGATCAATAAGGGCCTTGGTATTATATTTATCTCCAAGTTGAACTCCCAACTACAGATCCATTCCATCACTAAAATATAAGTGGTCTCACTTTTTGCATTAAGGGATGCATTTGGGGTGGCAAGGTGATGCAGCGGTAGAGTTGCTGCCTTAAGGGCCTGTCCCACTTGGGCATCATTTGCGCGTCACGCAGATGGCGCGCAAAGATTTTGAACATCACAAAATCCTGGGGCGCCGCGCGCGACCCTGCCTAGGGCACCACGAACCGTGCGCGCGTAATGCGCAGCATGCGCGCATCACACGCGGCATGACGTGCACGTCGTGCATCATGACGCGTAAATTATGACTTGTAAATTATGTACAAATGACGCCCAAGTGGGACAGGCCCTTTACAGGGCCAGAGACCCGAGTTCGATCTTGACAATTGATGCTGTCTATACAGAGATTGTCCATTCTCTCCGTGATCTGCGTGGGTTTCCCCGGGTGCTCTGGTTTCCTTCCACACTCGAAAGATTAACAGGTTTGTGGTTTAATTGGCTTTGGCAAAAAAAATCATAAATTGTCCCTAGTGGGTAGGATAGTACTAGTTTATGGAGATCGCAAGTCGGCGTGGAATCGGTGAGCCGAAGGTCTTTTTTCCGCCCTCTATCTCTAAACTCAACTGAACTCCTACAGAAACGTTCCGATTTTATTGCTTCTCAATTTTACTCATTCAACGTGCTCAGACCATCTTCCAATCTTTTTCACATAAACATAATCTTCCAAAAATACACTATTATCCTAACACAACTCTTCTCTTTAGCCCATCACCCTCTTGCTTGATGACATACATTAGCCAACAGTGAAAAGCAATATTTTCCTTGTAAAATGTTTTGTTCCTGACACCAAGGTTTAAAACTGTGCCAACCCCCCACATTGTTGATGCAGTCCTCTGTAATGCATAACATATTTTGCCCAATAGTCAAACACCTGTATTTCCCAGCATGAATCATAATGCAGTGATTTGTATCGCAGGGGGCAAAGGGCAGCTTTTATTGGCTGGTTGGAAGTGCCCATATCAACAGTGATCAGAAATCAAATCCAAGACTTTGGACGACACAACTTAGTACATTTACGCAGGATGGTATCCTGATGTTAACTTTAACAAACACATTTTCATAAACTCTGCTGCCAAAATGAAATTCAGTTTATTAGTTTTTAGTTTTAGTTTAGAGATACAGCGCGGAAACAGGCCCTTCAGCTCACCGAGTCTGCACCAACCTGTGATCCCCGTACTTACCTGGCAGGGGAGAATTGATGGTCACAATGGCCGATCTCCCAGGACGAGGCTATCCAATTGCACTTCAGGTGTGCTGACGCCTGCGATGCCCCCAAATGTGGGATACTCGACTGCAGAATTTGTGACGTCGCACTCAAATAATTTTTTTTAAAGGCGGCACGGTGGCGCAACGATAGAGTTGCTGCCTTACAGCGAATGCAGCGCCTGGGGGGGTCCTGGGTTCGATCCGTACGGAGATGTACGTTCTCCCTGTGACCTGCGTGGGTTTTCTCCGAGATCTTCGGTTTCTTCCCACACACCAAAAGATGTATAGGTTTGTAGGTAAATTGGCTTGGTGAATGTAAAAATTGTCCCTAGTGTGTGTAGGATAGTGTTAATGTGCGGGGATTGCTGGTCGGCACGGACCCGGTGGGCCGAAGGGCCTGTATTTCTAACCTAAAAAACTAAAATTAGAACTAAACGAACACTATTATACACACACTGGGGACAATCTACACTTACACCAAGTCAATTAACTTACAAGCCTGTATGTCTTTGGAGTGTGGGAATAAACCGAAGATCTCGGAGATAACCCACGCAGGTCACGAGGAAAAGGTACAAACTCCATACAGACAGTACCTGTAGTCTGGATTGAACCCGGGTCTCCGGCGCTGCAAGCACTGAAATGTGCAGTTTGAACGTGCCGTTCAATCGGAGGAAGAGGGCGAAGGTCAGGGAATGGAGAGATTTGGATCACCGTCACGCAGAGGAGAATAGTTTAACTTGGCATCAAGTTAGACACGGACATTGAGGGCCGACGGGTCTGTTCCTGTGCTGTACTGTTCTGTGTTGCTAATCACAATGGGAAACTACTGGAAATTGGTCATGGTGCACCACATTATGCATTCCATGCACTTCACAAAGCTCAGCACTGGGAGAGTACTCCAGAAATGTATTTAATATGCTGCGCTCTGACGTCCCTAATCAAAGGATCCAATTTGTGCATGGATTGGAAACATCCTTGAGTGTAGCCATGGAAGTCAAAAGATCCAAGAACAATGATGCACCCCCATTGTGAACTTGGGAACATGTGAAATAAAAGCAGGGGTAGATGTTTGGCCCATCACATCAGTCTGTCCATGAATGGCTGAAATTCTATCTCAATGCCACTTTCCTGCTCTCAACCCATGTCCTCATTTCCTTAATAATTAAAAATTATCAATCTGTGTCCCGAATGTACGCAGCAATAGTGCTTGCACAATATTTACATGTAGGTTCACTGGCCTCTGTGTGGGGCGGGAAAAAATATCACCTTATATTTTTATCTGTCTGGTTGACCTCTTGCTTTCAGAGCCTTGCTTTCTCAATACGTCAGCCAAGAGAAACATTAACTTTGCACTAATTTGTCAGGTCTGAAAAATACTTTGTGTATTTCAGTGAGATTACCTCTAACACAAGACAGAAGGCCAGTCTGCTGAATATCTCTTCTATGATAAACCTGCCTTCCAAGGGATCAATCTGGTGAACATTTGCTGCGTTATCTCTATCATTTGGTTCAGGACTTCACACCCACACGTACACACACATATTATAAGTCCAGGACCCTGTGTAATTGGAGCAATATATCTGCCTTTGTAATCAAATCCTGATTGCATAAAGGCCAATGTACAATTTATTTATTCTAATTGCTTGTTGTGTCTACATATTAACTTTAATTGACATTCGAGTGCCTCTGAACACAACCATGCATTTTAAATTAATTTAATATTTTTTTAATGTAGCATTGTATTAAAGCCTTTTTTTAAAACGCCAAATGCACCACTTTCACTGGTCTCACCTTACAACTTACTACTTACTGCCAAACCATGTTGACTCTAGCCTATCTCCTTCGCTCCATAGATGCTGATGCACCCACTGAGTTTCTCCAGCATTTTTGTGTACCTTACTACTTACACCTGACTACTTACAACCTCAAACTCCTTTTCGCAATAAAGGCGATGTACAATTTATTTGCCTAATCAATCTGTCGAATGCTATGTCACTTTCGTAAATCCATGTTGACTCTGGCCACTCATTTATTTTGCATATACCCTGTTACAGTAAATTAATAAAGGATTTGGCATTTTTCCCCAATACAGATGTCAAGCTAATTGGTCCACAGTTCCCTACTTTCTCTCTCCCTTATCCCTAACAGGACTGCCAAATCTGCAAAACATATTGTTAACAAAATAAACCACCTCTGAATAATAAACCTATTTTGCAATGTGGTACTGAACTAAAGGAGTGTTGCAAAAGCTGGGATTCTGAAATGAAAACAGATGCTGCTGGAAATATGCGGCAGATTGGCACAATCCATAGAGAGAGAGAAAGGGTGTTGGTGTCAGGTCAGCGACCTTTTGAAAATCATTGTTCTCAAACCTTTATTCTACAACTGCAATGTTTCTGTTTTTACACTAAAATAGATGTATCATTGATAGTAGCCCTAGGCTCTAGGCTGACATTTCATTTTATAATGCATTTCGAATGTCTGTGACTTTCAATTGTGATTCATGAGTACAATTTTTCAAAAATGTTTGCTTGCATATAATTTTCTCCTTTTTATAATTTGCTTCTGTCATTGATACACTGAGTTTCTGCATCATATGGACACGTGAGATGTAAAATATTCCTTAATGTTTTGGAACTGATCTTAGTCATTTCCATGTGGATTTATTTTTACGTCAGGTTTTGAACCTGTCGTGATTGAGAATTTGCTTGAGGGAGATGAATTACGCACAGACCTGCAGAGTGTTGAGAGCAAGATCCAACAGCTGGGGGCAGAAAATATCCTCTGTGTTCATTCCACTACTTCTTGCTTTGCACCAAGGGCTCCTGACAGGTAAACAAACCTGTTTCTGATTTGTTAATTGCGCTGTATAATTTAGCTGATACTGCTGGGCAAAATAGGGGCATCCAGTTTATAACTATTAGCCCAGTGACACAAATGCCCTCATTAAACCTTCAAATGTGGTCAGTGAAGGAGGGATAAATGGGGCTTTGCTTTATTTTCTCCCATTTTCCTCATTCTGTTCAATGGCTGTGAGCTGTAACCCACCTTCAACGGGATCCCACTACCGCCCCCTCCAATGGGATCCCACTACCGCCCCCTCCAACGGGATCGCACTACTGCCCCTCCAACGAGATCCCACTACTGCCCCTCCAACGAGATCCCACTACTGGCCACATCTTCCCATCTCCACTCCTTTCTGCTTTCCGCAGAGACCTTTCCCTCTGAAACTCCCTGGTCAACTCGTCCCTTCCCACCCAAACAAGCCCCTCCCCAGGTACTTTCCCCTGCAACCGCAGGAGATGCAACACCTGTCCCTTTACCTCCCCCCTCGACTCCATCCAAGGACCCAAAAACTATTTCCAGGTGAGGCAGAGGTTCACTTGCACCTCCAACCTCACCTACTGTATCCGCTGTTCCAGGTGTCAAGTTATCTACATCTGCGAGACCAAGTGCAGGCTCGGCGATCGTTTCACTGAACATCTCCGCTCAGTCCGTCTTAACCTACCTGATCTCCCGGTGACTCAGCACTTCAACTCCCCCTCCCATTCCCAATCTGACCTTTCTGTCCTGGGCCTGCTCCATTGCCAGAGTGAGGCCCAGCGCAAATTGGAGGAACAGCACTTCATATTTCACTTGGGTAGTTTACACCCCAGCGGTATGAACATTGACTTCTCTAACTTCAGATAGCCCCTTGCTTTCTCTCTCCATCCCCTTCTCCTTCCCAGTTCTCCCACTAGTCTTACTGTCTCCGACTTAATTCTATCACTGTCCCGCTCCCTCCCCTGACATCGGTCTGAAGAAGGGTCTCGACCCGAAGTGTCGCCCATTCCTTCTCTCCAGAGATGCTGCCTCACCCACTGAGTTACTCCAGCATTTTGTGTCTACCTTCGAGCCACTTGTAATGTCGTGTTAAGTACGAAACTGAAGATGTTTTTTGACTGCATGTTTCGGCGTTCTGCTTGATTGAAATCAATCATAGTTGAGATGTGTTCTGGCTTTGCTTGTTGTCCTTGTAGCTGGATGTACTGATGGGGGATGTGCACTGGTATAGTTCTCCATTTTACACCGCTAACATTTGGAAAGATGATACCAACTGATTCGGCACAGCTTGAAGATTAAGCTGGAAACCTAAATAAACAACTGTATTTAACCAGCTGTTTCATTGGAAAGTTAATAAAAATCATCTTCAGTGAAGAAGGAAAGATAATAAATAAAATGGTGGGAAATGTTGCAATTGGGATTGCAATAGAGCTGGTGGATAGGAATGCAAGAATTATGCTCTTTTATGTTTCTGATAAATTTGCTGCATTTTGACCCATATTTTTTCAATTAATCCTTGTCCTATTTTCTTGAGCCCCATTTGAAATACCTTTCTGGCAGTCATGTTTTACATTACTTAATTATTCTTTTAATAATGGTATAGTTTGAGCTTATCAGAATGTCTTTGTTTCCATTACAAAGGTTTTTTCCCCTGCGTTTCTTGTCAGTTTCACTGCACACATGAAGATTCGGTATCTTTAAAAAAGTTATGGTCTAGTGCTTATTTCAACAATGCTTGAGTTAAGTCTTGACAGGGTTTTTTTTTAATGTTCCAAGTTAGTGTATAGATTTATCTGACATTCTTGACTGTTATTGTGTTGACTTTGGTGAGCGTACTTGTATTTCTTTTGTAGACTGGAAGAACTGGCTCAGATTTGTGCAAAATATGATGTCCCTCACATAGTCAATAATGCTTATGGAGTACAGTTGTCCAAGTGCATGCACCTCATTCAGCAGGTACGTAACAAGATCAAAGTTAAAAAAATTAATGAATCTCAGAAGATATTTGGTGAAAATAAGTTGCTTTTAATTTGGGTGTTATTTAAATTCTTTGTAGATTTTCCACTATCATTAGTGAAATCTGAATATTTGAGTTTGTGACCAGATTAGATTTAAATATGTTGATTGTCATACACAAGCTCTGTGCCAAACAGCTGGCACTGGTCCATATAGACATTTTTAACCAGTTCCTGCAAACATGTACAGTCCCTGCCTGCTTCAAAGTCTCCACTATTGTCCCTGTACCCAAAAAGGCAAGGATTACTTGTCTTAATGACAACAGGCCTGTCACACTGACCTCTGTAGTCATGAAGACACTTGTGCTGGCCAAGCTGAAAAATATCACAACTCCCTGCTGGACCCTCTGCAGTTTGCATATCGGGCCAATAGATCTGTGGATGATGCAGTCAACCTGGGCCTGCACTTCATCCTACAGCACCTAGACCGCCAGGGGAGCTATGCGAGGATCCTGTTTGTTGATTTTAGCTCTGCATCCAACACCATTGTGCCAGAGCTACTACACTCCAAACTTTCTGAGTTGACTGTGCCTGAACCCCTCTGTCAGTGGATCACCAACTTTTTGACAGACAGGAAGCAGCATGTGAGGCTGGGAAAGCACATCTCGGACCCGCAAAAGCTCAGCATAGGAGCACCGCAAGGATGCGTACTCTCTCCTCTCCTCTACTCTCTCTACACCAACGACTGCACCTCCACAAACACCTCTGTCAAGCTTCTCAAGTTTGCGGACGACGCAACCCTGATTGGACTGATCCAGGATAGGGAGGAATCTGCCTACAGACAGGAAGTGTCACAGCTGGCGTCCTGGTGCCATAGCAACAACCTAGAGCTCAATGCTCTTTAGACAGTGGAATTGATTGTAGACTTTAGAAGAGCTCCCCCTCCCCTCACCCCACTCACCATCAACAACACCACAGTCACATCTGTTGAGGCTTTTAAGTTCCTGGGAACCATCATCTCCAAGGATCATAAGTGGGGGACTACCATCGACCCCAATCAAAAAGGCACAACAGAAGATGTACTTCCTGCGGCAGCTGGGGAAGCACAATCTGCCACAGGCAATGATGGTCCAATTCTACACGGCCATCGTAGAGTCTGTTCTCACCTTCTCCATCATGATCTGGTTTGGCTCAGCCACCAAGCACGACACCTGGAGGCTGCAGCGAATCGTCCAATCAGCAGAGAAGATTATTCCTGCAACCTTCCCTCCATTGATGAACTGTACACTGCAAGGGCCAGGAAGCGAGCGGGCAAGATCATCTCTGACCTCCCACCCTCTCACCATGGCCACAAACTCTTTGAATCGCTTCCCTCTGGAAGGCGACTCCGGATTGTCAAAGCTGCCACAGCCAGACATGAAAACAGTTTTTATCCATGAGTAGTTGCTCTATCTGTAGATACACAAATCTGTAGCATTTGATCTGGTATTTTGTTGGTTCACATGCTTGATCAATGGTGTTTTATCATTAATGTCTTATTATTATTAATGTTTAGTGTTTTCTGAGTCATTCGTAACTGTCACTGTATGTCATGTTGTTACTTGTGGGTGGAGCACCAAGGCAAATTTCTTGTATGTGAATACTTGGCCAATAAACTTATTTACTTACTCACCTGGGTGCAATGAAGTTCTTTGTTCCAATGAAGGTCACAAAGTGAACAGTATACACACAATAATAATAAATACAACAATAAGTACAACGATGAGTGTAAAACAGCAGAATGCTGTAAAGATGTGCAAAACCTGAGATGTGAAATAGAATATTGAAGTACTATAACAGAAACACGGTAGAATCAAATGTTATAGTACGAAGTGGCTCTTCTGGAAGCGGGGCCGAAAGAGGTGAATGGCTCAGGATTCAGTGGCCTTGGTGGGAAAGAAGCTGTTCTTGAGTCTGGATGTCCAAGCTTTCAAACTCCTGTCTCTTCTCCCAGAAGGTGGAAGTGAGAAAAGGGAAAGGCTAGGGTGACAGGTATCCTTGACGATACTGCCACCATTCCTGAGATAACGCACTGTGAAGATGGACTGGCTGGGAGGAAGTGACAATCCAGTGATGGACTGGGCAGTGTTCTCCACTCTCTGCAGGTTCAGGTGGTCAATAGTAGAGCAGTCGCCAAGCCAAGCTGAAGTGTACCCCACCAGAATACTTTCTATTATGCATTTATAGAAGTTCGAGAAGATGTCAGTGCCTATGAAAATAAATACTCTGATGTGCTTTGTTGATCGTCGTGTAATGGGGCCAGGTTAGGCTGCTGGTGATATGGATGCCGAGGAACTTGAAGTTGTCGACCATCTCTGTAGCAGCCCTGTTGATTAGGACAAGGTTGTGTTCATCCTTCTCGCTTTCTAAGGTCCACAACTAACTCTTTCATCGTGCTGATGTTGTCTAGGTCTAGGTCTAGGTTGTTGGCCTGACACCATGACACAAGGTTTATGATCCTTTTTAACAAAGCACAAAATGCTGGAATAATTCAATGGGTCAGGCTGTATCTGTGGAGGGAATGGATAGGCAATGTTTCGTATCAGATCCCTTCTTCAGAACTTGTGATTTCTCAATCTTTTTCAGTCTGAAGAAGGACCCCAACCGGAAACGTCACCCGTCCATTCCCCACACAGATACTGTCTATTCTGCCGAGCTCATCCAGTATTTTGTGTATGGTTCTTGATTTATTTTCCTGCACTTTGTCTCATTGTTGTTGTAGATCTGGCCAACAATAGTGGTATCATCGGTGAACTTAAAGATCAATTGGGCATTGTTCTTGACCACACATTCATGGATGTACTGGGAATCAAGCAAGGGACTGAGCACATAACCCTAAGGAGCATTAGAGTTGAGGGTAAGGGTGGAGGAAGTTTTATGACCAATTCTAATAAGGTCCAGATGCCAGTTGCAAATGGAAGGGCCAAGGGCTAGGTCCAGAAGTTCAGGGACAAGCTAATGGTATTGAAGGCTGTGATGTAGTAATGCATAGCTTCTTGACATAGGTGTTCTTATTGTCAAGCAGATTCAGAGCTGAATGTAGTGCAACAGATCTTGTATCCTCCAAAAATCTATTTTTTCCTGAACACTAGCCCATCCAGACTGGTGAAAATGGGGGTCTTTACCAGTCTTTCAAAGCACTTCATTATGGTCAATGTTAGACTTACCGGGCAGTAGTCATTGAGATAGGTCACTCATTTTCTTGGGGATTGAAATTATGGAAGTTTGCATATTGGGACAGTAAACTGATGAAGTGAGGCCAGTTGATTTGTGCACAATTTCAGAACCCAATTTCAGAAGTTATGTGTAGGAATGAACTGCAGGTGCTGGTTTATACCGAGGATAGACACAAAGTACTGGAGTAACTCAGCGGGTCAAGCAGCATCTCTGGAGAAAAAGAATGGGTGATGTTTCGGATCGGATCCGATCATCCATCCTTTATCTTCAACAGTTGTGTTGTTGTCTGAATGACGAAAAACTTTTAAATAATTTCAAGAAAGGGATAAGTAAGCTGAATTTTGATTGTGCAGGGTCAGAAAGTTTGAGTTTATACAGAGATTTTCTTTTTGGTAATCTGGCTCAAAAACCGAAATGCTAAAAGAGCTCAGCCAGTCAAGCACCATCTGTGGAAAAAGGATAAATACACAATGTTTTAGGTCAAAGACCCTTCATCAGAACTGAGAAAGATGGAAAGCAACAGGAGATATATCCTCACAAATCCTGTTGTTAAGGTCAGGTAGTTAATTAGTTTAAACCATGTCTCGATGCTCGTAGGAAAGAGAAGCACTTGCACCTGAATAGTTCCTGCCATATATTGGCTTTATATGTTTTTAATTTGTATTAAATTATATTGTATTGAATAATATGCTTTTAATCAGCATTCTTTAAGATAACTACTTCTGAGTTCCAAGTACTTTTATTACTTTAGTTCTCTGAATTCAATTGTACACTAAATGAAACTATAAAATACTGCTTCTGCAACTGCTACTGAAGGTAAGTGTGATATAACCACTTGTGCTAACCGACTTCCAACCAAGCAGTATTTTGTGTTTTGGTTTAGATTTACAACTCAAGGCTTCAGGAAGCGAAACCAATTTAAAAATATATATAGAACATGGATGTAATTATCTTTGCAAAGCAGATGTTCAGGTTATAAGTGCAGATAGTTAAAAAAATATCAGCTGATTTAAAAACTATCCTGGGTTAAGTATACTTGTTATTAGTTTAGTTTGATATTGTATTATGATTATCACTAACACATTTTAGATAAAAAGTAATCATCTATCCTAAATGGCAGTGAGAGTTAGGATGCTGATTTATGACAGTTGAATATTTGCAATCCAAGTAATCTTTTCAATTGTCTTTCTGTTGCCAAGCACGCCAAATATCATTAGATGAGCTCATACATCTTATCGCCATTAAATGAATAAATTATGAAAATCGTGTTCAAGATCCTTCTTTTTAATCTGATTGGGAACTGGGCAACAAGACGGGCAGATTAATGGGGTGTTGGACAATAAGAGGGTGTGATACATCTGATAATTCTTTGATAATTCTAAAACTTGATGGCTGGAACTAGTTTCTTAAGCCCCTGTCCCACATATGTGTCCTTGGCATGCTAATTACACGACCTCGTGGTTGCGTTGAGGCGACGGTCCCGCGAAGGTCGCGCACGGCTTCATGCGTCCGCACAGCCGTCTGGAGCGAGTGACGTCATTTGAAAATGGACACAAAATGCAGGAGTAACTCAACGGGACCGGCAGCATCTCTGGAGAGAAGCAATGGGTGATGTTTCGGGTCGAGACCCTTCTTCAGTCTGAAAGAAGGGTCTTGACCCGAAACATCATCCATCCCTTCTCTCCAGAGATGCTGCCGGTCCCGCTGAGTTACTCCAGCATTTTGTGTCCATCTTCAATTTTCTTGGCCCCGCTCTTGGAGTAGAAGTGGGGGCGGATCCGGATCCGCAACGGCCGTGAGCCTCAGGCCGAACTCTGCGATCGTTTGCCTGCTTCTGCTGCTGTTGGAGGTGAGACGTTGCGTCGCACCAGGGTCTTGGGCCTGTCCCACTTTGGCCGTCAGTTACGCGACAGGTCGGTGGCACGCGAAGATTTTGTTCGCTACTAATATCTGAGCGCCGCGCGATACCGCGCACAACTCCATACCCCCTCCGCGCTTCTCAGTGGGACCGGCCCCGCGCAAACTGGGACATTTAAAGACTAAAATAATTGAGAGATTTGCAGAGGAGGGTCATGTAACATTCTCGATATCAGCAGTCTGAGACTTGTAGCTAAGCAGAAAAATATGTTATCTATTCATGCGATCTCCATGTTAAGGCAGTTCAGGTAATGGAAATTTGGCCTTACACAAATCCACAAATCACTGCCCAAAAATTTGAGATGTAGAATACAATTTATGTTGCAATAACTAAATAACATAATCAACATAAAATTTAAAAAGAAACAGATTCTCAATCTCATCACTTTCCCTGATATTCCCACTTCCTTAAACCCTTTCTGAATCCATGAGCTTTGTCCATCCCCCACATCGAATGTTGGCCTCGACTGTTAATTAACGAAAATGGGTTGGTTACTTTGCCATATGAATACAAAGGCTAAATATGAAAGAAAAATATCCCATGGGGTTGGATCTCCATTTGTAACATGGGATTCAATGGAAAAAGCAAGATCACATTGTGGAAAATCACAAAACAGATGTTCTAGGAACGAAACCGCTCTGTAACACGGAGGTTGTATATTAAAGATTCTGATCCTGTACTCGATCCGCTGGTTGTGATTTGCTGCAGAAAGACATTCTCGAGCAACCTAGCTCTTGAAACATCTGGCTCTTAAACCTGTCAAGGACTTTGAGTGCTTCTAAAATCCTTGATATTAAGAAACATTCAAAAGCTCTTAAAATAAATCAAACAATTGAATCTAAAATGAATCAAACAAATGAATCTAACCCAACAAGGGTTCAAAAGCAAATCTTCAGGTGTTTATGCTGGGATGTTGCTGTAAATCCCTACTCTAGTTCAAGCACAGTCTACGGGATCCCAGTGTTGTCTGCAAATTCATTCAGAAGTTCTAAATACTGAAACCTGTGTGAGAAATGCTGGAAGTTTGGCATGGAATTGATAGCATTTCCCAGAATGTTCTGCTAAGCTGAGTTCCAACAGCATGGTCCAAAAAATCCAATCATCAACTCCGTGGGTGTGGTGGAGGTGTTGTTGTCAAATTGAAAATTGATTTAACCTGGTGTAGGGTCCTTTTGCACAAGTTTCTGGGCATCATAGCAACAGCTGGCATTTTGTTTTGGTATGGTTTGGTGACTCTTGCATTCTTCTTTTCTAACTCATTCAAGTGACACGACAATCGTGCAAGACATTTTTTTACCTAAGTGGTCATAATGGTTGGAGAGGTGGATTGTTTGCTGTAAATTGCTCCTGGTGTGTAGGTTATAGAATCTGGAAATTGAGAATGTCCCAGTAGTGTAATTGGGTGATTCGTGATCTGTGTGGACTCATCTCGGCCAAAGGGCCTGTTTCTGTGCTGTCTCTTTTCAACTCGGATAATTTTTTTAAAATTTATACATTGAACAACCGGGCTTTATTAACCCTATCTCCTGGTATTCGTGCTACTTAAAGAGTCAACATTTCAACTGTGATCTTTGTTCTCTTTGAGACCTGCGACCTCAAATGTGAAATTCTGTATCTTGACTGCTTTACCCATTCAAGTCATGGTCAGGATCACTCTTGGCTTCATC
Organism: Amblyraja radiata; assembly: GCF_010909765.2. Classification (NCBI taxonomy): domain Eukaryota; kingdom Metazoa; phylum Chordata; class Chondrichthyes; order Rajiformes; family Rajidae; genus Amblyraja; species Amblyraja radiata. The sequence goes on along the minus strand of NC_045956.1, from coordinate 89,878,025 downwards.
CCAGGCTTCTGCTGCCTACTTGCTGATCATTGCTGCTGTATGGTGATTACATGGACTCAACAATCAACAATCAGTTTTATTCGCCACTTGCACATAAAGTGCAAGTGAAATGAATTTGCCAGCTGCGATTCCTGTAATCTTCAGTTTCAAATAGCTCTTCATTTGTGACTCGTTTGAGTGGAAGCATCTCATCATTAACCGTGTCATGTCCCTTTAGGATCTCATATAAGGTCCTCAATAAGATCACTTTCATTCTTAACTCCAAATGTCAAATCCAACTTATTTGGTCGTCCATGATACGACAGGTTTAGGTTTATTATTGTCAAGTTTTCTGAGGTACAGTGAAAAGCTTTGTTATGCATGTTATCCAATCAAATCAGATAATACTATACATAAATACAATCAAGCCAAACTCAAGTACAGAAGATAGAGGGGAAGATACAGATTTCCCTCTCATTCTAGGAATCAGCCTGCTGACTCATTTTTGGACTGCAGATACTTGGCAGGTCAGCTACAATTTGTGGAGAGAGAGAGACTGTGTTTGTGCATGAACCAGTGAGCTTTATAAGAACAGGTTTGATTGAGTGCGACTGACTGGAAACATTAGCTATGTTTCTCTGCCCAGACGCTGCCTGTCCTGCTCAGTATTCATTCTCCGTTTTTACTTCACACTTCCAGCATCTGTATTTTTTTATTTCCCTTTTTTTTCTTGTTCCTTGTTGTAGATTGGCTATAGCATGTTAGCCAATCAGAATGCTTAGTAATTATAACCCTGTCTAATTATAACATTTATAGTGTAAGGTCCTACCCACTGTCTTCCAGTCAGAGTAGCAGTGTGAACGTGTGATGACTTGCTTAGTAGTTAATGACCTGAACAATAAAGATGCTTGTGTTTCAATCTGTGTGAGTTTAGAATCTTTACATGGTGTCAGAAAATCGGGTCTACCCCGCCCGCGTCTGTTTACCGCGATTTATTTCGTTTACCAGTTTTTAATTGCGTGTTTTATTTGTGACTTGAGGGCATGGCTAACTCGTGTCAAAAGCCTAGCCCGTTAGTGTTCAAGCGATGGCGAATGTTTGGGAAGGACTACTCTCATTATCAGTCATATCAGTGACCTGAGACACATCGTTCACCGAAACGATCCCGACGATTTGAAGGCTTCGCTACTGTTGAATTTAGCGGGTCCGGAGGCTATGATCCACGCTGACTCGTTCGAATTTTCACCTGCTCAACTGGATGGGAATGGCCAGGTATTGGTGCCAGCTGAATCTATTGACAACTCTATGGTGTTGCCAAGGATGTTTAGAGAACTGTGTGACCTGCCGTCTAACAGAATCCTTGAGAGAACAAGATTTTTTGCTCGGATGCAACAGGCTGACGAGCCTGTAGAATGATTCATCAGTGACCTGAGACACATCAGTTCTCGATGCAGATTTGGTGAGTTGACAAATAAGCTAGTTCGTGATAAAATTGTGGGAGGAATGAGCGACCGCAAGCCTGCAGATCTCTTTCAACGGAGATGTCATGTCGGTATCCTACGCTTCAAGGACACTAACGGATACCGAACAGCTCTATGCACAGATAGAGAAAGAACTGAAGGTCTGAAGAAGGGTTTCGGCCCGAAACATTGCCTATTTCCTTCGTTCCATAGATGCTGCTGCACCCGCTGAGTTTCTCCAGCTTTTTTGCGTACCTTAGAGAAAGAACTGCTTGCCGTAGTTTTTGCCTGCTCCAAATTCAAAGACTTTATTTTCGGCAAAACCTTTACGGTAGAAACTGATCACCAACCGTTGGTTACCATCCTGAGCAAGCCTATCCATGCAGCCCCAGCAAAGCTTCAACGCATGATGATGCAGCAAAAACGGTTCGACTTTTGCATCGTCTACAAAAAAGGTAAAGACATGCACATCACAGACACTCTATCTCGAGCACCATGCTCTACCAGCGAACAACATCCATTCGAACAAGAAGAATTCTCCATTCTGAAAGTTTCTCAGAAATAGTCATCCAGAAATTCCGACAGCACTTCTCCGTACATGGCATTCCAGCCCGCCTTCAGACTGACAACGGGGCACAATTCACCAGCCAAAAGTTCAAAGACTTGCCAAGCGCTGGAACTTTAAACATGTCACCAACAGCCCAGAATACCCACAGTCCAATGGACTTGCCGAACGTGCTGTTCGCAGCGCTAAACTTATGGAACGCTCCTACCTGGCAAAATCTGACATCTACCTAGACCTGTTGAACTTGAGGAATATTGCCAGAGACAATACTTTAGGCTCTCCAGCCCAGCGCCTGATGTCCCGCCGAAGAAGACCTCCACTGCCAGTGACACAGGATCACTTAAAACCTAAAGTTTTCTGCCCTGTTGTGGTTCAATAGCGTGTGCAATACAATCGAGACGCACAGAAACGTGCCTACGACAAAACCAGCAAATCATTTCAGCCACTAATCCAAGGCCAAGTGGTTCGCTTGGAGACAGACAAAGGACACACCAAACTGGGGTTCATCCATGGCCCCGCAAAGGAACCACATTCCTACCTTATCGATGTCGGCGGCACCATCTACAGACGCAACCATCAACAAACACCTCCTTCCAGTGAAGGAACGACATCCGGCGCTCCAGGGTCCTGATGTGCCTCCACTGAATTTTAAAGTGATCGCTGTTCCTGCTGTTCCAGTACCTGCTGCTGCTGTTCCCCATCACTCCCCATGTCGGTCTGCTCCCCCTTCCCCATTTGTAACCAGTTCACCGGTACCCCCGCGACGGTCTTCCCCTACGGTCTCAGCCCAGAGCCCCTCGGGCTCACCCAAACGTGCCCTCAACTTTTCGGAAGAAAAGATTGATGAGGCAGCTCCTTACCGTACGAGGACCGGGCGGGTTAGCAAGCCACCTGTTAGATATGGCGACTATGTTTAATCAAAGTTTAACCGATTATGTTTAGCCGATATTATTAGATATGATATTTTGCATTTAACAATTTATGTATTCATCGTAGTGATAACGCTCCATCTACTTTTCATTTGTCGAAGAAGAGATGTAGCATTGGGTATAGCATGTTAGCCAATCAGAATGCTTAGTAGTTATAACTATTAGCCTAATTATAACATTTATAGTGAAAGATCCTGCCCACTGTCTACCAGTCAGAGTAGCAGTGTGAATGTGTGATAACCTGCTTAGTAGTTAATTACCTGAACAATAAAGATGCTTGTGTTTCAACCTGTGTGAGTTTGGACTCTTTACACTTGTTATTGGAATTATTTAAATAATATAGATCCGATATTCCACTGGAGATAATAAAATGTTAATATTTGTCGAGGGGCCGAGTTCAAACCTAGCTCTGGCTATTGGAATGTGAAGTTCCCCTTTGCGCTGGCCAAAGTAGCCAGATATGAAATGAAATGAATCTGGGAATTCTAGGTCCATTTCCTAATGTATATAGAAGAGCACTACAACACTCAAACTGACCCAGAGTGTGTGGCAAATGAAAAACTGCTGCATCTGAAGGAGATACTGCAGTATAAGTGGAACAGCACTGGGAAATGTACATTAATCTTTGCCAAGACCATACCTAGGAGCTTTTAATTTTGGCACTGGCTTCCTGAAATTGAAAGTGTTTCATTGTCTGTCCTCCTATCGTTCATCTTGATGAAATCTGCATTGCACCAATTCTACATTTTATAAAATTCATCTTTAAAATAATTAATTATTTGATTATATCCCCTTTTATTTCCAATCTCATCACGTGATATTAATTACTTTAATTGATTCTCCCCCACAACTATCCCTTCTCACCTTTTTCATTGATTAAACCGTGTGATAAAGGTTACTGAACACTATTTGTAGGAACTAAATTGTCAGGTGTTTTATTGTCATATGTCCCAGATAGGACAATGAAATTCTTACTTGCTGCAGCACAACGGAATATGTAAACATAGTACACTGTGAACAATATGATAAACGTGTAGCTGTACCAATTGCTTTATACAGACATTACATGGTTGGTGTACATGCGAGTCTGGTCATCTAACATATTGTCATTGCTGCTGCTGCTGAGCGAGGGGTGGGGGGGGGGCAGAGAGGGGAGGGGGCAGAGAGGGAGGGGGAGCCCGGAGATGAAATCGGGGCCTTAACTGGAGCGGCCGAACTCGCGGTCCTCGGCTCGATGCCCGCCCGCCACCTCGCTCAGGGTCCTCGGGTCGACGCTCTCCGGTGGCCTCCCTCGAGTCCACGTCCGCCGCAGCCTCCCAAGCCCTGGTGCTGCTCTATGGCCTGGGTAGGTGCTGCCTATACCTTCTCCCCCTCAGCATCACTCCCTACCCCTTCCCCCTCCCTACCCCTCTTCCCCCCCCCCCCTCTCTGCCCCCCTTCCTCTCTGCCCCCCTCCCTCTCTAGGGAGTGGTGAGTATTGGGACCTATGGGTGAGTGGTAATTGCGTTCGGGAACCAGCCCTCCCCTGTGGCGCCACGTGCACCCCCCCACCCCTCAAACTCTACCCCCCTCCCTCTCTCAATCCCCCTCCCTCTCTACCCCCTCACCTCTCCCTCTCTACTACCCTCCATCTCTCTACCCCCCTCCCTCCCTCTCTAGCCGCGCCTGCGAATGAATAATATTAAGGGGGGGAAGGTTAGTGTGTGTGTGCGGGGGTGGTTAGTGTGTGTGATGCCGCAGGCTGCCCTCCCGCAACCATGTGTTGAAGGGATGGGACCCAACGGGTCCCCCTTGGTCTAGTATTCTATAAAAATAAAAACGCTTTAAAATACCAAAGAGTTATTTAAATTAATATACGATATAACAGGAGGGACACAATAAGTTGGAGTAACTCAGCGGGACAGAATGTATCTCTGGAGAGAAGGAATGGGTGACCTGAAACGTCACCCATTCCTTCTCTCCAGAGATGCTGCCTGTCCCGTTGAGTTACTCCAGCTTTTTATGTCTATCTTCGGTTAAAACCAGCATCTGCAGTTCCTTCCTACATATAACAGAAGGGTTCAGATTCCAATCGGATACATTTAAATGTTACTTTGGAATTTTGTTTTCTTTCAGCCTTAACTTTGGTTTCTTCTTTAATTAGGCAGCCCGCGTTGGCCGAATAGATGCCTTTGTGCAAAGCTTGGACAAGAACTTCATGGTTCCTGTGGGTGGCGCTATAGTTGCTGGTTTTGATGATATCTTCATACAAGAAATCAGCAAAATGTACCCAGGTAATTACAGTTATAATAATGAGAATTACTGCAAGGCCAGCTTTTATTTATTTCCAGATTGGTTGAGGAAATCCACTTTTGTAAATTCTCGTTAAGGCTCCTTGATCTCAATTTGATTTAGGGCTCTGAACATGGATTAAGTATATAATATATATTCAGAACTCATAAGATTGAGTTCAGAGTTCCTTGAGGAAATACATGTTTTACTGTTGTCTATTCTGATGAAATGAGCAACAACAAGAATACTTAAGTACTATTAAAAATTAATAATAATCATCGTAAATGGAAATGAAAAGGGTTTACGTTATTTTCATGTTGCCATTTAAAATAAAACTTTTAGCTCAGAATAAGTTTACCTTCTTTCCTGTTCCAAAGAACCCTTTGGAAGGCATGTTGGAAATTGTATGATGGAATGGCATTTAAAAAAAAAATTCATAGACATCTTATCAAATGTCCGTTCTGTTCTCCTGCTTTTTTTCTGTAACATCAGTGAGTAGTCCAAAGCAAATGAACAGTTCATTCTATTTTGTTTCTGTGTAGTCTCCACAATAATTATGGAGAGTGATTGGCAGAGCCCCACCCTGCTCTAAATTGTATTCTTATGTTTTAAGTTATGCCTTGAATATTGTACAATGGGCCCAATTATTCTCAAGTTATCCTACTGGTATTGATCCCACAACCATGCCTTTTACAAAAATGCCAGTCCTGATCTCTTAGTGATGTTGCTGCCATGGCTAGATGAGACCGTTTTATACATTTCATATGATTATTTTTTAAAACGTCTATGAAATGCATCTAATTTATGTAATTAATTTTAAATATTAATATTAATGGTTAAAAACCCACGCCTCCACCTAGAACACAAAGTGCTGCAGTAACTTTGTAGGTTTGGTATCTGTTGACAACTTGGATGGGCAACGTTTTGGGTTGGGGACCTTCTTGAGCCTGATGAAGGGTCCTGACCCAAAATGTCACCTATCTATGTTCTACAGAGATGCTGTTTGGCCCACGGTGTTACTCCAGCACTGTGTGTTCTACGCAAGGTTCCAGCATCTGCAGTTCCTTGTGTCTGCTCACCTCCACCTACCTTTGCCATCCGCCTTGGTGACCCATTCAAAGAAATGGTATAAAGCTGAGGGGCCAGATGTGAAGTATATTCCTCAGTTCAAGGTGATGAGGAACAGCTTCCGGATATGGTGCGTAGATCAGATACACCTACATCCAACACCCATGCATTCAATACTTCCACACTGCAGAATACAGATGAGCAGTCTGGATGAAGATAACATCTGGGTCTCTGGCCATCCAGATCAGCTTTAGATCAGCTGACTCTTACTAGAAGATGAATTTTGATTTTTATTGGTCTGGTCTGTGAAGCTTGTTGCCTCTACTGAAGTTCTGGTGATGAATACTTTCTGCCGTGTGCGGACAGGACGCCGATGGACGAGAAGCCGAAGCCAAGAAGCCGAAGCCAAGACACCGAACGGACATGACGTCGAAAAGCCAATATGCCGAACGAACATGATGTCGAACAGACATGATGCCAAACGGACATGACGTCGAAAAGCTGCTTAACGGACATGACGTCGAAAAGCCATGACGCTGAACGGACATGACGCCGAACAGATATGATCTCTATGGGAACGGGATTGGTCCGACACCTTGTCAGTCATCGACAAAGGTCAGCAATTGGTCCAGACCCCCGCGTCCATCACATCACTGGCAGGGGGAGACGGGATGGTGGCGGGGGGGGGGGGGGTGATTGAGCTTGCGTTTATAAAATGGTGACAGTGACTCCAAGCTACTGCGATTGCCACAGAGGCAGTGATGTGATAGACACGGGGGTCTGGACCAATCGCTGACCCTTGTTGATGACTGAAAAGATGTCGGACCAATCCCGTCCCCGGAGACGTACAAGGTGCACAATTTTACTATTTTAAAATGTAACAAGGTACAATTCCTGCAGCAAATATAGATTTTTAAAAGTGTTTCATACCTATTTATCATTTCGGCTTCATGTCCGTTCAGCATCATAAATTTTCAACTTCATGCCCGTTCAACGTCATTTCCTTTCGGCGTCGTGTCTTTTCGGCGTCATGTCCGTTCGGCGTCATGGCCTTTCGACGCGATGTCCGTTCCGCATCTTGGCTTCGGCTTCTCATCCTTCGGCGTCCCGTCCGGGTACCATTTTCTGCATGTTGTTTAGAAGCGGTTAAATTAAGCACAAAAAATATTTCCAATTAATATTCCTAGGCCGAGCTTCAGCTTCACCCTCAGTGGATACTCTCATAACCTTGCTGTCACTTGGTGTGAATGGATACAAGCGCCTCTTGAAAGAGAGAAAGGTGAGTTTATGGTGTCCCAGGACAGATGCCTACGTTGTCATTCCACTCTCTTTGATAACCAATTTGTTATTTCAGTGCCGTATATGGATGATCAACCTGTTATAAATTATTGCTTTTATTTTATTGTTTGCTCTGTTAAGGCATGGTTTCTACATTTGTGCAAATTAGCCAGAAAAAGCAGCCTACCAGAGGACTGGAAGAAATTCAGTCCAGCAGAGGAGGACAAGGGGCTTAATTAGGAAAGGGAAAATAGATTATGAAAGAAAACTGGCAGGGAACATAAAAACTGACTGCAAAAGTTTTTATAGATATGTGAAGAGAAAAAGATTAGTTAAAACAAAGGTAGGTCCCTTGCAGTCAGAAACAGGTGAATTGATCATGGGGAACAAGGACATGGCAGACCAATTGAATAATTACTTTGGTTCTGTCTTCACCAAGGAAGACATAAATAATCTGCCGGAAATAGCAGGGGACCAGGGGTCAAATGAGATGGAGGAGCTGAGTGAAATCCAGGTTAGCCGGGAAGTGGTGTTAGGTAAATTGAATGGATTAAAGGCCGATAAATCCCCAGGGCCAGATAGGCTGCATCCCAGAGTACTTAAGGAAGTAGCCCCAGAAATAGTGGATGCATTAGTGATAATTTTTCAAACCTCTTTAGATTCTGAAGTAGTTCCTGAGGATTGGAGGGTAGCTAATGTAACCCCACTTTTTAAAAAGGGAGGGAGAGAGAAAATGGGTAATTACAGACCAGTTAGTCTAACATCGGTAATGGGGAAACTGCTAGAATCAGTTATTAAAGATGGGATAGCAGCACATTTGGAAAGTGGTGAAATCATTGGACAAAGTCAGCATGGATTTATGAAAGGTAAATCATGTCTGACATAGAAACATAGAAACATAGAAATTAGGTGCAGGAGTAGGCCATTCGGCCCTTCGAGCCATTCAATATGATCATGGCTGATCATCCAACTCAGTATCCCGTACCTGCCTTCTCTCCATACCCTCTGATCCCCTTAGCCACAAGGGCCACATCTAACTCCCTCTTAAATATAGCCAATGAACTGGCCTCGACTACCCTCTGTGGCAGGGAGTTCCAGAGATTCACCACTCTCTGTGTGAAAAAAGTTCTTCTCATCTCAGTTTTAAAGGATTTCCCCCTTATCCTTAAGCTGTGACCCCTTGTCCTGGACTTCCCCAACATCGGGAGCAATCTTCTTGCATCTAGCCTGTCCAACCCCTTAAGAATTTTGTAAGTTTCTATAAGATCCCCTCTCAATCTCCTAAATTCTAGAGAGTATAAACCAAGTCTATCCAGTCTTTCTTCATAAGACAGTCCTGACATCCCAGGAATCAGTCTGGTGAACCTTCTCTGCACTCCCTCTATGGCAATAATGTCCTTCCTCAGATTTGGAGACCAAAACTGTACGCAATACTCCAGGTGTGGTCTCACCAAGACCCTGTACAACTGCAGTAGAACCTCCCTGCTCCTATACTCAAATCCTTTTGCTATGAAAGCTAACATACCATTCGCTTTCTTCACTGCCTGCTGCACCTGCATGCCCACTTTCAATGACTGGTGTACCATGACACCCAGGTCTCGCTGCATCTCCCCTTTTCCTAGTCGGCCACCATTTAGATAATAGTCTGCTTTCCTGTTTTTGCCACCAAAATGGATAACCTCACATTTACAATAATACAATAATACATAATACAAATTTTATTGTCATATGAGCCCCAGTGAGACTCAAACGAAATTTTGTTTCCACAGCCATACAAACAAAAACAATGTCCTACAGACATACACACAATTAAGTTCACACAAACATCCATCACAGTGAACCCACTGTGATGGAAGGCAAAAGTCTTTTCTCTCCCCTGCTCTCCATGTCTCTCCCGATGTCCAAGCCCCAGGCGGGCGATGATAAGTCCCACGGCCATTTTAGGCCGTGCCGGGCGATTTACGGCCCCGCTCCCGGTCTAGAAGTCTCGAAGTTGGAGCCCCCGGCGGGCGCTGTAATGTCCCACGGCCACGAAGCCGTGCCGGGTGATGTACTTCCCCGCTCCGGGTCGTTCCAACCCCGCGACACGGGCTGGAGAAGTCGCGTTGCGGGAGCTCTGGGAAGCGGTCTCTCTATCCCCCCGGACCCGCGAGCTCCCGATGTCCCAGTCCACCGGACCTGCGGCTGCGTTGCTGGAGCCTCCGAGCCCCAGGAGTCGAGTCGCAGCAGCGAGTCACCGCCGCTCCCCACGCGCCGAGGTCGGCCAGCCCCACGATGGTGAGTAGTCCGCACCTCCGCAGTCTCCCGAGCCCCCGGGTCGTTCAGGTTGGCGGCCGCTCCACGGTGCTAGGCCCCAACGACAACGGAGACCCGACAGGGAAAAGGTCGGGTCTCCCGAACAGGGAAGAGATTTCAAACAGTTTCCCCCCCCCCCCCGCCCCCCACATATACACATTTAAAAACCAGTATTAAAAAACACCAAACACTACATTTAACTAGACAAAAAATAAAAAAAAAGACAGACAGGCTGTAGGAGCCGCTGCAACGAGTCGCGCCGCCACCAGGATCCATTATACTGCATCAACATTATACTGCATCTGCCAAACATTTGCCCACTCACCCAGCCTATCCAAGTGACGAATGTTATAGAATTTTTCGAGGATGTAACTAGTAGAGAGGATAAGGGAGAACCAGTGGATGTGTTATATCTGGACTTTCAGAAGGCTTTCGACAAGGTCCCACATAAGAGATTAGTATACAAACTTAAAGCACACAGTATTGGGCGTTCAGTATTGATGTGGATAGAGAACTGGCTGGCAGACAGGAAGCAAAGAGTAGGAGTAAACGGGTCCTTTTCACAATGGCAGGCAGTGACTAGTGGGGTACCGCAAGGCTCAGTGCTGGGACCCCAGCTATTTACAATATATATTAATGATTTGGACGAGGGAATTGAATGCAACATCTCCAAGTTTGCGGATGACACGAAGCTGGGGGGCAGTGGTAGCTGTGAGGAAGATGCTAGGAGGCTGCAAGGTGACTTGGATAGGCTGGGTGAGTGGGCAAATGCATGGCAGATGCAGTATAATGTGGATAAATGTGAGGTTATCCACTTTGGTGGCAAAAACAGGAAAGTAGACTATTATCTGAATGGTGGCCGATTAGGAAAGGGGGAGATGCAACGAGACCTGGGTGTCATAGTACACCAGTCATTGAAAGTAGGCATGCAGGTGCAGCAGGCAGTGAAGAAAGCGAATGGTATGTTAGCATTCATAGCAAAAGGATTTGAGTATAGGAGCAGGGAGGTTCTACTGCAGTTGTACAGGGTCTTGGTGAGACCACACCCGGAGTATTGCGTACAGTTTTGGTCTCCTAATCTGAGGAAAGACATTCTTGCCATAGAGGGAGTACAGAGAAGGTTCACCAGACTGATTCCTGGGATGTCAGGACTTTCATATGAAGAAAGACTGGATAGACTCGGCTTGTACTCGCTAGAATTTAGAAGATTGAGGGGGGATCTTATAGAAACTTACAAAACTCTTAAGGGGTTGGACAGGCTAGATGCAGGAAGATTGTTCCCGATGTTGGGGAAGTCCAGAACAAGGGGTCACAGTTTAAGGATAAGGGGGATATCTTTTAGGACCGAGATGAGGAAAACATTTTTCACACAGAGAGTGGTGAATCTCTGGAATTCTCTGCCACAGAAGGTAGTTGAAGCCAGTTTATTGGCTATATTTAAGAGGGAGGTAGATGTGGCCCTTGTGGCTAAAGGGATCAGGGGGTATGGAGAGAAGGCAGGTACAGGATACTGAGTTGGATGATCAGCCATGATCATATTGAATGGCGGTGCAGGCTCGACGGACCGAATGGCCTACTCCTGCACCTATTTTCTATGTATGTTTTGGGTGATATATTTTGCAAGGATCGACAAGTTATTATTTCATTTTGAGGTTAGAGGTGTACAATATCTGAGGTTCGATCTTTTCCAATGTTGCCCATTAACTGGTTAGTTCAACATCCCTGAGGTGCACTCTGCCTGTCAAAGGAGGCTCCTGAATCCTATTGGGTGGTATTGTGAACCAAGGAGAGCAAGGTGCAGTGAGGCTTCATCTTCCCGAGGATTCCAAGGCGGCACCTCTCCATTGTTTTTTTATCTTTACTGAATGAATTTAAAGTTGAGGGGATCAAATACTACATTTCTGAGTTTGCTGGTGACATAACGTGGCCGTCCGAAGGGGGGGTGCGATGGGTGTGGTCGAACCCCCTTTTTTTGCCCAGAGTTAAAAAAATCCAGAGATAAAAAAAATAAATTGGAGTGCAATCAGTGTTTCCACTTTGAAGAAATTTACACTAAATTCGGGAAATTCTCGTTCCGGCCCACGGGATGATTTGGGAAAAAAATATTTGCAGCCATCCGCGCCTGTGCAGTTGGGGGGAAACTGATGACGCAGTAGCGACGCAAAATGACGCCTTCTCTCCACGCCAGCGCAGTGGGCGGGATCAGATCGCCACCATTTTTACTGCATCGCCTCGACGCCCCGGGCTTAGTTTGGGTGAGTGGAGCTGTGGAATATTGCGTTGCGGGGAGGGGGAATCTGTTTGTTTTATATCGGGGGTGTTAAACTACCTGCGAAGGGTCCAATCCGACCCGCGGGATGATTTGGGAAAAGAAAGGATTGAAGTGGAGAAGGAGGGATTGGGGCGGGAGGAGGGAAGAGGGGGGTGGAGGTGAGAGGGGAGTTCGGTCTACACTCACTGCATCCCTGTGAAAAGTTAGAGATGGTGATTGGATCTGGAAGGGGACCAATACATCTGTAAATAACACTGGAAAGACATCTTTCCATTTGCACAATTGATTTTATTGTATTAATTTTAATATATTAACTAGACTGAGTGGGACCCGTTGGGTCCCATGTTCACACGGGAGGGCTGGTCCCCCAACGCAATATTCCACCTCTCCACCAATTCCAATATTGGTGGCCTGTCGGGGAGGGGCTTTCTGGAGCGCTGGTATGGATGTTGTGGGCTGAAGGGACTGCTCTCCAGAGGGCTAGTATGGACATTGTGGGCCAAATGGATTCTTGGGGTGGCAGCTCAGTCCCTCAAGCCTGATGTGCTGGCAGCTCATTCACGGGCTGGTGGGCTGGCAGTTGACTCACAGCTATTCCTTGAAATTCCATTTCAAGCGCGGTGCAAGGCAACCAAATTCAAATCCATTTTCCTATCATTTCAAGCAGGGTGCAAGGCCACCAAATTCAGGTGCAGTTTGCTACCACTTCAAGCAGGGTGCAAGGCCACCGAATTCAAGTGCAGTTTCCGACCACTTCAAGCAGGGTGCAAGGCCATCAAATTCAAGTGCAGTTTCATACCACTTCAAGCAGGGTATGCAAGGCCACCAAATTCAAATGCAGTTTCATACCACCAAGCAGGGTGCAAGGCCACCAAATTCAAGTGCAGTTTCATACCACTTCAAGCAGGGTGCAAGGCCACCAAATTCAAATGCAGTTTCATACCATTTCAAGCAGGGTGAAACCACCATAAAACCACTCAAAATACCACACTCACAATTCAGTAGACATTCAGTGTGTTCAGTTGATTCACAGCTCAGACGGAGTCGTGACCTCTCCCTCCCCCATCATGCAGAGACTGAGCCACACCCACACTTCCGGATTTTATAATCCCTCCCGCCTCTCACCGGAAATGGTGTGGCCTTCATGGCGTGATTGACAAGAGAGAGATTCTCAACATTTTTTAAACACTAATAACACTCATATTTTTCATTGATGGGAAGAATCCTCTGCACCTGATGAGCAGAGGGGGACTGAGCAAGATGGCCAAAAATCACAGCCATAAGTGGTGGCGTTTTATTTAAAATCAATATACAGTGCAAACAGGAAATTGTCAAGTTTAGACCACCAACCATTTGCAGTGCTTTTTACTTCAATCCAAACCCCCACCAACCATTTGCAGTGCTTTTTACTTCAACCCAATCCCCCACCAACCATTTGCAGTGCTTTTTACTTCAACCCAAACCCCCACCAACCATTTGCAGTGCTTTTTACTTCAACCCAAAATGCCACCAACCATTTGCAGTGCTTTTTACCTCAACCCAAACCCCCACCAACCATTTGCAGTGCTTTTTACTTCAACCCAAAACGCCACCAACCATTTGCAGTCTTTTTACTTCAACCCAAGCCCCACCAACCATTTGCAATGCTTTTACTTCAACTCAAGCCCCACCAACCATTTGCAGTGCTTTTACTTCAACCCAACCACATTTTTATTTTCAAACCACTTTAAGGGCACTCAAGGTCAGTAAAACCACACTCACAGTGTAGTAGACATGAGTTCAGTGTTATTCACAGCTCAGACTGAGAGACGTGACTCTCTCACTTCCCCCATCTTGCAAAGACTGACTGAGGCACAACATTTCCGGGTTGTATAGTCCCTCCCCCTCCCACCAGCAGGGGCGGCAGAGAGAATGTCAACATTTTAAAAACATTAATAACTTTTTTATGTTTCATCGATGGGAAAAATCCTCTTGTCCTGCGCAGCGGAGGGGGACTCTGAGTAAGCTGGTCAAAAATCACAGCCGTTTTTTCTAAAATCATGAAACAGAAAAACAGGAAGTGGTCAAGATCTTACTTTTAGTAATATAGATGTTTAAAATCCATGCATTGAAGGAAGAATATTTTACAGCCCATCTGTGGTCCCTAACCCCAACCGGTCTTCACCCGCAGGACAGCATACGTCAGTGTGTTACAGGGCGCACAACATGATGAGACACCCAGATGTCGCCCCTGGATTTTGAACATTCCAAAATCCAGGGGCGACAGGGAGTCTCCGTGCGTCAATACATGCCAAGCATCACGCTGCGTCATGACCCGACCACGACGTGACAACCACTTTTCAGGCTGTCGCCGAAAATGTCGCTCATGTGGGACAGTCCTTTCATGCTGCGAAACTTGAGGACAATGTTTTCGAAGTCGGCGTCAGCGGCAAACTTAATCCTGGCCAGGTTCTCGATCACCTCGACCTCGGGTCCACAGTGCTCGAAGGAACTGTCCAAGCCCGAGCAGGCTCGGGAGAAGCGGCAGCTGAGGTCGGTGTGCGAGGGCCGTAATCCGCCTTCACCAACCCGCCGCTTGAGCGGCTCCTTGGGGCGACCGGCTGCTGCTTCTCGTGGCGCAGCTGGCACGGTTACTTGTGCACCCTGGGATGCTGCTGGCGTGGCGACTGGTGCTTCCTGGGATCCTACTGGAGTGGTTACTTGTGCACCCTTGGGTGCTGCTGGTGTAGTTACTTGTTCACCATGGGGTGTTGCTGGCGAGGGTGCTGTTTCTCCCTGGAGTGCTGCTGGTGTGGTTACTTGTGCACCCTGGGGTTCTGCAACCTCTGTACCCGCTGCTAATTCTCCCCCTTCCAACATTGCTGCTCCCGTTGCCGGCCCCTGCTGCTTGTCGCCCCGGCCGTTAGAGCCGGGCAGCAGCCGCCGTTCCCCGCACGAACTCGCACTTCTGCCGGTACATGACCAGCGAGTCGGGCTTGAGCTGCCTCTTGGAGCTGGAGCGACGCACAATGTCAGGCGGAAGCCCCAGCTGCCCGCTGTGCTGGGGGCTGCCGGAGGCCATGTAAGTCTTCGTGTTGCTGCTGGCCTCGCTGCCGCCGCTGCTGCCTTCCTCAGAGGCAGAGCTGTCCAAACCATTGGGCTCCACTTTGCACCCCCTCGCCGTCTGGCTCTTCAAGTACTTGGCCTTGTTGACATCCAGTCTATCCACGGCACTCTGCCTGTCCCCCTCCATTTGACTGTGGAGGTAGCCCGGACCTTTGGTCAGGAGCCTGAGCAGCAGAGAGACGCTCACCTCGGGCAGCATGCTTACAGTGGGCGCGATCTCGCTCGGCATGTTGTTGGCTGGATCAAAATCCAGCCAACGAGGACAAACACGTTTTCACATCAGCGAAGAAGCAAAGACCAGGACTTCCATGAGCAATGACAGGCTGTCTCAAATCGCATTAATCCACATTCACTTTGACTTTGCCCATAACTAGGTCAAAGTGGTGACTAGGTTTGTGCAGTTACATTTTGGAAAATGGAACTGGAAAACATGAATCATGGCTAAATGGCAATATATGGCGGCCTGCCACGAGTGTCCGTCGCCTGCATCACTACACCAGGACTTCCATGAGCAATGACAGGCTGTCTGCACTCGCCTTAATGCACATTCACTATGACTTTGCCCATGACTTGGACAAAGTGATGACTAGGTTTGCACAATTACATTCTCGGAAAATTGAACTGGAAAATGTGATTTATGTCTGCCAAGAGTATTGCCAAAGTCTGTGAGAGGAACCCTGAACTGTCTGTTAATCCCCTCACACTTTGGGAGCCCAAACAGGGCACTGCAAGAGAGGTAAAGGTCGGGCCACCTACATCAGTGTACTAGCTGCGGAATCTCACAGACCTTGGACAGTGTAAACAAACTGAGGACTGCCATTAAAGATAAAGTCACACTTTGGAAGACCAAACAGGGCACTGCAAGAAGAGGTAGAAGTAGGGCCACCTACATCAGTGTACTGCGGAACGACACATGCTTTGACAAACTGAGGACTGCCATGCTAGATAAACTGGTCTGAGGTGCTATATTCGTGGAACCAGGGATGGCATATAGGCTAAGGCCAATTAATCCCCTTGCATTAGTAGAAGTAGTGGTAAATGGCAATATACATTCAGGAGCACCTGAATGATATTGCAGCATCATGCCTAAGTGCTAAGTGACAGTGAACTAAGAACTCATTGCAGTCATGCTAGTCAGCATGGCTCAACAATAGTAACACTGGGTGATTTTTAAAAATTGTACATACCATGCTACTCACCTTTATGTGACATTTACCAGGAGCACCTGAATGATTATGCAGCATCATGCCAGCATGTTTGATTGTTTGGTAAACTATATGATGAATTGTGAAATTTATGTTATGTTATATATTTTTATATGTTATGGAATCAAAATCAAGAATTATAAATTCACTTTTCAAAATTGGTTTCACAATTCAGTAGTACTGATTTTCATTATTCCATACTGATATTTGAGAATACATGAGGTTGCATCAAAATACTGATTTTCAAAAATCCAGTTTCTGTGTAGTACGTTCTATTGCATTTATGTGAGAAATACCGATTTCCCCAACAAAATACAGATTTTCAGCCATCAAAATATGAAACTTGGCAGCTGCAATTATTCACAATCACATTATGTTTGAGAATTCAAAATGTGATTTGTGATCTTGTTTATGAGTCGTCATGGAACTAGAATTTGTTATAATAGTATGACAGTAAAATAGGAGTTTGAAAGTGGTCAAAATAATGTAAATGCACCATTTAGTTTGCCTTCAATTTTCATGATGCAAATTGTATTCACATCACTATTCCATGTTGAAATTGATGTGATGTGTTGTTAGGTCAGGAGGACCATTAAAGGTGCACTGCACACACTAACACAGTCTAACAGTAACAGGCAATCAAATCAACAGACAAAACATTTGCTAAAAAAAGGTTTTCTTTACTGCAAAAACGTACAGTATTTTATTTGCCGCTTTTGCATGCTCCTTTATAACATTTTACATAATATTTTACAACAGTACAACTTGATTATTAAAACAAGGACAATTCTTGATTTAAAATAATGTGTACAACAATGACCCCAATCATCCCATTCCACCCACTCATTGCTCTTGACTCAACCAAAATTATTCCTGAAATATTGGTCATAAATTTGGTACAAAATGCTCCAAAATAAGGCTCAGAATGCACCAGAGAGCATCTAAAACCCCAGAGCTTCCAGGGCCCTTAAGTGGGCACTGGACCCCAGCTGCTTTACACATAGTCACCTCATTTCAGGGCACCATAATGTTTGGGACACAGTAATGTCATGTAAATGAAAGTAGTCACGTTTAATATTTCGTTGCATATTCTTTGCATGCAATGACGACTTGAAGTCTGCGATTCATGGACATCGCCAGTTGCTCTGTGTCTTCTCTGGTGATGTTCTGCCAGGTCTGTATTGCAGCCATCTTTAGCTTATGCTTGTTTTGGGGGCTCGCCCCCTTCAGTTTTCTCTTCAGCATTGGGTTCAGATCGAGTGATTGACTTGGCCACTCAAGAATTTACCATTTTTAGCTTTGTAAAACTCATTTGTAGCTTTAGCAGTATGTTTGGGATCATTGTCTTGCTGTAGAATGAACTGCCGGCCAATGTGTTTTGAGGCATTTGTTTAAACTTGAGCAGATAGGATGTGTCAAAGCACTTCAGAATTAATTATGCTACTACCATCAGCAGTTGTGTCATCAATGAAGATAAGTGAGCCAGTACCTTCAACAACCATACATGCCCAGGCAATACCACCCCCACCACCGTGTTTCACAGATGAGGTGGTATGCTTTGGATCTTGGGCAGTTCCTTCTCTCCTCCATACTTTGCTCTTGCCACCACTCTGATACAAGTTAATTTTAATTCCATTTGTCCACAAGTCCTTTCTGCAGAACTGCAGTTGCTCTTTTAAGTACTTCTTGGTAAACTGTAACCCTGCCATCCTATTTTTGCGGCTAACCAGTGGTTAGCGTCTTGCAGTGTAGCCTCTGTATTTCTGTTCATGAAGTCTTCTGAGGACAGTGGTCATTGACAAATCCACACCTGACTCCTTAAGAGTGTTTCTGATCTGACAGACAGGTGTTTGGGGATTTTTCTTTATTTAAGAGAGAATTCTTCTGTCATCAGCTGTGGAGGTCTTCCTTGGCCTGCCAGTCCTTTTGCGATTAGTAAGCTCACCAGTGCTCTCTTTCTTCTTAATGATGTTTCAAACTGTTGATTTTGGTAAGCCTAAGGTTTAGCTGATGTCTCTAACAGTTTTATCCTTGTTTCTCAGTCTCATAATGGCTTCTTTGACTTTCATTGGCACAACTTTGGTCCTCATGTTGATAAACAGCAATAAAAGTTTCCAAAGGTGATGGAAAGACTGGAGTAAAGACTAGGTTCAGAGGGCTCTCATATCTGCATTAAGGAGGCAATTATTACACACCTGAGCAATTACAAACACCTGTGTAGCCATGTGTGCAAGCATTCAGGTGAGTCGGGATATGGGGAGAAGGAAGGACGAGGTACTGATTGTGGATGATCAGCCATGATCACATTGAATGGCGGTGCTGGCTCGAAGGGCCGAATAGCCTACTCCTGCACCTATTGTCTATTGTCTATTGCCCTGAAATGGGGGGACTATGTATAAACACTGCTGTAATTTCTACATGGTGAAACGAAAATGTATAAAAATTGCCTTTATTAAAATCTGACAATGTGCACTTTAACCACGTGATTTTGTTTCTATTACAAATCTCAAATTGTGGAGTACAGAGGCAAATAAATAAATGATGGGCATTTGTCCCAAACATTATGGAGGGCACTGTACATATAATCATTGAGGAAAGCCATGACAAGGATGTTTGCATGCTTACATTCCTTACCTATTTTTCTTGCGTAGGAGGGTCAAAGGGTCTTTCCTCTATTCCTGAGATGAGAAAATTAAGCGTTGCATTGCCGTATAAACAAAATTTGACTGCATTATATTTTGTCAACTGTCTCTGTTATTAGCAGTGAAAAGCAGAAGTTGAAAACTTAGCCAGAACAACAACAGAGATTTTCCCGTCATGAATTGATTAATTGATAACAATTCAGATATCCATAGCTAGATTGTGAGGAAATTAGATCATAAGAATTATTCCTTTCCTTTTTCAAGAATATAATCTAGGTACACATGTAACGTTTGTTTCCAGAATGGTATTTCACATTCGGATGAACAGGCAGATTTGCAATAGATACAGAGGATTTACTGCATTAAAATGTCAGATTAGTCATCCAATAAATCTTCCTTTAAATTCTGTGTTTGCATTTGTTTACTTTTGCAGGAAATATATGAGCAGATTTTTCAGTTATATTCAGAAATTATTTTGAAATGCTAATTTGGTTATATAGTTATCAAATTGCTATGGGTCTAGCATTTGATTTTACTTCGGAGTCACGTGAGTGACTACGTGAAGAAGGCCCGTTCAGCCGCACGTGCGTCATTACGTCAGACGCATTGGTGCAGGACGACCGGTTGGGGCAACAGCTCCCCAGCCCGGTAAGTTTAAAGACAAGGTAAGCTGGTTTTTCTTACCTGTTTTATTCCCTGCAGGAACCTCTTGTTCCAGAGGTTTCCTGCCGGAGGATTCGTGAGGCCCGACGAGGGAACCAGCTATGGGCTGTGGGGAAACCTCGGTTCTTGCCGGCAAGCGCGGGTAGCTGGGTTGTCGGGTTTCACGAAGTCGGTCGCTGACGGGTGGTCAGTGGCTTACAGGCGCTCTGGGTGCTGGGAGGGGTTCCCTCCGATAGGCACAGAAACGCTGGGGATCCCAGGGAAGGGACCTCCAGTAGGCCGGGTGCGAGAGGGCATTTTCCCTCTGATATAATTATTTATTCTGGGACCGCCAGTAGAGCGGGAGTCGGGAGGGGGTTCTCCTCCGACAATATGAATATTTATGCTGGGGTTTCCCGTGGAGGGGACCGCCAGCAGGCTGGGTGCCGGGAGGGGGTTTCTCCTCCGACAATAAAATTTATGCGGGGGTGTCCCGAGGAAGGGGATTTCCAGTAGGCCGTGAGGGCTTTCCCCCCGATACGAGTAGATCTGGAGTCGGGAAGGGGTTTCCCCTCCGACAATATAGAGGGCTTTTCCCTCCGATATGAAAGTTAATCCTGGGGTTCCCGTGGAGGGGACCTCCAGTAGGATGGGATATAAATATATATGCCGGGTGTCGGAAGGTTTTTTCCCGATATACATATAGAGGCTGGGGTTCCCGGGTAGGGGAATCCAGTAATTATGCGGGTTTCAGACCGCAGGGGTCCCCAGGAAAGGGGTTAAACGGACCGGAACGGTCAGCCCTGGGGACGGTAGGGGTTTTCCCTCCGGTAATATACAAGGGTGCTGGGATTCCCGGGGGAGTGGAAATCCACCAGCTATGCGGTGCCCAGACCGCAGAGGTCCCCAAGATATGGGGGAAATCGACCCAAGTGGTCAGTCCTGGTGCCGGGAGGGTTCCTTTCCGGTAAAAATAAATAATGTGGAAGTTCAGGAGATATGGCAGTGTTGGGCAGATGGGGAGCCCTTGCCAGCAGTGCCTTGTAACAGGGCTGCATAATGGGGATGCCGAATATATGGCAGTGCCGACTTATTGCTCTAAGCCGTGTCAGCAGCACCTTGTATAAATGTATGGCAGCAGCACCTGGAGAAGGGCTGCAATGATGTCTCCCTCATGGAGGAGGTGAGCTTACTGGGGTATTTTCTGACCCTGAAGGGTGGACCTGTTGGAGAGGTCATGCCAGCAGCGCCTTGTATTAGGGCTGCTTAATGTCTCCCTTATGGAAGAGGAGAACATGCCGGGTCAGTGTAATCTGATGCGGAGGCTGAGAGTATAGCGTGGAGCATACCTCAAGGAATGAAGGGCACATGTCAGAGGTACGATTCTGGCAGCAAGGTTGCCATTACAACAATGCAGTGAACACCGCTATCAGGATATCGCTATTAGAGCCACCCGCCAAATATTCTATTCAGGTGAGACATATTCCACAGGCAAAACCTGAAGGGCGAAGCACATAGTTTAGGGGGAAAACGCACCCCACGGCTTCATCGGCAGGAAGCAGTTCACTGAAGCTGGTAGCAGCATTAAGCTGACCAGAGTTACTCTGGAACTAAGTGACCACGAACAAGTTGGTAAGATTTACAATTGGTTGGGCAACACACAAATAACTGAGACATTGTCATCTACTCAGAGGCATTTTAACCAGGTAACTGGACAATACTTGTATTCCAAGAAGGTTGGAATTTGTCCAGAAGAGTGTTTAGCCAGGTCCAGTATTTTTAGCCAGGTTGCCTTCGAGACAGGCTCGGAGATATGGGGAATTGTCTTTCAAGGCAAGGTCAGAATTATGGCAAGAGTTGTCTTGGGACATGTGAGAATTATCAGAACCGGGCCAGAGTTCTTGTCAGGGCAGACTCGAAATGATGGCAGGTGTGGCCTGTTCATTAAGAAAGAAGGGTGATCAAACTGATTTCCTAGGGGTTTTTCCATGTACAATGATCATCAGAGATGTTTGAAGGCATTGTTATGATGAGGCAAGTTAACAGTATGATAACAATAAATCATTCAAAGGACTACACAGAATTCAAAAACAATTGTGATGTATTGTCTGGATTATATTTTGATGCTCTATTTGACTAAAATCCACTCAGTTTCAAGCTAATTGAGGAATTGGTTTCTCCTATCCAGTACATTAGAAACATAGAAATTAGGTGCAGGAGTAGGCCATTCGGCCCTTCGAGCCTGCACCGCCATTCAATATGATCATGGCTGATCATCCAACTCAGTATCCCGTACCTGCCTTCTCTCCGTACCTGCCTTCTCTCCATACCCTCTGATCCCCTTAGCCACAAGGGCCACATCTAACTCCCTCTTAAATATAGCCAATGAACTGGCCTCGACTACCCTCTGTACCCTTAGGTTGTTATCAAATGGATAGTTGCCATTTGACTCTGCCCTGGGCAATAGATTGCAATCAATAGAACCCTGGAACAGCCTTGTGGTTATAAAGGAGTTCCTATTCATTAGATTAACTGACAATGTAATAGATGTGATGCAGCTGTGCATTTGGGAGAACTGACAGCATGCTTAATGACAAACAATAAGGGTCATGAAGATCATTGATAATACAAATTGCTATTGCCAGCTGAAGCTAAGAAAGCCACTATGATGGACAAACAGTATTCAGTATTGCTCCAGTAGTTGATCAATAAATATGTCATTATATTGCAAAAAAGATGCTATGGCTTAAGGTGGGAACATGCGAATGTCATCTCTAGTTGAGGTGCAGGAGATTTGTAATGAGTTATTAACTCTTCAGTATTGGTATCAACTATCTATAGACCCTGTGCATTATGGGTTAAAGAGTGATTGAGTGAATATGTATTAGGGCATGCTCAACTTCATGTTGATACACTAAGATGTGGCATATGATAAGCACGAGGGTGCAATCAGGAAAAAGATCCTGTAAAAGGTACATAATCTAATTTGTCACTGGAGTATCATTAAGTACAGATCAATGACAACACAGAATGGGTGTTGGACCACACCGAATATAGATATATTGTTTTCATGCTAATTAAAGGTTGTAAAATGTGTGGCATAACAGTGGTGAAAGATACATTCTCGCTACAAGCATGAGGAATGGTCTTTTATGTCTTCCTCCAAATTTGCTTTATGAGTCGGGTCCTGGAATAGTCATCAAGAGTCACTTTAGGTTCCAGCTGTGGAATTGGCCTATGCAGTTTGATTCCCGATTTGTCGGGAATAATAATAATGCAACATTATATGGTTATTTAAACGTAATTTGCTGGTCCAGCCTGCGGCTTGAAAGATCAGCCGTTGCATGATAAAATCAATATATGTTCTACAGATTCTCAATAGATTGCTTACGGCTTGGGTTTGTCATGCCTATTTTTGTATGTATTCACAGTGCTGGAATGGTACCAAAAAGCGGTATTTTGCTGCTTCAGGAGATGGGAAGCGTTTGTTTAATGCTCATGTTAGATTTTAAAATGGTACAGATTTTGAGTTATTGCAGTTCATTTAAATGGTCTTTAACAATATTGAATTATAGGATCATTAACTGTGCCAAGGGGCTTTCCATCAGACTAACTGCAGCTAACGAGGTCTAAGTTGTTAGGTTCACCTCGGATATCGAGTTAGTAAAGGATATCTGTTACACAGGTTTCCCAGGACAAGTACAATGCAGTATGGGAGATTGACATTGTGTAACACTATTTGAACCAGGGGGTTCCAGCTACATTCTTAGCTTTGATCGGACCTCATTAGGTAGTTATCCTCCTGACGCTGGTTAGCGCAACAGGTCACTCGCTACATTATTGTGACAGGAGAGGATGATTACATCTGCAAATATATGCATAGTATTTTATGCTATAATTAATTTAAGCAGAGCAGTAGGGGTGTCAGGTCTTAAAATAACTCAAGACATACCCAGGGATTTCTCGTTATGTGGGGACACACATATACAACAATACGTCAAGGTCACCAAGAGCCTTTGAGACTCTGAGCTAACTATGATTGTTAGTTACAAAAGACGTTATAAGAACCTATCTGCTCAGATCTTGTCAGGTGTTAAAACGGAGTTGAGGTATGCAGGAGTAGATACTGATCTGAATCTCGCTCCATCAGGGCTGCTATAACAGCAGCAGCAAGGGTTAATTATGTTCCGCTGGACCACATCATAACGGCTGTAGTGTGGTCAAACAAACAATATTTCAAACATGTTATAATAACCCGTTGCCAGACCAGAGGTATTCTCAATTTATTTTATGTTCTGTTATAGGTTCCATCCGGATGAGAGATGTGATTATTGTTATTGGTTATTTAACAGCATCAGCATGTTTAAATCTATGTCATGACTGTATGCATTATGAATATTTTCCCTCTTGTCAATGAGGTAGTTGTGGTTGTGTAGACTTGTTTTCTCTCGGCATGAAATCACAGAGCTTTGAAATCTTCACGTAGTCACTCACGTGACTCCGAAGTAAAATAGTAAGATTAAACAAGAACTTACCAGTTTGAAGTTTGATCTTTATTTTATGAGGAGTTACGATGAGGGTATACGTGCCCTCCGCTCCCAGCCCTCGTTAAGGTCATCTGGTAGTTCTAGCCTTCTTTCATCTTACTATCATACTTCAGTCACTGTTATTATTATCTGGGGGAGAGGGGTCAGTCTCAGTCTACCTCACGGCAGAAGGGGAAGAGTTGTACAGTTTGATAGCCACGGGGAAGAAGGATCTCCTGTGGCGGTCTGTCCTACATCTTGATGGAACCAGTCTGTTGCTGAAGGTACTTCTCATGTTGACCAGTGTGTCATGGAGGGGGTGAGCTGTATTGTTCAGGATGATCTGCAGTTTGAGGAGCATCCTCACCTCCAAGACCACCTCCGATTAATCCAACTCCGTCCCCAGGATGGAGCCAGCCTTCCTGATGAGTTTGTTGATCCTATTAACGTCCACAGCCTTCGCCATGCTGCCCCAGCACACGACAGCGTAGATGACACTGGCTACCCCCAGTTGGTAGAACATCTGCAGCATCTTACTGCAGACATTGAAGGACAGTATAGTCTCAAAATGTACAGCCGGCTCTGTCCCTTCTTGTACGGAGCCTCAGTGTTCCTGGACCAGTCCAGTTTACTGTCCACGTACCCTCCAAGGTATTTGTACTCCCTGGCAAACTGCACATCCACACCATTGATGGAGACAGGGGACAAGGGTGTTCCTCTCCTCCTAAAGTCCACCACTAACTCCTTAGTTTTGTCGGTGTTGAGCTGCAAGTGTTTCAGCCCACACCACTCAACAAAGTCGTAGACTACACCTCTGTATTCAGCTTCTCTTCCCTCACTGATGCAGCCCACAATTGCAGAAACAGGACGTACCAACCAGCGATCCTCACACATTAACACTACGGACAATTTAAAAAAACATTTTACATTGATACCATGCCAATTAACCTCCAAACCTTTATGTCTTTGGAGTGTGGGAGGAAACCGAAGTTCTCAGAGAAGACCCACGGAGGTCTTGGGGAGAACATCTCTGTACAGTCAGCACCCGTAGCCAGGATCAAACCCAGGCCTCTGGCGCTGTAAGGCAGCAACTAAACCACTGCACCACCGTGCCACCCTCAGAGCTGCATTACCGAGACTTGCTGAACCAAGATAGATATAAAGATGGTGCCTTCATGAGATGAGCAACAGAGAACGGAAGAAAATTAGCAAAAGAATGAGGGAGACATCGTACAATTGTTGTTATTTGAGTTAAATAGCAAATTTGTTTTATGATTCCCGGCCAGTTTTAAAATTGAAATGCTGATGTCACAAATTCAGTGCTGATTCCACAACTTAAATGGATGATTTGCATTTAATCGATCTAAAGTAATTTTATCCCAATTTCCCCAGGCAGTACTAATCTAGCCACCTCACCTTGTTAATAACCAATTGATTCTTAATTTCTGTCATAAAAGTGTATGTCAAAAGCTACCAGAGACCATTAAATCACTGGCCAATGTCGAAGCTTCAGTTTAGTTTACCGAGGTACAGTGAAAAGCTGTAAAGAGAGTGATATTTTCCCAGCATTCTCTTATAGGTCTTGGCCTGCATCACTAATGTTCTGTGGTCACTATCTGTAGGAAAAGATAAGATGAAAAATCCAAAGGGAAACAAGGAGAAATAATAATTATTTGGTTCATGTTTCATGAGAAGGACCGATAATTGGAGTTTAAAGAGATTTTCATAGACTTATTGCTGGTGAATTGTCTCATGTTTTTTTTTAATACATAGAATACATAATGGTTTGTATGATGCAGATAATCTTTTATTCAACAAGATAAAGAAATGACAGTTACAACAAAAAAGATTAATGCAGTGGAAAGTTTGTTGATTAATGGCAGCTGTCACAGCACTGCTGCATTCATACAGTATCCCTGACTGAGCTGTGATGGTGGGCCGATGGAAAACCTGGATGCTAAAGCTGCACAATAAATTCCTGCATATGTACAAGCTGGGCCGCGTTGGTCTGCCAAAGATACAGAAAAGCTTGGATTAAAGTCCAAGTGCCTTGTGACTTCGCAAATGAGAAGCCAACTAATTATTCCACACAGCAGGGTGATCCGTATTCTTTCACGATACATCCTAAATTCATTTAAACAATAAATCTGCATTGATGATAAATGAGCAGAGTTAATTTTCAGCCATGATCATATTGAAAGGCCGAATGGCCTACTCCTGCACCTATTTTCTATGTTTTCTATTATTTTTATTTCTAGATTCGGAATTGAATAACAGATTTTATATATATATGTGTATATATATATATATATATATATACACACACACACACACACACACACACACATATATATATATGTTCTGCTGCAGTACAATTACTCCTTCACCATGGCCATGAACGGCAAAGGCATTTTTCCCTAATTATACAATGACTAGATTGAGCTCAGTATTTGTTCATCTCTCTCTTGTTAAACTTTTTAAAACATGAAACAACAACCTCCAGAACTCATCAACAACCTAAAAGATATATATATATATATATATGCACACCTCTCCCCCCCTTTCTCTCTCCCCCCCTCTCTCTCCCCCCTCTCTCTCTCTCTCCCCGTCCCTCCCCCCCCCCCTCTCTCTCCCCCCCCCCCTCTCTCTCCCCCCCCCCCTCTCTCTCCCCCCCTCGCTCTCTCCCCCCTAATGTCCTGCTAATGAAAAAGGAAGCATTTTACTTCACTTCCCTCCATTTACTAATGATTACCCCTCTCACTTTGGTTTGGAAACCTGGCTAAAGAAAACAGTGGGCCATGTTTAAGTCAACTGGCCATACTTAAGAACCTAGAGTTTCTGCTATCCTGAAAATATCCAAATTAATAAATATCTTTTCAGCATTAGAAGAGCAGGAAATTACAAAGTGCCTTGTAACTTCAGTCAGCTGAAGATATTATTTGATTTTCATCACTATCTTTTTGCATTACTTGCCAGCAGGAAGGATTTCAACCGGTTCCTGTTTATATCGACATTTTTTAATCTGTTCTTTTAGATGCTCATTTACAATTTCTGTATAATTAAACAACTGTGCACATCTTTCAGCTTAACTCATTGAAAAATTAACTCTGGAAACCTTTTATTTGGCACAAGATGCTGAATTTGGCAATCTTGAATGGTGATTAAAATATCACGGAACATACTGTATGTCCTAACATACAACTGACAATGGATAATAGAAGATATATTTCTGTAAACTAAATCCAAAGATTTTTGCATGTCTATTTACTCTTACTGCTTTGCAAGCTTGTTTCTTTTTATTGAACAGAGGATTTTCTTTTGTTTGTCTTGCATTTTGGTATAATTAGTATTCAGTAAAGTCTTTGTCCTTAATAAACAATCATCTTTGTCCTATTTAAAGGAGATCAATTCAGATTGACTTGAGGACGGATCCTATTAAGATAAACTGGCACAATTAGATTAATTTTCTAAGACTCATTAAATGTTCATTAACGACGTCATTTACACAGATGTCCTGTAGTCAGACAGTCACCATTCTTTATTTAGAATTCATGGCGATTTAATAGTGTGGAAACGATAAACTGTTGCAATGAAATGCATATTTATTAAAAAAATAATTACCGGTTTCTGAATTACAGTGTAGAACATACACTGTCGGAAATGCACTGCAAAGAATGAACGAAAATATGATTGATTAAGTTATTTTAATATTATGGGCAAGGAGTCGAATCTATTTATAGAAATAATTACTGCTACTAAGAACCAAAATTCAGTGAACAACTGTTACCAAAGTTTTGGTTTTTAATATTCTCGGAATGTGACGGGGATAGTTGAGCGACCAGTTTATATTGCTGGTTATGAAAGTTGCTAGGCCAATGTAAATTGTAAGACAGTAGAAGGTTGATGTAATGACCTGCAGTTAAGTTTGTTGGCCAACTAAGATACAAAGTTGAGTATAAGGGTTCAAAGGGTAATTTATTGTCACATGTGCCAATTAAAGGGCCTGTCCCACTTGGGAGTCATTTATGCGTCATACAGATGGCGTGTGAAAATTTTGTACATCCCAAAATCCTGGGGCGCCACGTGCAATCGCGCGTCACTGCCTATGTCACCATGCACGCGTAATGCGCACCATGCGCACATCACGTGAATTATGTTGCGTAAATTACGCGCAAATGACGCACAAGCGGGACAGACCCTTAAGTTACAGTGATATTCGATTTACCATACAAAAAAAAAGCAACAAGACACAACCAAAGATCCTATAGCGGAGCAAGATAGGCTACTCCTGCGAAATGCAATAGACTGACGTGTAGTACGCTATGGAGGGGATCATGGGCATTTTTCCACGCCCATTTTAGTAACCTGAGCCTACCTGACCCGACCCGACTCGCAGTGTAATCAATGTTGTGGGGCAACAGTTTGTGTGGGTTAGATTCATAATTCTGTCAGTTCATACTTCTTGTCAACAATAAAATTTGATTCTGGTAATTGTCTTTTTTAATGTTTTTTAAATCATTTTTTTAAAAATGGTTCACAAGCAGTGTTTGAGTTGATTTTGTAGTAACCGGAACCGACCCGACTCGCAGGGTGATTGACATTGCGGGGGAAGTTTTTGTGCGTGATATAGGGTTAGATTCATAATTCTGTTAGTTCATAATTCTGTTAATTCTTGTTAAAGAATAAAATGTTTATAAACACACATACATGAAAATTATATAAATGTATATAATCATATAACACACACAATTATATTTCTTCTGATCCAATAATGAACTTTATTTCAGACTAGACAAGGGACATTAAATAAGAAACATTGTAAATAAGAAACATTGTAAACCTCCCCGCAACTTCACACACACTAGGCCTTATCTCCCCCCCCCCCCGGCACTCCCTCGCCTGCCCCCTCACTACAATGTCTCCCCCCCTCCTATGCCCCTCTCCCCGCTGCCCCGCACTCTCTCTCCCCGCTGCCCCGGGCCCCGCACTCCTTCTCCCCGCTGCCCCGGGCCCCGCACTCTCCCCGCTGCCCCGGGCCGCGCACTCCTTCTCCCCGCTGCACCGGGCCCCGCACTCCCTCTCCCCGCTGCCCCGGGCCCCGCACTCTCTCTCCCCGCTGCCCCGGGCCCCGCACTCCCTCTCCCCGCTGCCCCGGGCCCCGCACTCTCTCTCCCCGCTGCCCCGGGCCCCGCACTCCTTCTCCCCGCTGCCCCGGGCCCCGCACTCCTTCTCCCCGCTGCGGATCCAATCTTTGGCCGGAAGCAAGAGGGCGGAGCAAAATGGCGGAACAAGATGGCGGAACAAGATGGCGGGGGCAGGTTGCTAAAATGGGTCATAAAATCACCCATGAATCCGCCCATGAGCGTACTACACGTTTGCGTGAGAGTAATCCATCTTGCTCCGCTATAGGATCTTTGGACACAACTACATAAATGTTAACATAAACATTCACCACAGCGGATTCCCCACATTCCTCACTGATGGAAGGCAATAAAGTCTAATCTTCTTTCCTCCTTAATCTCCCGCGGACGGGGCAGTCGTACCACCTGCAGTCGGGGCGATCGAAGCTCCCGCAGCCGGCGATCGAAGCTCCTGCATTGGGGGCGGTCGAAGCTCTTGCGGCGTGGAGCTCCAAAAGTCGGTCCCTAACCAAGGACCGCCAGATCCACGGTGTTAGGTCGCAGTGCGGACGGAGATATGATACGGAAAAAAATCGCATCTCCGTCGAGGTACAAGATTTAAAAAAGTTTAAATGAGTTTCCCCAATCCCCACCGCCCACATAAAACAAAACTAAAGATATACTAAAGCATCAATTTAACACATACTAAAAAACAACAAAGAAGAAAAGGACGAGACAGACTGTTGGCGAGGCAGCCACTGCGGCGCCACCCGGTGGTATAGAACCTTAAAAAAAGAAAAATAATATGCTCTTTCTGAGTAAACTGATGGAATCTTTATATTTTTCATACATGACCTTTGGAACAAACTGCACTTAGCCTTGAAATTTGCTCACAAGAACTTATGGTTGTGTGCCCTTACACCAGCTTTCGTATGGCGGAGCTTAAGAATGCATACTTTCCTAATAATCATAACAGTACTCAAAGTTTTACCAGGAGATGATGATACATGAATGGATAAAGTATTTGTTTTCCATGACCAGTGCATATGAATGACTTTGTGCAATCTCACATTCTGAGTATAATCAGCAACTTTTTC
Organism: Amblyraja radiata; assembly: GCF_010909765.2. Classification (NCBI taxonomy): domain Eukaryota; kingdom Metazoa; phylum Chordata; class Chondrichthyes; order Rajiformes; family Rajidae; genus Amblyraja; species Amblyraja radiata. The sequence goes on along the minus strand of NC_045956.1, from coordinate 89,847,571 downwards.
ACTGTTAAAAATTATATTTGTTTTAGTATTTATGTACAATAAGCACTGTCCTCTTTGAATGTACTGGAAAGGAACTATTTATTATGCGTTTAAAGATTTATGATAATTATTTTGTCATCGATTATTGTTTAGGATGTGGTATCAAGAAAATCTAAAGAAAGGTGCCTTTAAAACTACTTTTTGCCAAAATCTGCAGATATAAAAATAAATAAGTTGGAGTAATATGATTTGGGAAGTGAGGAGGTTTATAAGGTGATAAACGTATCTGAATAAAGTAATGATGTTTAAATGGTCTTTCTCATAAAATCAAACACAAGAACAGGGCAGTTCCCTCACCCAAGTATGGTGGGAGAATAAAAGAAAATGAGATGAAAATGCATCAAAACGGAATAAACATTAATAAGACTGTGCATGTTTTCTTGTTCCATGAATAAGGAGAAGGCTGGACCTTGCAGGAAGGTACTAAACTGGAGTAAGGCAAGTTAAACTAATGTTAGGCAGGAGCTCGGGAGTGTGCATTGGGAGCAGTTTTTAATGCATGTCCACATCTGACAGGTGGGAGTCATTTTAAGGACTGTTGATGGAAATTCAGGGCCGGCATGTTCAGGTTTTTCCAGAAGATTAAGATACATGGGATAAACTACGACTTGATTGTATGGATTCAAAACTGGCTTATTGATAGAAGACAGAGGGATGTGGTGGAAGGGTAATATTCCGGATGATGGTCTGTGAGCAGTGGAGATCCGCAGGGATCTATGCTGGGACTGCTGCTGTTTGTGATATATTTATATATGTGTATATATATATATATATATATAAATGACTTGGACATAAACGTGGATGGGTTGGTTAATAAGTTTGCAGGTGACACCAAGATGGCTAGGGTCACAGATTGTGAGGAAGACTGTTAAAGTATATAGTGGGATATAAATCAGCTACAGAAATTGGCGGAGGAATGGCAGATTGAGTTTAACCCGAGCAATGTGAGGTATTGCAGAAACAAGGAACTACAGATGCTGGTTTACTCATTTGCTCAAGTAACTCATTGGGTCAGACAGCATCCATGGTGAACACGGATAGGTGCCTTTTTGGGTCAGGACCCTTCTTCAGAAGTGAGGTGTTGCACTTTTGGTGGTCCAATGCAAGAGAAAAATATACAATTAATGGCATGAACCTTAACAGCATTGATATACAAAGGGATTGTGGAATCCAAGTCAATAAGTCCCTGAAAGTGTCAACACAGTAGATAGTGGTGAAGATAGTGGCATTGACTATAAGAGTCAGGAGGTCCTCGTACAGCTTTATAGGACCTTGGTTGGGCTGCATTTTGAATATAGTGTGCAGTTCTAGTCACCCCAATGCAGGAAGGATATGGAGGCTTTGGAAAGATTGCAGAGGAGGTTTACCAGAATGCTGCCTGGATTAAACGGTATTGACTAGAGGAAGAGGTTGGACAGACTTGGATTGTCTTCTCTGCAAGACCAAACGTTGGAGGAAAACCTGACAGGAGCTATTTCCCAGGATGGAAATATCAAATACTAGAGGGCATAGCTTTAAGGTGAGGGGGAAAAGTCTAAAGGAGATTTGTGGGGCAAGTTTTTTGCACCGAGGGAAATGTGGCTGAAATGTGCTGCCAGGAGTGGTAGGGGAGGCAGTTACGACAATGACTTTTAAGGGATTGGTACATGGATATGCAGGGAGTTGGAGAATATGGATAAGTGCAGGTAGATAAGGGTTGGTCTTGGCATCATGTTCAGCACAGACCTGGCCTGTTTCCTCTACAGTACAGTCAATGTTCTATAATTTGTATAATGTCACAAATTAAGTGTTATAATTGGGAAATGCTACCTTGGCAAGAATTCTAAAGATTCAGCAAAGCAAAAAGTATACAGAGGACTGGTTTTGATCCTTTTTATTTAAGTATTTTGATGTGTATGTTGATACCTTGGGTTATTGGTGTAATGCAATCTGATTTTCATTCCATTGCAACATATATCAGTGTACATGTTAGAAGAATCAATAAGTATATGTATTACAATTCAATTTTGTTAATTTACGATGCACAGTAAGCTTACTGATATTGTTGCTACATACACATCAGTTTGTAAGCAGTTGTCAAAATAGTTACCTGTTCATTTTCTGCTTTATCATGGGGGACAATGTAGCTTTGAATACTTTTGAGTTCACAATTCCAGACTTTCTAATATTTGGGCAGTGATTTTCTGTTTGTGAACAATTACTTAATCTTCTTCATATTTAATTTTTGTTAAGGGTGATTGAAGGGTGACAATATGTTTGATCTATGTAGACATTCAGTTGTTCAGCAGACACTAGGTTGCAACTGCTGGAATCTAGAGCAAAATGCAAACTGCTGAAGGAACTCGGTGGGTCAGGCAACATCTGTGGAAGTAAAGAAAGGTCAACTTTCAGGAGCAGTAGAGTGAATACTAAATGAAAAAAAGATGGCAGATAACATAACCTAATTGAAAGTTACAGTTATGAGTTATTCCTGTAAATTATTTTGTAGACGACGAGGCATTCTTTTAGGAAGGAGATGAGGAGAAAAGTCTCTAGTCAGAGGGTGGTGAATCTGGAAGGCTGTGGAGGTCAAGTCAGTGGATATTTTTAAGGCAGAGATAGATAGATTCTTGATTAGTACAGGTGTCAGAGGTTATGGGGAAAAGGCAGAAGAATGGGGTTCGGAGGGAGAGATAGATCAGCCATGATTGCATGGCGGAGTAGACTTGATGGGCCGAATACTCCTATCACTTATGACTTTAATGAGTGTGATTTGTGTTTTTTGCAGGAAATGTTCAGTTATCTTTCCAGTGAAATCAAGAAGTTGTCCGAAGCTCATGGTGAAAGACTTCTGGAGACCCCAAATAACCCTGTATCTTTGGGTAAATCTGTTTTTTTTTTTCATATATATTTTAAATTATGTAAGTGGTGGCGCTGCCTTGCAGCTGCGGCTCGTCTGCAGAACGTTTGTCTTTTTTTAAATGTTTCCTTTGTCCTGTTGTTTTAGTTTATTTCAGTTTATTTTAGTTGTGTATGTGTGTGGGTGTGGGGGGGGGGGTGGTGGGAGAACCTTGTTTTTTGTCTCTTCGGGGGGGAATGCGACCTTTTCTTGTCGTATCCACCGTCTCCCTCTGCGCTGAGGCCTAATGGCAGAGCTGGCGGTCTCCAAATGGGACCGACCTCGAGGCTCCGGAGGCAGAGCCAGGACTTCCCAACACGCGGCTGGCCGACTTCGGGGCTCTGGTGGCGTTGCGGCGGCAGCGACCCGACTTCGGAGCCTCGGAGGCTCGGCCGCGGGCCCAGTGGACGACAACATCGGGAGCTCGCAGGTCCCAGGTTGGTGATCTGTTCTCTGGAGCTCCCGCAACAACAGCTTCGTCCGCTGGATTGGAGGGTGGCAGCTTCGACCGCCCTGGGCCGCGGAGTTTGAACCAGCCCATTCGTGGAGCTCGGATTCGGCCGCGGGACTTACTTACCATCACCCGGCGTGGGGCCCAACATCGAAAGCTTGGATCGCCTCAACGCAGAGGGAGAGCAAGGAAGGAAGAGACAAGGACTTTAAGACTTTTGCCTTCCTTCACAGTGAGGAGGGTCTGGTGGACTCACTGTGGTGGATGTTAAATCTGTGTTTATTGTGTGTTTTGTTATTTTATTCTATGTTATGACTGCAAGGCACGAAATTTTGTTCAGACTGTAAAGTCTGGATGACAATAAAGGATACTTTATTTTACTTTATTGCGTAGGAATGAACTAAAGATGCTGGTTTACACCAAAGATAGACATAAAATGCTGGAGTAACTCAGTGGGTCAGGCAGCATACTATTATTGTGTCTGCTTGCCTTGAAATCTATACTATATTCTATGTATATTCACTAGCAATAACAACCCAATTTATTCAGTAATTCAGATTAAGCGACTGCAGGATATTAGCTCATCATTATTCGAACTTGAATTAACATAGATTGCACAGCTTTGATCTAAGGAATGGACTGTCCGGAAATACAAAATAGTCACACTAGAAAAATGTACAAAGAAGTAGTGAGAAGTTCCAATTTTCAAATTATTATTTTGCATTATTCAAGGGTAGCTAATGTTATCCCACTTTTTAAGAAAGGCGGGAGAGAGAAAACAGGGAATTATAGACCAGTTAGCCTGACATCGGTGGTGGGGAAGATGCTGGAGTCAATTATAAAAGATGAAATAGTGGCACATTTGGATAGCAGTAACAGGATCGGTCCGAGTCAGCATGGATTTACCAAGGGGAAATCATGCTTGACTAAACTTGTGGAATTTTTTGAGGATGTAACTAGGAAAATGGACAAGGGAGAGCCAGTGGATGTAGTGTACCTGGACTTTAAGAAAGCATTTGATAAGGTCCCACATAGGAGATTAGTGGGCAAATTTAGGGCACATGGTATTGGTAGTAGAGTGCTGACATGGATAAAAAATTGGTTGGCAGACAGGAAACAAAGAGTAGGGATTAACGGGTCCCTTTCAGAATGACAGGCAGTGACTAGTGGGGTACTGCAAGGCTCGGTGCTGGGACTGCAGCTATTTACAATATATATCAATGATTTAGATGAAGGGATTCAATGTAACATTAGCAAATTTGCAGATGACACAAAGCTCGGTGGCAGTGTGAACTGTGAGGAAGATGCTATGAGAATGCAGGGTGACTTGGGACAGGTTGGGTGAGTGGGCAGATGCATGGAAGATGCAGTTTAATGTGGATAAATGTGAGGTTATCCACTGGTGGCAAAAACAGGAAGGCAGATTATTATCTGAATGGTGTCAAGTTGGGAAAAGGGGAAGTACAATGAGATCTGGGGGTCCTTGTTCATCAGTCAATGAAAGTAAGCATGCAGGTACAGCAGGCAGTGAAGAAAGCGAATGGCATGTTGGCCTTTATAACAAGAGGAGTTGAGTATAGGAGCAAAGAGGTCATTCTGCAGTTGTGTAGGGCCCTAGTGAGACCACACCTGGAGTGTTATATGTGCAGTTTTGCTCCCCTAATTTGAGGAAGGACATTCTTGCTATTGAGGGAGTGCAGCGTAGGTTTACAAGGTTATTTCCCGGAATGGCCGGACTGTCATATGCTGAGAGAATGGAGCGGCTGGGCTTGTATACTCTGGAGTTAAGAAGGATGAGAGGGAATCTTATTGAAACATATAAGATTATTAAGGGTTTCGACATGCTAGAGGCAGGAAACATGTTCCCGATGTTGGGGGAGTCCAGAACCAGGGGCCACAGTTTAAGAATAAGGGGTAAGCCATTTAGAACGGAGATGAGGAAGCACTTTTTCTCACAGAGAGTTGTGAGTCTGGGGAATTCTCTGCCTCAGAGGGCGGTGGAGGTCGGTTCTCTGGATACTTTCAAGAGAGAGCTAGATAGGGCTCTTAAAGATAGCGGAGTCAGGGGATATGGGGAGAAGGCAGGAACGGGGTACTGATTGGGGATGATCAGCCATGATCACATTGAATGGCGGTGCTGGCTCGAAGGGCCGAATGGCCTACTCCTGTACCTATTGTCTATAGTCGATAAGTCTGGATCTTTTTCCATCTGCAGTTATCCACAGTAAACAAGGTTATTAAAGCAGTCATAACAGCGTGATAAGTAAAGCTGTTAACACTAGGAGGAAAAATAACGTACCTCGGATGTTTGAAATCTGAAATATAAACAAGATATGCTGGAAAATGTTTGTCAGGTTCGGCAGCTTTTGTACAGAGTTACCATTTTTTCCTGATAGTGACGTTTTGTCAGAATTATTCTATTTATTTTTCGTTTTTTTACACTAGAGGTCACTGCTACACAGCAATGTGTGTTTTTCTCACTGTTTACTTGTACATTAAAGCAGACTGGAGAGGTTGGGGGTTCGGGGGATGAAAGAAATGTCCGTTATTGCCGATTGTCTGCTATAAACGAGTGAAGGAGTAAATATTAACTATTTTAACCCGGCTGTGTGGGAAGAAATGTGGCGTCCAACGAATGGGGGGAAAACCAGGGAGAATTCACAAGTCAGGGAGCCACAGAGCCCCCAGTGCCACACGTGGTGCAACGGGACCAAGGCCACTACTCACACCCTCTACATGCTGCTCGCTCTCTCCACTCCCACATACCAGAAGCACGCCATGTGGTGCCAGTTCATTGGGTAACCTGACAGAATCGGGGGGCGGTGCAACGGGAGCCTTGCGCTGTTACCAGGCAACGGAGGCTCATGTTAGAAACATAGAACCAAAATAGGTGCAGGAGTAGGCCATTCGGCCCTTGGAGCCAGCACCGCCATTCAATATGATCATGGCTGATCATCCCAAATCAGTACCCCGTTCCTGCTTTCTCCCCATATACGATTCTCCCCATATCCCTTGATTCCAATAGCCCTAAGAGCTAAATCTAACTCTCTCTTGAATACATCGAATTAGCATTGTCAGGGTGATGCAGGTGCAGTAGCTGCATCTGCATCCATCACCCCAGGGCCTCGCTTTGTTTCAGCCGCTGCAAACCCATGCCCAATGCAACGCTCTTCAAGTGTTCGCGCTCTGCCCACTGCCACCTTTCTGCTGATTTGTGAGACACCCACCAACCGCCATCACAGACGGACGTCTTGGTCCACTATGAACAAAATCCATTATATAGATGTCCGTAATTGTGAATACAGGCACACAATGTCTGGGGAGGGGCAGATACAGAGATAAGGAAGTGTATGTCTCGTTGAGTTACTTCAGCATTTTGTGTCTATCTTCGGTTTAAACCAGAATCTGCAGTTCCTTCCTGCACATTTAGTCTGCTCCATTGTGAAATCTCCTTTCACGCCTTACACTCTGTATCTCCCCCTCCCCTGACTCTCAATCTGAAGAAGGGTCTCGATCCAAACCGTCACCCATTCCTTCTCTCCAGAGATGCTACCTGTCCCACTGGATTACTCCAGCATTTTGTGTCTATCTTCGGTTTAAACCAGCATCCATAATTGTGAAGGTTTACTGTAGTTTGATATATGGATACAGTGTATGAATATTTTCAAACAAGGCTAGTGTTTCCCAGGAGTTCTGTGCTGTCCTGTTTTCCTGCATAATGTTATGTCACAGCCGTTGTTTGTCCCAATTTCTGACATAACATGCAAAAATATTGCTGTACAAGTGACGGATTGATTTACAATTACATCCAGGAATATGACGCTCTGTTTATGATATGCATTATGCATATAACTAAGGTAAGGCCTGGTTCAGTTTGTGCTTTACTGCTGACCTTCATTCACATATTCATTAGGATCCTTGCAAGAGAGTTGCAAGCTCACAATTCAGCTAGGTAATAGTTCTGTATGCTGCACGAACTCATAATATGCAATATTGGCGATAAATATGGATGATAGTAAATGTATTTGGAACCTGACTCTATTATTGTTGTGACATGAATATTTAATCAATATGAAGACATAAGTCCTTGATTTGACCGTTCAGGTTATAGATAAATAATTTCTAAAGATACACTGTCCTGGCGATACAACCTGGAGGGTGTTGGCATTAAGTTACAGGACAATTAGTTTCTGGTACGCATTTCCTGTGGTCATTTTCATATGAAAGTTAAAGCAAGACCCAGGAGTTCCTTTCTACAGTTCCAAAGATTAGTTACACCTGGAGTAATGTTGTACAGATTTCTGAATACCTCCGTATCCATTGGGAAATGTGACTCTTTGGCTCCTGTTTGCCCCCACTAAACCTCATTTCCACACCCCAAAGAACCACAATTAATTTGGTAGCAACACTCCTCAAGATGGAGGAGTGTTGTTTATTTTACTGTGGCGTGTCCCTTTCAGAGCTGGCAGCAAAGATTACTCCGATGAGATAAGAGCTGACGGCCGCAAGAACTTGCAGCATGTCTTTGGGAAATGCTGTGCTGAAACCGGCATTGTCTGATTCGGCACAGTGTTACGCAGAGAAACATGCCAGTACTTTTCTGTGAACTTTCCTATTGCAGGTCTCAATCCTTTTATGACCTTTACAACAGACTAATGGATCCTGCAGAACCATTTGTCAGCTACTGCAGTAGCAAAGCCATTTCTAGCCCCACGTTTTGAATTTTGGTCCGTATTGAAAAGCAATTTGAGCTGCAGTTTTTTTCTGTGTTCAAAACACTGCCTCAAGATTGATGGCATTTTTTTCAATGAATCACAACTTCTATTTGACGAATAGACTTGGCCCAAACTTGCTGGGAAATGCTGGCAGTTCTGTGCTGAACCGTTTGCACATAGGTCCGTAAATGTAAGGACGTTTGCAATCCCACACAAATATAAAACCCTGAACTTGTTGGCTGCTCTGTGTTGGGATTTTCCTGACTGCCCTCTGAAGTTGGGTGTTTGATGAAGTCCTGTGACCAAGCAAGTACTTGCTGCAATTTTCCAGCAGATAGGCAGCGGGCTCGATCTGGATCGAACACTGAGCCTGATCATCTAATTAGAGAGAAAAATAATTGGTTAATTTATATTTTTAGAAATACATTGACTTTAGCTTAATATTATCCTTATTTTACATTTAGAATATTAAAAAAACTTAGATTTCTTTTCATGTCTATTGTTGCTGAATGTCAAACACATTCAGAATCCTTAGCAGGTTTGATCTGGTTTATGATTATCAGGGTTTAATGGGCAGGGCTTGTTTTGGCCAGTCTACTCGATGGCATTGTATTATGCAAGACAAACCTACCATGTTGGGTCTCAGTATTTTGGAATGGGATAACTTTAGGTGGCAAGTTGACACCAGCAAAACCAAGTTTTGGCCCAATAGTTTAGACAATGGGCAATAGGTGCAGGAGTAGGCCATTCGGCCCTTCGAGCCAGCACCGCCATTCAATGTGATCATGGCTGATGATCCACAATCAGTACCCCGTTCCTGCCTTCTCCCCATATCCCCTGACTCCGCTATCTTTAAGAGCCCTATCTAGCTCTCTCTTGAAAGTATCCAGAGAACTGGCCTCCACCGCCCTCTGAGGCAGAGAATTCCACAGACTCACAACTCTCTGTGTGAAAGTGTCCTCATCTACGTTCTAAATGGCTTACCCCTTATTCTTAAACTGTGGCCCCTGGTTCTGGACTGAAATGAGATATTAGTAAAATATATATATAATTTTAATTTCACAAGTTGCCTCACCAGTGTTTAATCAAACAAAAAAATAGCCAAATAATGATGAGGGGACTGTGGGATAAACGTAATGAAGGTGGAGAATACATTAGGACAGCAGCAAAGATGTTGAAAGAGGAAGCCAGGGTTTATAGTAGAGATAACTGAAGGCAAGCCTAGCAATGAAGGATGGACAGAATGGTGGATTGACAGAGGATAGGAATGGAGAAATGTATGTATGAAACAGAGAAAATAGGTGCAGTAGTAGGCCATTCGGCCCTTCGAGCCTGCACAGCCATTCAATATGATCATGGCTGATCATCCAACTTGGTATCCTGTACCTGCCTTCTCTCCATACCCCCTGATCCCTTTAGCCACAAGGGCCACTTCTAACTCCCTCTTAAATATAGCCAATGAACTGGCCTCAACTACCTTCTGTGGCAGAGAATTCCAGAGATTCACCACTATCTCATCATTGATTTCAGACGTAAGGCACAACCCAAGACCCCCCTACTCATCTCAGGCGAACCCATATCCACCACTGACTCATACAAATTTCTAGGCACCCACATAAGCAATAACCTCAAATGGAAAATCAATTCAAATCACATCTACAAAAAAGCCAACCAGAGACTCTTCTTCCTCCGCCAGCTCAAGAAGTTTAGAGTAAAGAAACACCTCCTAATCAAATTCTACACAGCCATCATCCAAAGCATGCTCACTTCATCAATTACAGTCTGGTTCAGCAGTTTAGACACTCACTCCCGTAATAAATTACAACGCATAGTTAACAAAGCATCCAAAATCATCAGCACTCCCCTTCCATCAATAGAATCACTCCATCACAAACGGTCTGTGTCAAGGGTGAAGAAAATCATCTCTGATCCCTCCCACCCAGCACACCACTTCTTCCACCTGCTGCCATCAGGAAGGCGCTACAGCTCACTGTCCGCCAAGACATCTCGATTTAAAAACAGTTTTTACCCACACGTAATCCGAATTCTGAACACACTATGATAACAGCACATATCCTCCCCATGCATGAACTGTATATTGTAAGATGTTGTGTTTTATGTTATGTCTGACGGGAATCAGCCTACCTTGTAACATCCTGTACTGAACCTGAATTCCACCAGCTTGACTGTGTGGTCATTAAATAATCTAATCTAATCTAATCTAATCTGTGTGAAAAATGTTCTTCTCATCTCGGTCCTAAAAGACTTCCCCCTTATCCTTAAACTGTGACCCCTTGTTCTGGACTTCCCCAACATCGGGAACAATCTTCGTGCATCTAGCCTGTCCAACCCCTTAAGAATTTTGTACGTTTCTATAAGATCCCCCCTCAATCTTCTAAATTCTAGCTGAGTTTATCCAGTCTTTCTTCATATGAAAGTCCCGACATCCCAGGAATCAGTCTGGTGAGCCTTCTCTGTACTCCCGCTATGGCAATGAATGTCTTTCCTCAGATTAGGAAACCAAACTGTACGCAATACTCCAGGTGTGGTCTCACCAAGACCCTGTACAACTGCAGTAGAACCTCCCTGTCCTATACTCAAATCCTTTTGCTATGAATGCTAACATACCATTTGCGGCCTCCACCGCCCTCTGAGGCAGAGAATTCCACAGACTCACAACTCTCTGTGTGAAAAAGTGTTTCCTCATCTCCTTTCTAAATGGCTTACCCCTTATTCTTAAACTGTGGCCCCTGGTTCTGGACTCCCCCAACATCGGGAACACGTTTCCTGCCTCTAGCGTGTGCAAACCCTTAATAATCAATGTTTCAATAAGATATCCTCTCATCCTTCTAAATTCCCGAGTATACAAGCCCAGCCACTCCATTCTCTCAGCATATGACAGTTCCTCCATCCCGGGAATTAACCTTGTGAACCTACGCTGCACTCCCTCAATAACAAGAATTTCCTTCCTCAAATTTGGAGACCAAAACTGCACACAGTTTCTTGCGTATCACCAAAATTCAGTGAAATCAGTAGTAGCACAAGGAACTGTGGTTGTGATCTGCTTCACCATTGTGATGTTCTAATGGCTTCTTCAGTTTGTTGGTATAGAATCGCATCCCACAGCTCCGTGCAAACCAACCTTGTATCTCAATCTACTGACAGGAGTGTTGCCAGTGAAGTGAGTGATGCTGCTGTTCCACTTTATAATAGTGGCACTTAAGATGCTTTGCAGCTGTTCACTGTTAATTGATTTTTATCAATTCAAGTACTCGCATCTGAGAAGTGCTTTAATTTAATTTTTTTCTAAACACAGCAGTAATAAAGTAAAAGCTTCATCTCTGATGATTTTGCTTTGGATTGTGTAAATTATACCAGAAAGTAATTATAATTTTATGACATTAAGATACCAGTTTGATTGCCATATAAACATTCATTGTAGCATAGTATTATAGTACATAGCTTTCATATTTATAACTTAAAAATGATTCGTTTTCTCAGTTTATTTTAATGCTAATTTGATTAAGCCAGTTGAATACCGAGTGGCAGACAAAAATGCAGGAGAAACTCAGCGGATGAGGCAGCATCTATGGAGCGAAGGAAATAGGCAATGTTTCGGGTCGAAACCCTACTTCTTTGTTTTTTGTTTTTCTTAAATGGTGCACTTGGAGTTTGTCTAAATTATGAGAAGTAGAAACTGGCAACAGCAGATTACATAGTTATGAACAAGACACACCCAGCTATCGCCGTATATAATGTTAGCGAGGAGTTGGCTGCAATGGCATTTGCGTCCAACAGCAATCATGCCACCTTGCTAAATGAAGTAAGTAAGTAAGTTTATTGGCCAAGTATTCACATACAAGGAATTTGCCTTGGTGCTCCGCCCACAAGTATCAACATGACATTCAGTGACAGTTACGAATGACTCAGAAAACACTAAACATTAATAATAATAAGACATTAATGATAAAACACCATTGATCAAGCATGTGAACCAACAAAATACCAGATCAAAGGGAGGCTACAGATTTTTGGCTGTTGAGTAGAGCAACTACTCGTGGATAAAAACTGTTTTTATGTCTGGCTGTGGCAGCTTTGACAGTCCGGAGCTGCCTTCCAGAGGGAAGTGATTCAAAGAGTTTGTGGCCAGGGTGAGAGGGGTCAGAGATGATCTTGCCCGCTCGCTTCCTGGCCCTTGCAGTGTACAGTTCATCAATGGAGGGAAGGTTGCAGCCAATAATCTTCTCTGCTGATTCACTGCAGCCTCCAGATGTCGTGCTTGGTGGCTGAGCCAAACCAGACCATGATAGAGAAGGTGAGAACAGACTCTACGATGGCCGTGTAGAATTCGACCATCATTGCCTGTGGCAGATTGTGCTTCCTCAGCTGCCGCAGGAAGTACATCCTTTGTTGTGCCCTTTTGACTGTGGAGTCGATGGTAGCCCCCCAATTAAGGTCATGGAGATGATGGTTCCCAGGAACTTAAAAGACCACAGATGTGACTGTGGTGTTGTTGATGGTGAGTGGGGTGAGGGGAGGAGGAGCTCTCCATAAGTCTACAATCAATTCCACTGTCCTAAGAGCATTGAGCTCTAGGTTGTTGCGATGGCACCAGCTGTGACACTTCCTGTCTGTAGGCAGATTCCTCCCCATCCTGGATCAGTCCAATCAGGGTTGTGTCGTCCGCAAACTTGAGAAGCTTGACAGAGGTGTCTGTGGAGGTGCAGTCGTTGGTGTAGAGAGAGGAGAGGAGAGAGTACGCAGCCTTGCGGTGCTCCTATGCTGAGTGTTTGCGGGTCCGATATGTGCTTTCCCAGCCTCACATGCTGCTTCCTGTCTGTCGGGAAGTTGGAAACATTAAATAACGGGCTTTAAATGTAATAAACTACCAGATGAATGCTATTTCAACCACAACGGGCTTTAAAATGTTTTTTACAAGGAAGACTTTTCCATGCCTGTGGTTGAGTACAGCTGGTGTGAGACCACCCCCTCAAAGTTGTGTCACACCTGACAAATCTCAAACAGATTCCAGGAGAGCTGCAGCTGTACTGCAAACCTCATCTTAGTGCAGTGTCAAAACTACTGTGAAGCACTGCCAAATGTGCAGTGTATGAGATAAAAATATCCGTTGCAGATACTTTTTGTTGTTGAGAAGTTAATTATGCATTTTTTTAGTTTCATATTGACTGAATTCAATTATAAATCAAAATTTTAAACTTAGAAAATTTATTTTAAACCTGCATCTTCTTAATAAAACAAGGATAAATTCTCCAAGGAGGTGAAGGTAGAGGGAATCATTAATGGGACTTAGGATGTCCATGAATCTAATCCATACCCTACAGATTTCTCCAGTAATCAAGATCTTATGCCCTTTCTACAACTTCTGTCAGTTTTAAAATGTTAATGCATCTACAGCATTTTTTGAATATTCAATTTCTCAAAATTTAATTTATTTCATTTCACAATCCCTTTTTAAAATGCTAACATTTTGATAAATTGAATATTCAAAAAAGGATGTAGATGAAGTTCAGCATGAAGTTCAGCATCCATCTCGAGTGGAGATAAATGTTTTCCACCATGTCTGTCAAGTTGTTTTGTGTCCATTCAGTGTCTCAAAGGTGAAGTGATTTGCTACTGACTTTGCAGAAAGCTGCCAACAAAAATCGAGTTAGCTCGGTGGGTGTCCTGGATTACCCCTTGCCAAGCAATGGTCCCTGACAAGTACTGGTTCAATGGAATCCAAGTTCTGTGATCATTTTCAGTGGCTGAGTATCTGATCATGTTTTGGAAATCTAATAGAACAAAGAAGCTAAAATATCATTATTATGTTTAAAATATTAAATAATACTTTCAAAATCCATTATGATTTGGAACATGTACTTTGGAAAATAGTTTTTTCTGTCAGGTTCCAGAGTGGTTTCTAAACTACAGTTAGGGATCAGTACACCAGTGAAAGCTTACCTCGGCATCAGGCAGTGATTGTTTCACACTGATAGTTTTAGTCCTATTGTAAATTTCTTAAGGCCCTGTCCCACTTATGTGTCCTTGGCATGCAAATTACGCGACCTCGTTGTCACGTTGAGGCGCACGGGCATCGTGTGGCCGCGCGGGGCCGGTCCCACTGAGAAGCGCGGAGGGGTATGGAGTTGTGCGCGATATCGCGCGGAGCTCCGAAATTTTGTAGCGAACGAAATCTTCGCGAGCCACCGGCCTGTCGCGTAACTGACGGCCAAAGTGGGACAGGCCCAAGCCCCTGGCGCGACGCAACGTGTCACCTCCAACAGCAGCAGAAGCACGCAAACGATCGCCGAACTCGGCCTGGGGCTCACGGCCGTTGCGGATCCGGATCCGCCCCCACTTCTACTCCCAGAGCGGGGCCAAGAAAATTGAAGATGGACACAAAATGCAGGAGTAACTCAGCGGGACCGGCAGCATCTCTGGAGAGAAACAATGGAATACGTTTCGGGTCAAGGTCCTTCATTCAGACTGAAGAAGGGTCTCGACCCGAAACATCACCCATTGCTTCTCTCCAGAGATACTGCCTGTCCCGCTGAGTTACTCCTGCATTTTGTGTCCATCTTCAAATGACGTCATGCGCTCCAGGCGGTTGTGCGGGCGCATGAAGACGTGCGCGACCTTCGCGGGACCGTTGCGTCTCAAAGCGACCACGAGTTTGCGTAATTACCGTGCCCAAGGACACATGTGGGACAGGGGCTTTACTTTCTCATCAGTTTACAGATTCCTAAAGATTATGCAATGTTCTCTATGCTTAACTGTCCATGTAGCTACTCCAGAAGTTGTTCTCCTTGCTTAAATGTCTGTAGCTGCTTCAGAAGTTGCTGTCAACTTGGTTGACCATTAAAACCATTTAAAAAACCCCATTAAGTTTCACATTTACTACAACCATGGAATTACAGCCAGTAATTCTTAGTTTAAGTCGGGACTGTCTACTATATCGGTATTTAGAATCATAGTGTGATACAGCATGGAAACAGGCCCTTTGGCCCAACTTGCCCACATCGGCCAACATGTCCCATCCACACTATTGACCCATATCCCTCTAAACCTGTTCCATCCATGTACCTGTCTAAATGTTTCTTAAATTGTGACAGTACCTGCCTCAACTACCTCCTCTGGCAGCTCATTCCATACACCTACCACCCTTTACGTGAAAAAGTTACCTCTCAGATTCTTATTAAATCTTCCCCCCCACCCTCACCTTAAACTGATGTCCTCGGGTTCTCGATTCCCCTACTCTGGGCAAGAGACTGTCTGTTTACCCTATCTATTTCTTTCACAAGGACATAGGAGCAAAATTAGGCTATCTACTCTGCCATTCAATCGTGGCTGATTGATCTCTCCCTCCTAACCCCATCCCCCTGCCTTCTCCCATAACCTCGGACACCCGTACTAATCAAGAATCTATCTATGTCTGCTTTAAAAATATCCATTGACGGCCTCAACAGCCTTCTGTGGCAAAGAGTTCTGCAGATTTACCACCCTCTGACTAAAGAAATTCCTCCTCATCTCCTTCCTAAATTAACGTCCTTTAATTCTGAGGCTATGCCTCTAGTCCTAGACTCTCCCACCAGTGGAAACATCCTTTCCACATCCACCCTATCCAAGCCTTTCACTATTTTGTAAGTTTCACGATTTTATACACCTCTATAAGATCACCCCTCATCCTCGTGCCCACCAAGGAATATAGTCCTAGCTTGCTCAATCTCTCCCCATAGCTCAGGTCCTGGTAACATCCTCCTAAATCTTCTCTACACTATTTCCAGCTTGACAACACCTTTCCTATAACATGGTGCCCACAACTGAACACAATATTCCAAAGAGAAGGAATGAGTGATGTTTCGGGTCGAGACCTTTCTTCAGACCTGACCCGAAAAGTCACCCATTCCTTCCCTCCGGAGATGCTGCCTGTCCCGCTGAGTTACTCCAGTATTTTGTGTCTATCTTCGGTTTAAACCAGCATCTGTAGTTACTTGCTACACAATACTCTAAATGTGGCGTTACCGACGTCCTGTACAACTGCAACATAACCTCCCAACGTCTATACTCATTGTTCTGACGGATGAAGGTCAAGGTGCCAAAAGCCTTTTTGACTACCCTATCTACCTGTGATGCCACTTTCAACGAACCATGTCCCTGTGCTCCTAGATCCCTCTGCTCTACAACACTCCCCAGAGCCCTACCGTTCACTGTGTTGGTTCTGCCCATGTTAGTGCTCTTAAAATGCCACACTTCACATTTCTCTGTATAAAGTTCCATCAACCATTCCTCAGCCCACCTGCGTGCTTTCTACTGTTAGACAGAGCTGTGATGAAGCCTGTACTGTGCTAGGTCCTCATTGTCCCTTTCTTTCTGCAAATTTCAGCAATGTCCTTGAAGAGATTCCATGAGCGCAGTGACAGGGCTGTCACTCAGCTTGGATCTATGCTTTTCACCAGACTGGTATCTGGAGCCAGGTGAGTAATTGGCACCCTCAATGCAGCTATTGAGTTGAGCTTCGTTTTCCTTTTCATACGAGAATCATGAATGTCTGAATTGGGTATGCGAGCCTCATCCACCAAGTCATTTTTTTAAAATAGCAGCCGTCCCCTGCCATCTCACCAATCTGCTTTCGTTGAAGAGGGATGTTTTAAAAATATTATACAGTATCTATTTTGTTATATTATTCAAATTATGAATTTAATGGGGTCTTATTGAGCAACGTCAAACAAACCCACATTGTTTCCTTCTGCCTTCCCTCCAGAGTTGTTCCAGTCGGCACGAAACAAGATATAAATGGCTACACTTTCCAAGGGTTTATGTCTCACACTAATTGCTATCAGTGCCCTTACTTGAACGCTGCATCAGCCATTGGAATTAAAAAACAAGACGTTGACCTTTTTATTAAAAAACTGGACAAATGTCTCAAGATCCTGCTGAAAGAGAAAGTGATTTCAGGAGCAGAAATGGAAACTGGAACGGCAATGCTGGAAAAGTCTAGTGACGCTGATATGGGGCAATTGTCAGAATTCGTCCAGAATAATCTAAAGATTGGGGCTGATATGGTAAATCAGCCTGTCTGACACCCATTGAATCACCGTCCTTGCTTAATTCAGAGGTGAACATTCCGAAGTGCATGTCTGAAAAATAATTCTGATGTGGGATTGTGGAACGATTCTGATTCATATGAGGAGCTAATGCTTCTGTCATATTCCGGCGAGAATGGTGAAGCTATAAATTAACTACGGTGATCTATAACTACTTAATAATTGGCTGTCAGTTTAATATATATATATATATATTGCAGCTGAAATTTGGATTGGGTGTTGGGGGGGCAGGGGGAAGAGGGAAGAAAGGCAAAATTAAAAAATGGATTTGGAATATTATATAGTATTTTTGAATTTGTACTGCCACTGCTGAAATATCCTATAAATGCTTTCTCCTGTGGAAAACATAAATTCTGTTTAACATTGTGCAGTTTCCTTTGTTTATTAAAAACTGTTAGAATATGTGTATATAAAACTGGTGCGTACGAAAAACATTCAATACATTCAATACGAGCAGTTCCTGTACTTCCATATGATGAGGATTGGGAATGATGAATGATGTATTTCTTCTTATCAAATGGATTATTTGGTAGCCCAGAATTGCTTAAGAAACCACTTATCTCCTTTGCACTGGGCAATATTGGGCTTCAGCTCTTCAGACATTTGTCAAATCAAATCCGCTGCAGACTACATGGAAAAGAGCCAGGCATCATTTCACTTGAGACACTTAACAGGCTATACTGACAGAGTTAACACCCTCAAAGTGAGTTATCATTTTGCAACAGGATTATAGACCAGAAGCCTAGTTCTTCTTGGGGCTCAATTGAATACAGACCAAATTGTGGATTTTTTCCCTCTCTCTGCATTATGGAATGTCTTTTGCAGTTAAGATTTAGTTTAAAAGGAAAGTAAATATGATTTTCTGACTGTGATTGCTTTTGAAGAATCCCGTTACTCTATATAACCACTCAGTCATAGAGCTGCACAAGATGGAAACAAGCCCTTTGGCCGAGCTCATCCATGCCCATCAAGCTGCTGAGCTGAGCTAGTCCCATATGCCTGGCTCATGCCCCTCCAATCCTTCCCTATCCATTCACCCATCGAAGTGACTTTTAAAAGCCTTTAATGTACCTGTGTGTACTACTTCCTCCAGCAGCACATTCCACAAATGCACCACATTCTGTGTGGAAAAGTTGCCCCTCATGTCCCTTTTAAATCTTTCCCCTCTTGCCTTAAACCTAGGCCCTAGTTTTAGACTCCCCTGCCCTAGGGAAAAGATTGTGGTTACTCACCTTATCTATGCCCCTCATGATTTTATAAAGGTCTAGCCTCCTCAGAAACCTTCACTTCTGGCAAATAAAAGACCCGCCCTATCCGACATCTTGCTATAACTCAAACTCTGTTCAAAAGAAGCAAGAGAACAATGGAACCAAATGACTAGGTACAGTGGCTTGCAAAAGTATTCATACCCCTTGAACATTTCCACATTTTGTCACGTTACAACCACAAACGTAAATGTATTTTATTGGGATTTTATGTGATAGACCAACACAAAGTGGCGCATAATTGTGAAGTGGAAGGAAAATGATACATGGTTTTCAAATTTTTTTACAAATAAAAAACTGAAAAGTGTGGCGTGCAAAAGTATTCAGCCCCCTTTACTCTGATACCCCTAAATAAAATCCAGTGCAACCAATTGCCTTCAGAAGTCATCTAATTAGTAACTAGAGTCCACTTGTGTGTAATCTAATCTCAGTATAAATACAACTGTTCTGTGAAGGCCTCCGAGGTTTGTTAGAGAACATTAGTGAACAAACAGCATCATGAAGCCCAAGGAGCACACCAGACAGGTCAGGGATAAAGTTGTGGAGAAGTTTAAAGCAGGGTTAGGTTATAAAAAAATATCCCTAGCTTTGAACATCTCACGGAGCACTGTTCAATCCATCATTCGAAAATGGAAAGAGTATGGCACAACTGCAAACCTACCAAGACATGGCCGTCCACCTAAACTGACAGGCCGGGCAAGGAGAGCATTGATCAGAGAAGCAGCCAAGAGGCCCATGGTAACTCTGGAGGAGCTGCAGAGATCCACAGCTCAGGTGGGAGAATCTGTCCACAGGACAACTATTAGTTGTGCACTCCACAAATCGGGCCTTTATGGAAGAGTGGCAAGAAGAAAGCCATTGTTGAAAAAAAGCCATAAGAAGTCCCGTTTGCAGTTTGCCACAAGCCATGTGGGGGACACAGCAAACGTGTGGAGGAAGGTGCTTTGGTCAGATGAGACCAAAATTGAAGTTTTTGGCCTAAATGCAAAACGCTATGTGTGGCGGAAAACTAACACTGCACATCACCCTGAACACACCATCCCCACTGTGAAACATGGTGGTGGCAGCATAATGCTGTGGGGATGCTTTTCTTCAGCAGGGACAGGGAAGCTGGTCAGAGTTGATGGGAAGATGGATGGAGCCAAATACAGGGCAATCTTGGAAGAAAACCTGTTAGAGAGTGCAAAAGGCTTGAGACTGGGGCGGAGGTTCACCTTCCAGCAGGACAACGACCCTAAACATACAGCCAGAGCTACAATGGAATGGTTTAGATCAAAGCATATTCATGTGTTAGAATGGCCCAGTCAAAGTCCAGACCTAAATCCAATTGAGAATCTCTGGCAAGACTTGAAAATTGCTGTTCACAGACGCTCTCCATCCAATCTGACTGAGCTTGAGCTATTTTGCAAAGAAGAATGGGCAAAAATTTCAGTCTCTAGATGTGCAAAGCTGGTAGAGACATACCCCAAAAGACTTGCAACTGTAAATTGCAGCGAAAGGTGGTTCTACAAAGTATTGACTCGGGGGGCTGAATACTTTTGCACGCCACACTTTTCAGTTTTTTATTTGTAAAAAATTTGAAAACTATGTACCATTTTCCTTCCACTTCACAATTATGCACCACTTTGTGTTGGGACATTTACGTTTGTGGTTGTAACGTGACAAAATGTGGAAAAGTTCAAGGGGTATGAAAACTTTTGCAAGCTACTGTAGTCGTTCCATTTTTTGCATTGTATTTTAAACTAAATGAAAGGGAACATTCCCAAAATGCTTTTGATTTCCAATTCTGCTTCAGTCACAGTTCACCAGATCTGAAAACCTTGCCAATCTTTGGATTCTACATTTGATTATTGGAGCATCATCCAAGTTAGCTTCCCTTGTTTGACATCGGTAAATTTGTGGTGCTTGTGTTCTGACTCACACAAAGTGCTTTTCACCCAGCCACCTCTAGAGGCTCCCTGTGCCACAGAACTTTTATTTTGAAGTTCACCTGTGCTCAGGAAACCCTTTATGGCTTTACCCTTCCTCATCTTTGGAATTTCAAAGACATCTTCTGCCTTTCCATATCTTTCATGCTCAGGTCTGACTTCTGATTCAGATTCAGATTCAAACTTTATTGTCATTGTGCAGTGTACAGTACAGAGACAACAAAATGCAGTTAGCATCTCACCCAGAAGAGCAAACATAGAATAATGGAACAGTAAAATATATATATGTACATACAGTCTATTCTTCAACTCTGCAATTACCTGCTGCATCATTGGCAACTGGATCTTCAACTGCTGCGGCCAGTGTTCAGGAATTTCCTCCTTAAACCCCTCCCCTCAGCGGTCCCCTTTGATCAATCTCTGCAACCAAATGCTTTGTGAAAAATATTATCTCCCTGTTGCTTGATGCAAAACTCCTAAGAAGTATCTTTGTCTGTTTTGCTACATCAAATGTGCCATAAAAATGAAATAAACATGTTGGAAGGCAAGCAGTCTCTGACCTGAACTAAAATCAGAAAATGCTGGGATACTCAGCATGTTGGATACCATCAGTGGAATGAGAAACAGAATTAAGATTCCAGGTCAATATCTTGCCATCAGAACATATACTGTTTAGTAATAAAGGATCTGAGTGATACTGTGGGCTTTGAAACAGTGCCAATGTGCATCATTGTGCTGCACATGCAGATGGAATACAACAAGAGATATCCAGAGTAAAAGTGGTGCTGGTAGTCAGCATCTGTGTCACAGTGTGGGTTGTAATACAACTGGAGTCTTTCTCTCTCGCCACATTTGTGATGGCATTGGATTACTGTGTTGCAATACAGGAACCTGAACAGAGAAACTAATTCTAACCATCACTGGTATTTTTTATTTTGCTTCATTATTTGCACATAACAGGAATCTGCCTGATTTTCTGTGCCATCTGAGTTGAGATTGGGATGTTGTGCCCACGTGGCCTGCCTCCATTCGCTCTGTGATCAGACTCATTCAAAACGCTGTTGAAATGCTAACTCAAACCAAATCCCATTCATCCTCCTGTGCTTGCAACTCTCCATTGTCTCCTATTCCCACCAAGCTCTTTTGTTTAGTTTTGAGATACAGCGCGAAAACAGGCCCATCAGCACACCGAGTCCGTGCCGACCAGCGATCCTCCACATTAACACTATCCTACACACTAGGGACAATTTTACATTTATACCAAGCCAATTAACCTACAAAACTGTATGTCTTGGAGTGTAGGAGGAAACCAAAGATCTCAGAGACAACCCGTGCGGTCACGCGGAGAACATACAAACTCCGTACAGACAGCACCCGCAGTCAGGATTGAACCTGGGTCTCCGGCACTGCAAGCATTGTAAAGCAGCAACTCTACCACTGCGCCACCGTGCCCAAGCGGTTCGACTGCTTATTCGATCGCTATCAAAGACAAATGCAACATTCCCTCCTCTTCTGTCAATGTATTTAAGATTCAGATTATTCATTTTTGTTAGCATTGCAAAATCTTTGCCATAATATGTCTAACATTATTTGAAAAATACTTTAACATCCACATATCATAGTCTTGATAAAAAGTTATTTTTGATCCACTAAACAGAAATGACAATGAACTTACATTATGGGGTACTATAACTTAAATGTTTAATATATTCTTCCTAAATGTCTCTGTGCTACATTAAATATTGAGTTTACATTTACAGGGCAATGTCTGCCTTTGGCAGCAGGTGGTGATGGGCCTGTCCAGGGCAACATTTCATAATATCAACAGCAGCAGCAACTTTTCCTTTGTCAACGGCACCAAAATATGACGACTGTGCATTTGTGGGTTGTGCGAAAAAATGTCACTGTGCCGTGCATACGTGATTATGTAGAACCATTGAAATGAGAGGCAAATGCCATGTACAATGAGTTGAAATTCACTGTTGTATCCTTCATTATGCTGATGAGGAAAGATTCATAGGGCCTAAAGAATCCCCGAATGAAAGAGCGTTTTGCTAACTTGTAGGATGATCCAAAACGCCCATCTGCAACAGCATAAATTATTAGATGAAGCTGCTGGTAGCCACAGTTTGGGTTACTTTTACATCTGCTGCCTTATATCTCTCAAAACCCAGGTTTGATTCTGACCTACTCTGCTGTCTGAGTGGAGTGATCATGTGTATTTCCTTCACACATATGTGTTGTGCGTGTTTACTTCATTGGTCACTGTAAATATTCCTGGTGTAAAGGGGAAGGGAAGGATCTCAGGAATGTGGGAAGAATAAAAGTGCAGAAATTGTGTAAATTGGTGCTTGATGGCCACCACAGGCAGTGAGTTGTTTATGCGTTGTTTAACTCTGCCACCAGTGCTTGTTTAGCCCAAAGCGATGTTACCAGTTTTCAGGTGAGGCAGAGGTTCACTTGCAACTCCACCAACCTCATCTACTGTATCCGCTGTTCCAGGTGTCAACTCCTGTACATCGGCGAGACCAAGCGCAGGCTCGATGATCGTTTCACTGAACACCTCCGCTCAGTCTGCCTTAACCTACCTGATCTCCCGGTTGCTCAGGGTCAACTCCCCCTCCCATTCCCAATCTGACCTTTCTGTCCTGGGCCTCCTCCATTGTCAGAGTGGCCCAGCACAAATTGGAGGAACAGCTCCAGATATTTTGCTTGGGTAGCTTACACCCCACCGGTATGAACATTGACTTCTCTAACATTAAATAGCCCCCTCCCCTTCCCAGTTCTCCCACCAGTCTTACTGTCCCCAACTACATTCTATCTCTGTTCCGCCCACTCCCCTGACATCAGTCTGAAGAAGGGTCTTGACACGAAACGTCACCCATTCCTTCTCCAGAGATGCTGCCTGTCCCGCTGAGTTACTCCAGCATTTTGTGTCTACCTGCGGTGTTAACAAATTTGAATCTGTCCCAGCAGTGATGCTACAGTAAAATAATCTTCACCAATTAACTGACAGCCATCATCCAATCAAGTTTCAGCTCAGATAAGTTGGTTGGATGTTCAGTTCAACCAAATGCACAAAGGATGGGCAGGCTGTAGGTCAAGTCATGGCTCACGTGATCTCTGTCTCCACTGCAGTGCCCACTTTGAGTTCAGCAGCAGAGCATTGTATCCTGAGGAGAGGCATTTAGCATCTCTGTACCAGGGAAGTATGGTGTAGGTAATGCTTGTCCATTCGTGTGAATTTGATTCTAGTTTGTCATTTTTTATTATTTAGCATTTTCAGGCTTTGCTTTTATTCACCTCAAACGTCAGTTGTGCTTTTTTATTAAATCTATTTTAATAGTTTTAAATATCCTTAAATACCAGAGGCATTGAAAAACGATTGAGAACTCTTTGATGGGTGAATTGGGAGAGCAGGGACTGGTGTTTGAGGCTTCTCACCTCAGAGTGCACTCTACCTGACCACCTAAAAGGTCCAAGTTCACAACGGGAGGCCAACTGTGTCCAAAATCTTGATTAGCGTCACGCCGAATGGCCTCCACCTGCACCTATTGTTTATGTTTTCAATGTTTCTACTCAATGGTCGTTCACCATACCCAGCAAGTATCAGAGTGGAGAAGGAGGCAGGGGAGGCAACAGGGTGAAGTAGAGTCGAATTAACTTGAGGGGAACAAAACAAGACTTTTAAAATAAAATCAATTTTACACTGTAATTACTTTTGGGAACAGTTTACTACTTTCAAGAATGAAACTTCATAGTTTCAAATACTTCAGTGTGCTCCACTTTGCTGGGCTACTGGGGCTGAGTGGCATTACAAAAGCTATTAAATAGTTTTTATATCATTGACCATCAGCCTTTACTTTATGCAGCTTGAGCTTTATTCACAACACATTTGTAGTTGTAACAATTCCATGAACAGCACAGTGAGATTGTGTTTTAGTACCTCATAGCAAATCTCTCTCTGGGCACATCATTGGGTTGCTTAAGCAATAACAGTGCCATGCACCATTAAACCCACTGTTACTTTTCCAGAATATCCTGCTGCAACATTCATTTCATATAAAATTGTTCTGTTTTTAAAAGGACCAATATTTCACTCAATTATAGAGTCAAAGAATTGAAAATACAGAAGCAGAACAACGTTGATGAAACATGGCTGACTGGTGAAGCAACCAAGCAGGGATGTCTAAGACAGTGTACAATTCTTTCTGATGAGTGATGGTATTTTTGATTATGTCATAAGATATTTATTCAGAGTATTTCAATCCTCATGCTAACCAAGGTGGTGTAACATAATTACCACTATCAGAAATAACATCCTGTTATAGAAAAGTACTGAAAGAATATTTTTAGGTTAAGTGAAAAGAACTGTAAAATGAAAAATGGATTCTCATTCATGTGGTTGGAATGGGTTATTATGCAGTCTTTCCAGTTCTGGGAAATTAATTCAAATCCAAAACCATCCAAATCGAGTTCCCTTCCACCACGCCTATCTCAGTTTGGGCAGTCTCAACCTTAATGTCAAAGGTTTATACATGTTTCTACCAAATTGGCAGTTTCATTCAAGCCTTTCAAATACGTGCAGCAAACTTTAAGATATCTTCATCAGATGGCCCATCAAACCTATGCCTGCTTTTGCAGCATTCTCACAGGCCCTATTCTTCCATTAACATTAACATCCCTGAAACCTATTCTTCGTCATGTACTTCTCAGCACACACCCCCTCCTGTGTCCCCACCCTTGTCCCCCATTATGCAATCACCCACCTACGTAAAATGCATTTGACAGTATTCAGTTAACTAACCCGCATTTTATCTTTGGAATGTGGGAGGGAATGGGAGAATCTTTGGGGAAACTATGTGGTAACAGGGAGAGCGAGCAAGCCACGCAAGCAGGAATATGAACCCAGACCAGCAACTTACCTGTTTGTCACCATGACCCAATAATAAAATAGCCCTCCAGCTAATTTATCCACTATTCGAAGTCTTGATGCTGACGCAAGCGATCAAAGTGAAAATGCAATTCACTCCCCAATGATGAATCTGCATCCCACTCACTGAATGAGCATGCCACCCATATAGAAACTACATATTAAAAAAAACAAAAGATAAGTGCAGGCCCTCCCATCTTATGAACACCCAATTTATGTACAGCCTGTAGATACGAGCAAGCATTTGGAGACCAGCGGTATGGATTTGTAACCACTGTGGGGCTGCAGGCATCTTCTG
Source organism: Amblyraja radiata (assembly GCF_010909765.2). Classification (NCBI taxonomy): domain Eukaryota; kingdom Metazoa; phylum Chordata; class Chondrichthyes; order Rajiformes; family Rajidae; genus Amblyraja; species Amblyraja radiata. The sequence goes on along the minus strand of NC_045956.1, from coordinate 89,821,960 downwards.
CCATATAGGAACTCCGTTCTCGGCCTACATTGCAGACTTTCTGAACCGTTCGAACCTATAGCTTGTTTGAACATCTTGTTAGACAGAATAATAGCTTCCAAAATGGTTACACCATTATACAAAGTTGGTTTACGTGACGTTTTTTCAAATTAGTTTGAAGCTGTCTGTATCTCATTTGAATCAGGATAGGAACTTTATGAAGAAGTGATAAAGTCTATCACTTTATAGAGATCATCATCAGGAGGAGCAATGAATACCGCTGAGAATTTGGGTATCAAATAGGATCTGGATATTTTGGTAAATGAGGAAACAGAAAGATTCTGTAGGTTTGGGGGAGTTTTTGAGCAATTTTGGGCACAATATCTGAGGAAGGATGCGCTGGCTCTGGAGAGGGTCCACATGAGGTTTACAAGAATGATCCCAGGAATGAGCAGGCCTATCTATCTATCTATCTATCTATCTATCTATCTATCTATCTATCTATCTATCTATCTATCTATCTATCTATCTATCTATCTATCTATCTCTATTTACTATTACTAAAACTCTCATCTTGACCACTGCGATGTATTTAAATTTGCGCAAAAACAGTACCCTATATCGCTAGGACTTTTTCGCCACCTTACTCACTGTTCGCCTCTGTTCCAAGCGCACCATGTTTGTTCTGATCGGTGGAATATTACAAAAGTTATGAAGGTTTAAAAAATCATGAGATGAGCAGATAGGTCCTCTCGCCTGTCAGTCACCATGAAGGTAACGCCCCTTCCGGAGGCGAGGAGAATATAGCCCAGGAGGTCGGGCGTGAGTCACAGCTGTGAGTGAGAGTTGAGTCCAGAACTGTGAGTCCATAAGCCGTTAGTGACTGAACTGTAAGTCCACAAGCCGTGCTGCATCCGGAAGTCGCGCTGAGTCCGGAAGTCGCGCCGAGTCCGGCAGTCGAGCCGATTCCGGAAGTCGAGCCGAATCCGGAGGTCCGCAAGCCGGAAGTGAGTGATCTGTGAGTGCGCAAGCCCTGAGTGAGTTAACTGTGACTGCGCAAGTCGTGGCTGAGTGATCTGCGAGTCCTCAAGCCGTGGCTGATTGAACTGCGAGGTCCACAAGCCGTGGCTGAGTGAACTGTGAGTACAGAAGGCTCACCACGCCCGCCCACACACCCCCATTCCCCTCCCATCGCACCCCTCCCCCCTCACCCCCCCAGCGGCAGGCCACAGCAGTGCTTACCCCCCAACTGGCCCATGCCTGAAGCCGTCCCCCTCCCCCTGCTACAGAACGCTCCCACCGGCCCCCACCTGAAGCCTCCTCGTCTCCAGCTGCAGGACTAGCCCAAGAATCCATTTGGCCCACAATGTCCACACTTGCCCTCCAGAAAGCCCCCACTCCACTGGTCACTGCCTGAAGCTGTCCCCCACCCCGGCTGCGGGACGCTCTCCCCTCCCCCACCGGCCCCCAACAGCCCCACCTGAAACCATGCCCCTCCCCAGGCTGCAGGACGCTCCCCCACCGGCCCCCGACAGCCCCCACCTGAAGCCGACCCCATCCCCTGCAACAAGAGACGCAACAAGAAAGAATGGACTGAATAAATCTCCTCTTAAACATTTAAATTGTTGTTATATTTTAAGATTTAATCACCTTTTAAGCTTTAATAAATCCCTTTTACACTTGCCGTGCCCATCAGCTGCACCTGCGCAGTAATACCTGTGTGTTTTATGTCACAATGGGAACCCAATGGGAGGGAATGGCTGCACCGCCTGAGAGCTGCTAAGAGTAGATGGGGGGGGGGAGGGGGGGGAGAGTTTGAGGGTGGGATGGAGTGAGTGCGTGGGGGGGGGGGGGAGGGCAAGGGGCAGAGTGGGGGGGGAGTGATGGGGAGGAGGGGGGATCAGGAGCCACACAACAGGAACCCATCAGCCAGGCCTGCGCAGTTGGGGGCTATGTGTGAGTGGTGGAATATTGGAATTGGTGGAGAGGTGAAATCGTTGGGGTTCCAGCCCTCCCGTGTGAGAATGGGACCCACTTAGTCTATTACTTCCTTAGTAATGGATCTTGACACTTTATCAATAACAGGTTAGGCTGCCTGGCTTAGAATTTCTTGTGGTGCTATTTATGAGTTTTTCAATCCCTCCACCAGAATTTGGGGTAGACTGCAAACGTAAACTTTTTCTTTAAGTAAACAGGATGCAACACACAAGTGTGACATGTCTTCACCTTCTCCTCATCTGCTCCTGTATCTTATCATATTGAAGGTCCAGTGGGGCCATCACTAATTCTCTAACATGCAGCAAGTTACAGTTACACTTTAGATTACGGTCACATCTAGCGAGGTACAGTGAAAAGCTTTTTGTTGTGTGTTATCCAGTCAGTGGAAAGACAATAAATGATTACAATCAAGCCATTTACAGTGTATAGATACATGATAAGGGAATAACAATTAGTGCAAGGAAAAGTCAGCAAAGTCTGATCAAGATCAGTCTGAGGGTCACCAAAGAGGTAGATAGTAGTTCAGGATAGTTGATCACCTAAAACAGCTTGGATCTAGAGTTTCACCTGAAGTGGGACGCACTGTAAACTCAGGGACCCAAGATCACAAGATCAATTCAAATTAAAACTCTATTGGAAAATCTTAGTGTGAATCCAAAGTGCATTTTTATCCCACCCCACCAAGTAAGTCAGTCCTGATTTGGGCAACAGAAGGGTAGGCATACCATAGGGTCCCTATGAGGAATGTGATCATTGGAGATCATGGGTCAGTTGCATCAATCAATCAATCAATCAATCAATCAGTCAATCAATCAATTCGTCACATTGCACATAAAGTGCAAGTGGAATGAATTTTTCAGCAGTGGTACAGAGATAAAGAAAACACAAACACAATAAAAAATTAACACAAACATCCACCACAGCATTCATCACTGTGGTGGAAGGCACAGAAATTGGCCAGTCCTCCTCCATATGGTTATTTTAACTGAACAAAGACATACTTAACACAGGAAGCCATAAAATTGCTATAACTAAACATCTGGTCTCTAAATATGTTTAAAAATGTCTTGCTTTGACCAGTCAGAGTAGGAGTGCGTGAAATGCAACCCAAGTACAGTAATTCGGCCACCCTTTCCTCCTGAGTTAAAAGATCTATAGAATAAATAACTTTTTGTTTGATCTGAGAATGGATAGCCTGAATGATTCTCTTGCTCCACAAAACTTGCTTGGTTTACAGTAATAACTGTATGCTCATGAATCCACTTCAAAGGGAAGACAAGTTTTGAATTACATATGGATTATCATCACCCATGCATGTTCCATAAGCAAGGATGCAGCAGGCCAAAAGACAATTATGAATTGTGATACTATTTGGGAATCATATTTGCACTAGAAATCAATTGCACAAAACAGAGGAAAAAAACCCATGCTGTATAATTGAATTTCTAACTCCAAGTCTGGGGAATGGGGTTGGGACAGAATCTCTGGCAGAGCCTGATTGGTAACTAAATAGAATCCAAGTCTGGTTCTCTGCCTGCCCGTGGTTAGGACTAAAACGTTAGTTACAGTGCTCTCCATAATGTTTGGGGCAAAGACCCATACTTTATTTGCTTGCCTCTGCACTCCATAATTTGAGATTTGCAATAGAAAAAAATCACATGTGGTTAAAGTGCACATTGTCAGATTTTAATAACGGCCATTTTTATAGATTTTGGTTTCACCATGTAGAAATTTCAGCAGTGTTTATACATAGTCCTCCCATTTCAGGACACCATAATAGACAATAGGTGCAGAAGTAGGCCATTCGGCCCTTCGAGCCAGCACTGCCATTCAATGTGATCATGGCTGATCATCCCCAATCAGTACCCCGTTCCTGCCTTCTCCCCATATACCCCGACTCCGCTATTTTTAAGAGCCCTATCTAGCTCTCTCTTGAAAGCATCCAGAAAACCCACCTCCACCGCCCTCTGAGGCAGAGAATTCCACAGACATGTTTGGGGAAAAGCAATGTCATGTTTAGTATTTTGTTGCATATCCTTTGCATGCAATGACTGTGGCCAGGGGTGCCGAACGATTGACAGCCCTGCCAACAGTCTGTTTGTATTTATGTCTTTTTATTTTTAGTGTGTGTTAAAAGTTGGTGCGTAAATGTTCTCCGGTTTGTTTTATGTGGGGGGAGGGGATCGGGAGAAACTTTTTGTTCAGTTTTTTATCTTGCTGGAGATGCGATTAATTTTCGGATCGTATTCTCTGGTCACTCTGCAGTCTACCATCGATGGAGTTGGAATTCTCCTCGGACTGACCTTGGGCCCCACTGCGGGGTGTGGACATACATCGTAGTCGATCCCTTGCCCGGGATCGCTCCAGTCGCGGCCTGCAGACTTTACATCGAGAGCTCGCAGTCTCAGGAGAGGCCGTGGATGTCGGGAGCTCCAACGTCGCGGAAGGTTCGACCAGCCCCGACGCGGGATTCCCTCGTCAGGCGCGGGGGAGCTGACATCCCCCCCCGATGCAGGAGCTGATCGCTTCAATGCGGAGGGCCCGCCGATGGCTAAGGAAGTCAAGATCATCCCGTCAACGGAGGGCTGGAGGACCCTGACCTCGGGAGAGCAAAGGGAAGAGGAATGTAGAGGAGGCACTGTGGTGGATGTTTATGTTAAAATGTGTTTTGTGTGTTCCGTTGCTTTTGATTTGTATGGCCGACTTGGCAAATGAAATTCCTCGTATGTTGCAAAACATACTTGGCTAATAAAGTATTATCGTGATTGTGATTGTAGTCTGCGATTCATGGACATCACCAGTTGCTGGGTGTCTTCTCTGGTAATGCTCTGCTTGTTTTGGGGGCTAGTCCCCTTCAGTTTTCTCTTCAGCATATAAAAGACATGCTCAATTGGGTTCAGATCGGGTGATTGACTTGGCCACTCAAGAATTGACCATTTTTTAGCTTTGAAAAACTCCTTTGTTGCTTTAGCAGTATGTTTGGGATCATTGTCTTGCTGTAGAATGAACCGCTGGCCAATGAGTTTTGAGGCATTTGTTTGCACTTGAGCAGATAGGATGTGTCCAAAAACTTCATAATTAATTATGCTACTACCATCAGCAGTTGTAACATCAATGAAGATAAGTGAGCCAGTACCTTCAGCAGCCATACATGTCCAGGCCATAACACTCCCACCCTAGTTTTTCACAGATGAGGTCGTATGCTTTGGATCTTGGACAGTTTCTTCTCTCCTCCATACTTTGCTCTTGCCATCACTCTGATATAAGTTAATCTTTGTCTCATCTGTCCACAAAACCTTTTTTTAGATCTGTGGTTGTTCTTTTAAGTACTTCTTGGCAAACTGTGACCTGGCCATCTTATTTTTGCAGCTAACCAGTGTTTTGCATCTTGCAGTGTAGCCTCTGTATTTCTGTTCATGAAGTCTTCTGTGGATAGTGGTCATTGACAAATCCACACCTGACTCCTGAAGAGTGTTTCTGATCTGTCGGACCGGTGTTTGGGGATTTTTCTTTATTATAGAGAGAATTCCTCTGTCATCAGGTGTGGATGTCTTCCTTGGCCTGCCAGTCCCTTTGCAATTAGTAAGCTCACCAGTGCTCTCTTTCTTCTTAATGATGTTCCAAACAGTTGATTTTGGTAAGCCTAAGTTTTGGCTGATGTCTCTAACAGTTTTATTCTTGTTTCTCAGTCTCACAATGGCTTCTTTGACTTTCATTGGCACAACTTTGGTCCTCATGTTGATAAACAGCAATAAAAGTTTCCAAAGGTGATGGAAAGACTGGAGGAAAGACTAAGGGCCGAGAGCTCTCTTATATCTGCATTAAGGAGGCAATTAACACCTTAGCAATTACAAACACCTGTGAAGCTTTGTGTCCAAAACATTATGGTGCCCTGAAATGGGGGGAGACTATGTATAAACACAGCTGTAATTTCTACATGGTGGAACCAAAATGCATAAAAATGGCCTTTTAATAAAATCTGACAATGTGCACTTTAACCACATGTGATTTTTTCTGTAAGAATCTCAAATTGTGGAGTATAGAGAGGCAAATAAATAAATGATGGATCTTTGTACCAAACATTATGGAGGGCACCTTATATAATGCACTAATAATAATTGAAAAACAAGTACAGGTTCATAGAGGTTTGAAATAACTGTCTATTAATCATCATCATTCTGCATGAGCTAATGATTAACACCTTTGAGGTTTGTTGTATATTTTGTCTGCCCTTCATTTCATGATGCCAATTAGCAAATTTGTTATCCTTTCCTTCCTAAGATAATGTTGATGGCTGTGCTAATTTGCAAGCATTTCCTTAAATTCATTTTGGAAAACCAATCATCTGAGTGTGCTTTGTCACTGATTAAACCAAAGGAGGGAAATGTTGTCCTCATAGATGAACTATTCATAAAGCTATGTAGGATGGAGAGCATAGTAATAAAGCTATGAAGGAACACAGCAACAATGTAAATGGGTGTTAAATTATCAGATCTCAAGTCTGAAGAAGGGTTCTGATCTGAAACGTCAACTATTTTCCTTTTCTCTAGAGATGCTGCCTGACCCACTGAGTTACTCCAGCTTTTTGTGTCAATCTCAAGATGATGGGCGGCACAGTGGCGCAGCGGTAGAGTTGCTGCCTTGCAGTGCCAGAGACACGGGTGCTATCTGTATGGAGTTTGTACGTTCTCCCTGTGACCGCGTGGGTTTTTAATCTAGGATCTCCTTTTTCCTCCATCACTCCAAAGATGCACAGGTTCACAGGCTTGATATAATTGTAAATTGTCCCTAGTTGGTGTAGGATAGCACTAATGTGCAGGTATCCCTGGTCTGGGTGGACTCGGTGGGCCGAAGGGCCCGCTTCCGCACTGTATCACTAAACTAAAAGAAATAATTTGGAAAGGTAGAAATGTAGAAAATGTAGCCACAGTTCAATACTTACAGCTAGACCACAATCAGAATCAGAATCAGATGAGCCCTAACATAAGGCATCGTAGCTGAAGTTTAGCTTCAGCTTGGACGGAGCAGTTTCTGTGACCAAGATTACAGCATGAGGGAGAGAATCTGACAATATATAGTACAGACAAAGTCACAAAATACTGAAGTAACTCAGCCGCTCAGGCAACACCTCTGAAGGACATGGATGGGTGACCCGCCTGCAGCGGGTTCGTTGTTTCGACTTTTTTTATTTTATTTAGTATGTCCAAAAGTATGTGTTTAAGTGTTTCTCTGTATGTCTTGTGTGGGGAGTGGTGGGGGGGAATAGGGGGAAACCGATTTTCAGGCACATACCTCGACGGACATGCGACTTTCTTCTTTGTCGTTTCTTCGCCCCCCCTCACAACCCCCCCACCCCCCCTCCTTACAGCTGGTTTGATGCGGCCTTTCCCGGAGTCGGGCCCAGAACTTCAGCGGTGACTTTAACATCACGGAGCGGGCCGACCCCTTGCCGGGGGTCGCCGGAGAAGCGCTCTGACCGCTGGCCTGCAGCCTACAACATCTTGGAGCCTCAGTCTGTGGAGCTTCTGGCGGCAGGCGTGGAGCGGACCTTCCATCCTGGAGCGGGCGATCCCTCGCCGGAGAAGATCTCCGACCCCCGGTCTCCAGTAAGGAGGTGGCCGATTTGGGAGCTATGGGCCGCGGGGTGTGCTCGACCTGTCCTGACATCGACGTTCCGACCATCCCGACCAGAGGGCTAGAACATCGGGCCGTCCGTAGCAGCGACTACGGAGGGTCAAGGTCCCGACCAGGGGAGAACAAGGGAGGAGGAGGAGGAGGACTGTCTGAACTGTGTTGCCTTCCACCACAGTGAAGAATGCTGTGGTGAATGTCTGTGTTGAATTATGTTGTGTATTGTGTCCTTTTTTAATTGTATCGCTGCATGGTAAATTCATTTCACTGCACCTTATGGTGCATGTAACAAATACATTTGAACCTTTGAATCTTTGACATTTCAGTCAGAAACGTTTTTCAGACTGATTGCAGTAGGGGCGGAGGGGGGTTGGTTGGTGAAAGGTGGTAGAGAGGTGGGGGTGGGACAAAACTGGGCAGGTAATAGGTAGATACAGGATGGTTTGAGTGCCAGATGGGTGGACAAAGATGAAAAGAAGACAAAAAGCTGTGAGGTAATGTGAAGAAGCATGGAATGTAAGGTGCAAGGCCAGAGGGAGGGATGTAGGTGGAAAGGAACAGGATGGGTCAGTGGGTCCCTTGATGGACGTGAGGGAGGAGGTATATGGACAGATATTTCATCTCCTGCAGTTGCTGGGGAAAGTACCTGGGGAGGGGTTGATTTGGGTGGGAAGTAATGAGTGAACCAAGGAGTTGCAGAGTGGGTGGTCTCAGCAGAAAGCGGTGGGGACGGGAAGATGTGAGTGATGGTGGAATCATATTGAAGGTGGAGGAAATGTTGGAGAATGATGTGTTGGATGTGGAGGCTGCTGGGGTGGAATGTGAGGAACATGGGGAGCTCTATGTTCCATCTCATGGGAGGGGGAGAATGGGCAGAACTACAGGACAGAGGCGATCCATCTACGAAAGCAGAAGGGAAACCACATTTTCTAAAGAAAGAGGATATTTTGGATGTTCTTCTAACGTGGAAACCCTCATCCTGGGATCTGTGGCAGAGATGGAGAAATTGAGAGTAGGATAAGGCAACTTTCTAAGAAATAGTGTGGGAGGAGGTTTAGTTTGGTTTAGAGATGCAACGCAGAAAACAGGCCCTTCGGCCCACCGGGTCCGCGTCGACCAGCTATCCCCGCACATTAACACTAACCTACACCTACTAGGGACAATTTTTACATTTACCAAGCCAATTGACCTACAAACCTGTACGTCTTTGGAGTGTGGGAGGAAATCAAAGATCTCGGAGAAAACCCACGCAGGTCGCAGGGAGAACGTACAAACTCCGTACAGACAGCAACCGTAGTCGGGATCGATGCCGGGTCTCTGGCGCTGCATTCGCTGTAAGGCAGCAACTCTACCGCTGCCCCACCGTGACCGCCCGGTGTCCAGATAACTAAGAGTCAGTGGGTATCTAGTGGACATCAGTTAATAGTCTGTCTCCTTCAATGGGGACAGGGAGATCAAGGAAGGGGAGAGAGGTGTCAGGGATAGTCCAAGTAAATTTGAGGGCAGGGTGGAAGTTAGTGGTTAAGTTAATGAATTCAACAAGTTCTGCATATGTGCAGGAAGCAGCCCCAATGCAGTCGTTGATGTAGTAGAGGAAGATTTGGTGGAAGGTGCCAGTGTACATTTGGAACAAGGACTGTTACATGATTTGACAAGGAACAGGGCCAAGGGGGAGTAGGAAAATAAATCAACAAATTTTATGTGCCCACTCTTATTCGCAATCTGATGACAGTGATGTGCTTGCAAATTCAAAGTAGATTAGAATAAACAAAGAGCAAACCTTATATTCAGTAATATCACAATAGTTGCTTGCACTGAGCAGAAAGGAAAGCAAGATGGAAAGACAAAAATAGAGATGAGAGGGCTATTGTAGGACTCGGGGTTGAAACCATGGAGCCTATTATCCAGGACGTTAGAAGCAATGTCAAGAGAGAGGCTTTATATAGAGCTTAGGATCATTGAGGCAAGGGCATGGAGTGAAGCAAAGACCCCAATTCAAAACAGGCAAGGCAAGTGTCCCTTCAGGCTTTTGATCCTTGCTATTCTAGCTATGCTATGCTACTCTAGTCGGTGGGGGCATTGCAAACCGGCAGCCCTGCTAGCAGCGTGTCAGTTTTTACAACTTTTTATATATTTTTTAGTGTGTTTAAATGTATGGTTTTAATGTTTCTCGGTGTGTTTTGTGTGGGGGGGGGAAGGGGGAAACCGCTTTGGTCGCCTCCTCCACGAAGAGGCGACTTTTTTTCATGTCGCCTCCCCCGGGGCCTCAGCGGACTCTCGGCGAGGAGCGGGCGGGCCCACGCTGGGGCTCGCCGGAGGGGAGCGCTCCGTTCACTGGCCCGCGGCAGCCGGCAGTCTGAAGCCGCGGTCTGCAGAGCTCGAGCTGGCGCGGCGTCCTGGGCCTGGGATCCCTCATGGGGGACCCGGGGGGAAGAAGAAGCTCCGAATGTCGGCCGGCAGCCAACTTCTACTGCGTGCCTGGCGTGGACTTACCATCAGAAGTGGGGTCCCTCGCCAGGGATCCCTGGAGGGGAGCTTCGACTTCGACTGCCAGCCCTGCAGTCTGCAGTGCTTCTGGCTGCGGCGCGGCGGAAACTTTAAATTTTTCGACCGCTGGCCTGCGGCCTACACCAACCTGAAGCCGCGGTCTCCAGTGGGGAAGGCTCCGATTCAGGAATTACCTGGCCTTTATTCATCTGGACGCCCGCAGCGACGACTGCGGAGGGTTGAGGTCCCAACCACGGGGGAAAATGGAGGAGGACTGGCCAAATTTTGTGCCTTCCACCACAGTGATGAATGCTGTGGTGGATGTTTGTGTTATATTGTTATTGTGTATTGTGTGTTCTTTCTCATTGTACCGCTGCTGGCAAATTCATTTCACTTGCACTTTATGTGCAATGTGAAGAATAAAACCGTATCGTATTGTATTGTATTGTATTGTATTGTATTGTACAGGTATCAGAGATGTTGGAAAATGGCCAATCATTTAAATCAACCACATTCTAAACAGAATGATATGATACAGTTCACTGTCTTTCTGTGCAAGTCTGATTGTTATTACATTTGGTAGGGATCCCATCCAGCTTTCCATATCAAGTTTAGTCACAGTGTCCAGGTTTCATAACTCCATGAACCATACCATGTCACAGTATCTCTCTCTAAGATGCCACAAAGTAGTTGGGAACTTAATCTCCCAACATGGACATTTGTCACATTAAGAAACAATCTGAGGGAGAGTCTCGACCCGAAACGTCACCCATTTCCTCTCTCCAGAGATGCTACCTGTCCCGTTGAGTTACTCCAGCATTTTGAGTCTATCTTGAGAAACAGTTAGACAGGTACAAGGATAGGACAGGTTTGTTGGGATATAGACTAAACACGAGCAGGGACTAGTGTATCTGAGAAATGTTGGCCGGTGTGGGCAAGTTAGGCCAAAGGGCCTGTTTCCACACTGTATCATTCTATGATTATGACTTTCGGATAGCATTCTTACTACGGCTTTCTCCAAAGAGACAGATAGATTCTGGAACTTTCTATTAGAAGGAGCAATGTTGCAATGACACAGAAGACAGCTCAGTGCACAAATCAGTTTTTTAGAGTTGTACAGCCTTAAAACAGCAATGTTTGTACAAATATTACATACAGCACATCTGATGCACTTGCCATCTACAAGAGAGGAACTGGGTTATTTCTTAGAGGAACACGTTGCTAAACAAAGAGCAGGGACAGATATGATGTAGGTTAATCCAATGGCTTTAGTTGAGAGAATGTTGATCTTGGATTATGTACAATACGATACGATAAAACTTTATTCATCCCTGGAGGGAAATTGCTCTGCCAACATTCACATCACACAAGGTACACAAAAATGTGTAATTATAAGTGAAAACAAAAGAAAAAGACAAGCGACTGTTGTCTGGCTGCCGTGTGCACAGCGCCTTCACCAGAACAAATGAACAGACAAACAAGCGAACGCAGACTTATCCCCAGACTTATCCCCCACCCCACACCATGTCCCCCTTTGTTCTCCCACCATCCCTCATGGCAGTCCCTCCACGCCGGGTCCCCATTGTCTTCCCCTCCTCACGCACATCGACCGCAACGCCCCTCCACCACCGAGGCTCCCGTTGCCGCCGGGGCCCATGTTACCGCCGAGGCCCACGTTGCTGCCAAGGCCCCACTGCCGCCGAGGCTCCAATTGTCGCCACCACTGAGGCTCCTTCGGCCCAGACAGGCCTCACCGCCCGGCTTCACCGCAGTACCCTGGGAGGCCTGTTGGGTGAGCCTGGCGTACCGGGGCGCATTCCGGTCTTCGGTCATCGTTCTGGTCAGGTGGTGTGGTTGTTCGGCAGTTGTACAGTGGTAAAAGCAGAGAATATCATAGATATACGAGTTATCGGTCATGATGATGCTCAAGATAATATTGAGAGGCAATTGAAGCTAGAGAGAGACATAGAATTACCAAGAAAATGGATTTTGGTAAATACCAGTTTGATAAATACAAATGACAATTCAGGCAAACAAAACATATCTCCAGTGCAAATATTCCTAAAAGAGTGCAGGCAGTAAAATAAAGCAGATAAAAGAAAAAAAAATCACCTAGGTGAAATACACAATAAAAGCAGAATATATCAAAATTACATGGTGTATCTATTAACAGTTGAAATGGTCAACAATGTGTTTAATTCATTAATTCCCAGTATGTGAACTTTATTGACAAGACCAAACGCTTACTGCACACCAGTAAATAGCAGCTAAAGTGAGTTAGAATCTTCCAGATGTCGGCTAAGAATCAACCATCTTTATGTACATTAAATAATGTGCAGAAAATACCAGATGGTTGGTTTATTTTCTTCCCTGGAGAACTTTAGTCAGCTAGATGGGGTTTTAAAGAAAATCCAGTATTTTTACAGCTATTACTGATTTATTTAAATATTCAAAATTAAATTTCCCTGGTCTCAATGTGAGATTCATATTGATGGTTCAATAAAATAGGCCCCTCTTTACACCTTCTACACCTTGGCCATGAGGCTATCAAACCAAATGTTTCACTATGTTATAGTTTGATACACAAAGGGAGGAAGCCATGGCTCTAGAAGCAGCCAGATAGGCTAAATAGCATTGCAAAGGGGTTGGCAAATTGAATTCTTCAAACTATATTTTTAAACGCTGTGTAGTTGTAAAAATAATTTAAAAATTTGGTGCACAAAATGTATCTGTCAAATGAATGTTCAGCACCTTAGTTACAAAATTACTTCTGCTGGCAAACAGGGCAGTACCATGGTGATGGCCTTTCTCTGACAAAAACAGCGTTGAAGCAAAAGATAGATTAGTTATCAAGAATTGTTCATTCTCAAGAGTCAAGAATGTGTCTTGTCAAATGTCCCAGATATAACAATGAAATTCTTACTTGCTGCAGCACAACAGAATATATAAACATAGTACACTGTAAACAATATGATAAACGAGAGAAAAAAGTTCTGTGTATATATATATACACACACACACATAGTCACAAGTACACACATATATACATACATACATATATACACACATACATATATATAATATATATATATACACATACACACACACACACACACACACACGTACACATATATATATATATATATATATATATATATATATATATACACATATACTCAAAAAAACAAAATCTACTGTAAAATGGTATGGTTAACATAAAGGTTAAAACTATTAAATTTGAATCCACTGTACAATATCAATCAGTATTCTCAGTTTTATCAGGTCAGGAAGGTAGCTGAGTTTATGCCTGTGCAGGCAAGGACCATTTGTAAGGTCGGAAAATTGGAGCAGCTTTATCTTATATTCCCTAAATGAAGATGCAAGAGTAACATGTTTCATCAGACCATGTCCAAAATCCCTTTTTAATGTGCAAATTTCCATTTGTGAGTAAAATATTGGTCAATTTAGAAAAACTGAATAACAGCTGAAAATGCATTATCATTTGGCTACAGTTACTGTTATGAATGATTGACTGCATTGGCTTTCATGTTTGGAAACTGTTTGCTTTGTGCCGCTGAGTGGCTGAAACTTTATTGTTTGCAGCAAACCAGAGTGCAGAAATAATTCAGTGGGTCAGGCAGCAACTGGGGAGAGAACAGACAGGCGACGTGTCGGGTCGGGACCCTTTTTCAGAAGTGACTATTTTCAGGTTTTGTCAGGCAAGGTGAACCGATTGCCTCCTTCACCCCTTCTTGATTGCTGACGCATGTAGCCGAAGACATAGGTTTATCGTTTTGTCTTATCTAGCTTCTCATTTGCCACCTCATGCTGTGATGTTCTCTTGAACCCCTTCTCTGAACGTGGAACTATATTTTGGATGAGGAAGGAAATGCAAGTTATCATTTTTGACATAATGTGAAATGATTTATTACAAAGTTATATCTGGAAGCATAAAAAGAGCTAAGATCATCTGTGGAAGCTGATACAGCAATGTTTTTGTCTGACATATGGTTCTGTCAACTTTTAATGACTCAGCTGTATGGCAACTGTGTTAATAACTTGTTAAGCAAGCAGTTTTACAATGCTGCAAATTATACTGTAATTATTAAAACTGGATTCTCTTCTTAATAATATTTGGGTCCAGGTAATAACATTTGCAAAAATATTTTTATTTTTGTGCTTCATTTACATCATCTCTTAATTTTTGTTTTGCTTATTCCTCTGTAGAATAGCATAGTTTTCAAATTGTTTCATGTTAGCACAATATTCAAGTTCTGTGTTTCCTATGATAAATTTGTGAGGAAATTAAAATGTTGACCTGTTGACAAAGTTTGCCAATTGAAGTCAGCAATCATCGTGTAGAAAGGAACTGCAGATGCTGGTATATACCGAAGATAGATACACAGTGCTGGAGTAACTCAGTGGGTCAGCAATAGCTCTGGATACAAAGGATGGGTGACGTTTCGGGCCAGGATCCTTCTTCAGTCTGTAAAAAGGGTCCCGACTCGAAACGTCACAGATCCTTTTTGTCCAGAGATGTGTTTGACCCGCTCAGTTCCTACAGCACTTTGTACCTATCTTCAGCAACCATTACTGGAAGTTAAACAAGGAGATCAGGAGCCTGAGGGCTCTGTAGCTGAGCAAGAGCTGGAGAACGAGAGGTGCTGGAGGAAATGCAAAGCAGCAATAATAAGGTCCTCGATAAGCATCCAGAACTGGCAGGGTAATGCTGCTTCCTTACAGCTACGGTTGAATCCTGACCTCTGGTTCTTTTTGCAGAATCTGAATGCTCCCCCTGTGACTAGAGACCCCTCAGATATCCTTCCAGATCCCAAAGATTGGCTGATAAATGAATTGGCTTTTACAAATTATTCATAGTGAAGGTGTTTGGTAGGGAAAATGAGGGAGAAGTTGATGGGCATGTGAAAGAAAGTAGATTACAGGTAAAGAATTGGGAGAATGGGAGTGATGGGAATGCTTGGGGACCCAGGACAGTTGGAATGACCTCCTTCTATGTGTCATGAGGAAATATGAAAACCCATCTCCTGGCTGAGCAGATTGAGGCACTGGCCACATGGCATATCAGGGACGACTCAGATGGACATTTTTCATAAGCAGCTTGCAAAATCAAATTGCACAGTGTAAATCATGACACTCCACACTCCAACCTTTAACTTCAACATAGGGCATTAATCATCTGCCTGGAGAGCCCAGAAGGTCATAAAATGTCCTCACAACTTGCTATGCACTGAATGTAGCACTTCAGTGAAGATTCCCTGATTCTATAATGCATATGCTTTTTATACATTCTCTATATTTTCTGATGAGAGGCATCTCGCACAGACATTTATGAGCGTTGTACAAAATGCATTTTCCAGTTCCACCCAGCACATCTAAACATGGCCAATGTCTTGATCCATTTGGCCAAATGCCCAACATCAATGTTGAAGCATTCGCATTGTGGCCACAACAGCCAAGGGAAACGCATGTCGCAACAAATTAATCTGATATTGATTCACTGCAGAGGGAAATGCATTGAGAGACTAGCATTTCAGCCAACGAACTTCAGCAATGAGAAATCCTTCATGAAACTCCAATTAATTTAATCTCAAGATGTTACAGCAATTGGCAGTTTCAAGTTAGATTGGGCCACAACAATGTTTATTTTCATATGGCAGGGAAAGCAATCATAGTTTTTTTTCTGTCTAGGTTAACTATCCATTTCAAAGGCTTTTTTTGTGGTTGAAGCTTGTTCAGCTTTTCTTTGAAGGTTAAAGCATGGTTCTGGGATTTCACTGGCAGATGGTTACCAGATTGGCCTTGGTGATGTTTATCATCGGCCAAGATGTGTGCTATCTACAGGTAGGGTTGTCATTATTTTCTACGGTTCCCATAGGAGGTGCAGAACCTGGCGGACTGGTGCGCCAATAACAACTTGGCACTAAACACCTCCAAGACCAAGGAGCTGATTATTGACTTCAGGAGGTCCCATTCTGGAGAATACGCCCCAATCTCCATTTATGGGGAAAGTGTGGAGAGAGTGTCCAGCTTTAAGTTTCTGGGCACTCACATTTCAGAAGACCTCACATGGTCCACAAACACCGCCGCGCTGGTCAAGAAGGCACAGCAATGACTGTTCTTCCTGAGGACATTAAAAAAGACTGGTCTGCCCCAACAGCTGCTGACAACGTTCTACCGCTGCACCACAGAGAGCATACTAACGTATGGCATCTCTGTGTGGTATCTCAGCTGCACGGAGGCGGAGAGGAGAGCTCTTCAGCGCGTCGTCAACAGAGCGCAGCGGATCATCAGGACAGAGCTACCAGCCTTGGAGAGCATCTACCACACGCGGTGCCTCAGGAAGGCCCTCAGCATCCATAAGGACTCATCACACCCCTGCCACGGTCTGTTTCAACTACTTCCCTCCGGCAGACGTTACAAGGCCTTCTACGCCCGAACCTCTAGACTCAGAACAGTTTTATCCCAAGAGCTATAGCGGCTCTGAACCGGCCCTAATGAGTGCCCCCCCACCCACTCCCTTTGGACAGTCTCCCTCAGATGGTCACGTCAATCAATTCAGCTTGTTTATTTATGTATTGTATTTATTTACCTTTCTTGTACATCAGTGGAGCTGCACACTAAATCTCGTTGCACTGACGTGCAATGACAATAAAAGATATATTATTATATTATATTATTATTATTATTATTATTATTATTATATTATTACAAGGATTATAGGCATCATGTGTGGACTTTTGTTCAGTTAATTTGTTCAGCTAGTGTGCTCTTTAAAGAGAATGTTTCCCCTGCTGACATCAAGATCCAATTGGGGTCGTACAGGAAGCCCTGAATTATGTGGATCGTAGAGCTCCAGAAACCACTCAAAGTCTCCTGACGATAGATACCCAAATCAATTGAGTGGCAGCTCCTTTACGGCCAAGTGTAATGCCAAGGCAGTGAGTAAATTGCACCAGCAACTTGGCCTGGACCAGCCATATAGAAGTCATAGCCAAGAAAGCACACCAACAGACCGGAGGGGGCGCTGCACTGCAGCAGCCTCTACCTACAGCGTCTGAAGAAGGGTTTCGGCCCGAAACGTCGCCTATTTCCTTCGCTCCATAGATGCTGCTGCACCCGCTGAGTTTCCCCAGCAATTTTGTGCACCTTCTACCCACAGCCTGTCTGTTATTTCAATCTTTTTTTTATTTTTAGTTAGTCTAAAGTTTTGTGTTGGGGGAAACTTTAACTTTTCTATGTGGGGGAGGGGGGCAGGGTAAGGGGGAAAACCGTTTCCCAGTCTCTTCCTGGCGGGGAACGACTATTTCTCCGAGTCGCGTCCTCGCCCCCCACCTCGCGGCCTACCAGCTGGATCGGAGCGGCCTTTCCTGCTGGGGACCGGGAACCGGACCAGGGCTGCTGCAGCGGCGGCGCGGCGCTGGAGTCACCACGGAGCGGGCAATGCCTACCTGGGTCGCCGTTTGGAGCTCCGGAGTGTTGGGCCACTGCTCCAACATCGTGGAGCTCTGGGGCGGAGAGCTTCCAACGCGGGCGGCGCTGACCATCATCGTGGAGTCCTGGGGCGCCTCGCAGAGGGTCTACAGCAGCAGTTTCCACCCGGCGCGGCCTGCAGACTTTGGAAGCCGCCGACTCCGGTAGGAGGGGGCCGACTGGTGTCCACGCCGCTGAGGACGTCCCGCAGCCCCGACGTCGGACTTGTATCACCCCGGCGAGCGGTCCTGGACATCGGGCCGCCCGTAGCTGCAACTGCGGAGGGCTTGGGGAGGCCCTGACCACGAGGAACAGTGGAGGAAGAGACTGACTTTGGTGCCTTCCCACACAGTGGGAAACTTTGATTCTGCTGTGTGGGGATGTTTTATGTCAAATTCTATAGTGTGTGTTCTTTATACCCTTTCTGGCTTAATCCCTCCCTTCACCACCTCCAGTTTAAATTCCAGTTGGAATATTTTGGAGGACCCAAGAACCAAGAACCAAGAACCAAGAACTTGCTTAGAAGGCTTAGGAAGTCCAACAACTCTCACCAACTTCCACAGATGCGCCGTAGAAAGCATTTTAATGGATGCATTTCAGCATAGTTTGGAAACAGCTCCATGCAAAACTGCACCTACATATCATGCTGCCTCAGCAAGGCCACCAGCATTATCAATGATGAGTCTCACCAGCCACTCCCTCTTTTCCCTTCTCCCATCAGAGATGAGGTACAGAAGTGGGAAAACAGACACCTCCAGATTCAGGGACATTTTCTTCCCAGTTAATATCATCCTATCACCAACTAGAGAGCTGTCCTGGCCTACCATCTACTTCATTGGAGACCCTTGCACTATCTTTATCAGACTTTATCTAGTACTAAACGTTAACCCCTTTATCTTGTATCTGTACACTGCGGACAGCTTGATTGTAATCATGTCTAGTCTCTCTGCTGACAGTGTAGCACGCAACAAAACAGCTATTCACTGCATCTCGGTACACAGGACAATAAACTAAACTAAAACTGTGGGTGAATGGTGTAAAACCTGCAGAAGACTAGCTAGCTCGACCTATATAAACAGGACACAGAGGCTCTGCACACAGCTGCAGGGTAAAGACAGTTTGTAACTCACAAACCCAAAAATTAATGTTAAGTTTAATATTCCAGCGAGCAAACCAGGGAGTCTGAAATGGTGAAACTGAGTGAACAGAGCAACAGAGATGTATGCATGATGCCCTGTAACTATTTTCCAATCTATGATATGGTATTTACACCACCTTTGTGCAATACACTATTCATCAAAAATTAATAAGCTGTTTGGAAAAAAATCCCTCAGAAAGATTTTGTTAGTTATACAAACACACCTTCTATTTTGAGGCTGTGCACATGAAAAGAGAGCAGATGTCGGAGCATTTTCAAAGTTTGTATTTTCCCACCTGGAATGTACCCTACTGTGAATGTGCAACTGACTCGAAATTATCTTTCCACTTGGAATTTATTGAAGTAATACGATTGCAACTATTGAAGTTACATTTGACCAACTGGTATGCATTTGAGATATTATAATATCGTAACAAGTAAAAAACAAACAAGTCACACTGAACACAGATACTGTACAGTAGTGGAGAGCGATTACTAAATTTAACATTAGATCAAAGGGGAAACTGCAAGGAAATGTCTTAACAGTTGGAGAAGTTTACATTAAAAGCCGGATCGCCTGGTCTTCAGACGCAATGCAGTTAGGGAAAGGTGACTGGTCAGTAACCAAAACACATGGTCAGGTGCATCACTGAAATAGTGGTTGCTGTTGAAGGAAATGATGACTTGGGCAGCCCTCAAAGATCATGCCTCTTCAGATTGAACAGAGAACAATTTCATATTTGAATTCATGCAAGCTTAACATTGCGGCAGTGAAGGGTGAGATAAAGGGGAAGTATACCAGTACCAACCAGTCACATTAATGTTATTACAGCCTCTCAACCTTGAGTGAAAGTATTTCACCACAGAATAAGGAATTCTATTTCCTGTCATTTACTTACATTATACAGCCAGGATTTCAGCAAGGCCCATTGTAAACATTAGTAGGCAGAGGAAGACACCAGACCCACAGAGGTCGGCCACAGAACTGTACACAAGGTTTCTCTCTTTAAAACAGAGAATTTAGATCTTCTCCAAATATTTTATTAGTGCCATAGAGTCATAATGTGGAAACAGGCCCTTCGGCCCAACTCACCCAAAATAGCCAACAATGTCCCAGCTACACTAGTCCCACTTGCCTGCGCTTGGTCCATATCCCTCCGTACATATCCTATCCATGTACCTGTCAAACTGTTTCTTAAATTATGGGATAGTCCCAGCCTCAACTACCTCCTCTGGCAGCTTGTTCCATACACCCACCACCCTTTGTGTGAAGAAGTTACCCCTCGGATTCCTATTAAATCTTTTCCCCTTCATCTAGAACTTATGTCTCAGATCCTCAATTCCCCTACTCTGGGCAAGAGACTGTGCATCTACCTCATCTATTCCTCTCATGATTTTGTACACCTCTATAAGATCCCCTTCATCCTCCTGTACTCCATGGAATAGAGACCCAGCCTACTCAACCTCTCCCTATACCTCACGCCCTCTAGTCCTGACAATATCCTCAAATCTTTTCTGAACATTTTCAAGCTTGACAATATCTTTCCTATAACATGGTGCCCAGAACTGAACACAATATTCTAAATGCGGTCTCACCAACGTCTTATACAACTGTTATGCTAGGGCCAATTCAGATGGGAATGCAAAGTCACACAATGGAGAAAAAGGCCTTCAGCCCAACTTTTTCATGCCAACCAAAATGTAAAATTACTCTGCCAGCAAAACATTTTGAAGCATTTCAATGGTCTGTATACTATACCATGTCATCGGCAGAGAAGAGGCCATCATAATTGACGTCTTCAGGCCATCCAGCCTCAGTGCAAGTGTGAAGCATGACCTGCTCAGAGTAGTTCTACCCTGTGTGAAAAGGGGACTGGGGCTTCTAAACAAGAGCTCGGGTCTATTTATCAGGTCTTTGGACATTAGAAAGAGGAGGATTATCAAATGACTGCCTTCGGGAGTCAAGTGGTTTCCATGGCCTGGCAATAGCCACTGTCTTGGATATTTGCCAGTTAATTTTTTTTAATATATTTTTTTATTAAAGGTAATCAATTACAATGCTTCAAACAACTTTATATCAAATTAATTCAATTTGCATTAAGTAAAACACTAGTAATACTTATCTACTGTTTTTTTAGAAATAATGATAGAGAAAGAATAGAGAAAGAATAAATCATTAAGAGAGTGATTAAATAATAATTTGATTATATATAAGAAAGAAAAGAGAAACAAAAAAAAAAAAAAAAAAAAAAAACATTTTTAGTAACCACAATATGTATTATTAATAACACTACTACAAGTGATAGTATCAATAAAGACATATATGTAATTCCAATATAAAAATGAATTATTCTCACCAAATCCCGCAGGGTGCACGTCGAGCTGTGTTGCCAAGAACAGCTACTTCTCTAAATACTGTATATATGGAGACCATATCTGTTCAAAAGAATTATACTTGTCCAATAGGACAAATCTAATTCTTTCCAGATGTAACGTCTCCATCATCTCTGTTGCCCACATTTTGGTTGTGGGGGATAATGTTCCCTTCCAAAATTTCAATATGATTTTTTTTCCAATTATTAAACAGTAATCAAAGAAATTTCTTTGATTTACTGTAAGTGATAGATGTAAATCCGGAATTCCAAATATTATTAGCTTTGGGTTAGGGTCCAATTTAACTTTGATGACTTCAGAAATAACTTTAAAGATTTCTGTCCAGTAATAATTCAATTTAGGACATGTAACGAAACTATGTATTAAATTTGCCTCTGCTTTCTTGCACTTATCACAAATAGCGGAGAGATTCGGAAAAATACTATTTAATTTAGTTTTCGAATAATGTAACCTATATAATACTTTAAATTGTATCAGTATATGTCTGGCGTTTAATGAACACCGGTGTATTCGTTGTAGACTTTCTTCCCAGTTTTCTTTTGTTATAGCCAATCCCATTTCATTTTCCCATGCTTGACGATATACTTCCGTTATTGGATTCTCCTTATCCAAAATGATGTTATATATATAGGCTATTAATTTTTCTGTATTTGGATATAAATTAAACAGTTCATCTAACAATCCTGCTTCTTTATTTTTATAATCTTGTGTATTGGATTTAATATAATCTCTAATTTGTAAATACCTAAACAAATGTTGTGGAGACAATCCATAAATATCTTGTAACTCCTGGAATAAAAGAAATTTTCCTTTTCTATACAGATGTTCTATCCTTGTAATTCCTAAATCATCCCATTGTTTAAACCCCCCATCTAATATAGCAGGTTTAAACGATGGATTATTCATAATTGGTAATCTAAATGAGAGATTATCCAAGTGTAGAGTCTTAACTATTTGTTTCCAAATACGTCTATTATTATATATTATTAGGTTGTCTTTATAATATTTTTTTTGTACTTCCGTTGGTGCAAAAATTATCGAACCTACATTGAAAGGTAGACAGTCCTCCTTTTCTATATTTAACCATGTCGGTTCATGATCCATATTTACCCACCAGAAATTCATATTCTTAATCTGAACAGCCCAAAAATAATATAAAAAGTTTGGAAGTGCTAATCCTCCATTTATCTTAGCTTTGCATAGATGTTTTTTATTTATTCTGTGATTTTTATAATCCCAAATAAAGCTATTGACAATATTATCAATTTTTTTAAAAAAAGTTTTCGGAAGAAAAAAAGGAATAGCCTGAAACAAATATAACAACTGCGGTAGAAATACCATCTTTATGGCACTTATTCTACCAATCATGGATATAGGCAGTGTTTTCCAATATAAAATATTTTTTCTAAGTTTATCTAATAGTTGAGGATAGTTGGATTTTATTAATGAGTTATGAGTTTTAGTTACGTTAATCCCTAAATATTTAAGTTTGTCTGTAACTACTTTTAATGGGTATTGTTGTAATGTATTAAGATTTATTCCTGTTATTGGCATAATCTCGCTTTTATCCCAATTAATCCTATACCCAGAAAATGCACCAAACTTAGTTATAATGTTTAGCAGGTTGGGAATACTAATTTCCGGTTTTGTAATATAAATCAAAACATCATCTGCATATAAAGAAATTTTATTAATTGTTGTATCAGTATTATAGCCATATATTTCAGGTTCAGATCTAATTTTTTCCGCCAATGGTTCTATCACCAATGCGAACAATAAGGGTGATAACGGACATCCCTGTCTGCATCCCCTAGAGAGTTTGAATTTGGCTGATAAAATTTGGTTAGTCAAAATTCTTGCCATAGGATTCGAGTATAAAATTCTTACCCATTTACAAAATCTATCCCCCAATTGAAACTTTTCCATTATATTAAATAAATACATCCATTCCACCTGATCAAACGCTTTTTCTGCATCTAGTGATATAACCGCTAGTTCCGTATCTCGTATTCTTTTTGAATATATAATATTAAACAAACGTCTGAGATTATGGGATGAGTAACGTTTTGGGATAAAACCTGTTTGATCATAATGTATTAATTTAGAGATCACTAAACTTAATCTCCTAGATAAGACCTTAGTTAATATTTTTTGGTCTGTATTTAAAAGGGCAATCGCTCTATATGATCCAGGATCTTCCAAATCCTTATCTACTTTAGGGATGAGTGTAATTGTGGATTCATTTAAAGATTCTGGTAATTTTCCTTGGTCATATGCATATCTATACATTATTTGTAATCTTGGGGAAATCAGATCTTGAAATTTTTTATAAAATTCTGCACTCAGGCCATCTGGGCCCGCTGCTTTTCCGTTCTTAAGCGAACTAATTGATTCTATAATATCTTTTACTGTTATTTCAGCATTTAACAATTCTCTACCTTCCTGATCTAAGCTATTGATTTGACATTCTTGTAAAAATATTTCCATACTATCTGTTTGTCCTGTTAGTTTTGACGAATAAAGATTTTTATAATATTGTAAAAATCTATCATTAATATCTTTTGGAGTAATTAATATATTTCCATACTCAGATCTAATTCCGTGTATCATCTTCTCATCTTCTAATTTTCTAAGCTGTCGTGCTAGTAATTTTTGTGGCTTATCTCCAAATTCAAAATACACTTGCTTAGTTTGTTGAAAAAGTTTAATCACTTGATTAGAATATATTTTATTTAATCTATATTTTACTGATGCAATTTTATTACTTAACTCTTTGGAAGGCTGTTTTATATTTTCATTATCTAGACGTTTTATCTCATTTTCTAAATTTTGTTCTATTTTTCGATTTTCTTTATTGAGATGTGCTTGTGCGGATATTATTGCGCCACGCATGAATGCCTTAAATGTGTCCCAAAATAGTGATGGAGAAGTTTCAGGATTATCATTAGTTTCAAAAAATAATTTAATCTGATCCATCACATATTTACAACAGTCATTGTCCTTTAATATCTGAGGGTTAAATCTCCAGGTAGTAGTTTTATTAGATATATCTTTTAATTTTATCTTAAATGTTAATGGCGCATGATCCGAGATGATAATATTATGATATTTTGCATCATACGTAAAAGGAAGTAATTTAGAATCTATTAAAAAATAATCTATCCTCGAATAGGTTCCATGTACGGGCGAGAAAAAAGAATATTCTCGTCCGGATGGGTTATCTAACCTCCAGATGTCTTTAATATTAGATGTATTGATAAAAGCATTTATGAATTTACTTGATTTCGAGGCAGCTTTCCTTTTTGCGGATGATCTATCTAGATAATTATCTAAAGTACAATTTAAATCACCTCCAATTATTAAATTGTGTTGAGTGGATATAGGAATATTATTAAATATTTTCTTAAAAAATAATGGATTATCAAAATTAGGGGCATATATATTCATTAAAATTACCTTTTTTGAATATAATTCCCCTGTAATTATTACATATCTGCCTTCTTTATCCTCTATAATAGAACTTTGTATGAAAGGTATACCTTTGCGAATAATTATTGCAACTCCTCTAGATTTATGAATAAATGTAGAATGATACACCTTAGAAATCCATTTAGCTGTTAATCTATGTTGAGCATCTTTTTTAAGATGAGTCTCTTGAAGGAAAATGACATCTGTCTTCAATCTGTTCAACTGAGCTAATACCTTTCCCCTTTTAATTGGTTCATTAATGCCTTTTACATTCCAACTGCAGAAGGTTACTCCATCACCCCCAGTCTTCACCTTTATATCATGCATTTTACTATTAGGGCGGCTTTTTTTGGAGTAGCCTTCTTGACTCACCCAGCTCCCCGTTGCACCCGGACATCAATCCAATGAGAATTTCTTTCCACCTTAATCCACATCTATGTCTTCTTAAACTAAATACACAATATCCTTCACATCTACATTCAAATAATATATAATATAAGATCAATAAAAAACAAAAACAATAAGAAATATCAATAATAAAAAAAAAGTAAAGGGTGTTAATAGGGTGCTCAGAAAAAAAAGAAACTACACTTGTATAGTGTGTAGTATGTGAAGGTGAAAGCCACACTAACGTGGCCATTAATCTAAAGACTTCCGTTTTTTTAATAAAAAAAAGATGTTGATTATACCAGCTCCTATCTCAAATGCTATATATATTGGGGTGGGGTACTAACTTTATATACTTAGTACTTAGTAATTATTTCTATTATTCATATTACTATTTGCTAATTACTAATATCAATTGTATTTAATACTATAATATGTAATACTATTATCATGGAATAATTAAATATTTTCTAATAATTAATACAGAACTACTACTAAATGCCCATTATTCCACTTCCTTCTAAGTGAGTATTTCATAACCACAGGTCGATGATAAAAGTTCAGTCCTCTCCTTCTCCCTCGGGTTCTTCCTCCGCATCTTCTCTCTCTTCATCTTCTGGCTTCTGCTGTATGCCTCGGGCGAATTTCAATGCTTCAGTATGCTTAACGAAACGATATTCCTTGTCATCATAAGTTACTCTCAGTATTGCTGGGTACATCAAGCCATATCTCAGATTCTTAGTATTCTGTACATTCCTCAGAATACCTTTTGTTTCTTTAAATAGAGCTCTTTTCTTGGCCACTTCTGCAGGGAAGTCTCTAAAAATACTGATGTTGTCTCCCTCGTATTTCAGGTTTCTCTTTTTTATTATTATCTTCATCATTTCTTCGAAGACATGGTCAAAGGCCACTTTTACAATCATTTGTCTGGGCGATGAACCTATCCCAGGGGCCCGTCTTAGAGCCCTATGTGCACGGCTCAACAGGGGTTCATGATCCAAATTCAAAATATCCATTAAAAGTTTTGCAACAAATTTTCGAGGATCTTGACTCCCCTCACGACCTTCGCTCAGACCAACTATACGCAAATTTTTACGGCGTTGGCGTCCCTCCAGATCGATACATTTCTCGTTTGTTTTATGTAATAATTCTAAGAGGCGTTTGTTCTCGGCACGGAGTTTTTCGGTCTCCTTAGTATTCACTTCAGCAATTTTAGTTAGCTCTTTAATTGCTTCGCCTTGTTGGTCTAGCGAAATTATAGTAGGATCTATCTTGTCATCCAGCTTTCTTTCCATCCCAGCAGCTATTTCCTTTACATCCTCAATTTGAGTTTGTAACTCGGCATTAGCCTTTTCCTTCCACTCATCCATCATACTTTTTACCGTCGTTATAACTTGTTTTATTAAGTCTTCTTTATCTTCTTTATTTTTCTCGTGAGACACCAGCATATCCGCTTTTAAACTTTTTATCTCCTCCATATACTCCTTCCTCTGCTTCTTTATCTCCTCCATATACTCCTTCCTCTGCTTCTTTATCTCACCTAGAATGGTAGTCTTAAGTTCCTCCATTTCAGCTTTCCTCTGTGAGATATCTTCTTGAGAAGCAGCAGTTGCACCCGAGCTGAGGCCAGTTTCCCTTCTCGTAGCTTTTTTTCCAGCGGTGGGGGTGGGGGAGCGCTGGGTCATAATTTCTTCTTAAAATCGCGCGCCTGATGACGTCACGCACCTTTTAAACGCTGCCGGAGCCGTTCACAATCGATCTCCTGTGGTAAGTGCGTTTGTTTGACCCTTTTACCCCCGTTTTAAATTCAGTTTTTTTCGGAGCTGTAATGGCGCGATTCCACTCACATCGTGGCGCCAACCGGAAGTGGTTTTGCCAGTTAATTTGAGTGCAACTTGTACTATTCTTGCAAATCACCAGTTGAGTACAATACGATTCTGATCCAAAATCCAAGAACATTATTATATAAAGGATTACACAGTTTATCCTATAAAAATAATCGCAACTTTTATAGCCCTCCTGCTGGTGGAAACCCTTGGTACCAAAATATAAAAGTTGTCAATGGTCCTTCATACCACTCACAATTCAAAAGATCCAAGAAACAAATAATTCTCAAGCAAAACTGTTCTCACATTTGTTCTTCTTTTCTGGACTGCTGACAACGGCAAATTCCTGCATGTCGTCTCTGCTTTATGGCCCTTAACACTGCTCAAATTTCTAAATTGGTGCAGGAAATCTCCTTTTACATGCATGATCAAATTACTTCCGGTCACATGATAGGCTGGCTCTTCCTGTCACAAGGAATCATGATAGTAAACCACCTTTAAACAAGCTTCCACACTTTTTTTTAACAATGTTCGTTGCACACATTGCAAAGTTGTAATAGAACTCTATTCTAAATTGATTACGAAGTTCTTGCTGTCTTCTACATCACACTACACCTTGAACCAGTACTAATGTTCTTGATACTCACAAGGAACATTTACTCTTGATGGGTTGGCCATTGACAGCTCCATTGTAATTATAGACAGTGAGCCGAGCTGCCTTTTTGTTTCTTGTGGTGACCCACATCCCATATCTACCTGTATTTATCTCATACTAGACCAAGTGCAGACCCGCTGGGTCTGTTCCCAACACGCAGTTGGGGGGGGTGGGCTGCGGCTTCACGCGCACACTAACCACCCCCCACACACACGGGTGGAGGGGGGAGGGGGTGAGAGGGGGGTAGGGGGAGACGCGGTGGGCGAAAGGCAGGGGGTGTAATGGAGGGAGGGGGGAGAGAGTAGAGGGGAGAGAGAGAGAGAGAAAGAGAGAGAGAGAGAGAGAGTAGAGGGGGGAGAGAGAGAGTAGCACAACTTGCTCTATTTGATCTTATTTGATTGCCAAACCACGTGAAGGTTCCAATCTCAACCACCTGTCCCATTGTGATGGCATATGTAAATGAGATCCATTGTGATTGTACATCTGTGAGGTCCTTGTGACTCATGCAGCAGCTTGATTTTCAATGTTTTTGGTGTGATTGACAGGGGAGAGAATCTCAACATTTTTTAAACACTAATAACTTTTATTTTTCATCGATGGGAAAAATCCTCGGCTCCTGATGAAACATAGAAACATAGAGCGGAGGGGGACTCTGAGTAAGATGGCCAAAAATCACAGCTGTACGTGGTAGCGTTTTATTCTAAAATCAATATACAGCGCAAACAGGAAGTGGTCAAGATTAGAGTTTTAATTATATAGATTTTCGAACCACATTTTCATTTTCAAATCAACCACATTTTCAAACCAACCACATTTACAAACCACATTTTCATTTTCAAACTTAATTTTTAAACCACGTTTCCATTTTCAAACCATATTAAGGGCACTCACAGCTCAGTAAAACCACATTCACAGTTTAGTAGACCTGTGTTCAGTGTTATTCACAGTTCAGACTGAGAGTGTGACCTCTCCCTCCCCCATCTTGCAAAGACTGAGGCACGTCCACACTTCCGGGTTTTATAGTCCCTCCCCCTCCCACCAGAAGGGGTGTGGCCTTGATGATGTGATTGACAGGAGAGAGAATCTCAATATTTTTTAAACATTAATAAATCTTTTATTTTTAATCGATGGGAAAAATCCCCTGGCCCTGACAGCTGGAGGGGGACTCTGAGTAAGATGGCCAAAAATCACAGCCTAAAGTGGTAGTTTTTTTTTCTAAAATCAATATACAGTGCAAACAGGAAGTGGTCAAGTTTAGACTTTTAATTACATAGATTTTCACATATTCTAACAAATAAAAGGTTAGGTCAATGGCACATTTCTGTCAATGTAAGCTTTGAAGTCAGTGATATATAGAATGATGTATTAATTTTATCTTTGTAAAGTTATGATGTTGTGAACTGTGAAATAAAAATGATAAATAAAAAGGTAGAGCTCATCAAGTATTAAGTATGCTTCCATACATTTCACTACATAAAATAAAATGTATCACTCAAATTTATAGATTTACAGAAATTATGTTAATAGATCAATGGTATGTATGAAATTTGTGTCCCTATTAAAAGCTTTTCAACGTCAACTGGGGCATAGTGTCCAAGGTTCATGTAAATAAACATGTTAACAAATATACTATATGCACTTAAATGTAGTTTTGGATGATGCTCAAAGTTAGTTAATAATAGGATAATAATGATAGGACTCAATCAACATTTATTCGTATTTATGGTCATATTATGTTATTTTGTACAATTAAAATATATTTGAGGATGTTGAATTCTTTTACTTTTCTTTCCTTTACTGTTTTCTTTTTCTTCTTCTAATTTTGTTCAATCCACAAACACTGAAAAGCCTAAAGCAGGTGAATCCCCTCAAGAAGCAGTTCCTGATGGAGAACCACATAAGCCGGCCCCAAAGAGACTGCTTCGGTCCATGTCAATTGATGGTCAACAAACAGCTACTGTCGAGCACCCTGACCGCAGGCATGTCCTACCAGTAATCATCAGTAAAGGCAGAAAGTACATCAAAGAACAAGCCATGGGCAAACGAAAAGTAGAACATTTTGTATGAAGTGAAACAAAACATGGGGGCAGTTACTAACTGCTGCCACCATGAAGCAAGATGAAGCATTGCTATTTCACATAAGACACAAAGATCTTGTAGCCATTGAAGCAAGATACCATAAATCATGCTACCTTAGATACACGAAAGTTGTCACAAATTTTGCAAAAATGAGTAAACAAGATAATCAGCAGCAGGTGTATGAGAAGTCATACTCTAGTTTCTGCAAGAGAGTAATCGAGGAGAGAATCATCTGTGGCACAGAGATCTTAAGACTTGCAAAACTTAACCAACTTCTCATCAAGGAGGTTCGAGGTTGAGGGCTTGGATGCATCATCTCACAAGACAGGTTGCTTGAAGGCAGGGTTGAAGAGATTCCATCCTGTATTATGTTTTACAAGGTCATCTAGGCAATTAGAAAGTGATATTGTATTCATAGTATCATTTGCTGTTAAAGAGCTGGTTGAATGTGCTGCACAAGATAATTCAAATGAGGACAGTGAGAGCAGTGAAATTGTCAGTGAAAATCACCAAGGAGTATCATCATCCCATCACCTCAGAGACATGTTTAATGCAGCCCAGATTGTGCAGAACAGCACCGACAACTCACCAAACCACATCCAATGGGCCCCCAACCTCTGAAGACGCAACATTAGATAAGGCTTAAGAGATTGTCCCAGCTGAATTGTACAAGGTTTTGGCATGGACCACCGAAGCGAGCAGGCAGCCCAAAGAATCTGCGAAAGTTGATGTGCCTGACGAGCTGCATCACCGTCTGCTATCAGTTGCCCAGGATGTCATGTACCTGAAAGCCAAAGGAAGGATACTCCTTCCAAAACATTGACTGGGGTGATTTGCCTCCAGCCCCAAGCACCTTGCTAGAACTAACCTACTGTTCATGCATAGCTGTGAGAAGTCAAATACAGGGAAAGGAAGATGCTCATGTCAACAGCATGGTGTGCCATGTACTGAATTATGAACCATGTACTGAATCAGTCTGAAGAAGGGTTTCGGCCTGAAACGTTGCCTATTTCCTTCGCTCCATAGATGCTGCTGCACCTGCTGAGTTTCTCCAGCATTTTTGTGTACCGACTGAATTATGTGTTGACTGCAGAAACTCTCTTACCGCAAAAGAGTTGGAATCTGATGAAGAAGATTCAGATGAAGAGTAGATGGTTCCTTGACATATTAACTTTGTCATGAAAATTATTTTCTTTGATACCACTGAGCTTTTACATCAGTAAAGATAGAAAATCTATCAATCTATCAATTAATTAGTGTGAAACTTTTTGCACTGACGAGTTATGAATTCCTTCTCAATGATTTTTAAATCTAAATCTGTGCCAAATTTCAAGTAGATACCAGAGATGGGTCACAAAAGTTAAAATCGAGACCCATTTTGGATGGATGGCCCATGGCCTATTACTACAAGTGCCACAGAATTTTTCAGCTAATGGTTACTGCAATGGCGACAGTATCTTACAACTTGAGCCTTGTAATTGCCGAGTGCAGAAAGTAGTCATTGTGATACAATGTCAATCAATAACCTCCTGTTAATACATCAAACAATAAAATGACAACAGCTGCAACAAATTAATAACAAAATCACAGAATGCTTACACAACATCGAGGGATGCCACTCAGATTGGTACCAACTTTTTAAGAGCTGATCCTACTACCCTCATCCCATTGCTAATATTTTTCATTCAGATATTTATCAAGTTCCCTTTTAATCGTTACATTTCAAATTGCACCACAGCTACTCTATGTAGCTTTTTTGGCTCTTTGGTCAATTGCCTTCTGCCATGTCCCTCCCATCAATGAGAGCAGTTTATTTCTATCCCTCAATTTTTAATACTGACTTCAGATCCCCTTGCAATCTGTTTCATGGAAAACGCAAACATTTCTCCAGACAATATTGTTAATTTTAACCCTCACCCACACATTATTCTGGCAAATCTTTTCTGCATTCCCTCCAAAACCTGCACACCTTTCCCAGAACATGGCACCCAAATCTCAAGATATGGACCAGTGTTTTATAACATGTCAAGGCTTTCATGCTCATGTACTTTATATCTCTTAAAGCAGCCCAGGAATCCATCTGCTTTATAGAATATTTTTTCTCAAATGCCATGGTACTTTCAATACAAAGCTCTGTATATACCATAAGCTCAGTGTCCTAGTGTCATTTTAGAATTGTACCTTTTGTACCCAATGCTTGATAATAAAAACAGAATACAGAAAACAAGGAGGGGAGGGAGGGGGTGAGGGTTGGCAGAGGGTGGGAAGAGGGAGGGTAATGGAGGAGGGGAATAGGGGACTGAAGAGGGAGAGTGAGATGCGTTCACATTGATCTTATATTTTACACGTTATTGCCATTTTGAACTTTGAAAACGTCGCAGTCGCAATCGCATTCCCACTTGCCGGCCTCGCCTGCGCAGTTGGGGGAGGGTTGACGTGACTCGGGTCACAATGCGGAACTCTGGCGTCACAACGGGAACCTGTCAGCCGCGCCTGTGCAGTTGGGGGCTATGGGTCAGTAGTGGAATATTGCGTTGGGGGATGGGATGATCCCCTCACTGATACAAAAACTAGATGTAACTAAGATAATTTAGCCATAGTTACTTTACTGGGATGTAGGGGATGATGACAGAAGCCTCCTCGTGGCGATGCCTGGAAGCGACGATGCGATGCACTCTGTGACGCGTCAGGCGACAATTCTGTCAACATGTTGGACGACGACAGAAGCCGACAGCGAGCTACATCATCTGACACACGAGCGAACTGGGATGTAGAACTGGCATCAAGTTTATTTATATGGAAGGAATAAACTCAGACAATGGCCAATAGTCTTATGTGGCATAAATACTTCCCATATTACTCCTGCGTAAGCTGTGCACTAATGTCTTGTTCCTGACTCTTATCTCAGTGTGGAATGTCACTTTTATCCTGAATCTTATATAAGCAATATCCCAGTGAATCACATCACAGTCAGACTTCTGCGTATGTTCCTGTCTTTAATTTGATCATTAATCAATGGGTTTATGCGGGCCGTGCTTGCCTGGGCCTGGGTACTATCTCATCATCCCATTTCTGTGTGTAACTATGTTTCATTCATCCTGTACTTACATGTTTCAAACAGCTCTCAGCACCTCTGCATTTTCAGTTCAGAGTTTTCCTCTAAGGTGCACATTATTTATGGTTTGTCCTCTCTCTCCATTTTGAGGGGCCTTAGTCGCTTACACTGCTCTGGCCAATCGAAGGAGGTCTGTGATTGCTGGCACTCGGGTAGTTGAGCAGACGACTTGAGCGGCCCTGATCGTGGGAGATGAATGGGTGCCCTCATGGTACAGGTATTACTGTGGTGAACATGGACACCAGGGCTTGCAGTGCCCTGGACAGAAGATGGTGTATGGATCTACTGGCACTCAGACCACTCTGTCATTCTTTCAACCATCAGACCTGGAGCTGGAGCTGGATCAGCTGACCAAGGGTCTGCTCTGTTCTCTCTTTACCTTTTCTCTTGGAGTTGCCTCCCTGTGCCATCTAAGCAGCGCTCTGCTCATGAGCAATTGGTGTGCCTGAGGGAGTGGATGTATTAGGGGCAGGGAGGGGAGGGGAGGGGGATGGGGTGTTGTGAGGTGTAGGGGAGTCCCTTTATTCCTGGAATGCATTCCAATGTGCCATGTCTTTTTCCCCTGAGGAGAGCAATCTGCCTCTGCATACCGCATATCTGATCAGGTGAGAGTAGCCAGCTGACTTGCAGCATCTCTCTCTTCACCTGGAACAGCTGGCAACTCGTGGGCAGCCCTGCTGTCTCTGGTGAGAGCAACAATCTGCACACATATTGCGTTTCACTGCCTAATGAGGCCAGTGATCGATTCAAGAGTGGTGTGAACCGGCCCGTTCGCGGAGCACGGTTGAGCCGCGGTGGGGTCACAACATCTGGAGCCTGGGTCGCCTCGGCGCAGAGGGAGAACAAAAAGGGAAGAGACAGAGACTTTAAGATTTTGCCTTCCACCACAGTGAGGAGGTGTTTGGTGAACTCACTGTGGTGGATGTTAAATTTGTGTTGATTGTGTGTTTTTGTCATTTTTTATTATATGTATGACTGCAGGGAAAACGAAATTTCGTTCAGACCGAAAGGTCTGAATGACAATAAACAAATCTAATCTAATCTAATCTAAAAGTGAGGCATTAACTGCCCCCCTGGTGGTACATTACTGCTCCTGCAGATTTTCCAGCAGCTCCTGTGTGTGTCAGGGTCCAGACCCCCACCTGCATCAGGCTGAGAGCGAATAAACACTCCGCCTGTGCCTCCATGATGGCTGTCCCCTGCACTAGTGGGTGCCGTGTGCTGGGATTGTCAACTAGGCCTTGCAAACAAGTGGAAGTCATGGTGGTCTGGCTTCACTCCATCTGCTGCAGGACCCTGAAGATGGCATCTTCCATATTCCCAGTGTGTTCCTCCATTTGGCCATGCAGCCTCAATCCTGGCCTTCATCCGAGCGTGATTGTAGACGTGTGTGTACTCCCTCTGGTGAGCCACTACATCAGATTCCCTCTGCATACTCCCAGAATCCTGGTGTCAGGTGTAGCTCCCCCTGTGACACATGTCCCTCCAACCCCATCCGGCCACCTCCCATGTGCCAGCTTCTGAGGAGTGTCTGGTGGGCACGATTGTGGTGTGATCTTCATCATCCTTCCAGTCTTCCCTCCTGCACAAGGACACAAAGTGCTAGTGCCGCATCTCTGGAGAATATGGCAGATGGCATTATGCTTCGGGACCCTTCTTCAGACAAAGTGTGGTGTGGAGAGGAGAGGAAGCTGGAAAAGAGGACGAGTGGGTCAAAGGCAGGCAAGTGGGAGGTGGATACAGGTGATGGGGGAGGAGATTGATAGGCGGGTGGTTGGACAAGGGCCAGAGATGAAAAGACAGATGGAAGAGGATTGTCAGAAGGATCGAAGAGATGCAAATTGTGAAGTTAGAGGATGGAATGTAGATGGAAGTGGAGGGGCAGGGGAGAAATAGGTGCAAGTCCAGGTGGGGCCCGGGGAAGAGACAAGAGGGGGGTTGGAGGGGCTGGTTGTGGGAGAAGAAGGGAGAGTGAGGAGTTTGTAGTTACCTAAAATTGGAGAATTCAATGCTCATACCATTGGGTTGTAAGCTATCCGTCTGAAGAAGGGTCTCGACCCGAAAAGTTACCAATTCCTTCTCTCCAGAGATGCTGCCTGGCCCGCTGAGTTACTCCAGCATTTTGTGTCTACCCATATGAGGTGTCCCTCCAGTTAACATGTGCCCTTGCACTAGCAATGCAGGAGGCCCAGGACAGAAAAATCAGTATGGGAATGGGCAGAGGAAATAAAATGGTTAGTCAGACTGTTGGGAACTCTATCCTTATTGTCTGTGGGGAGTGGGAGCCCTTTTTTTCTTTTCTTTTTTTCTACCCATCTTCATTCCTGCGCCCCACCTAGACTTGCACCCACTTCTCCCATTCCACTTCCACTTCCACCCGTATTCCTTCCGCTGGTTTCACACTTCCCACCTCTTTAGACCTTAGATTTTAGAGGTACAGCACGGGAACAGGCCCTTCGGCCCATCGAGTTCGCACCAACCAGCACTCATCCCGTACTCTAGCACTATCCTACACACTAGGGACCATTTACAATTTTCCCCGAAGTCAATTAACCTACTAACCAGTACGCCTTTGGGATGTTGGAGGAAAATGGAGCACCCGAGAAAAATGTACACAGAGAGAATGTACAAATTGTGTACAGACAGCACCTGTAGTTAGGATCAAACCTGTGCCGGGTGTGTGGTGCTGCAAGGTACTGCTACACCAACTCTACCGCTACAGCAACATGTCACATCTTCTATCCTTATCTAACACTTGTCTTTTCATCTCTGATCATTGTCCAACTACCTACCTATCAACTCCCCTCATGTGTATCCATTCACTAGACTTAGTCTTGCCCTCCTCTCTTCTGACTTTCTCTCCCCACCACAATATGTCTAAAGGAAGGTCCCGACCCAAAATGTCACCCATCCATGTTCTGCCGAGACACTGCTTGAACTGGTGAGTAATTCCAGTACTTTGCACCATTTTTGCAAACTAGTATTCGCAGTTCCTTGCATCTTCTCATCACAATTAAACATTGATCACGAGTTTATAGAGCAGATTATGCAGAACCTCATTTGAAGTGGTTGCAGGGTGGAATGGGACATGGTGGAGGAGGAGTGAGGGAGGCTGTCTCCTATCCCTGAATGGAGGAGAAGAAGTGTAAAGATTTAAGTATCCCATCTTTGGAGGCTTGACCGTTGTGTTGGAATAGAGCGATAGAATGTCAGTGGAAGGCCGCGGGTGGATGCATGGTGTAGAAGAGGGTGTTGGGGTACGATTGAAGTAACAGATTGTGAGTAAATGTTTATGGGGCACGTATATCTAGCTGGCAATGACTGTGATACAGATTGATTAGCAGTGGCTGTACAGCGTACCGACGCCTCACATTTTTAGAATTGTTTATATTACAAAAAGTTAAAAAAATAAAACTTATTAATTAAATTGTGTAGGAAGGAACTGCAGATGCAGGTTTACACTGAAGATAGGGGAAAAAGGGTCTCAACCTGAAACGTCACTCATTCCTTCTACCCGCTGAGTTACTCCAGGATTTTGTTCCACTATCTTCTTTATTAATTAAATTGGTTGGTCAGGCTGTTAAACAGCTTCTAGCACAACAATCCACTTTTGCAATTTTTTGTGGGGGACCAAATTTGGCATTGGTGCTAAATGCAGCCAGGTTTAGGGAATGGAATGGCACACTTTATTGTTTCATGTGACAAGGCACAGTGAAATTCTTTGCTTGCATACCTAAGGTATGCAAATAATCGCCACATAAACGGCACTACCAAAGTTAAAGTATCCCGCTCCGGCTTCTCCTTTGTCCCCCCTTCCCCCTCCACCCCCCCTCCTACAATGCTGTGTCCTCCATCTCTCTTCCCCCCCACCCTCTCATTGACCGCCGCACCGCGGGTCGACCCGTAAGGCTCCACCGACTCGCGAGGCTCCACCTTGGCCGTCGAGGGTCCATTGCCGCCAAGGCTCCACCGACCCACGAGGCTCCACTGACCCAGGCAGGGCATCAAGCAAATGGGTGGAATACCATTTCTAAGCAATTGTTTTAAAATTTAAAATGCTAGATAGGTATCTCTTATTTATTTAACATATGTAATATATAGCTGAAATAACTTTTCATATTGAATCTGACGTTGTGTAGCAAAGAACTGACAGTATTAGCAATTATTTTCTATTATTTAATGAATAATTGGAATTAATTATTTGGTTTCATTAATTTATGAATAGAAATTATAAAATATCAAGATGTTATTAACTAGTTGATTTAAAAACAATGCGGCTTGAAATTGTGTTAAAAAAAAGCTCTTACATAATAAATATGATCTGTAGACTTATTTCTAACAAGATTTTCTCATTCAGTCTAAAATATGTTTATCCATTATTTGCCCTTTGCATTCTACCAGTAGGACAAGATTTGTAGACTACTTAATTACAAACGCTATCTAAACTCCATAAGAAATTTGTTCAGTAAACCAATTTTAATATCAATTAATTCATGTCATGCAAAGATGAGGTTCTTTGATTAAGGAATTCACGTGTTTTTCATGTTCAATGATGGAAAAAGCATTATTTCCTAGACAGATTAGCTGTCTCAACTTAGGCCAATCTTATGTTTCAACGGTACTCCAGATTCAATGAATTATTGTTACAGTTTAGTCAGTGCAGCAATTTATACACTGCAAAATCCTACAAATATCGAATAGTTGAATGTCAGTTTATTATTCTTAATATTGGTTGAGGCAGTATTGTTAGTTGCTCCTTTTCAATATTGCTGTAGAGTCAGTATTTGTTACATCCAGATATAATTATAAACCATGGAACATAAAACAGTATAGCACAGCAACATGCCCTATGCCCCACAATGTTGGTGCCAAACATAGTAGCATCACAGAGTCGTACTACGGTACCCTGCCATGGCGTCGAAGGACGTGATGCCGAAGCGAAGAAATAGAAGCCAAATAACCGAATGGAAACGATGCCGAAAAGCCAAATAACCGAACGGACACAATGCCGAAAAGCCACATAACCGAAAGGGCGAGACGCCTAAAAGCCAACTAACCGAATGGAAATGAACCGAAAAGCCAACATACCGAAAGGGCGGATCGCCGAAAAGCTAAATAACCGAAAGGGCAGGATGTCTAAAAGCCAATTCACCGAACAGACACATAGCCGAAAAGCCAAATAATGGACATGACGTCGCCGGGGGGGCGGGACTTGTCAGCGATTGGTCCAGACCCCTGCAACCATTACATCACTGGCTGGGAGAGACGGGAGGGTGGGGGTCATTGTTAATTTACGTTCACTGCTTTTGGACTTTCCTGAATATAAAATAAACCCCCATGTGATTGGAACTTTCGGTTGATTTAACAAAATAATAATCCAAATTGGTTCCATAGATATTTACACCGACTGTAACAATTATATTTTGACTACCACAATACATTTACTTACCCTACCGTGCATCTTCGAAGGCCAGTGATCCTTTTGGGTGTGAATCGAGAAACTAGACAAAAAAAAAAGACTTTTTAAAAAAGAATATCTTAGCTCCCTTAGTTGGTTCAGTGATATGAGTAAGTATGAATCGGCGTGAGTTAGTATCAGCGTGCACGCCCGAAAGACGGGAAGTGTCCGCGCTGCTCTGCCTCGGGTCAGAATTCTTCCAACTTCTCATGGATCCCCAGCTGAGGCGGAGTGCGCCTGTACAGCACTGACCCCGGGAAGAGAGTGCGGGATGAGCTCCCTCAGCCACTTCCACCTTGGTGCTCAGGTTCAGAGTGCCCAGTGTCACCCTCCAGCCCCGGGCGGTCTTGTCTGGGAAGGTACTGCAGATGCTGGTTCACACTGACAAATAGACACAAAATGCTGGAGTAACTCAGCGGGACAGACATCATCTCTGGATAGAAGGAATGGGTGACGTTTCAGGTCGAGACCCTTCAGAGTGAACTGAACTCTCGTCGGTCAATGAGTTTTGAGGCATTTGTTTGAACTTGAGCAGATAGGACATGTCTGTAAACTTCAGAATTCATCATGCTACTATCATCAGCAGTTGTATCACCAATGAAGATAAGTGAGCCAGTACCTTCAGCAGCCATACATGCCTAGGCCTTACCACCCCCGCCACTGCGTTTCACAGATGAGATGATATGCTTTGGATCTTGGCCAGTTCCTTCTCTCCTCCATACTTTGCTCTTGCCATCATTCTGAAATGTTAATCTTCATCTCATCTGTCCACAAGACCTTCATCCAGAACTGTGGCTCCACTTTTAAGTACTTCTTGGCAAACTGTAACCTGGGAATCCTATTTTTGTGGCTAACCAGTGGTTTGCATCTTGCAGTGTAGTCTCTGTATTTCTGTTCAGGAAGTCTTCTGTGGACAGTAGTCATTGACAAATCCACACCTGACTCCTGAAGAGTGTTTCTGATCAGATGATTTTTCTTTATTATAGAGAGAATTCTTCTGTCATCAGCTGTGGAGGTCTTCCTTGGCCTGCCAGTCCCTTTGCGATTAGTAAGCTCACCAGTGCTCTCTTTCTTCTTAATGACATTACAAACAGTTGATTTTGGTAAGCCTAAGGTTTGGCTGATGTCTCTAACAGTTTTATTCTTGTTTCTCAGTCTCATAATGGCTTTTTTTAACTTTCATTGGCACAACTTTGGTCCTCATGTTGATAAACAGCAATAAAAGTTTCCAAAGGTGATGGAAAGACTAGATGCTGAGAGCTCTCTTATACCTGCATTAAGGAGGCAATTAAACACACCTGAGCAATTACAAATGCCCGTGAAGCCATGTGTCCCAAACATTATGGTGTCCTGAAATGGGGGGACTATGTATAAACACAGCTGTAATTTCTACATGGTGAAACCGAAATCTATAAAAATGGCCGTTATTAAAATCTGACAATGTGCACTTTAACCACATGTGATTTTTTTAAAATTACAAATCTCAAATTGTGGAGTACAGAGGCAAATAAATAAATGATGGGTCTTTGTCCCAAACATTGTGGAGGGCACTGTAGTCTCTGGATATTAAAGCAAAGTGAGATGATGGCTTGTGTATATAATTTCTCCATGGAGGTTTTTGGAGGGCTAATCTCCACTGATCGCCACCGCAGCTTTATAAAACAATGTTTAAACTATACCAGCAGGACTGTGTACCAGACTGGCCACACACTATTGCAACGATGCAGTTACACTGGAGAGGATGCAAAGGAAACTCACCAGGATTTTGCTGGATTGGAGCATTTCAGTTGTGAGGGGAGACTGGATAGTTTGGATATGACTTAGATCTGTTTTACATGGAGCTGAAGGGGTGACCTGAAGTAAATAGGATTGCAATGAGGATAGGGTAGATAGTAATACTTATTTTCCTACAAAGGGTTATATAGAGTGATAGAGCACCAAACCGGTACTTTAGTCCAACACGACCATGCTGACTGACACCTATTTATATTAATGTCATAGGCATACACCATGGAAACAGACCTTTCATCCCAACTAACCCATGCTGACCAAAATGTGTGGGCCTGAGTTATAAGGAGAGGTTGAGCAGGCTAGGACATTATTCCTTGGAGTGCTTGAGGATGAGGGGTGATCTTATAAAGGTGTATAAGACCATGAGGGGAATAAAAAGGGTATTTGCAGAATGTTTTACTCAGAGTAGGGGCATCAAGAAGTAAAGTTCATGTTTAAGGCGAGGGGAAAGATTTAGGGGAAAGGGTGGTGAATCGGTGGAATTCATTGCCACAGAAGGCTGTGGAGGCCAAGTGAATTGATATTTTTAAGGCAGA
This sequence comes from Amblyraja radiata, assembly GCF_010909765.2. Lineage (NCBI taxonomy): Eukaryota > Metazoa > Chordata > Chondrichthyes > Rajiformes > Rajidae > Amblyraja > Amblyraja radiata. The sequence goes on along the minus strand of NC_045956.1, from coordinate 89,781,527 downwards.
GGTGGACAGCTTCTTGATTAGTGTGGGTGTCAGGGGTTATGTGGAAAAGGCAAGAGAATTGGGTTCGGAGGTAAAGATAGAGCTCTTAGTTAGATGGAGCTCTTAAAGTTAGCGGAGTCAGGGGATATGGGGAGAAGGCAGGAGTGGGGTACTGATTGTGGATGATCAGCCATGATCACCTTGAACCAAATGGCCTATTCCTTCACCTATTGTCTATTGTCTATTGTCTATTAGCAGCCACGATTGAATGGCGGAGTAGACTTGATGGGCCAAATGGCCTAATTCTGTTCCTATCACTTATGAACATGAATCCCAAGGGATGACCTTTTCCACACAAGGACTGATGGGTATATGGAATGAGTTGCCAGAGTTGGTAGTTGAGGTAGGTTCTATAACAACATTTAAATATACATTTTGACAGGCATATCGATAGACACCTCACATTTTTCTGCATTAAACTCAATTAACCTTACCTCTGCCCACTGCCCAACTAATCAAGACCCTGCTGTTATTTCTGATAATCATCTTAGACTATCTACAATATTACCCACTTTTGTGGCATTTGCAAACAGTCTAAACATGCCGTATATTCTCATCCAAACTGTTGATATAAAGCACAAACCGCAATGGGCCCAACACCAATGATACACCACTAGTCACCGGCTTCCAGTACAAAAATACATCTCACCACCATCACCCTTTGCTTTCTTACACAAAGCCAATTTTATATCCAGTCGGAAAACTCATCCTGAATTCAATGTGATCTAACCTTCCGGAGCAGCCTACCATTCGGAACCTTATCAAATCCACATATTGTACTCCTATCCCTCTCTGTCTTTCCTATCCGTGTATCTGTACCTGCTTCTACCACTTCCTTTGGCAATTCAATCTATATAAGGGCTGCAGTATGGCGTGCAGCGGTAGAGTTGCTGCCTTGCAGCACCTGGGTTCAATCATGATTCTGTCTGTACAGAGTTTGCATGTTCCCCCTGTAACCGAGTGGATTTTCTCCAGTGCCCTGATTCCTCTTGCATTCCAAAGACATGCAGGTTTCTAGGTTACTGGGCCTCTGCAAAATTGTCCCTAGTGTGTAGTGGTTGGGTGAATGATGATTGGCGTGGACTCAGTAGGCCGAATGGCCTGTTTTCACGCAGTATCTTTAACCTAAACTAAATTACACTGCCATCCTCTTGTGTGGAAAAACTTGTCATTTGCCACTCAGATCTCCTTTACAATTTCCCCTTCTCATTTTAAACCTACAGGTATGCCCTCTTGTTTTAGATTCCATCTATGCCCCTCGTAATTATCTAAACATCCATAGGGCCATCCCTGAACCCTCTATGCTCCGGTGTGAATAATCCCAGCCTTCCCAGTCTCCCTTTGTAACTGCAGCCCCCTCATGCTAGGCAACAGTCTGGTGAATCTCTTCTGCATTGGATAAGGGAGAGCCAGTGGATGTGGTGTGTCTGGACTTTCAGAAAGCCTTTGACAAGATTCCACACAATAGATTAATGTGCAAAATTAGAGCACATGGTATTGGGGGTAGGATATTGACATGGATAGAGAACTGGTTGGCAGACAGGATGGAAAGAGTAGGAATTAACGGGTCCTATTCAGAGTGGCAGGCAGTGACTAGTGGGGTGCTGCAAGGCTCAGTGCTGGGTCCCAGTTATTTACAATATGTATTAACGATTTAGACGTTAAATGTAACATCTCCAATTTTGCGAATGACACAAAGCTGTGTGGCAGTGTGAGCTGCGGAGGATGCTATGAGGCTGCAGGATGACTTGGATAGGTTGGGTGAGTGGGCAGATGCATGGCAGATGCAGTATAATGTGGATAAATGTGAGGTTATCCACTTTGGTGGCAAGAACAAGAAGGCAGATTATTATTGAATGATGTCAGATTAGGAAAAGGGGAGGTGCAACAATACCTGGGTGTCCTTGTACATCAGTCATTAAAAGTAACATGCAGGTACAGCAGGCAGTGATGAAAGCAAATGGCATGTTGGCCTTCACAGCGAGAGGATTTGAATATAGGAGCAAGGAGGTCCTACTGCATTTGTACAGGGCCCTGGTGAGACCACACTTGGAGTATTGTGTGCAGTTTTGGTCATTTGAGGAAGGACATTCCTAATTTGAAGAAGGACATTCTTGCTATTGAGGGAGTGCAATGTAGGTTCACCAGGTTAATTCCCAGGATGGCGGGACTGACATATGATGAAAGAATGGGTCGACTGGGCTTGTATTAACTGGAGTTTAGAAGAATGAGAGGATATCTTATAAAAACATATAAAATTCTTAAGGGATTGGACAGGCTAGATGCAGGAAAAATGTTCCTAATGTTTGGGGTAGTCCAGAAGCAGGGGTCACAGTTTAAGAATAAGGGGCAGGCCATTTAGGACTGAGATGAGGAAAAACGTTTTTGCCCAGAGAGTTGTGATTCTGTGGAATTACCTGCCACAAAAAGGCAGTGGAGGCCAATTCACTGGATATGACCATTGACTTCTCTAACTTCAGATAGCCCTTGCTTTCTCTCTCCATCCCCTCCCCCTTTCCAGTTCTCCCACCAGAATTATTCTCTCTGACTACATTCTATCTCTGTCCCGCCCACTCCCCTGACATCAGTCTGAAGAAGGGTCCCAATCTGAAACGTCACCGATTCCTTCTCTCCAGTGATGCTGCCTGTCCCGCTGAGTTACTCCAGCATTTTGTGTCAAGCCAGAAGAACTCCCTTGCTTCCAGCTCAACCCTCCATCCACTGTGAGTAAGCTAGTTCTGAATCCAAACAACCAAGCTACCATGGATCCCATGCATCTTATTGCATTCGTACATTCTGCTGCAACAATTTTTCCTTCATTGTGTATACTTCCCTTGTCATTTGTAATTTCAGTATTTTTGACTCTTTAGACTTTTTGTAATTGAAAAGCCTAGTTCATAATCATGTGGTTCTCTTTTATGTATATTGTTGACTTGACAAACGTAACTAACTTGTTTTAATTGGAAATGAGTGACCAATTCCGTGCGTCATCATGAGAAAAATGAAGGTTAATTGATGCCTTATATTTTAGTCCTGTGGGCTAATTCACCTTCCTCAAGAGACTGTATAAGTTAAATAAATTAGGCATAAACCATTATTTTACAAATTCTTCATGGCCTATTGAAGTAAAAATAACCAATGGATTAAATGGTGCTAAAATGTGGAGGGTGATTTCAATGACAGCCTCAAGATTCCAATTTTGATATCGAGGAGATGAATATTGAATAGCTTATCCTACTGAGTTTGTGTTTGAGTTGGAGTTTAGTTTATTGTCACGTGTACCGAGGTACGTGAAAAGCTTTTGTTGCGTGCTAACCAGTCATCCGAAGGGCAATACATGATTACAATTGAATCATCCACAATGTACAGATAAATAATAAAGGGAATTTCGTGAATAATTTGGGCGGCACGGTGGCACAGCGATACAGTTATGGCCTTACAGCAAATGCAGTTCTGGAAACCTGGGCACTATCCCGACTACGGGTGCTGTCTGTACGGAATTTGTACATTCTCCCCGTGACCTGCGTGGGTTTATCTGGGATCTTCGGTTTCCTTCCACACTCCAAAGACGTACTAGTTTGTAGGTTAATTGGCTTGGTAAATGGAAAAATTGTCCCTAGTGGATGAAGGATAGTGTTAATTTGTGGGGGTCGCTGGTCAGCGCGGAGCCAATGGGCTGAAGGGGCTGTTTCCGCGCTGTGTCTCTAAACTAAACTAAACTAAACTAAACATTTAGTGCAAGATAAAGCCAGTAATATCCGATCAAAGACAGTCCAAGTGTCTCCAATGCGGTAGATAGTAGTTCAGGACTGCTCTCTACTTGTTGGTAGGATGGTTAAGGGAGGGGTAGGGCGGGCAGCTCGATGTTCCGGGGTACAGGAGCTTCAGGAGAGAGGGGTAAAGGAAAAACAGGAGGATTGTTGCATTGTTTTTTAAGGAGGTTGTCACAGCTGTGTTCAGAGGTGACATTATGGACAGTTCGTCTAGTGAGGCTATGGTTGGAGCTGATGAACAAGAAAGGGATGATCACCTTGTTGGGGGTATACTACAGACCACTAAATAGTTAACTAGGTTAACTAATAGATAATTAGAAGAACAAATGTGTCGGTAGATTGCAAACAGCTACAGGTCAAATAATGTTGTTGTAGTAGGGGATTTTAACTTTCCCAATATAGACTGAGACAATCATAGTGTGAAGGGTTCAGATGCGGTGCAATTCTTCAAAAGTGTTCAGGAGAGATTTCTTAAGCAGTATGTGGAGGCCCCCACACGTGAGAGGGTAATGCTGGATCTAGTATTGGGAAATTGGGAAGGGCAAGTTAATGAAGTGTGTGTGTAGGAGCCTTTTTGTGACCACAGTTCGATTAGGTTTAAGATAGTAATGGGTAGGGAGGGTCCATGTGTTAAAATGCTCAACTGGGGTAAGGCCAACTTTGAGGGTATGAGAGATGGTCTCCCTCAAGTTGACTGGAGCAGGTTATTAGAGGGGAAAGGAACAACAGGCCAAGTGGGATGTTTTTAAAAGTGTGCTGAAGAAAGCTAAGGATGTGTACGTCCCCGTTAGAGTGAAGGGCAAAGCAGGCAAATGTAAGCAAGCTTGGCTGACGAGGGAAATTGAAACATTAGTCAAAAATAAGAAGGATGCATGGGACAGGTATAGGGAGCTGGGATCAAGTGCATCCCTGGAGGAGTTTCGGGAACTAAGGAGTAAACTTAAAAAGGAAATCAGTAAGGCAAAAAAGGGCCAGGTGATAGCTCTGTTGGGTAGCATTAAGGACAATCCCAAAAGATTTTATAAATACATAAGGGGGAAAAGAGTAACTGGAGAGAGAGTGGGACCAAAGGACAAAGCGGTCACTGTGTGGAGCCACAGGAGATGGGCAATGTCCTAAATTAGTATTTCTCCTCTGTATTTACCGAGGAGAGCGTCAGTAGGATGGAACAAATTGTAGCAGATACTGGAAGTGTCTTGAGAGCAGTCAGGGTTACTGTCGAAGAAGTACTGAAGGTACTGTCGTGTTTGAAGGTGGACAAATCTCCAGGGCCTGATCTGATATATCTGAGGACATTGCTGGAAACTAGAGAGGAAATTGCGAGAGCCCTGGTTGAAATATATGAGTCGTCCTTAAATACAGGAGAGGTGCCGGAAGACTGGAGGCTGGCAAATGTTGTGACTCTTTTCTAGAAGGGCTACAGGTAAAAAGCTGGGAACTATAGGCCGGTGAGCTTAACATCTGTAGTTGGTAAGTCACAGGAGAGTATTCTGAGGATTAAGACATATAGGCATTTGGATGGGCAAGGGCTGATTAGGGATAGTCAGCATGGTTTTATACATCTGATAGATTTTTTTGAAGACGTGACCAAAAAGGTTGATGAGGGCAGAGCTGTATGTTATGTACATGGGCAGAGATGTTATGTACATGGACTTCAATAAGGCGTTTGACAAGGTTACGCATGGTAGGCTGCTCTGGAAGGTTAGATTGCATGGGATCCAAGGAGAGATAGCTGAATGGATAGCAAATTGCCTCCATGGAACGAAGCAGAGGGCAATGGTGGAAGGTTGCTTCTCAGACTGGATGCCTGTGACTAGTGACTCAGGGTTCGGTGCTGGGCCCATTACTTTGTCATCTACATCAATAATTTGAATGAGAACATGCAGGGCAAGATTAGCAAGTTTGTTGATGATACAAAAGTGAATGGTTTTGCAGATAGTGAAGATGGTTGTGAACAGTTGCAGCAGGATCTGGATCGATTGGCCAGGTGGACGGAGGAATGGTTGATGGAATTTAATACAGAGAAGTGTGAGGTGTTGCATTTTGGGACATCGAACAAGGGCAAGACCTACACAGTAAATGGTAGGCCTCTGGGCAATGTTGTAGAACAGAGAGATGTAGAAGTACAGGTGCATGGTTCCTTGAAGGTTGAGTCGCAGTTAGATAAGGTGGTCAAAAAGGCTTTTGGCACTTTGGCCTTCATCAGCCAGAGTATTGAGTATAGACGTTGGGAGGTCATGTTGCAGTTGTATAAGACGTTGGTGAGCCTGCATTTTGAATATTATGTTCAATTCTGGGCATCATGTTACAGGAAAGATATTGTCAGGCTTGAAAGGGTTTAGAAAACATTTACGAGGATATTACCAGGACTAGAGAGTGTGAGCTGTAGGGAGAGGTTGAGTAGGCTGGGTCTCTATTCCATGGAGTGCAGGAGGATGAGGGGAGATCTTATAGAGGTATACAAACTCATGACAGGAATATATCGGGTAGACGCACAGTGTCTTTGGCCCAGAGTAGGGTAATCGAGGACCAGAGGACATAGGTTCAAGGCGAAAGGGAAAAGATTTAATAGGAATCCGAGGGGTAACGTTTTCACACAAATGGTGGTGGGTGAATGTACAAGCTGCCCGAGGAGGTAGTTGAGGCTGGGACTATGCCATCGTTTTAAGAAACAGTTGAACCGGTATATGGATGGATAAGACATGTTTGGAGGGATATGGATCAAGTGCAGGCAAGTGGGACTAGTGTAGCTGGGACATTGTTGCCAGGTGTGGGTGAGTTGGGCCGAAGTGCCCTTTTCCACACCGTATCACTATATGATTCTATGACTCTATATATTCAGCATTTAAAATTCCTCCTTATAACTTATTAGATGAAGTGCGGACCCGTTGGGTCCCGTTCCCCAACGCCATATTCCACCACTCATTCATAGCCCACAACTGTGCAGGCGCGGCTGATGGGTTTCCGTTGTGACACCAGAGATCCCCGTTGTGACACGAGTCATGGCAACCCTCCCCCAACTGCGCAGGCACGGCCGGCAAGTGGGAGCACGACTGAGAAGTTTTTAAAGTTTAAAATGGCAATAACTTGTAAAATATAAGATCAATGTGAACGCATCTCACTCTCCCTCTTCAGTCCCCTATTCCCCTCCTCCATTATCCTCCATCTCCCCACCCTCCACCAACCCTCCTCTGCTTCCTCCCCTCACCACCTCCCACCCCTCCTGCCCTCCCTCCCCCCTACCTCTTCCCCCTCACCTCCTCCATTACTCCATCATCCCTCTTCCTGCCTCTATCTTCCTCCAAGCCCCCCATCCCCCAGAACTCCCTCCCTATCCTCTTCACCCTCCCTCTTCTTTCTCCTCTCCTCCTCCCCTCCCCCACTCCCTCCCTCCCCTCTCCCTCCCTTGCTCTCCTTTCCCCTACTCTCACTCCCTCCCTCCCTCCCTCCATAACAACTCTCCCCTCCCTACCCCCCTCCTCTCCCTCTACCTCCCTTCATTTAAATCAATGTCATTGAAAATCGTAATTCTTTTTAAATGAAATTCGGGATCCCATTGTGACATCATTGTGACGTTGAATGCAGCTGATGGGCAGGGCAAGTGGAAAAGTGTTTTTTTGTAAAGTTTAAGATGTCAATAACTTGTAAAATACAACATCAATCTGAACAAAATTGCTGCTGCACATCACAAGACATCGGTGAGTAAGATGGGCCAAAAAATTGTAGCGCTATCATGTACCATTTTTGTGCAGTTTCGGAAACAAATATAGGTACAAATATACCGTATTTCCCGGCAATGAAGATACACCTGCGTCGAAGAGGCACCGCCATTTTGAATCGCAAAATTTTGAAAAATAAAAAACAGTATACTCCGGTGCGGTAAGTCAAAAATACAGCGTTCGGAATAAAATAACATTTAATTGTGCATGGAACAAAGATTGCAAAAATGGAAAGCATTCTAATTGTCAAATCTGAAAAATTCACTACTGTCATCAGAATCTACAAAGCATAATACCGGTAATTCATCAGGGTCATCACTGCTGTTTGACAATTTACAGAGTCAAACAACTTAAACAGAATTTACACAGCTTCTACCAAGACCAGGTGTTTGAAGTGTTTGCAATGGTGAAAATCCCCACGCGAATGCATGTCGCTTCTGATTGGATTGCCATTTTGTACTGAAACGCTTCCTATAGGCCAGGCCAAGGACAAACTCAGGAACCGCAATTGATCTGCTTCGCCTCCAAGTCGCAGGTAGATTTTTGGGCCTTATATTAGGGTAAAAAATAGCGTCTTCATTGCCGGGAAATACAGTAGGTACAAACAAGATGAGAGTTTTAGTAATATACTGGACTGTAATATACCTTAGTTATATACTAGGCTGACGGGCCCGCACTAACGGCAGAAATTAAGTTAGTTAGTTCTCCCTCATCCCCCAGCACTCCCTCCCCTTCCTGTTCACCCTTCCTCTTCTCTTCCCTCTCATCCTCCCCTCCCCCACTCCCTTCTTGACCTCTCCCTCGCTCTCCTTTCCCCTACCCTCAGTCACTCCCTCCCTCCCTCCATAACCCCTCTCCCCTCCCTTCCCGCCTTGACGTCATTGTAAAGTAAAGAGTGGTGGACGCTGCTGTGTTTTTTAAAACTGAGGTCTTTTTGTGTAAGTGAGATCCCATTGTGATGTAATGGTGGGGTGGAACACTGCTGATGGGCAGTTTATGTAAATTAGATCCAATAGTGACATCATTGTGGTGTCCTTGTACATCAGTCTACGAAAGTAAGCATGCAGGTACAGCAGGCAGTGAAGAAAGCAAATGGCATGTTGGCCTTTATAACAAGAGGAATCAAATATAGGAGCAAAGAGGTCCTTCTGTAGTTGTTCAGAGCTCTAGTGCGACCACACCTGGAATATTGTGTGCGACCACACCTGGAATTTGAGGAAGGACATTCTTGCTATTGAGGAAGTTCAGCGTAGGTTTACAAGGTTAATTCCTGGGATGGCGGGACTGTCATATGCTGAGAGAATAGAACAGCTGGGCTTGTACACTCTGGAGTTCAGAAGAATGAGAGGGTATCTCATTGAGACATTGTTAAGGTTGTTAAGGGCTTGGACACGCTAGAGGCAGGAAACATTTTCCCGATGTTGGGGGAGTCCAGAACTAGGGTTCACAGTGTAAGAATAAGGAGTAAGCCATTTAGAACAGAGACGAGGATACACTTTTTCTCACAGAGAGTGGTGAGTCTGTGGCAGATTCTCTGCCTCAGAGGGCGGTGGAGGCAGTTTCTCTGGATGCTTTCAAGAGAGAACTAGATAGGGCTCTTAAAAATAGAGCCCTGTCAGGGAATATGGGGAGAAGGCAGGAACGGGGTGCTGATTGGGAATGATCAAGCAATGGTCACGTTGAGTGGCGGTGCTGGCTCGAAGGGCCGAATGGCCTACTCCTGCACCCATTGTCTATTGTCTATTGTCATATGCTGCTAATGGCCAGTGCAGATGGAAGAGATTTTTGTCAAAGTTGTTTATGTAAAGTTTAAAATGTGAATAATTTGTAAAGTATACCATCAATCTGAAAGAAACTTGATACAACACCCCACAGGATAATGCTGAGTAAGGTGGGCCAAAAGTTGTAGCGCTATCATGTACTTTTTCGGCATAATTTCCGAAATAGAATCACAGACATAATAACAAACAAGATAAGAGTTTTAGTAATGTATACTGGACCAAGTGGGACCCGTTGGGTCCCTATCACACAGGAGGATTGGTCTCCGAATGCAATATTCCACCACTCACCCATAGCCCCCAACTATGCAGGCGCAACTGACGGGTTCCCGTTGTAACGCCAGAGATCCCCGTTGTGATGCGAGTCACGGCAACCCTCCCCAAGTGCGCCTCACCATCCCTCTTCCTACCCCTACTCCTCCATTCCCCCTCATCAACAGCACTACCTCCTCCTCCTGTTCACCCTCCCTCTTCTTTCCCCTCCCCCACTCACCACCTGACCTCGTCCTCCCTCTCCTTTCCCTTACCCTCAGTCACTCCTTCCCTCCCTCCCTCCATAACCCCTCTCACCTCCCTACCCCCCTTGACAGCATTGTGAGGTCCCATTGTGATGTAATGGTGGAAAACTGCTGTGTTCTTTAAAACTTATTTTTAATGTAAATGAGATACCATTATGATGTCATTGTGGGGTGGAACACTGCTGACAGGCAGTTTATATAAATGATATCCCGTTGTGACATCATAAACTGCTAACGGCCAGTGCAGATGGAAGAGATTTTCGTCAAAGTGGTTCGTGTAAAGTTTAAAATGTGAATAACTTGTAAAATATACCATAAATCTGAACAAAACATGATGCAACACACCACAGGACAGTGTTGAGTAAGCTGTGCCATAAATTGTGGCGCTAATCTGTACCGTTTTGGCGTCATTTCAAGAACAGGATCACAGATGTAATAACAAACAAGGGGAGGGGGAGGGGGGGGGGGGG